>NC_141699.1:1081401630-1082139265 GCF_964263255.1 Lissotriton vulgaris | reverse complement strand
TTACTATTCCTAACTCACATCTTCTTATCTTGATGTTATAAATATCACCAAGGTATGTAGATCTGGGATCAAGAATGGTACATTGGTAACTACCCTTATAAATTAACCTTGGTGATGTGACGGTAGCCAATATTGGTTTATATTGCTGCAAGTCAATATTAACCCCTTCGAGGCTATTGACGAGCTGGGCTCGTCATCGCGCTTACCTGTCCTGCGCGGATGACAAGGCCAGCTCGTCACGTAACGCGGTAATTTCAAATCTGCCGCGCACAGCGGGAAAAGCCGCCGCAGCGAAGCGGTTAAAACCTTGATACTGCAGACCTGCCAACTAGCATGGTGCAAGCGTGTGTCACGCGATATTGCCTCCCTTAACACAATCACCCGGTGAAGAGCGGATATCACACTATGGCAGAGAAAACAAACTGAAAACCACTATAAAGAGTGTATTCAAGCTTGTCTTCTTTGGAGGCTGTAAGAAAACCAATGTCCATTGAGGGGTGTTAAATGACCAGAGGAGAGCAGCCTCACCAAACTCATTTTTCTGGGGGGGGAGTGTGAAGGAGGTCGGTAGGGGCAAAGTACGAGGGCAGAAGGGCTTTTCAGACAGTTCTTGTCATAAAACCCTACTCGCTCCAAGGCCACGCCCCCTTCTCACAAAGCAAATTTTATTTTGAAGTTGTCAAGTCTGATACTGTTGTCTCACACCTTTTTCACACACTGTCGCCCATGAACAGCATGGCTGCTTCTTCAGGGGGAGCCTGCACCCTGTCCTTTACATCAGTACCTGTTTCTTTGTGGTTATGGTGACCACTCTCATGCCCAACCATGCTCCAAAGGTTTTCCTCTTCCAAGCACTCACAGAAGGCATCTCTATGTGGGACAGCAGCCCCTACTCTCACAATGTGCTGCTGGTGTGGGCTAACTGTGGGACCGAAGGCACAACAAGCCATGTACCTGGTCTCTCACATCACTCCACATCGAACGCAAGCAGGCACATGTCTTGTGTGGACACCACAGAAACAAGGGCCAACAAAAATGCCAACAAAGACCTGATACAAATGCAGAGGCGTAGCTAGAGCCCGTAACGCCTGGGGCCATCCCACAGACTGCCGCTCATGGCACCCGCAGCCACATGACTGTGCGAGGCCAAGTCTTGACTCGAATTTCGAATCTCACCCCACTGTCAAACCTCGGGCACAAATATTTCTTACATGTATCACCGGAATACCAGCACCACACCGGTCCACCAACCAGTGCAAGCAAATGCCAACCATCTGAACTCGCAGCCACAAAGGCCCGCGCACAGCACCCCGGGGCCACTCACCCAACCACACCGGTGTGATTCGTCCTAATACCTCCAAACATATCCGTCAGCCTGCCTGACTGTGATCGGCACACGTATCCCACAGGTTCTCCCGAGGCCCGCCCAGCAACCATGCTCAAGTCTCCATAACCACACTGTTTCTCAGATGCATTTAATTTGATTTACAGCGCCACTCATACCAGTGTACGGTGTCAGAGCACTTTACATCACACGCACTACACAGAGACAATCATTTATACGTGTGTTAATCACTGTATAGGAAATGTTACATACAAACAAATGACAACAAGGTATAGAAGCCACATGAAAACCATACTAGTAGGCAGTATAGTTTAATAGCTCACTGGTCTATGTTAGGATTGAAACTAATAAACTGCAAGTAACACAAGGATCTCTCTGACAAAAGGAGTAACCTACTAACCTAGTTAACATTATGTGCACTTAGTGATCTGCATGGTACACGCTCTTTGCAGCAGGCACATTAACCCTCTGTGCTACTTTTCCAGGAGTGAACCCTACCACTAGATAAAACTCCATCTCTCTCTAGGAAGAACATTAATCACCGAAGTTATCATAACATTTTTATTGTTTCTGAAAATTGCTGGAGGGCAGGAAGGAGGCAGCAAGTTTTATTTTAAACCATAATGTACTTGCAAACACAAGGCGCCCACCGGAAATAGGTACCCAGTGTGGTTACACCTTTCACACTCCCCTAACCTGTTCAGGGTTCATGTGACCTCAGTGACAGTGTCACAGTGATGGGATCACTGTTGCTCTAGCGTGTGCTGCTTCATAGGCCCGTCCGCAAGACTGGAGATGAACTTCAGTATGGATTATGGTGGACAGGCCTTCAAGGTTAACCCACAATCGACACCAGGAGGGTCCACCTGCTTGTGCCAAGACATCAAGCCTATTAAGGTCTAGTGGGGCCTTCTAAGGCCTAGCATGGGAATATGTTCCCTCAGTAGAGTGGTCTGGTGGACTGGTCATGAAGGCTGAACCCAGTTCCCCAGTTCCAAATTCAACAGCTCTGGCCATAGTTCCACATCCTCTACCCCACTGAACACCATACTGCCCAAATGAGAGAAACTCGCACTGCCTTCAGCTACAACCTAATTGTGCCCGCTATAAACACTTGGATGTGGCTCAACTCAAATTATGCACTTGATAAGAGTAATATGCTGCCTAAAAAAAAAAACACAAAGCAAACACTCGTAGGGAATGCAAGATTAAGTAAAGCAGTGAAATGTAAGCAGAAACAACATGGTTACCTTAACGGTCAGAACTGGATATTTAAATTCACATCCGCCTAAGCTGGGTGGGCTTTCACTTTCCAACCTCTTGTACGCAGACGATCTTGCACTGGTCAGTTTATTGGACACAACTAGTCGTTATTCAAGATCTAACGGATTGACCATTAACCATGACAAAACGAAGGTGATGAGAATACATCTAAAGAAGGAAACCTCAAAATACTGCTGGCATATGGCAGACACTCCGATCGAAGTAGTTGACCGATATAAGTATCTAGGTGTGATCATGGATAATAAGGGGACTTTCAATTTACAAAAAGAAGCAATTAAAAGAAGAGGCAACTCGACCGCGGTGGCTATTAAATCGATCAAATAGAATACGGTCGGCCCTAGCCTTATCCCACTGCTACAAGTCTGGCAAGTGAAACTCATCCCGGTAATCTCTTATGGGAGTAAGTGTCTGAGGGGAAGAGATGCACTGACTTTTGACAGAACTGTCTCAAGAGCCGCCAAAATAATATTCAATTTACCAAAGTACGTCTCGCCAGCCCAAATAAGACTAGAATTCGGCTTGCAAAGTCAAGAAATAGCTCGCAAAGGAGCCTATGCTAAGACCTGGTATAGGATAAAAAAATCTGAAGCAGGCACACTGAACTCACATTTATGGATTTAAATGTATCTAAAAAGGGAGTGTGCAGCAAGGACTTATTTGACAGCATCAATAGATCGTCTGGGACTCGAGGAACCCTGGGCCGCCTCAGGGTCATTCATTGTTTTGAACAAATTGTTAATAAAACAGTGAAAAAGCCATCACTACGGCGACACTTACAGAAAGAGCCCAAGGGTGGTTTGTGGTTCACAGCTATGATAAATCTTCTCCACAACCATACTTAGGCACGGGCTTCAATAGAAAGAAGAAAGAAAAATATCTTCATTTTCGATGGGTATTTTACCATCTTTATCGCATCTTCCCCCGTAGAAGCAACTCCAGGGTCAGTCATTATGCCGCTTATGGGAGGATGCTAATGAAAGTGTTTTACACCTACTATGTATATGCAGAAATGTACAGGCTGAACGGCGACAGTTACTAAAGCCACTCTTTGTAAGTAAGCGGATAAGAACCTGCAGACAAGCTGTGAAGGCACGTTTCAGAGGTGGAGATGTACAACTAGCGTGCCGCTTTGTTCAATTCATGGAAGCAGCTGGGTCAAAAGCTCTTGCGACAAGCGACCAGACTGCTTAATCTTGGCATCACCTGGCCTCTTGAAGCTAACAGCAAATATTATCTCATTGCTGTCAACAATTAATTGGCGACAGAACAGTCCCTCTCTCTCATTGAGAACCGAGCCTCGCTCTTCTTAACTTATGGTGTGTGTAAATTTTACTGACAACTGCTCTGTGCATGCTAATATAATTCAAGAAAGTTTTTATATGTTTTATTTAAATGGTTTTAGAATATGAATTCTGCTGCTATTACGTTTTTTACATGGAAATTGTAAAGGTTTTAAAAAACCAAACAATAAAAATATTACTTATTTACTTAACGATCTCTCACTCACTATTCAGAAATCAGCGAGTGGTTTTACCTGAAAAGTTAAGGACATGACTACAGGGCCCTGAAGGGAACCGTTTCAATGTTCATTGCTTGTATCCTTACAAAACGTAAGCAGTATGGTTTAAAAAGAGTAAGACCACATCCATAAACACAGAGCCATGGTCCACATTTTGTTTTCCAATCCACCCATCAACCAGGTATTGCAATACATCCAGGAATGGTACACTTCCCCAACTGGGGACAACAATGCTGTTCTAAGAAAGACGAGAAAACAAAAGTAGCGCTTCACTGCAAAGTCTGTAAAGTGAAGCTGATGTGTCTAGATGTGAATAAAACCGATCTGGCCACTTTGCAACCACTCTGGCTTGCTTTATTTAGTTATGTATTTATTTTTCATATTTAAAACCTTTTATTTCTCTCCATCCCGAAGCTGCACTTTGGAATAGAAAAATGTCAGAAAAAGGGCATTTCCCGAAAGAGTGTTTTTCTTTTTTGGATCCATTTCACAGGGAAGCAACTAAATGAAAGAAGGAAAGAGAGGTTGTGAACCGTTTCTTCAAGTAACGGTTTTCAGTAACTGAGGAGCAAGACAGAAAGAGAGGGAATCAGAGGCATAGCTAGACTGACTGACAGTAGTGTCAGTGAGTGTCCCGGTCCCGCAAGAAACTACAGAGGTTGCCGCCCCCAAAATAGTGCCGCCTGGGTCGGACCGCCCTAATGCCCCCCCTCCCCCATCCAGCTATACCACTGCACAATTGGCTACTTACCACAGCACTGTCAACAATCTTGACGCCCAGGGAGAGCCGGCTAAAGGCATAGACAAATTCATTGTTTGGAGTAAGGCCACATGGGTTATGGTGCTGGCTTCCGCCTGCACAGATAGGCAGTCTTCCAGGCCAACATTAAAACAATGAGACCCTGTTTTCTTTTCAACAGTTCTTTGCTAGATTGCAAGTGTGCACAAGACATCATCAAAAACTGGACATCTTAGTGTAGAGAGCAACTGGCATTCTCAAGCTCTCCACTCAGAACTTGAGAAGTTAGAGGTTTAACATGTTTGCATCCCAACACTTGGCTACAAGATTATGTATATATATATATATATATATATATATATATATATATATATATATATATATATATATATATATATATGTGGTATTGTTATAGTGCAAAACTAGCCAAAAGCCAGTAAATCAATTTGTTGTGTAGTTTCCACTAATCAGTAGCAACTGTGCGTTTGTGGACAACATAAACTTAGGATGGCACCAGAATGATTCCGTGCACCGTACGGAATATGTTGTCCTTTGGACTAGCTAGCTCAAAGTGCCACCGTTAGCCCCCTACAACTAAGCAGGGAATTAACAGTTCTGACAACCACTGAACATGACAACTCTGTTCCCTCAGGACTCTTGGAGACAGATCTAGAACTTTTCGCTCAGTCACTCTTGCTCTCTTTTACTTAGAGAAATATACAAAGAATACACAGAGGGATGTTTTCATTATTTATTGAACTGAAGTGATTCTTATACTGAACATATGGGCTGCGATGATTAATAAACAGAAGCAGAAGAAAGTTATGAGAAGTGTCAAAACAGTGAACAGAACAAAAAGTCCAACATTTTGTTGAGACAAATTATGTAAGCGTACATGAACAATACTTATAACAATCTTGAGTACTCCTACGGTGGAGACCCTAACTAAGGGGCTGATTACGATGACGGTGGGAACGCCACCAACAGCTTGTTAGTGGCGGTCCCACTGCCATTGCAATGAAGATTTCCATCCGCCACATTAGGATGGCGGGCGGAGACGTGGCGGTCAGAGAGACCAACTGCCACGGATCCGACAGGCTCAAGGAGCCGGTCAGACCATAGGAGGGAACTTGAATCCCTAGAATGGTGGCGGTGCCTGCAAGGCACCGCCATAGGCATTATGATGTTCCTGTATCAACAATGGAGGAGAACAATCTCTGCTTCTAGAGCTGAAAGCTCAGGTCAGCACAGTGTGCCCCAACCCGTTACCGGACAATGCATGTCCTTAAAGAAGACCCCTCACTCACCAACCTGGTTGGTGACATGCTTCATCATCGGGGTCCCACCCCATAGGCCGAGTGCCCACAGGGTGTGCTACGACACCTGACTACAGTGGAGCGGGTTTCCTTTTTTTCTTTTATATGTGCATACAATTAAAGTGACAAGTGTGTTAAAAAGGGGACAAAACTACTCACTTCAAGACTTTATTCTTGAGTGCTTGAACCCCTATAAAACCAGTGTGGCACCCGTGCCTAGTTAGGAAGGCTTTGGTGTCTCAAAAAGTGTAATGCGTTAAAAATAGCGAAGTGTGCTATGTGAATATTATAAGAAAAAATACATAATAAGGTCTACATGTTTCAACCATTAAAAATATTCTTAGGTTTTCGTCAGGACCGTGAAGATCGGACGGGGTGGCCTGCACACGCTAAGGTGCGCCCAGCCCTCGTTCAATTTGAAGATCACAAAATTGCGATCTGGTGTAAAAGGGTGTGTCTTTTCCTCATTCAGGAGAAAAAGACTTGAGGCGGTAACTACCGCTTCATGGGCATCTGAACTTCTAAGACGGCAAGTATCCGTCACTTGCGGCTTCTGATCGACTCGCGGCAAACCTACTTGGTTACTGTTCGAGATGCCCCGTGGAGATAATGATGTTCCTCCCCGCCAGCCGTTTCATGGTGGTTTACAGGCCATGAAAAGGCTGGCAAAAAGGGACATTTGGGGCCTGTAGCTGGCCCCCCATTCTACCTGGCCCTTATTTTGGGGTTTTGGGGGGCACCAATGGTGCGCCCTACATATCCCTGCACCATGTGGCAGGCACCAGATGGTGGCTGCCACATAGTGCAGGGATGTGTGTGTATATTTTTTGTACTGCGGCACCCCGCAGCACCCGCCGCAATGCAAAATATAGACATTGCAACCGCCGTGGTGGCGGTCGCATCCTAATTCGGCTGGTGTGACCACCGACTTGTAGTCAGGTGCTCCTTTTTACGATTGGATGGCGGTCTGACATAAGTCCGACCGCCATCCTAACGAGGCCCTATGTGTCTAGGGTGCACATGTGTGTTCCCCCCCTCTGGATGATTTAACTCCTTTGCCTGATGGGTAAGAGTGTAGAACCCTGTCTTGGTCACAAACTGGACACCTCTTGTGGCGATATTGGGCAGCTGCTAGGCAAAGCCTTAGCATGCAGGGACCCCTCAAAGTCAGCCATAGGGTCTCTCCCCTGATTGTTTATGGAAACAAAAGGTTACAAATATAAAAACGGCAGCCTTGCCTTGGGCCATGATTGTTTGTATTCCACAGATAGCTATGTCGCCATGTAGATGGAATGATAACACATTCACGAACACGAAGACCTTGCACGTAACGCCAAGGCAGTATGATTGTGTTTGTGTGAAATTCTCTGTCTCTGCAAGGTTGGTGATTCTTAGAACTATCCCAGGTGACATGAATGCAAACGTGTGTCGAAAGTCGATATAACAAAAGAGAAGGCAGCTTAATGAAAAAACCGAGTACATGTAAAATGGCACTATTTCCTACCAGGCCTTACTCGGGCACATGACAAAATCATTATAACAAACTGATTGCAGATTCTTGATTGAAGCATCTCTGTTGGAGTGGAAAACTGGTTTTGTGTCTGGTCTGCCTCTTCCCTAGTGTTGGGATTCCCTATGGTGAGGTGAGGATGGATCATGGAACAGAAACCCACACCTACCTTTGTTGGGGGTGGGATCAACTGATGTCTGGCTCAGAGGGTTGAGGCGGCTAGTGTGCATCTCTCATTGTGTATCATAGCACCATATCACACTCCCTTCATCTCCCTATCCACCAGGACATGAATTCGACAAGCAGGGCATGTCTGGGACATCAATTCAGGAAAACACCAAGGCATGTTTATGTGAAAATCTGGCCACAGAAGGCTTGTGTTCCTGGACCTCCTGGCAAGGTTGGTGAGCGCGGTATGCGACGTTTACAACGCAAGCGTTACAACGCCGTACCATTACCACGCGGTCATAACAACGAAATTTGTTACAACGAATTGCGCTGGGTGGCGCTCAAGGATAGTAAATCATTTAATTTACTATCCCAACACCTTCCCTACTATCCACGGGGACTGGTGTTGGAATAGTAAATTAAATTTTTTTAATTTGCACCCCCCTAACGCAAGTCGTTGTAACGACTTGCGTTGTTACAACCGCGTTGTAATGGAACGTGTTGTAAAAGTGTGCGTGGTAATGACGTACATCCGTGAGCTCCGATATCTGATCCCCTGACCCTGAGGGCACGTGACTAACAGGACACATCATGTATTAGCTTCCCCACTAAGCATTCCTGGAAGGTACAGGTCTTTGCTTCTGGGCCAGTGAGGATCATCCTACAGGGATTTAGGCCTTTCTTCCCTCATCCACCAGCATCAATGGAAAACCAGTTTCCCCTATAGGTAAAAGTTTGTGCAGCCTGCCTTGGTCGGCTGCTGCATAGATCTATGCACTCCCGTTAATGCTAGCTTGAGAAGAAGAAGGTGTACTTTGGTAACAGAAAGTTTGCATGGAAAGGGAAATAGGACTAGGTGCTAGGCTCTAATTGGTTCCTTGATTTAAAGGTGCCTTTTACACCAGGCTGATCTCCCAGAAGGGACCCTGGAGCTAAGAAATGGGTTAGGGGCTTTGTGTGGGAAGGGTTAATCTCCCTTTTGGAGAGATTACACGCTTCAGGACAAACTGCAGTGAGTATGGTGCCTTTCAGGCAAGTATCCTTGAGTCAAAGAAAAGATTTCTAAAAAGAGGATATGATTGTAAGACCCTAGAAAAAGCTGAATCCAGAATACATCGAATGGAAAGGAATGATACACTCAGGGACAAACCCAAGACCAAGAAGGAAGTAACTACCAGTGGTAAACTTAGGTTTGTGACTCAATATACCACGCATAGCAATAAGAGAAATTGGCACCTCCTTATGGAAATCCCTGGTTTAAAGAACTGTATAAATGGCATGCCGGCTATATATTATATACAGGAGTGGGGTAAGGAATGGGTTAGGAGCACTGTGTGGGAAGGGTTACATCAATGGATATCAGGTCCCCCTCCTCAGTGATTGGTGGTGATAAGCTCCAGATGTTTCATCGGTGTCTGTCATCAGTCAGTCTATCCCTCAGCACCCTCCAGGGGTTGGGTCTTGAGCAGAACTCGCTTTATGCCAATCCAGCCCTTCTTGGTAACAGATCTGCTTTGTGAGGGAGTGGGCTTCATCTTACCTTTGACCGGCTTTGATCTATGAATTTGTGATGTACTAACATTCTTTAAAGGGCTGCATTTTCGGCAGCAAATAAAAGTATTTGCATAGTGTTAGCCTCCGTTTGTCTTTAATGAAATCAAGATTTTCTCGGCATAATTATTGGGGAATCGTCATTCTCCATCATTTGACCCTTGTGCGTTCAATGCTGGTAACAACTAGTGTGAGGTACCACCAGGCCTTAACATGCCCCCCTCTCTACAAAGCAATTAATGGGAGAAACTTAGAAATTAACAGAGCTTGATTGAGGGGTGAACTGTGTGCGTTTTCACTATCGCATAGGATCATTTATACAAAGTATTTTTTTTGGTATGACCTTGCTTTTGCCCCATTAGTGGCTGCTACGGGACAGGAGTGGCGGAGTGGCAGTGCGGGTAAGGGGAGCAGAAAATGAAAATAAAAGAACACTTGGGCCGGCCGGCCACTGCCTCTCCTCCGTCCTCTTATTCCTGTCTCCGCTGGCAGCAGGAAGCAGCACGAAGCACCCAGACTCCCCATAGCTAATCACAACATGCATTGCAGCGTTATGATTGGTATGAGCGTTGCGGTTCGGCACTTAGACGGGACTGGGAGGCTTAGTATATTCCTCACCAGGCTGTGTAAAGCAAGCCTGATGGGGAAGATGCAAAGTGGGCAGGACTGTTTGGCCGGCCCGAGAGGGCCAGCAAATCAGTCATGCGCACTTCAGGAGCGCAAACCACCCCTCTCCCTGCTCCGGTCAGCCCCGCCCCAAGAGCCACTGACTTCAATAGGAAAAATAAATTGATAATAACAAAATGGTATATTCTTTTTATTATCATTATATTTTTCCTTTTGAGCAGTGGGGCGTCGCTCCTTTGCCTTAGCAAAGGAGCCGCCACTGCTTTTGCCCCAATGGATTTAGAAATAAATAGTTACTTATATCTCGTTACTAAAAGGGTTGCATTGTTGTTTTTAGTTTCTATTACTCCATCAGATTTAAATGACAGATGTTGCCATCTCTCTTAAATGTGCCATCTGTTGGACGACGTCACAGCATGTCTCAAAAGCCAAGCAGGCATTATCCCCAAGGAATATTCTGGAATGTTCATTGCCTGTGCTTGTTAGTGCAGAGGGACCATGTAAAAAGAATATATTTTTTTTCCTATTCAATGAATAGCCCATTTAAACAGCCCTTACCCTGAATCCTGTTTAGTGGCATAGCTATTAAAGTGCATCAGGTGCAGTGGCACCAGGGCTCTGGGGTGTGAGGGGCCCACTGCACCTAACTATAGTTGTTTTTGCTAATACCAAATTAATACATTTCCCTGGCTTGCATTAGGGCCTTTGGCACCCTGGCTACACTATTTGTTCTAACACTGGGTCATTCACAAAGTAATTCACTGAGTTATTGGGCAAGATAAGAACTTTTAAATTAAATCCAGGTCAACAAATTTCAAGGTCATCAACCTAACTAAAAGTGTACCAACTTCGAATCCTAGGCCTTTGGGAATCCTACCACCTTTGGTGCTTGAGGGGAAAAGTTAGACATGATAATGATTTGGGGAAAACCATGATCCTTAGGCAAGCAGAGTTTGCTCAGGTATCATAATTCCAAGTCGTGATGTAATAATCAAACCCCAAATTTGTCAGGGGATGTGGGTGTATTTAAAAGGTGCAGACTTTGTTTGAATAATTTATAAAACTTTTATGTTAGGCCTCAAAGCCAGGGCCAGAACTCAACATAGGCAAAAGTTATTGTCCCCAAGCCCCCGCTGATGGTATTTACCACCTACAATTCTGACCACTTCATAATTAGAGTCATGAATGTACAGACAGACAGACAGACATTTAAATGATCCAGTTGCCACCAACCACTAAATGTCCTTGATGTCGAAACATGTCAACTACTTTCCACAGATGCGCCTCAAAAGAGGCAAACCTTCTCTGCCTCTGTTTACCATCTTTTAGAAATGTGTGTGTTTGGCCAATACAATGGCTTTCAAATTGACATTTCCTTTAGACCTACAATTTAATTTCAGATAACTTGCTTCGACTCCTTGAGATTAAAAATGGACCATTTTTGTGAAACTGTGCATGTCCCTATCGCATGCATTCACACTGAAGAAGAGCAGTAGAGGGCGGGCAGGTGATCTGAAGAATGTATATTCCTGCTGCGCATTACCATGATAAAAGGAGTACCACATTAAAAAAACAATGTATCGAGTGAAAATGAAATAAATAGATCTTCAGAGTGGCCGGGAGACATGTAGAAATGCCGCCATTGTTGATACTAAACTCATTAATTACCAGGCGGTCACACACTTACAGGGGAAATCTACAACCAAAGCGGGGGACGTCGCGAGAGAGACGGGAGGAAGCGTAGCGTTGTGACAGTCGGAGCGTGTTACGCTGATTGTGTCTCAGATTTGCATATAGATGAATGTTTTCTATATTTTGTACGTCTGCAGCGCAGAGAGTAGGGCCGCCGCTGGTCACGCCTAAGATACGGCGAAAAGGGAAGATCCATCCGCCTCTGCTGAAAGGAAGCCTCGAGAGCCAGACACGGCTCGAGACTCCCCGCCAGGGCCGGCCCTAGCACTGGTCGCCCACGGTTCAACAGTCTTTTTTGGCACCCCTCCCCCATTTCCTCCTTCACCATGAATTCCCTCCCTACCACTCGCCAACAATGCACCTCATCTCACTATAGCTCTTTTCAGTCGAACATTTCATTTTTTATAGGGCTACTCGTAGTTTACTCACACTCAGGGCCATATTATCAAGAACGGCGATAACATTATTGCTGCTTTAGCGGCAGGAAACTGCAGCTAAAGCGGCAATAAGGGGCTTGATAATATGCTCTTGTGAATTCCCATAGAAGCCCAGGTTCACACCAGAACTGTAGCACACACAGTTCTGTGATCTGCATGGTGCACGTTCTTTTGTAGCAGGCACATTAACCCTCTGCGCTGTGTGGGTGACAGGAGTGCGCACGCATATGATTGCACGGTGAGCGATGCAACAGCGTGAGAGTAGGGTAAGACGAGTGACTGCAGGGTGAGTGAGGTGACCATATGAATTTGGGTACGGGTGTAATTGCAGAGTGAAGCAAATGAATGTATGGTTAGTGATGGGCTTGTTTGAGTGAGATTGCAGAGGGAGCAGAGAGGGAGACAGGAGGGTGAAGTGTACCATGAGTGCAGTGTGAGTAGTGTGCTTGTGTGACTGCAGGGTGAGGTACAGGGTGAACAGCGCAGGTGCATTGTGAGTGCAGAGTGGTCCCTGTGAGTGCAGAGTGAGTGTTGTGATCATGTGACCGCAGGGTAAGTGGAGGGAGAATGGTGAGAGTTCATGGTGAGTGGCATAAGTGCTGTGTATTCATTGTGAATGCAGAGTGAATGGTGCAAGTGCATGATGATCAGTGTGAGTGTATTGTGATTGCTGTGAGTGCAGGGTGAGTGTGAAAGTGAAGGGCGAGAATGAGGAGTGAGTTGTCTGACTGCAGGGCGCATTCCCAGATACTTGAAGTAACTCAGCATGCTATTGACAGTGGCATAGAGTTTCAGATACAAATTAAACTATTGCTATGATGCCAATTATTCAGAGACATGGCTGGACTGGTCGTAGCAGGCACCGGGCGTTTCATAGGCGGGCTGGAAGGGTGTGGGCCGGTTTTGGACCAGTGGGGGCTGTTGTAGGTACAGGGGGCTGGTTTTGCAGCAGTGATGCAATATTGGCCCACTGTAACTAAAGCAGCGGCAGTGTTTTCCACGCGCGCCCCATGCCCTCACACCCCACCTCTGCACCCGGTTTGACTCGATTGCCATAGCCGGTTTGAGTTCCCAGGCCGTCCTTGTTCAGAGATCGAGGGTGGAGGAAATGCATATTGTGCTGATCCTGCAACAACTTCCAGCCTTGTGTTTAGGGTTTCCAGCTCATTATATTGATGCCCCGGACATTACAAAAATAAGCAGTCACCTAAAGCCTATTTTCAGCAGTTATCTGTGCATCCTTGGAACAGCAAGTATAAATAGAAAGCATTTTAAATTGTGTTCAGGGGCTACCTGAATGATCCATGACTAATATTTAAAGGGAACAAAGACAGAAAAGTCACATTACAAATGAATACAAATGATTTTATTTATAACCCTATTTATTGTCAACAACATATAGCTAGTATTTTTCTTTTGGCAAGCCTACTTTTTATTTCTTTTCATGAAATGCAGTCTCAGACTACGGCAGTGAAAGTAAAATCCAAATGTAAGAAATAGGAAGAGTGGGGACCCAGGGGGTCCTGGAGCCAGAAAAAAAACGAAGCCTCAGTAACCAGTTAACAAAGGTATGTAAATATGCAAATGGTCTTTAACCCCTTCGCTGCGCGCGCCGGCCAACAGCCGTCGCAAGCACTACCTCGGTAGTGTTGCACACGTCCGTTGGCTGAAGCGGCGCCACCCACTCATTCAAACCGCCGCACCGCGGCGGAATTCGCGCTGCGGTTAAGCGGCTAAAGACCTGAGACAAACTTGGGTGTGCCGGAGATTACACTCCAGACACTGCCCAGTCGAGGCCACAACAGCTCGAGCTGCAGCAGCCCGGGCTGAGACACACAACAGGGGGGGCTAAAGCCTTTTCAGCCCTATGGGCGTTGCGCGCCTGCTGTAACATTCCCCCAGGGATGCTCTTCTGTAGCAGGAATTGGCTGGAGGCCCCTGTAACGCTACCTCAAGTGATGGAGAGCCTACCCCAAGGTCTTGAACGAGGAGCCGGTGCAGGACATGCTATACCTTTAAAAATAATGAGTATAGCTAATGAAGACGTCTGTGTTAGAACAGGGGTGTCCAACGTAGGTCCAGATCCACAATAGAGTTTTAGTTTATCCACAGTTGATATGTATGGATCCAATGGTGGTACTAACAGGAGAACATTTGGGTTGGGCGGAGTACTCTTACATGCCTTTGTGACGAAGGCGTCACAGCACTTTATGTTTGTACTAAATGTATATGAATATTTCATGAAAGGTTCCAAGTTATTCCCATTCAAGATGTATTGAGACAGGTTAGAGAAGGTACGGTAGACAGCCCAGGTTTTTCCAGGATACTCTACACCCAAATTCTCCCCTCTCTCTCTGCATTAGCTCTTCTCAGGTTTTGCTGTCTCTACTTTGCTCTTTTTCCTATCTCAGAAACATAGAAAAAAATTCCACATGTATAAATAACAACAGTAATCGCAGGTCAGGAGAACCATCTCCTTTTCTAGGTGGCTCTGCAGAGTGGCACCGATAATCAAGGCCACTGAAATTATGTGGCAGTGGAGGACAAAATTATAAGGCATGCTGGACTAAATTATGTGGCAAGAAAAGGCAAGTTCTGTGGCGTACTGCAACACACTTTGTGATAGTATTACTTAATGATTTTGCCATTTTTTACACATTTACAGTATTTAAGCAAAGGTTTCATCTCATCAATATCTGTTTACCAGAGAAATACAGTACAGAAAAATAGGAAACAGACCGGTGACCACTCAACCTCTGAGAACGGCGTTCCACTGCACTGCAAGAACATGCATTACTGATTTTTTATGAACTTTTAACCAATTTTAGCTAAAAAAAATTATATTTTGTAGGTAGTTTTCGGAGGTTCAACAAATTGGGTCTCAAAAAGAAGTGCATGAATCCCTTTTGCACACCCTGGTTTTTTACCTTGTACGAGAAAAAAATAGTTTTGCTTACGTTCGGAAAAGCAGTTAGTTCTGTGTTTTACTACAAAAGTATCAGAAATAGGGTGAATTAATTTTCGTCTATTTTTACCAAGGGTATTTAAGTTAAATCCAGCTCTTCTCCTGTCAATTGGAAGTGCCAACTACTTAACGTTTACTTACAGGAGAGATACGCTGTGCCCTTTATTTTGTTTTGTTATGGGTTTTTTAAATGTTTTTTAAATGTTTTATATAGCACGAACGTGGCCGAGCAGCATTAGAGAGCATATGAGAGCTAGTTTACAATAAACATTGTTTTTTTGTTATTTACAGGGAGATTTAGGGCTTTGCCCACAATCACAGGCTTTGAGTGGAGGCAGGATTCAAAAATGGTTCCCCAGTTCCAAAGTTGACAGCTGAGCCATATCTTTTCTCTTGGTCCTGAAAACCTCAAATTCACGCACTCATTCAACCTGGAACCACAGTGGCATGACATTAAAGGACACTATAACAGAAGACACACAGGTCCCACAGCTCTGAGAAGCCATCCGGATGGCAATGCAGCACTATAATGATGTATTTGAACCAAACATTATAGTACAATCAAAGCTGTATAGGTACTGAAAGTGGTCCAGGTGACCACAGCTGTGAGAGACAAGAGAGGCCCTTGACTCAGAGATGTGAATTGATAAGACGGCTCGATGTTGTGGATATCACCATTAGAAAGTGTCATTTAAAAGATTTTTAGATCCAGCACCCTATTATTTTAATTATCTGAAACAGGGGGGCAGATTTACAAAGAGTTGACACAATGCAACGCAGCAAGATAACTTAGGGCCAGATGTAGGTGATTGCCATTTACCGATTCTAAAATACTGAATTTTACTGATTCGGTATTTTAGAATCGGTAAATGGGATGTAGGGATTGATTCGGTAAAATTTACCGAATCAGTAATATTCGGTAAATACCGAATTGGTATTTACCGATTCGGTAATTCCCATTGATTCCTATGGGCCTGGAGGCCCATAGGAATCAATGGGAATTACAGAAT
This sequence comes from Lissotriton vulgaris, assembly GCF_964263255.1. Lineage (NCBI taxonomy): Eukaryota > Metazoa > Chordata > Amphibia > Caudata > Salamandridae > Lissotriton > Lissotriton vulgaris. Next base: position 1,082,123,102 of record NC_141699.1, on the reverse strand, counting down.
TACCGAATCGGTAAATACCGATTCGGTAAAAATGGGGAACACATTGAAGGGTGGCATGGTGTCACTTTGACACCCTGTTGCACCCCTGAATAGTGTATGGGTGCACATGTGGCACAAATACATGCCCTAAGGGAATGTATGTCTGCCACATGGCACTGTAATTATTTGCAAAAAATTGCTTCTTTTGGGATTTTCGATATTTACCACCAACTTGTAGTTGGAGGTAAATAACGATTCCTAAAATGGGAAAAGCACTCATTTGAGTGCTCCCTACATTTAGGATTCGGTAATTTACTGAATAGGTATTTAAGAATTCGGTAATTTACCAATTCCTTAAATTACCGATTCAGTAAATTACCGAATCCTCAAATTAGGCCCCTACATATGAAAAGCCTAATTCCGGTTGGTAATGGCCGAAGTCCGGTAATTTCGTCCGTTACCGACCGGAATTAGGCTTCCTACATCTGGCCCCCAATGTCCTGCGCTGTAAATGAAGAGGGCAGGAACGCGCCATCTCTGCTAAGGAATGATGCATCTCTGTTGTCCCTGTGAGCTGGGGCCCTGTGTGCAACCTAGACCATTGCAGGCACCCTTGCGCCGTGGTGCACGGGGGCCTGTGTTACCGCCAGGCTTGCTCTTGTGCATGAAAAGACCTTCCTGCAGAAAAACAATCCTCTGAGGCCTTCTCCTCTTTCTAAGTTTGTGGCAGAGTGCAGCACTTAAAGAAAGAGCAAATAACGAGGAGAAAAAAAGCTATTTCTCCTCGTTATGCCTCACCTGGGAAGGCGTCGCGTGTGAAATCTGGGAACGCACCAAAAACTATTGGTGGATGTGTGGTAACACCCATGCTCCACCCATAGAACGCCTTTCCACCGCAGAGAAACTCAAGGCAGTGACTTGCTCTGTCTTGCGCTACTCCGGATTTACTATGCCGCGCAGAGCCACTCCAGGTGGCTCTGCGCGGCATAGTAAATGTGGTTTAAGGACTTGCGTTGCCTAGTGTGCCTCAAGGGCAATGCAAGTCCTTCATACATTTGGTCCAGAATATACTTCAGTAAATTGCTCGCTGCTGACGTAAAACCCCTTACTGAGGTGGTTAATTTGTGGTAATTGTCCATCCCACAATTATAGGTCCGAATATTGCTTAATTTGTGAAAGAAAGAGTGCCGGTGTCCTAATCTCTGCTCAGAAGTCGGAGGCTGGTGCACCGAATAACAAGGCTGGTAGTCTTTAACCCAGAACCAGACACTCCTTGCTCTTTTTCCCTTTTCTTGCGTGTGCCTGCTTTCTCCCTTTGTGATGGTTTAGGCGTCATTTTTTTTCCTCCATCTTTCCGATCTGTGGGCCTGATTCACAAAGGGCCTCTGCACTCATGGTGGAGGTCCCGCAGTCGTGGGGGAGTCTCCACCCTTGGGCGCAATCTCCGCAATGAGAATTAGTCTCCGCCACGAGTGTGGAGGACCTTTGTGGATCAAGCCCTGCATGTTTTTGTTCTTTTGCACTGAGTTAATATCTGGGGCATGAAAAATAAGTGCCGGTCCACCAAAATGAGTGCTGGTGGCCGCCACCAGCAACCGTTGGCTCAAATTAAGGACTGGGACAGAATTAAAAGTGAGAACGGATGCGGTGAATGGTAGGGGTGGGCTTAACTGGTGTAATCCTCTTTAACGTAATTACTTATAAGTACAGCAAAATTACTCATAATTATGCGTAATTATTTCAGAAGTGTAATCCAGAATTTAGTGGTATTTTCTTAGTAGAACATGCATCCTTGCCCCCAAAATGGACCACAGTATGCATTTTGCACTAAGAAAGTAGCACTAAATGCTACAGGACATGAACAGCAGTAGCTGGCAGTCACTCACTTTCTCTTAGTCTGTTGTTGCTGTGCTCATGCGGTAGGAATTTTGCCTCAAATTATTCTTAATTACTCAAACTGGTGTAATCACATAATTTCCGTAATTTTGCATCAGAAGGGTAATGTGTAATTATGGAAATCACTCCAATTACTCTGGCGTAATTAAAACTTCTCCCAGGCCCAGTAAATGGCAGATTAAGATTGTTAACAACTGCTGGCATGCGAGAAGTTAAGCTATCAACACCCTTCTCCCTCGCCCAGTCTTCACACCAAAACAAAACATGCCACTTGTGCTTAATTTGAGCCGGTGGGTGCCAGTGGGGGCCACTGGCACTCATTTATGGGGGCCGGCACCTATTTTTCCTCCTCGGACACTTCTTAAGGGCAAGAGAGGGAAGCAGACACAAACAGGAGAGAAGGAGAAAGAAAAAGACGGAAAAACCTTCACAAAAATAGAAAGTAGGATTCTACAAAAGTGAGATAAAGGGGCGAGAGTTTCTGGTATTGGATTATTTAGGCCTCAGATGGTTTTCAGGGTATGCAGACTTGGAGATCACTGTGCTGACATTTAATAGTGCTGGGAGTGGGCTTCTAGGCATCTATTTGGGCACCGACACTCATTATTTTACAAATTATTTATTGTGTGATTGTACACTGAAAGTAAAATGCAGGTAAAGGTATAGAACAGTAGCGGAATGTAGCGTCCTGGACTTCCTGATTTACTGAGCCAGTCTCAACATTCCATACAATGCTAAGACAAGAAGAGGAGGCTGGATCCACAGTCCAAAATCCAGTTCTTTTTACAACATGACTTCTGTGACTTTTTCACAGCTTTGCCAGCTGATAGGCCACCCTAGACGGGAGCCATCTTGCTGACCATTGCTGTTCTCCATTACACCTCAGGTGGGAGGGATGCACTTGCTACCACCTTATTACTTTATTATGTGATGCACTTGCATTGTGGGCCACTACATACCCCACAAATGTGGGGGGTGGAATTGCACACCTAGCACAGTTCAAACTGCGCAACGTCGTAAGGCAGCATGTGAGGGCTGGCTTCTTATAACTCGAATGACCTCTTACCTTGCACATGTGGCCAGCCAGATGCCCCTGCTGGCCGGTGGCACTGACATGGCATGATGCCTTAGTGCTGTGCAGCTTCTTCATCCAAGGTTAAGATGACCTTGAAATGTGGCTGCTCGTAGGCTGTAGTTTATGCCACGGGGCAGGTCCATGCAGGTGGACAGGTTGGCACTGCCTTATCAGCACCTGGATAGCTGCACGGGTGGCAAGCAGCGCTCTACAAATCCACCTTACATTACATTATCAGAGCTCTGATATTAACCTTCATGCTAATGGCCTTTTTACGAGTTTGGCGGTGTGGCAGCGGGCCGCCACGCTAGCACCCGCTTCCACAACACCAAACCCGTACTGAGACCGCCCGCCGGATTTTGACTGGAATCCTGGCCGGGTGGTCCTGCAGCAGCTGGCCCAAAATGGAGCCCAACTAAGGATCATATGTGAGACTTAGCAAAGCACTGCAATTGGGAAGCCGGTACACTTTCCTGCACGGCATGGGCCGTGAAGTCCATGCCGTGCAGGAACTGGGGGTTCATGCATACAGGGGGGCACACCATGTGCCCCTCGACATGCATCCCCTGGCGCAGAGGTAACAAGGGCCCCTACCTCCCCGCCACACTTTACATGTCGGGCTCACTGCCATGAAAACTGTGGCGGTGAGGAAACTCTTAATATGCTTGGTAGTGCCAGCATATTATGGCCTCAGACCACCGCCGAGGGATCGCGGGTCCCTGGTGGTAGCAGTGTTCCAGTGGTGGTCCGACCACCATAGTCAGAATATGGCAGATAGACCAACAGTCTGGGGGTCCACAGACCCCCACCATGACTACGGCAGTCCAATAGACCGAGTCATAATAAGGCCCTATCTGTGTCAAGAACAGGGCTGAGGACTGGTTGCCTGTCATCCATCTCTATTTATTTTTTCCATCACCATGTTCCTCCTACTGTACATAACCCTGCCACATCCAGTTAGCAAATACAATTAAACAGTCCAGAATGCAGAAGTAAATAACACTAAAAAACAGAAAACAAACTGATGTGAGAAATACCAGGCAAAATATATTTATTCACATGTGCACTTGTGAGAGGGTCATGGGAAAGCGTCCCTTTGTAGTTCTGGGTCATGGGACAACAAGAGCATGCTTTAAACTTCTAGCTAACAAATGTTCCCATGATTTCAGATGTCCATGTCAATATGAGGGAAAAAATGTTCACCATGCTTGTGGTTTTCTAGAAACATCAGAGAACTGAAACATATGTGTTAGCATCCAAATGAGAAAACCCCACCCAGTGCATCTTGAAAACCACTATGTGCTAATAAATCATTAGATGGTTTATGTGAGCCATTTACTAACTTTAGCATTTCATGTGCAGCTCTTGATGCCAACGAAGTCCTGGCCTGTGGTAGCCCATGGGGCTGTTGTGCTTGGCTTTGAGCCTCCCAGGCATGCCTGCAGCACTGCTGCAAGACTGCAATGTTTGCAGGGCACTGTTCTTTTTATTTTCAGTGTAGGAGTGTTAGTTCTTGTTGTATTTGTTGCTGTGTTAAGAAAGGTTTTGTATTTGCAGCATCAGCATATTTTGAGCACTAAAACCGATGAAGCTTTAGCTGTCTGCTGGCCAGATGACCTATTGTATCCAATATTGACCCATTTTTTAGTGCATTAGGTAAGTCTCCTTTAGTACTTTTTTATGTACTCTTATGTGCCTTTGTGAATTAGCCCTAAATATTTAAAATGTGAATAAAATAGGATTATTCAGGTGATATTCATAGACAATCAGTACAACTAGAAAGGAGTGTGCCCTCTTTGTGCTTGTAATAGTAGAGAGTTTGATGTTTTCGGGCCTTTAACTTTGAGCTTTACTGCAAAGAATTCATCTAGGTTGTATGACAGAGACATGCATGGCTACACAACGTGTGACTCTACAACGCAGCCCTAACAACGAATGCATCTGAACAACGCATGCCTTTGCCATGTAATTTTGTGTTAAAGGCATGATTGGTAAAGGGAGGTGTGGTAAAGATCACACCCACCTCTTCCACCCTGAGCTCTAAAAATTATCCCCACTCCTAAATCCTAAAACTTCCCGACCCCCCTGCCCTGAGCCCTAAAACCCGGCTCCCTGCCCTATAAACAACCCCGACCCGAGCCCTAAAATCTACACCACCCATAAAACTAGAAAACCCAGCCACAGCCCCAGCCCCTCTTACCTGTCCGTGTTGAGCTTTCATTCCTGAGGCTTCATGTTCCTCTCCCAGCCCATCCGGATATCTAGACCACGCAGCCACATCCAAAATCTGCAGCCACAGTGCCTGGGAAAATATGAAAGCAATAAGAATAAAAGCGGTCTTCTTCAGGACTCAATGTCTTTCTGGTGCTTACTAAAGCAAAAAGAAAACTACCAGACAGTCTCCTTTAGTTCATCTTGACTGGACAAGCATCCTTTTGATTGTCTTGTATCAGATATTGTCCTTCTTCTGGTAACGAGTCCAGTGCTTAATTTGAGCCGGTGGTTTCCGTTGTTCAGCATCAGCATGTAGTTTTCAACACCGGAGTTTGTGACAGTATGCCACAAGGTGGCGCTGTCTGGCTAATCTACAGATCAGCACAACAGCAGTTAATTATGAATGCAATATATATTAAAAATGACTATTACCTGCCTTTCCATCCATTATTATAGCTTTGCAGGCCTAGAGTACTCCGAATTGTCACACTTGTAGGAGTGTGATGGTTAGTAGCTGTGTTATTATTATCATTTACAGTAGTGCAAGGGCAGTGTCTGGTGCACGCTGCAGTGACATGCTGAAGAGAGCCCAGGCATGTATGTTTTTTTTACAAATCAAGCACTGTAATGACCCACTCTGCATCCTCATCTATGCTTACCTTAACCAGGTGCTCTAGAAGGAAGTGGGCTAGGGCCTTATGTCCAAAGGCATTTTGGGTTCGCAAAAGGTTGGAATACCAAACCAGGCCTTTTGAAAACATGAAAAGGCCGTTTGGTATGTAACAAATGCAAATTGCCCAATTTGTTTTTGCCAGTATATTTCGAATCAGTATGTGGAAGGGGTGTGCTCAGAGCATCCCATTTAAATAACCATTTAGAATGGACGTATTAGGGCCCGATTCACAAATGTAATCTTAGACAAAATCCTAACTTTATGACTTTCGGTATTCACAAAAGGCCTTTTGTGAATACCGAAAGTCGTAAAGTTAGGATTTTTCTCAGTTTAGTAGTAGTAAAGGTAGGAATCCTAACTTTACTACTACTAAATGCCTTTTGTGAATACCGAAAGTCGCAAAGTTAGGATTTTGTCTCAAATTACATTTGTAAATGGGACCCTTAATCTTTTGTGACAAAAATCCAGTCGCAAAACCTTAATATATTACTGCCTACACAAAGGTGGTGGTAACCAATCTACGAGGGACTCCCTCTCCTTTGTGGATGTTGTCAAAACATTTTCGAACAGTAGGGAGTGGTGCTATGGACCACGGCCTAGTTTTAAAAAAAATTCTTAAATTTTTCTTTTTTTATGCATCCTGTTCTCCTTCAAGGAATAGCTCTGCAGTTTAAAAAATATTTGGATTATTTAAAACCAATCATAGACACAGTGGTCTGCTGACCTCAGCAGATCTCTTTCCCTTTTATGGTTATGAGTCACAGTGGTTCGCAATTTTCAACGTACCTCACTAATATTTATATTATCGGTTGAATTGCGACCCCCTACGATTCTGTATGTTGCAAACCAACCTATTAGTGCTTAGTTCGCTTCGCAAAATCCCACACTAGTCACAAAAAGTCTGGTCCGAATATGCGACCAGTATTTACTGTTCTCGATTCACAGAGAGTTGTGGAGTGAGTCTTTTTCTGAAGTTTTTTTGCTCCCTTTCATTTCTTGTCAGGTGTCCATGGCAACCACCCAAGCAGAAGGATTCATTAATCCTGGTAGATTCAAAGGCCATTTGAGCCATTCTATGTTCTGGTGGTGCTGCTGGAAACAGTTGTTTGAGGCTGCTGATTTATTAGTGTGTTCTGTTTTTTTTTTTGTCTTGTTAGCTTCAAGGTAGTTGCATTGCCTCTACTCTACCCTCTCCATCATCAATCACGAGTTGTTCAATCCTCTTTGATGCTTTATCCTGAGGGAAGCTGAGATTTCACCTTGGGAAATAAATTAAGGGGTGGAGAATTTATGACTGTAAAGATACTAGTATTTATTTATTTATAAAGTTTTATGCTTGTCCCACGTAAATGGAGATCTCACTCCAGTAGCGTATAGGGGGAAAAATGTATTAATTCTTTTAAAAAAATATGATTTTTTTTTTATATAAAATAAAAATGTGCATCAATTAAAAATAATTATGATTCACCTAGAACTAATAAAGTAAAATGTCATCAATCTAAACGTTTATTAAACAAACAATATAGATTATTTTACTTTATAAATATCATTTTATATTCAAACTAAAAAAAACTCTACCATTAATATATATGAATTTAATTAAATGTTACTTGTTTTTGTATTAATATTTTTACATTTTTGTTGAAAGTTTAACTTAATTTTTTTTTAATTAATTATTCTTTTTTTAAAGTATTAAATATTTCATTTTTAATTCATTCTAACTTTTTTAACACTAAAAATAGTAATTTATATATTTAATTTAAAAGTAACAATTATTTTGTAATATTTTTTCCTGTAGAGTGTTGTATTTAAATCTCTTTGTCTTTATCGGCGTGTTTTGCAGCACCTATGAGTGGCCACATGTGTGCTTGCCTTCCTCCAAGGTTGGAATGTAGTTCATTGATCACATTTTCTCCCCTTGTACGGCTGTGGTTTCTTCAGAAGTGTAGTACCTGAACTGCAATTGGCTTACTTTGTTGGGTGGGTGTCAGTAGTAGCCTGTCCTTCTATAAACACCGACTTACTTTTCATTAAACCAGTCCCATTTTCTAGTAAGTACTCCCCATTGTTCATTCTCTTCCTCTTGTTCCCCCCCACATTTACTAGTAAAACATAGGCTTACAATCACCTTGATGGAGATCCCCAAACAGAAAAGATAGGAGAGGCAAGTATGGAGGTCTCTGTCCGTAGGTTAGTGAATAGCATTTTGTAGTACATGAGTAGAGGGGATGTAGAACTATTTAGTTACTAGAGAATGCAGTTTATGACTGGAACCCTACATATATAACTCTGTAAGACTTACAGCAAAATTGCTAAGGAATTTCTCTTCAATCTAATAGTTAAGAGGAATAGGAAGTTAGAGCAAAGCGATCACTAAATGAATGGAATAGAAGAAGAAGAAGTCGCTGTGGAAGGTCATCAAACAAAAAAAGGAAGGATGAAGCAGCTCAGTATAGAAAAGGATAAAATAGGGCTTCAACTCCCCCAAATAACTTTTTAAATGGTGAAGTCACTCACTACGATCGAACAAGGTGCTCATTCGCGTCAATACTCCAAGGAGAGATGTAATGAGCTAGCCACTTTCTTCAATAACAAAGCCGAAAATATAATCAACTTGCTACACTTAATTGCTGAGAATAGCCCCAAGAAAGGCAAGCAACCTTGAATATGAAAAGCCCATTATCCACTCTAGAGAAACACAGCCTGCTTCATCCTCAAGTACCGGGTACCTTCCCAATATTGAGCAAAGAACAAATGAGACTAATCCTAAGCAAAATTAAGTCTGGCTCTCCACTTGATCCCGCCCCCACTCACATCCTAGTCCAGGGCAGTGATTCCATTCTCTCCACGATGGCAGACCTCCTCTCACTCTCGCTGAGTACTGGGATAGTCCCTAAGACGTGGAAACATGCCATAGTGAAGCCATTGCTCAAGAAACCGTACCTTGATCGCTCGGTTTTGGGGAATTTCAGCCCCATTTCACTGCTGACCATTTTGGGTAAAGTAGTATAAAACATCTCAACTGTATCATCTCACAGTTCCTGGAAGAAAACAGCATCTTGCACAAGTCGCACATGGGGTTCTGCCCAGGGCATAGCACAGAGTCGGCCCTCCTAACAATAACCGATAAATTAAAAATTATATTGGATCGGGGAGGGTCTGCCGCCATTCTTCTTTTAGATCTAAGTGCGGCTTTTGACACTGTGGATCATAAAATCCTCATACAGAGGCTACGTGACATCAGGATACAGGACAAAGCCAAAAAATGGCTTACCTCTTTCCTAAGTGGTAGATCGTTCCAATGCATGGAATCAGCCAATCTATCTGATATATTTCCGGCCCCCCATGGAGTTCCTCACGGTTTGGCGCTCAGTCCGACCTTGTTCAACATTTACCTGACCCCTCTAGCACAAATTGTACAGGAGTTCTGACTAATCATCGTGTCCTACGCTGATGATACACAATTGGTAGTCTCAGTGTCGGACGAGATAAACTCTAATCATCTTCAGCTGGTGCCATGCTTGGAAAAGATGGCCAAATGGATGACCAACTCCAATCTTAAACTGAATGGCGACAAAACAGACCTGATGTTCCTGCCCAACTGCCCGGGCCCTGGGCTAGGATCAGCTGGCCAGAGGACTGGGGTGCCCCTCCTGCTCCAAAGCCATCCATAAAAAACCAGGGGATGTGGCTAGACCACATACTTTCCATGGAAACTCAGGCTATAAAAGTTTCAGCAGTATGTTTCGGCATATTACGCATGATCCGTAAGATCATGGACCTCATCCCTGAAGAGGCACGTAGAACGGGGGTCCAGCTCCTAGTGATCTCAAGATTAGACTATGGCAACTCCTTGTATTTGGGCTCCCCTAAATACGTGGTCGACAGGCTACAAGTTGGTCAGAACGCCACGGGCAGGATGCTCCTAAAAATCCCTAGAGAGGAGTCAGTTGGATCCTCGCTAAAAAAGCTGCACTGCCCCCCCCATCCAATCCAGGGTTAAGTTCAAAGCCCTTTCTCTAGCTCACAGAGCCATGTACGATAGGGGTCCAGCCCTGTTAAAAACCATGGTCACCCCTTACGTCCCCAATAGACCTCTCAGGTCCTCATGTGACTACCTTATGAACACTACAAGGATAAAGAGCTCGAGATGGGGAGGGAGACCCTTCTCATACCTTGCCCCAAAGCTCTGGATCTCAATGACCAAGGAACTGAGACTGACCAGAGGGGAAATGAATTTAAGGAAAAACTGACGATGTGGCTGTTCCCTTAAATCTTCCTCTCCACACTCTGCTTCCTCTCGGCAGCGCTGGGATCCCCTGGGCAGCCATGAGCTTTGCAAATCCCATAAGCATAAGCAAGTAAGCTTACAGATGAAATTAAATATCACTTTACCCTTAACACTGTGAAAGAGACAACTATAATGTAGTAGCATATTTTGAACTCTATATATCAAGTTATTTAATTATGTTGTGTGTTTAGCTGTTGTTACTTATTGCTATTAAGTAAAATGATGTCTAAAGCATTGCATTTGGTGTGCAGGTTTTGGTATGCATGGCTGTTGTGTGAGTCGTGGTGTGCAGAATTTACAAATGTCAGTTCTTTTTCAGTGTTAATTCAGAAGCCTAACTGGACAGTAACTGTGGTTACTAAGTAAATTCCTGAAGTTTTTTAATATATGTAAAGGAGTTATAAATATAGCTAAGAATAACTTCACTTTAGCCCTGGTTTCATCTGTGAATTTCTGCTTTATTTTATCATATACAGCAGCCAACTGCTATGTAGGTATGCAGTACTCTTCAGCATGTGGCCTTTGGCAGTGTACAGTTGCTGTTAACTTCAAGGCCTGGCCTATGGCCAGGCACTGCGCCAACACTGGGCTGCCAGCCAACACTGCCTACGGTCATACGCAGCTGGCATTGGCTTCATGGCTAGGACTAGCGTCATCATGCTCAGCAGTGGTTGCCTACAGGAGCTAGCATTTGGCCAGGCCCTGAGCTTAACCAGCCGTGGGCAATTAATCCCTGCTGCAAATCATTTTTGAGTAATAAAGTGATGGCTGGCTTCCTTTTCACTTGTCTTTTTTAATTTTTTGGTTTGTGAACCTCAGTATGGGTTTATGAATCTATGCAGATTCATGGTGCCATGTTAGACCTTCCATATGGTCCACAACCCCATATGCGCTGCAAGGGCTGTGTTCAAGTTCAAGTTCGGGCATTTATATAGCGCACTACTCACCCAGAGGGTCTCAAGGCGCTTGGGGAAGGGGTTCATTATTTGTCGAATAACCAGGTTTTAAGTTCTTTTCTGAAGGAGATGTGGTTTTGAGTAAGGCGGAGGTGAGTGGGGAGTGAGTTCCAGGTCTTGGCAGCCAGGAAGGAGAAGGATCTGCCACCCATGGTGGATTTTCGGATGCGCGGGACTGCGGCGAGGGCTTGATTGGACGATCTTAGTTGGCGGGTGGGTTTGTAGAAGGACAGTCGAGTGTTGAGGCATTCGGGTCCTAGATTGTAGAGGGCCTTGTGTGCGTGGGTGAGAAGACGGAACGTAATTCTTTTGTTGACGGGAAGCCAGTGGAGGTCTTTTAGGTGTCCGGTGATGTGATCTTGGCGAGGGATGTCCAATATGAGTCTCGCTGATGCGTTTTGGATGCGTTGGAGTTTTTTCTGTAATTTTGCTGTGATTCCGGCGTATAGTGTGTTACCATAATCCAGTCGACTCGTGACCAGTGCGTGGGTGACAGTCTTTCTTGTCTCGAGGGGGATCCAGCGGAAGATCTTTTTGAGAATGCGAAGTACGTTGAAGCAAGAGGATAAGACTGCGTTGAGTTGTCTGGACATCGAGAGAGAGGAGTCTAGGATGAAGCCAAGGTTACGTGCGTGGTCTGTGGGTGTGGGTGCTGTGCCCAGAGCGGAAGGCCACCAAGAGTCGTCCCAGGCAGAGGGGGAAGATCCTAGGATGAGCACCTCCGTGAGAGGCTGGCCTGGTATATGATGTACACTTATATAAGTGGAAACCCTGCACCAGTCCAAACAACCCTTATGGTGATTTAGGAGGTCTTAGACAAATATAGAAACTCTCTTAGTGGTAGCTGTGGAGAGCAGCCTTCAGGCTTAGTCCAGAAGGAGTGTAAAGCAGCTTGTTTTACCAGAATGCAATCTTATAGGTATAGATTAAATGAAAAAGAACCACACAAGGTATTTATAAAAATATGTATTTATATATAATACTTTCTAACATGTTTAGATATCTGCTACCCGGAGGTATGAACAATGCACACAATACTTTGCATAGAAATCAGGTAAATAGCACAGAATACACAGTGAACCCCAGGGGGGGGGGGGGGCAAACCATATATTAAGAAAGTGGTATAAGAATCACGACTCGTGTCAAGACAATATCTAGAGGACGTAGAAGTGGCGTGCCACCAAGGAACCACCCAAGGTGAGTGACTAGGAAGGGGCAACATCCTTCACAAAAACTAAAGACCAGTTGTTAACTCTTTGCACTTCCACTCAAAAAAAACGAAACAGCTTGGCCGCTCCCAGGGTTCCAGCCGAGCTCTTTGCCATGGCCAGTTTTGGTTCCCAGTCTGGCCCTGTCCTTTACACTCGCAGAACAACTGATAAGGCACATTTGCATTTCATTCAGGTAAGTACCTGATAACGATCTAAACTAGATGTCAGTCCATTTCCAAAAAAGAAAGAAAATGTTTTGGATTGCAGGGACAAGTGACGCTGGGGAAGGCGCGACCCCCTTCCCAGGACTCCACAGCCACCCTGGGGGTCGCGCCCACAACTTGAAGACCTCTGCTTTAGAAGGTTATGGAACTCCAAGGTGACCTGCAATATTCTTATCATGTATGTCAGGGGGTACTTTATCCCATACACTACATGGTCACACTATCACCTTTTCCACAAACCACTTAAAACCTTAATGTGTTGCTCTTTCATATAAAATCAATCAATCAATCAACAGAATTTGTATAACGTGCTACTCACCCGTTAGGGTCTCAAGGCGCTGAGGGGGGGGGGGGGGTTGCTACTGCTCGAACAACCAGGTCTTGAGTTGTTTCCTGAAGGAGAGATGGTCCAGGGTCAGCCGTAGGTGAGTGGGGAGGGAGTTCCATGTCTTGGCTGCTAGGTAAAAGAGCTAGCATGTTTGAAAACATGAAAAATAAAAATAAGAACTCTAGTGCAAAATTAAATACATCAAAAACCTGTTAGATATTTGGTGTAAACAGATATTAAAAACAGTTCAATGCAAGTCAGTTTAAATAAATAAATAAATAAATAAAAGCTGCAGTAGCTGGGAATGCGTAGAAATATACAGAGAGACTCTAGCTTTTCTCTAACTATCTAACAAGTGCAAAAAATAAACATGTTCTCTCTGCTTGAAGGCATTTAGTAATAGTACATTTAGGACTCCAAACTTTACTACTACTAAACTGAGACAAAATCCTAACTTTATGGCTTTCGGTATTCACAAAAGGCATTTAGTAGTAGTAAAGTTAGGAGTCCTAACTTTACTACTACTACATGCCTTCTGTGAATACCAAAAGTAGTAAGTTTAGTATTTTACCTCAGTTTAGAAGTAGTAAAGTTAGGAGTCCTAACTTTACTACTACTAAATGCCTTCTGTGAATACCAAAAGTATTACATTTAGGATTTTATCTCAGATTAGGTCTGTGAATCGTCCCCCGTGTTCTTTTTGTTGCTTTAAACAGCTGCTTCAATTATGCTCTGATCTGGCTTGCCTTTCACCTCGGCTTCTCAATTCAGGCATTGTGACATCAGAGCTCAACTGTAATAACTTATAATAGTTGAGTTTTTACGTCTTTTCTGTATAGTTGGCTACTTGGTGCATTATAAGTAGCCGATTATACAGGCATTACAGAATCCCATTTATTATAATACAATAAAAAAGCAGTGCAGGCAGTCAACACATGCGCCCATTTCTTCTGTAAGGTACAAATAATAAGTCTAATCATGGCCAAGTAGACATCCCATCTCTGTAGTGTCAAATCACATTAGTGCAGGCTTCCGAAGAAATCCGGGCTCTGTGGACCACCTGTCAGCATCCATACAAGGTGAAAATTAGCATCTATTTCCTTTCACTGAGCAGATGATGCTGGTGTATGAGCCAAGGTGTGCCTGGGCAGCCATCATCCTGCCAGGCTTGAGTGAGCCATGGTGTTCCTTTCCAGTGGTGATTACATCCCAGTCCTCAGGGGAACTCTTGTTGAGCTCATAAGACCCCATTGACATGTCTTGCTTGCCATGTGCAGCCTGTATCTGCTACTTCTGAAGCAAGAATCACATTTTTACATTTTACCTTTTATGTTCGACACAGAATGCATTTAATGGGGAATAGCCCTTCCTTTTATGTAAAATAAACCAGGGATTATAGCTTGGGGGTTCAATAAGAATTGTGCAATTGGCAACCGCAGTGTGTTCCACAAAATTTTGGATTTGCTGGATTTGCTACATAATCACGAACTACAACTTAACACCTTATGTGATCATGACGAGCTCAGCTCGTCATGAGGCACAGTGGCGCTGAGCTCGTCATGACCGCCGCTGCGCTCCCACACGGGGATAATTCCCCTGCTGTGCTGAGCGTTCTATACAAACGGGCGTGGTCATGACGAGCTCAGCTCGCCATGAGCAAAGCACCACCGTTCTGCGTGACGAGCCAAGCTTGTCACGAGCACCGCAGCTCCGTGCACGGCCCCCCTCCCTGCGCACCACAGGGAAATTAGCCCCGCCGCGAAGGGGTTAATTAATGTATGATGTGAAGGCACAAGCCCCTCCCTCTTCCTGATGCCAAAGCCAGGCACCCTCATTAGGGCAGTAGAGGATGCAGAAGGGAAAGACTGCAGGAGTGTTGTAGAAAGACTTGTACTCAGAAATTAAGATTATGAGTTCATGAAATAATCACACACTATACCGCCATGAAGCATAAAAGGCCATTTGTTAGGACAGGATTGCAAGCTGCTTATTAACTTCAATACAACAAAAACATAACGTCAAACCTCTTAATACAACATCCGCTTTTTCTCCTAACAATTCTCACCTCACACCAAGCTTTCACCAAACACCCCCATGCTTTGGCCCCATTCTTTCCCTTTTCACTCACTGACCTCCTTCCAATCCCCCGTCTCTCTCTCTCACTTACCCTACCAAACATCCTTCAATGAAGCCTCCTTGTCCTGTTCCACCAGTCCCACACACCATCTTTCTTCCCTAGTGTCCCCCTCACCCTCCCACCAAGAGGTGGACACCACCGGCATCTAACTCCCCATCCCCCCAACTACCCCTGACTTCCCCCACAAGCCTGTTCTATTATGGCAATTGCCGTGGACAAAAATAAAAAAAGCCTCCCAGAATTTGCAGTGTGGGAGGGCAGTTCCTAAAAAAAATGTCCCTTTCCACCGGGTAGTGCAAGCAGTCAGGTAGAGGTTGTCTTTGCCAGTGGCAGTTCCTTTATTTGGGGGTAGGGGATTTGCCCCTCTGTTTATTTTGTTGCCCCTGGGCAGCAGGCCAATAATAATTGTTTACTATCAGCACAATTGATTAGCCACTGTAAACGCGGCACAGCAAGGTTTGTTTACATTACATTCTGACGGGCGGATGTGGATGGGAAGGGGGATGAGCTTGTGACAGGTTCAGCTTCCAGACTGCTTGGGATTAAGTGCGCATGTCAGGTTGGAAGGGAGCCTTGCTCTGCCCTGCCAGACATGCACACTTAAATCCTCACCTACCTGTGTAATGTATGAGGGGTTTAACAGCAAGGGAGTAGTGTCTACATTGGCTCAGGAGTTGCTGGGTGGGACTGTGGGCTTGGCAGAGCTGATTACAACTTCCATGCATGCCTCGCCTGTTGGACGCAAAGTTCTGAGTCTTCCTCTTCGGTGATGGACGTACGGTCTGGGAGTCAGAGTCAGTCTCTCATGTGTCGTGTGTGTTGCCATGGCAGGCCTGACCTAGTAGAGCGGGTGATGAAAGGAAAGAGAGAGTGCATGCACCAAATCAGGCTGAAACGCCAGGGCCAACTCAGAATAGTGGAGACACCAGCACCACTGTGGACCTTCTATCTCGTGGAGGTCTCTATCATTTGTGACAACAGGCTAGCCAACCACAAAGACTTAAGAGTATGTCAAATTTAGTTTGCAGTGCAAGTTAAACCGGTGCCCATACTTTTACAGGCATAAGTTGATAGTTACTCTTTGTTAAACAAAGGAAACGTTTTGGAGGAATGTAGTGTCAGGTGACGCACATGTAGTGAGTGGGAGGGCACATGCATGACACCTATCTATGTAATCCGTGAACTCGATAAAGTGAGAGCTGAAGCCGTGCTCGGGCATTCCGGGCGAATTCTCCTGCATTTCTCAGTATCGTCTTCCTCTGCCATGTGCGCAAATGACGTGCATGCCATGGGAGCCCCCAGTGGGTAAATATTTTGGGGCTTAATTACAAGCCACTTGTGCCACTATTGCATCATTTTTAACATGGGAAACGTGACGTACGGGTGGTGCAAGGGGATTGTATATTAGGCCCTTTGTTTTCCTACGCTAAGTGGGTCAATAACACGACGCACCATCTTGTTCTCAGGCGATAAACATCTAAAGAGGACTTGCAGTCTCAAGGCCTTGGTTTCATCATCCAGTCTTACAAAACAATAAAAATTGCATAGCCTATGTCCCTGCTAAAAAAAGAAAGAAAAGATTAATTGGAATTCTGCCTCTAGAGACCAAAGGTACCAGACCGGACAGATTTATAATGTTGCGGTGGAACTTCTTTGAAGCCTTTGAGGCTGTGGCCTGGTGAGTACCACTCACTCACTGGGAAGCAAGTGTGTGTGTGCGTGTGCCAGTTGCCAAGACTGCGGAGAGAAGTCTGAGGGGTGCCCCGAGCAATGCGCTGGGTTTTGCCATTCGCGCGTTTGGAGGTGGTGGCGCTTTCGAGCACTTTGATGCCCCAGGTACTGCCAGCTGTACTGGAGGTAAGAGAGGGGCTGTATTAAATATATATATATATATATATATATATATATATATATATATATATATATTTATTTTTAATTTAAAAAAAACATTTATTGAGCATGAAATGATATACATTAGAATATTACAAAGCAAAACATATGTATTGTATATCATGAACCTTGCACTGTTGGTTTTTATTATTTATTTCATTTTCACATTTAGTCGTATGTACTCTACTCTGCACTGCGGACTTCTCGTTGCAGCAGAAATGTATCCTGACTCATGATCGAGCCATAGGTACACGCGGGTGGATGGCGTCCACCCACTTTTTTCACAGGGTGGACGCTATCCACCCTGCCAAGAAGTCGGGCCCCACTGAAAAAGATGCTGAATTCATCCTGGTGTAATTTTCAAACAGCGGGACACTTTAGTTTCAGCAGCACCTGCAGGTTGTTATCTGCTTTCGATCACAACAACGTGCAGGCGGGGAAGGGACGGGGCTCTTTTATTTCAGACTCCTGCTGGGCCCATAACAAAGACCGAATTTGAGGGGTCATCAGACCTCCTTTTGTTGGAGTCTTTTGGCTGGGAGCAGTCAGGAGCCTCACACCTAGAAGCAAATGCAGAAGAGGGGAAACAAAGGCTCACACCTTGTTAGCACTTCACCCATACTTCATAGAGGCAGCTTTTCACTTTGTTCAGGCTCTGTTTAGGAGATATGCATGCACTGTAAGAATGTCAGATGTGTTGGTCTTTCCCAGTATTTGCACAAAATAAATAGCATTTATATACTGCTTACTACTCCTGAGGAGGCGTTCTAATAATTTAAATATCACTATTTTTTCTTTTAAAGCACTATGGCTAGAGGAAGCCTTACGCCCACAAAAGGCAATATTGGTTCATGTGAAGTTTACAAAAGTGTGAATCTTCTGCCTAAATCAGGAGGGTTTGCGAGTATACTCAAAATGTGCTCAAATGTACTCATGATACACCTGCTAAACATGTATTTGAGGGCTTAAGATCTGATGTCACTGCTCGTGATGCCACTTCCTGTGATGTCACGCGCTGAGATGTCACGCACCATGATGCCACTTGCAGACTAATTAGGTTAGTCCCCCCACTTCTTTTTTAGGTCGAGGACCGAAAGGCTGCGCTTGCGCAGTCTCCGGGAGGAGATTTAATGATTTGGAGTATGGGGGCTTGAACCCGCCTCTCTCCTCCTCTCTCCTCCATTGGCTGGCTTCCTAAACGGAGGCCAGCCATTGGAGGAGACAGGCGTCACTCCAATAAAGCCCCGTCTCTTTCGGATTCGGGGGCGTGTTTTTTTGCGTTCTTTCGACTGTGACGTCACCCGTCACTCAGAACGGCAAAACACGCCCCCGAATCCGAAATTTTCGGAGTTTCGGCCGCCATTTTACTCCTCGGTAAAACCAGGAGAGCAGCGTGAGGTAACTATCCCTTGTTTGTTTTTTTGTTGTTGTCAGTCGTGCAACCCCAAAACTCTGTCCCATCAATGATCGACCCCAGAACCTTGATGCTGTCGATCTCGAGCTCTAGGGCCCCCCTTCTAGGCGCCTGATCACATTAAAGACATGTTGTCTTTGCCAATCCTTGATGCATTTTGGTGTTTTCAGAAGGGTTTCCACCTTGGGCAACGTACGTCAGCAATGGATGCTGAGCGTGAGGGAGTTGGGGACAATGTGGAGTTATCTGGTTCGTAGTGTCTGGTCTCTCTTGGGGTCTGTGATCTGCAAGTCCCCTTTTTTCTTGCTGCAATCCTCAAAAGTCCTGGTTCGGTTCTTCCTCCTCTCACCCTTACTGCTGCTCTTCCCTCCGGTCTGGGCTCGAGATGCTGGCAATCCCGGCTGCTCTCACTTCTCTTTGGCTAATCTCGGCTCACTAGCTTCTCTTCCTGCTCCCACATTCGTGTTCTTTCAGCAATATGGGCTTCTGGTTTCTTGCTGGCATCACCCCCTTTATCTTGCCAAGTTCGGCACACACGCAACTCCCCCCCCCTTAACCCCCACCGACCCAACAGCGGTTTCTGCTCAGCTCTTTGTTCTCCGCTTCCCTCCTCCTCAATCTCGTGTTCACTCTTCTCTGCTGCCCCCATAGTTTGTGGCACACTACTAACTCTTCACCTGCTGCCTCCTTTCTGCTCTATTTTAAACCCCCCCCCTCATAGTTTCTCTTGTTTGATAGGTTTGCTGTGAATCTCGAGGGCCATAGGAAATATTAATACCTGTTATTTAGAGCGCTTAGAAAGGGTACGCGTGCTGTATTTAGCGCTATAAAAACACATGTTATATCGCACTATTCATGCTCTTCAACTGTGCCTTAGAAATGAGTTGTTTTACTCTGTCAGTGATCGCATCCCTTCCTCTAAACATTGGAGCTCCTGCGGCCTGGAGCCTCTGAGAACAGCTGGCGGTGGCCCTGACCCCTTCAGTATTATGTGCAAGGCTTACAGGGCTGGAGAGCAGTCAGTCACACTGTGCTGCCGCTTGTCAGGTCTCACACCAGCACTCAGTCCTGAACCAAAGCGCTGAGACTCGAGCCCACGCTTATGAAGGGGACACTCTAAGCTACGAGTCCCAGAATGCCGAGCTCTGCTGGCTAAAAAACTCCAGAAAAGGCTGAAGGTTGGACACGTGACCGTAGTCAAATTAACATCGACGCGGCCACGCACTAGGATCATCTCTGGGTAAGGAAATAGTTTGTCATTTACTGTTTTTGGGGTATTTAAATTTTTTTTGTATCAATTACTTAGTTGCCCATGCCTGATATTCCTTATATTGTATCTGCTCTCCAGTGGCTTCAAAGAATAACATTTAAATAAGTTGTCAGTTCACATTTTCTGTGCAGTTAGCCATGAATGCAATGTAGGGGTTGGTTCTTGGTCACTCCACACTTGTGGTGGAATCGCAGCATCGCAATGGACCTTGCGATTTAAAATCAGTGTAAATGTGCTTTGCTCTTTAGGCTTGCATTAACAGCAATCGGAAGAGAATTTTAAGCCTCTTAATCCAATGTATATATTTTCAACATTAATGAGGACTGCGGATTGATGTATATTTTTTATGACTATGATCACTGTTTGTGACACTGCAAAGTCTTCTTAGACGTTCAGCCTCCTCCTTTGATTCCACGATTCACTTTTTTGGTGTTTCTAAGGACTGAATGGTTGAGATTTGGTCTATTCTCTCTGGTTGAATTTTGTGTCCTTTTTAGGTCGAGGACTGCGTCGAACTCTGTGTGTGTGGGGGGCTCTGTGTGTGTGTGTGGGGGGCTCTGTGTGTGTGGGGGGCTCTGTGTGTGTGGGGGGGGCTCTGTGTGTGTGTGGGGGGTCTGTGTGTGTGGGGGCTCTGTGTGTGTGTGGGGCTCTGTGTGTGTGGGGGGGGCTCTGTGTGTGTGTGTGTGTGTGGGGGGCTCTGTGTGTGTGGGGGGGGGCTCTGTGTGTGTGTGTGGGGGGGCTGTGTGTGTTTGTGGGGCTCTGTGTGTGTGGGGCTCTGTGTGTGTGTGTGGGGCTCTGTGTGGATAGCGTTTTTTGTCGGTGGCTCTATGTGTGGGTGGCTCTGTCTGTGTGAGGGTGGCTCTGTGAAGGTGGCTCTGTGTGTGTGAGGGTGGCTCTATGTAGGTGTCTGTGTGTGTGTTGGTGGATCTATGTGAATGACTCTGTGTGGGTGGCTCTGTGTGTGTGTGTGGCTCTGTGTGGGTGTAAATGCAATAGGTCATGCATATGCGAGCGATTAAGCTATTGGCATTGTAAATGCCAATGCCATTTATTTAACTATTAAGCTATTGGCAATGTAAATGACAATGCTATTTATTTATGATTTAGAAAAAAAAAAGTCATGAGCAATGCCAATAGCTCTACCTTTAATAATGCCGAGACCATTGCATTGTAAATGCTTGTTTAGGACTTGTGCCATGATTGAACTGAAGCCTGAAACGTATAATCGAAGGATTTTTATTTTATCCTAGCGTAGCGATGGTGCTGCGGAAGTAGGTGGTATGAGTATGTGGTAGTGTAAGTAAGACCTTCACAATCACAAATCATGAAAACATACATTTTGATAGCTGATACGGATTATCAACTATCAAATTGAGCACTGGACCCCTCCCTCGGGGGAGTTCAGTCCACTGCCTCTTTGAATCCAGCACGATATTTAGATAAATATATATTTCTCTCAGCTAGAAAACTGCCGCCGTGTGATTTTTGAATACCAGCCGAGCAAAATAAAAATAACTTCTAGATTACATGTTGGCTTCAGTAGAGGAGCATGACGCATCTGGTTAAGAAGCCAAATGTCAATAGAGAGGGTGAAGAAAACCTACGTACAGCTCATTAAACATCTCTCACACCAGGGGTAAACCACATCTACTTGTGCTAAATTTGAAAACAAATATTCTTCTTGTTAAGAGAATGTGGCCTAATGGCTAGAGCGGTCAATCTCAGAGCTGGGGAATGGGGTTTGAGTCGCAGCAGGGACGCTCAAACTCCTGTGATTCTGTGTAAATAGTTTAATCTCCCCGTGAAAAAAGAATGTGTCCATCTGTAACGAAACTGGTGGTCATGTAAGGCGCTCTGATACCTTCAGGTCTAGTTCGCGCTATATAAAACTCCCCCCCCCCCCCCCCCCCCCCCCCCAAAAAAAAAAATAACTCTCTAAAGCTACTTAGCAAAACGTAATTTTGTATATATATTTGTAACTTGTGCAAATTACATTTTTTGATGTATTTGCAGTTTTTGGGGGCAAAAAAATAATAATCTAACACAATAGCTCTGTTGTGTCTCAATTTGAAGCTCCGGTTGGACCATGCATGTCAAACAAAGCACATATGTAACTTTGGCCATGCTTAGAAGCTTATTCCGGTGCTTTTTAAAAAAAAGCCACAGAACCCACAGGGAAATGCACGCAGGAGGAGAACATTTCGGATGGGCTGCCATAACGTTTTACTAGTCAAATTCTGTAGCGGTTTACAAGACACCAAAAGAGTTTCTGGCAGTGAAGCAGGTGCACCAAAATTCGTGCTTCTGTGGTAAAACCTACAGCAACTAAAGGCCAAATCACAAGTACATTAAAATCAGTACATGGTGTCAACAAGCGAGGTATCATAATGCAGTGTAAGTATTACACTGGAACTACACCGGGGAAATTACAAGAGCAGAGCAGGATCATGCGTGGTACACAACGTGCCATATAAAACATGGGGCAGATCTACAAGAAACGAACGCAGTGCGGTGCTGCAAGTCATTTTAATGCTTCGAAGCACAGGGATGCTAGATATTTACAACAATATGTCGCAACTCTGTGCTTACCCCTGCGCTGCCGCACAAACTGGAGCCATGCGCCGGAGCAGGCACCCTTGCACCATGGTGCAAGGATGCCTGCGTCGTGGTGAGATTGTTTTTGCGTCGTGGTGAGATTGTTTTGGTGCAGGAAGGGGCGCCTTCCTGCACCAAAAAAATCAATTGAGGTGATTTTCTCTTCCAATGTGTGCTGTAGAATGCAGCAAGCATTGAAAGAGGAAAGAAATTAGGAGAAATGAAAACCTTCCTCCTCCTTGCACCTCGCTACACCACCCCCAGGGTGGCGTAGTATTCTGACGCATTTCCAGATTTATGAATTCTCGTAAATCTGGAAATGCATCAGTGGACATGGGTGTTGCGTGGGAACACCCACAGCACACCCATGTCACGCCCCTAACACGCAAAGTGTTGCGTGAACAGGGGCGATATTTGCAAGCCCAGGTTAAGTCACGCAGGGTGACTTCACCTGTTCTTTTAAATATCACTTAGCAGGCTGCGTCACCAGTGCGTCACGTAACGTGATGCACCAGCGGCACAAGGGGCTTGTAAATCTGCCCCCATGTTTTTAGGAGAATGCGCCAACATACGCAGTCTTGAGGAAACCTCCATCGCCATGCATTCGTCTCGAGTACAAGTAGACAACAAGAATGGCTTCGTTTTCGGCATTTAGGCAAATGCAGTTTATATTAATCAACGCATCCTAAGTCAGTCGTCAGCTGGAACGCGATATTGGCGGTCCAAGAGAAACAAACGCAGAATGGAGAGAAGGTCCCGTTACAAGGGTTCGAGCTCGAAAAAGACACTTGGAACAGGAGTGCTTTTTCAACAGCTCCGTTCAAAGCTCTTGAGCTTTCCTTGCTATTGCACGGTTAACGCTCCAGTTATTTTCAGACCCCCTCCAAGGAAGGTTTATGAGAAGAAGAGTGTGGTAGAAAGTGGAAGGCAAGAGTTAGTCCTTCAAATGATTTAGGCCTGAATGGCAATGAGCGCTTTTGTTTCATTCACAGTCTCGCAATTTCAGTATTGAAACATATTTTCAGTAACACTGACAGAATATCGAGGAGCAAAATATCGACCTGTCAAAATATCGTGGAGAAAATATAGAATGCCAGAATATCGAATTCCTATCTTCAAACAGGTAAGTACAAAAATATCGACTCCAAAATATCGTTGTAAAAAATATAGACAGTCAAAATATCGAATTTTTTAAATGTCTTAAAAGTAATTTAAAAGTAATATAATTAATTTAAACATACTTAAAATACTTAAATAAACTTAAAATCAATAAATAATGCAACTTAAAAAATATATATATTTTTTTATATATACATATCCCCTTTTAAACCAAGATCTACATTTATGCCATTGATGCCGAAAGATGCCATAGATACTTTCAATGACATGATCACGGAGGACCTAAAGGAATTGCAAATTAAAACATCCAGGAAAGTTAAAAGATACAAGTATATGGAGAAACAATACTTCAATTTGATGAAAAAACTAAGGAGCAATTCCAATCTGATAATAAACAAGGCCGATAAAGGAGGTAATATCGTGATCTGGCCTAAGAACCTCTACATGGAAGAAGCACATCGGCATCTCTCTGATGTCTCTTGTTATAGGAAGGGCAATTTTTGTGAAATTCGCAATCTTAAAGATCGTATTCACAAAAGAACTGAATCAGTGGAAGAGGGAAGGCCTCTTAACTAAGCAAGAACTTGGGTATTTGAAAATTGACAATCCGCTGACACCAACTCTATATTTCATACCTAAAATTCATAAATTGGTCTCTCCAGTTCCAGGTCGACCAATTATTTCAGCTCAGGGAAGCGTCATGGAGGCTATTTCAAAATATGTTGATTTCTTTTTGCAGAACTTTGTGGTTGATCTACCCTCATACATTAAGGACACGGGGCATTTCCTTACTAAGTTGAAAGAGGTGGAATGGAGAGAAGAGTATATTCTGGTGGCTCTTGACATTTGCTCCCTGTACACCAGTATAGAACACACGGATGGCCTTAATGCTGTAAAATATGTTTTGAATCAACGTAATCTCAGTTTTAAAAATCATAATGACATGTTAATAACTATGATCAGGTTATGTTTGACGAACAATTATTTCTTGTTCAACAAAGATATTTATCAGCAGCAAAGAGGGGTTGCCATGGGGGCATGTTTCTCTCCCACCTACGCGTGTCTCCACGTAGGGTGGTGGGAGGAGCATGTCCTCAGGCATATCCCTGGTTATTCCAGTAACATCATCCATTACTGGAGATTTATCGATGATATTTGTCTGATTTGGAAGGGAGATAAAAGATCAGCTAAAGATTTTGTCGAAGCCATGAATGTCAATAACCTCAATCTTTCATTCACCTGTCAGATTAGTAAAACTAATATACAATTTTTGGATGTTGACATCTACGTCCGAAACAATGCCCTTGCCACTAGACTTCACAGGAAGAGCACGGCTGGCAATTCTATCTTGCACGCCTCCAGTGCTCATCCAAAACACCTCATAAAGAGTATCCCCTATGGGGAATTCATACGGATGCGCAGAATATGCAGCTCTGAATCTGATCTTATCATCTGCCAGAATGAAGCCATTCAAAGATTCTTAAAACGAGGCTACCTTATTGAAGATCTTTTGGTAGCTAAAGATAAGGCCAACAGCACAAATAGAGATGAATTTTTAGACAGATCTAGTGAAGTTGTGAGCACAGAGGCAGAAACTCCCCCTAGACATGACATCAATACCGTCAGCTTAATTACCACCTACAATACAGAGGAAAGGAAGATAAGGGGCATCCTTAAAAAACATTGGCCCATACTCCACACTGATATCAATTTGTCGCCACTACTGCCGACTGAACCCTCTATTATTTTCAGGAGAGGACCCTCCATGAGAGATTCTCTAGTTATAACTAGTCCAGAAGTGAATGACAGCAAAGTGTGGGTTTCCAACAAAAAAGGCTTCCATAAGTGTATCTCATGCAGGGCATGCAAGTTCGGGGTTAACACTGTTGAATTTTTATCACCCTTCAACCTTATCCCAACACCCATCAGAGAGCTATATACCTGCCGTACAGATCATGCTGTATATGTATTAGAATGCTCATGTATGTTGAAGTATGTGGGCAGTACTAAGTTACAGGTATTCAATAGAATATTTCAGCACCTTAGGGCAATAGTCAATTCTGATGCTAATTATCCTGTTGCCCGACATTTTGAACTAGTGCATGCCAAGAACCTGAACCATCTCACTTATTTTGTCATCGATTCCGTACCTAAAAACATCCGTGGTGGGGATCTAGAGAAGCTTTTGAGACAACTTGAAAGTAAATATATTGTACTCTTGAACACCAGAATACCCAATGGGCTGAATAGGGGGGAAGATTTACAGGTCTTCCTCTAAACTCAGATTAGAGTATACTTTCAAAAAGTCTCTATGGCAGTATATCGATTATTGCCTCCCTGTCCTCTGTATTGTGAAATCTCATTCATTAAGTTCCTTTTCTCCAGTGTACATTGCACATTAGGACTGTGTATATCATTTTTCTGTATATTTGTGTGATCCGATATAACAACTTCTCATTATGAATTCAATTGATTATATTTAGTCACTAAGGCTATAGTTGGTTCACAGCATCAGCAGTAATGCTTAACATGTTTTTTAACTGTGTTTAGTCATAATCACTTGCGCAGGTACAACGACTTGAGAATGTGACATTAATTGGTCATAATATTTGAAACACTATGAGTATGTACATACTGCGAGTATATTGCGCACTTTTAAGCACTTTAGCACGGGTTTTGAATAACATCCTAAGGGTTTGTCTCACATTTTGGGACATGGTATTATGAATTTGAATATACCAATGTTTTGCACAGAGTTTATTATTTACCTTATGTACAAACTCCAATATTAACACCATAAATCAATTATGGAACTTAATCACGCACTTGCACTTTATGATAATTGGTACATTGAACCGATTGCATTTTAAGAAATAATGGTTATCAAACATGAACTCTATGAGTATGATAAATTGTTTATGTCATTGTTTCATATAAGTTCCTGAATATACTGAATGTTTTAGACATTTGTTTGTACTTAATGTATATCTGTGTATAGTATTTTCTTTATATCTATTACCCATGTGATCGGATGTTATTTTTGTTGAGCACAGTATATAAACACCCCCATTGGTCATTTGAAGCCATGTGATCAAGGCCGTTTTTGACGGACGAAACGCGTCATGCCGATGGCGAGGGAAGAATAATACCACTTTGATACAATCATCTGGTGTCGAGAGATCTGTACCTGAGGAACGTGTGGGGAGCCACCCTTGCAGGACTTTGCTTTCATATATATAGACTAGAGTCTCACTATATCATAGACCTGGAGACTAAAGCACCTGGAGGCCTAAATATGGGAGAAGAACTGGCCTCACATTTGGGTTAATAATGTGTATTTCTGTGTCATGTAATCCATTGTTGTTGAATACTGAGTTTCCAAGACTGAGGGAAACGCCTATGATATGCCTTCAGTTATGTTCCGAGTGTCTTTTGTTTTTGCCTTTGTCTTTTGTTTTTGTTGATGGATGACGCTACTATTAGCAACATTCAGTTTGATGAATTGCTTCAGTTTTTAACTACACCGAAGTTGTGGCAGTCCTATTGGGCTGCAATTGCCGATCCACGGCAAGATCTTGTCCGACTTTATCACATTATAGTTTTGTGTTCTGTTCGGGAGTTGAGTTTTTCTCACCTATGCATTGTTATCCTAACCATGATATGTATTAAGATTGTGTACCATATTTCGGTTTGGTTTATAAGACTTTGCTTTTGCCGATACACGGCAGTATTTTGGTGTTGTGAATTCGATAGCAATTCAAGTGAATTCGTGTTAAAAACATACACTATAAGATGGCGCCCAAAGCTGTGTAAATATATCAGTCCTTTGTTTGTTTTCATTTATTTTTTGCAAACATTGAAATTGACACCGCGCACTGCATTTCAGATGTGAACATTGAGAAAGGGAGGGCTCTCCCGAAACGCGTCTATTGTCTATGAAATAAACCGCCCTGCTAAAAGTTATTGCAGTGCTCGAGAGTGCTTATTTGTCCTAAAACCCGGCTGGGTATTTTTAGGATTTGGAGCTGTGATATATATATATATATATATACATAATATTAACAAAACATGTACAATATTTTCAACGTAGGATAGCAAGAGGGTTACATTTACTATTACCACTCCAGTGAGTGCAACAGTAGAGAAAACATTGTATAGTGTAGGGGTAAAAATTACTATTCCCACTCCAGAGAGTGCAACAGTAGGGAAAGCGTTGGATAGAGTAGGGGTAAAAATTACTATTCCCACTCCAGAGAGTGCATCAGTAGGGAAAGCGTTGGATAGCGTGGGGTAAAAATTACTTTTCCCACTCCAATGAGTGCAACAGTAGGGAAAGCGTTGGATAGCGGTAGATTAAAAATTACTATTCCAACCCCAGAGAGTGCAACAGTAGGGAAGGCATTGGGTAGCGTAGAGTAAAAATTACTATTCCCACTCCAGAGAGTGCAACAGTAGGGAAAGCGTTGGATAGCGTAGGGGTAAAAATTACTATTCCCACTACAGTGAGTGCAACAGTAGGGAAAGCGTTGGATAGCGGGAGGGTAAAAATTACTATTCCCACTCCAATGAGTGCAACAGTAGGGAAAGCATTGGATAGCGGGAGAGTAAAAATTACTATTCCCACTCCAATGAGTGCAACAGTATGGAAAGCGTTGGATACCGTAGGGGTAAAAATTACTATTCCCACTCCAGAGAGTGCAACAGTAGGGAAAGCGTTGGATTACTTCCCACCCTATTCCCCTATAAACCCACAACCCGCTGCAGAAATTACATTAATTTAATTACCTTAATTATCAATTAATCAATCATTTAAAATTAATTACCAATTATATTTTAATTAATTACCAATTTATAATTAATTACCAATTAATTCAACATAAATACCAATTAATACATTAACATATTTAATTAATTATATTTAAATTACTTCCCACCCTATTCCCCTATAAACCCACAACCCGCTACAGAATTATATTACGCAAAAATTAAATACAATTAAATTAATTAATTAAAATGAATTATAAAATAAATATACACTTTTCACACATATAGTAACATAGAAAACACTTTAAAAACTTCATATTAACTTACTTACCTCAAATTCGATAGTTTTGTTGTCTATATTCTGTCCATTCGATATTTTGTCCATTCTATATTTTGGATTCAATATTAATGCTATTCTATTCGATATTTTTATATTCTATTGGATATTTTTGTAGTCTATATTCTGTCCATTCGATATTGTGTCCATTCTATATTTTTAACTTGATATTTTGGCCAGTCGATAATTTTTATTCGATATTTTGACTGTATACCATTATTTACATCAAAATTATTGTTACTCATTCATCTTATTCATAATGAAAGGAAAGTGAGCTCTGTGAGTTTTGTGGGGTCTGGATTTCTCCAGTGTTGATCCGAAACCCTCAACCAATCATAACCAGTGGTGGTGTAAGGTAGCACTATTATGGTAGGCCGTTGGGTGGCGTCATCATTGGGTTTCGTACCTAGCTACTCGCTGCCCTAGGTGAGAACCACCTCCTTCCAAGGGAAAGTACTGATGGGATCCGTCTAGCGATGTATAACATTACCTCCTGTATCTCAAAATAATTACTTTAATACGGGTGAAGTAAATGGTGACGTTCTATGAACGTGTAAAGTGTCTTAAACATCACAAGTGAGAGGTCAACATGTTTCAGCCTGTATTGCCCGTCAGGGTCTGAGCATTCGTCAGGACTTATTTCTAAATTTAACAGGCCCCTTATTGTTAGTTTTCTGTAGATTCACGAGTCTATTACTCACGTGTCTTCATACCAATACACTCTATCGGAAAGATATCTGGGCTTTCATAGAGCTATGACTCGAGAGGACTCCTATTCTGCCTCATAGGCAGGACAGATGAGCAGCACATAGGTCACAATGCTGGGGGCCCGCCGGTGACAAGTTGCCATGTTTCCCCACCTTACCCATACCTATGAGGCAGAATAAGAGTCCTTTTAAGTCATAGGCTCAATGAAAGCCCTGATATCTTTCTGAATCCCCCTTACGCCGGTCGAGCTATCAGGCCACCAGGCACACCACTTTCAAATGTCACCAGCCGCTACTGGTCTTTGCCCTTCCTGTCGCTTTTGTACTTTCCCTAGCTCCTTTCCTCTAACCCTGCCCTACGCCCTGTCCTAGCCTAATCCATTTCACTAATTTATTCTGGGGGGTGGGGGCGGTTTTCGCCTGTCAACACCCCTACTTCCCTTCGAAGTAATTGATTCAAAGAGGACCCATAAACAGGAAGGTTTTCTCTATCCTCTCCCTGCTCTTGCATCCTGCCCCCCATCACTTCACTTCAGTACTTAATTTGAGCCGGTGGTTTCAGGTGCTCAGCCCCAGCACTTAATTGTCAGTACCAGCACTTATGAC
The DNA here is from genome assembly GCF_964263255.1 of Lissotriton vulgaris. Classification (NCBI taxonomy): domain Eukaryota; kingdom Metazoa; phylum Chordata; class Amphibia; order Caudata; family Salamandridae; genus Lissotriton; species Lissotriton vulgaris. The sequence continues at coordinate 1,082,093,416 of NC_141699.1, read as the reverse complement.
AGTCTGCAACATGGTGTCATCTTTTGTCTAATTTACAGATCTGCCCAACAGCAGTTGTTTATTAATTCAAAATACTTTAAAAAATAGTAATATCTGCCACCCAAGCAATTATTATAGCTTTGAGGGCCTGAATTGTCTAAAATGTCACACTTGTAACTATGTGATGATTAGTAGTTTTGTTGGTGCTGTCACTGGCTGCGTTGGTAGGGGCAATGTGTGGGGCAAACTGCAGTGGCCTTCTACAGAGAGCCCTGGCACTTAGTTTTTTTTACAAATTAAGCACTGCTTTCACTTTCGTGCTCCCATGTAAACTCAGCACTATTTTCCTGTTGCAGACCCACTTTCCCCGCACGAGGCCCTACCTCACATCCTGACACCAGAGATCAGACACCACGTGCCGACCTTGATCATTTTGTCCCGTCAGGCCTCGCGTGACAGCCGAGACCGGAAGTGCCTTTGTTGTGCAGCAGGTAGCCCCGGGGCTCCCAGCGCCTGGGCCCAGAAAGGGGCTGAGATGCTGCGCTATGAAGAGAAAAGATTGTCAACAAATCATCTTGCTGTTGTTTTGTGTGAAAAAACACACAGTGTGTGGAGGGAGCGAGTGGAAACTGTCGCTCTATTTACATTTCAAAGTCGCAGCGCTGAGGCCGGGCTTCAACCCTTTAATTGCTGCCGTCGGCCAACGGTCGTCACGAGCGCTACCTCCCCAGTGCTGCGCACGACCGTTGGCCGTCCGGTCAGCATTCGTTCTCCGAACGTTCAGCACTGGGCGCTGAACGTTCGACGCTGGGAACGGGTTAAAGCGCCTGATATTTCGTCTTATGAATAAACAGAGCTGTTTGAATATAGTCCGCCAGAGTCAAACAAAAATTAACCATTTGTGCGTCCCCGCTTTACCCTGCATTGCTGTCGGAGCTATAGGTGGGTGTTGGCCCCATGTCATGGGTGTGGGTGTGCGACGGTGCAAGATTTTCCGTATGCGGCCCATGGGTGTAGTAGGGTCGGCAGACCAGTCTTACCCCAGGGTGTTTGCGTGAGACCAAGGAGAGGGCTGAGTTAAGGGGGTTAGGTTAGGGTGGGGTTAGGAGTAGGGTATAAGGAAGGCAGGGGAGGAGTTTTCAGCCTCTTCCTGCCCTCAGTGCCATTAGGGAAGGGTCACAGTTTAAATCGATCCACCCTCCCAACCTAAATATTACAGGATTGGGAAACGGGTTGAAGACCCGGAATAGTGTGACAGTTTTAGGAGGGTTGAAGTTGGGTTAGCAGGACTGTGGAGGGGTGGGGAGTCTATGACGGGCATACTCACCCCCTCCTGGGGAGGGGGATACAGGTGCATGATAGGGGTACGGGATGCAAGAGTGTGATGGCTGGAGATGCTGAAGGAGGTTGAAAGATAAGTGTGGAAGCGAATGGAGTAAGTGAGGAGATCGCTGAGTGAAGCGGGAGAAAGTAACTGGAGTATGGGAATGGATGATGGATGAAAGACATGACGTTGGGGATTGTTGAAAAGTTATTGATGCTTTGGTTAATTGTTGTTATCAATCCTGTCCTACTAAATTACCTTTTACGCTAACATTCAGCGTTGGATTGGTTATTGCGCGAAAATTCTTGCAAGTGCAGTTGTTCGAAAAGTACTTTCATGTTAAAATCGAAACCTTTGCACAAAGTCACCTTCATCCAGTTTCTCAGTCCCAAGGAAAACTTTTAAAGTGATCTGGTGAGAAAGCAGCTCATATATATTCAGCGCAAACTTACATGTGCGAGGAAAGTTTGAAAGAGGTAAAACTCTACAAAAATATATAACAAGCATTTGCAATACAATCGGTCTCACCTTTGGGACCTTATATGTATTTAGCTATGCAGCACATTAGCCTGGGTGCAGAAACATCTACTGTTCTTTAACATGGAGGGAAAGTAAGCACCAAACGCAGTGCTTTGGTTACGGAGTGGCGTGCTACTCGCCAGAAAAGCGCTTCAACACCCATCAGGGGTAACAAGTGCCATATGAATGCAAATCTTTCTTCCCCTTTTATCCCTCCGCTATCCTTCTCACTCCAAGTAACAGACTAATATCCAACACTGAAATTACCTCATATTTCACCATATTAATTCACCACTAATCCTTAAAAGGCTTCCTGAATCCGTCAACCAGTGATAAATAAATTCAAACCTTCGTCCTCCTCTTTCCTTCTGCTATCATTCCAAATCCAAATAACTGACTAACCTATTCACCAGTTAAAATGTACTTGCATGTTCCACTATACTAATTCAACACTAATCCTCTATGGGTCCCTGAGTAGCGTGCTACCCGCCGAAAAAGCGCTTCGACGCTTCGTCAGGGGTAGTAAGCGCTATATAAATGCAATTACAATACAATACAATACAGTACAGAGTACCAGCACTTTTTTATCTTGAGAGGGAGAGTACCTGCACTTCTCAAGAGAAATGCAATACTTTTAAATGGAGAGAACCGGCACTTTCCAGAAACAAGCAGGTACTACTCTGCTACAGAGTAGCTGCACTTCTATTTTTCCATTTCAAGCACTGGTGACACGCCAGGTATGGGAACACATGGAGAGAAATATTGCCTTTCAGCGGGAAATGGTATAGTCCAAACCTCTGTTTTTAATATAAAATCGGTGGTCATATCTATGAAAATACAAGATTTTAAAAAAGTATTATTGTCTACAGGTGCTTGTGGGAGAATTTCTATGGACTGTAATCTAGAGAATGCTAAAGTGATTCTGGTATTTTACTGACCTCTGCTGGTCGTTTTCTATCAAGACAGATAAATAGAAGCAGTTGAACAGAAAAAAGTCCCTAAGCGGAAGTAGACAAGTCCTAGGGCTATCTCCAGAGCCCACAAAGTACATACACATATAAGTATATAATAAGTATATACTAAAGTATATACAAGAGGTCTCGAATCCTCGACCTAAAAAGCATGAAACCCACTAAGTGTGTGGGAGCCGGAATTATGGGTTTACCAAGACATTTTGCTCCATTAATTCATACTTTGCACACCCCTACTGATGGGTTATGCTTTCAGTCCAAACTTTTTAGCCAACATAATGTTGCTCTCTGGAGGCCGGATATTGAAGGTTCCGCGCCTATGCACAGAGCATAATCCTGATAGGTCTTGGGACTTGTTACACTTTTAATGTTGCAATTAAAGATGCTCTGAGGTCCTGGGACTTGTTTCACTTTTAATGGTGCAATATGTATGCTCTAAGTCATGGGTACTCGCAAGCATTGCCCGGGTGCCGCAAAGTACTGTCTGTTACATGCCCGAGGGTCACACCGATTCCAGCAATGGAAGGGTCGGTGGGATAAAAGGTGGGCATAGGGCGATGTGAAACAGATGCATGGTGTGGACACCAAACCGAGCCTTCACATGACTTCTGTCAGCTTCCAACGTTTTATTCTCATGCACCAAGAATAAAGTCCATGCATTAACTTCTAATAGGACTAGAGGGAAAGAGACACTCATCTGGTGGCTGAATTGCAAAGTGTGAAACCAGAAAACCTGGTATCAGTCCTGGCTTACCCACTTGACGAAACTGTGTGATCCTAGGCAGTTTGCTAATTTCACTTTGCCTCCTATTTCTTCATTAGCACAAATGAGAGCCACTTAAAATACACGAGTTCAGGATGTATGCTGTAGAAAACCTTGTCTTGTGTTTTATTTAATAAACTATAATGTTCCAATTATATCACAACCAAGACTACAGACAAGGTGCACCTGACAATTGACTTGCCTCTTGGTTCACCAATGATATTGTTTTCAGAATGGGGGCGGCATGAATGTCTCCAAGATCATGTTTGAAAACTATCACTGGTAAAAAAAGCCTTGCAATGCAGTGATATAATCAGAACTACTAAGGTAAAACGCTCATGCATGTTAATAAAATATACTTTTTTGAAGTTTGAAGAGAGTTTATCAAGTTGTTACATGTTTAATGCAAGATGTCTTAAAAAATAAAAGCATTCCTAAAGATAAGTTGTCTAGGACGCCATCTTTACCTTTACTTCAGTTAATGTGTACGTTTGTTTCACAGTTTTCTGAATGTTTCTGCTGTGTCAAGTAAACAGCAGCCCAGCGCTGCTGTTGACCAGGGGGCCGCAATTAACGGTCAGGTGGGGCACATGCGGCCCCCGGGCCATACTTTGAGTATCCCTGCTCTACGTACAGCATGCAAGTATGTGTAGCCACGTTTTGGGTAGTAACTATGAATGCAGCGTGCCAGGGGTATCCACGGCCATTTATTAGACTACATCCCCCCCACAGTAAACAATGGGACAACTCCAGATTATCCAAGGTGATCCAAGGTGGTCTGACTCTGGTGTAAAGTCCTGTGTGGTCTTCTCTAAGGATCTGCCCTACACAATCATGGGCCAGGCTCAGGCTAGAGGCCTACACACCGCGTGCCTCTGGCACTGACTGTGGTTGGGTCACTAGATCAGCGGTGGCCTTTATGGCCAGCTACCAACTCTTGGAAGTGTACCTGTGTTGGCAGTAACCATTGGCCATGTGGCCCTTATTTTATAGGATACTGGTTTACAAACCCACTTGAGCTGATGTTCTAACCAATGCTGTAACCGTATTTGCAGACCTCCCGGGCGTACCATATATCTACCCTGCCCATCAAAAAAAAGGAGAGGGGGCTCAGAAAACCACCAACACTTTCAAGGGTGTGGTATTCACTATTCTATATCCAGTCTTTGAATGTTTAAGGAAAATATACTTTCAAATGTCATAGCCGTGGTCTTAATATGCCGCGACAGGAATGGGGTTGTTGGGACAAAAAGAGTAAAAATGCAAGCATGGTGGCGTGCATGCTTGTAGTGCATCTGTGTGCTCAGCACACGCAAAAGGTAGCTTCAAAATACAGAGCTCCGCCCGGCCATATACACCTTCCCACCGGCCTTGTACACTGGCCGCCTCCCCCTTATTTCAAGAAGACCTATCTTGGCAACGGATGGCTCATCTGAGGACACCATTCCACACACCCCTTCCATGCAGCCGGTGAGTTGGTGGCTTCCGGTACTCAGCACCAGCATTTAATCGTCAACACCGGTGCTTTTCATGAGCACAAGTTAAGGATACAGTCTTTTATGGGAATTAAGGGATTTGCCGAGAATCACAGGATGGTGAGCCGACGCCAAGACGCGAAGCTGGTTCCCTAGATCCGAAGTCAGCAACTCTGCCCATTACACCACATTCTCACCCCACTTTCAATGTTAGTAGTTGGTTCTGTTTTAGGCGACCTTAACAGGAGAAATGGGCAGGTGCAAGCTGCCTCCTGACGAGATCCCTGGCACTTATTATTTTTACAAATTAACCACTGCTTCAATGCCACCCCCACCCAACCACCTTTGCATGTCCTCAATTGAAAACTCAGAGCTTGTGTAATCACTATCTTGTGCACACACACACCAATGCAGGAGAACACACAGGATTTCTGATTAATTTACCAACAGAGTAAAAGGGATTGAAGTAGATAACATGGTAAAATATAATGATCAAAACTGAATGCCATGAGTAAACAAGCACTGTTTGAGAAAAGGCTGATGTGTAAACTACACTGCGGCCAACCTCTCTGGTCTCAAAGATCTTGAAAAATACAGTATGACTGACAGTCACAAAAAATATATTTTCCTTTTTAGGGGGTAAAATAAGCATAATGTTTATAAATGAACACTTAAAATAAATACTTTGCCTTTGACTTTAAAAAATCTTTGTTTGGTTTACAAGAAGTATAATCATAAAAGCTACAGTAAATATAACATCATATAAAAAACAATATCAATAAAAACAACATCAAATAAAAATTAATGTAAAATCAAGCAGTTCTATTAAGTATAATCATGTGATCTAAACAAACACATCACAATTCAGGGATTTTACCTGTTGGCAAAATACCCGCAAAGTCCTAGCGCAAAAAATCCTCCAGACATAGCAATGCTAGTAAAAATAATAGATAAATACAAGATATTACACCAATAAGTAAAAACAAAGCAGCTGAAACTAAAAGGCTCCATCCCAGCTTAACTTGGTTTCAGGGTGTGATAGTGTCTGTAACTTGTATAATTATAGAGTATGGTTAGAATACACAATAGTCTAGGTCTCTCAATAAAGGGCCGATTATGTTTTCCGTCGGACTTGCATCCAACCGACATCATCGCGGAATTGAGACCTACTGACCTCCAGTCGGCAGTCCCCAACGCCTAATTACGATGCGACTGCACTTGGAGGTCAATTAGGATGGTGGACGGACAAAGTCCGTTCGCCATCCTATCGGGGGACGGGACCGTCCGCCACAGGGGTGGAGGTCCGGTGCCTCGAATTAGGATGCACCCGCCACAGTGGCGGGTGCATCCCGCATTTTTAACATTGCGGCGGGCGGTGCTGAAAGCACCACCCGCCCCAATGCTAAAAATGCATGTTGTGCGTTTCAAAGCACAACATGACAGGCACTGCGCGGTGTCTGCCATGTTGTATTTTGAAACACAGGGGGTACCATAGATACCCCCCATGTGCACCCCCACCCCCCTTCACCCTGGGGGCCCACAACGGGCCCCCGAAGCAAAGACCGTATGCCTTTTTGTGGCGGCATTGCCCACAGCACATCCTAATATGGTTGGCGGTGTCTGACAGACACCGCCACCATATTAGACCTTTTCCGCCGCGGTCGCAAGGCGACGTTGGCAGAAAAGCGGCGGACGGTCTTCCCGTCCGCCGCGGTCCCCCCGTCATTGTAATATGGTGGGTGGGGGAAATAGGCTGCGGACGGGCACGGATGGCGGACGGATCGCCACCGCCTCCATGGCGGTGGCGATCCGTCCGTCATCCTAATCGGCCCCATAGTGCGGTCCCGCACTCACATTTTCCCATGGGAGCTTGTGCTACATTTGTAAACCGGCTCCATCACAAGCTCCCATAGGGAAATGGGAGGTCGTATTTATCCCAGCACCGCATGTCACGCACCTCAAGTTGCCTGCCACGCGGTGCAGGTATGAACAGCGGGGCTGGTTTAATTTCCGACTGCCTAAATTGTAATTCGGCGTTCGGAATAGAAACCGACCATCTAGGTCGGAAAGCCTCCATTCTCAGGTCGGTGGCTTTCCAACCGAGATCATAATAGTCCACAAACTGGTTTGTACCATTGTAAACACAGGTGGAAATTAAAGTGTCTTGTGCAAAGTACAAAACAGCCCCTGTATCACTCCTGCTTGGTGCCGCAGGTAAGCAGGGGGGAGGTTTAATTCCCCATTCATTCTCTGAGTCCAACAGCTGTGGATATATACTTATGAACCATCAGGCAGATGTCTTCTGTTTGGAGGAGCTGTAAAGAAAATAAGGCTGGTCTGCATTTTTTTAATAGTCAGATTCTTCAATAAGGGGATTAATATATAGCTTGTGAAAAAAGATGAAATGTAGGAGGGACTTACTCTTTCCTGAGTCACAAGGGCAGGGCTCTAGGAGGGAGTCTTGGTATGCAGGGTTAGGAAAGAAGTGCCAAAACAACATCTAATTAAGTAAAATCGTTGTGCTTGGGAGAGTGAGAACGTGAGGTAAGGTTCCATAGCAGTTGTGGTTGCTGCCAATATCCCTGTGCCTGGGGAGGGGAGTAGCGGCAGTGGGGGGAGGGAGGGTTGAAGAAAAAATAAAGCTTACCTGATCCTGCGCCCGCATCGTGCTTCGTTGCTCCTTCTCGCTTTCTGCTCCCGACAGTCCCTGGGACAAAGTCCCCAAACAATCCAGACGCTGCTCTCATGCTATGAGAGCAACGCCGGGATTGGCCGGCCAAACAATCATGCGCACTTATGGTGCCCCCCACTCCTGCTCCCTGCTGGCTGCTGCTGTCTGTCAGGATAGCACAGCCCCTCCCCGCTCTGGCTCAGCACTGAAAAATAAAGTGATAGAACATTGTGATATAATCATTTTATTTTTACTTTTTACACTGCTCAGAGAGTGGTGGGGAGACGCTCCTCCGCCTTAATGGAGGGGCCGCCACCGTTGTGCAGGGGTAGTGCAGAAGAGCAGTGCTTACTATAGGAGGCGATAGAGGTCACAAACTCCACACATGCAAATGGCTCAGTCAATGCAACAAATAAAGTTTCCAGTCAGAGAAGTATGTCTTTATTTAAAGCATTTCTCCATTAGCCATAGATTTTTATAACATCGGCCCTGCAGCCAAGGCCATCCTGGGGAGGGGCCAGCTGGTCTTGGAAGTTCACAGAGAATGTAAAAGTTTACCACTACTTCTGCATTTCCAGTAAATCAATGTGCCAGCTGTGGCAGCAAACATCTCTAATGCATCATGTTTCTGACCTGTATACTTATCGTCCCCTCTGCACAGACCTTGACACAACAGACCAGTGGCATAGTAAACTATCTATCAACGGCGGTCCCACCATGGTAGCGGAGGAGCGTCGCCTCGCCACACTGTTGCGCGGAAAGCTGGGAAAAAAAACTGGCAATCCAATGATTTTATTACCATTTTATTTATCAGCTTTCTGCCGAATGGAGAAGGCAGGGCAGGGCAGTGCATTATTGCTGCTGATTGGTAGCAATGACGTGGGTCCCTTTCAGTGTGAATTGCGCATGTCAGTTTGGCCAGATACCTTGGTACGGCTAAACCGACATGCGTAATTCAACCTCTCCAACATTAGACAAGGACTTGTGGGAGCTGTGGGACCTTGTGCTCGGAGGAGTTTGGAGGCTCAGGTAAGTGAAACTTTTTTTATATATTTAAATGTTTAATTATTTGTATGTTTTTGAATTATGTTTATGTCGACCCCCCATTTTTGTTGGTCACCAACCGCCACTGCTATCTATCACTAATTCCCTCCAAAGTTTCCCGGTATATGGGTAGTTGTTTGCACCTTACTCCCTTGGAGAGGTGCCCGGATGGGCCGGCTGATGAAGCAGAACATCCACAGGTGGGCGAGGGCTTTCATCCTTAAAGAGGGAAGGGTTTCTCATTTAGGGTACCCTCTTCTTCTTGGGCCTTTCCCTACACAGTGACAGGTAGTTCTTTTGTTGACAGATGCAGTTAATAGGAGCCTGCACTGACTGTCTTTAATCCTCCTGACCCTTTCTTATTAGATAAAGAAAATGATATGATATGGTCATAAAACAGAAGTAAATCTCCCTTAACAGAACTACTCCTAAGAATGGGTGCAGATTTAATATTTTTTTGTTGCATTTTGCAAACCTTTCCCGAGGTACTCAGGAAAGCTTTGTCGGTAGCAGGGGTCCAGGCGTACTACAAAAGTCAAAGGAAATTGTGCACACAAAATAATTCCGCATTGATAAAAGTCATTCCTGATTTGCAATGACATGATTTTAAAACAAAAATCATCAACATGAAATAATGTTTACCCCATGCAGAAATCCCCTCCCTTGTACCATCCTCAGGTGTGAGGGTGTTACATTCCTCTTGGAAGAGGATTTACTCCAACCCATTGATGGAACAAATCTTTGACCCTTTCCAGGGTGGGAAAGAGTTGCTGAAGAGTTTGAGAATGTTCCCAAATTTAAAAGGAATGCACTACTTGACCTGTTACCCTGCCTCTATTGCATGGCAGTTGCTACCGCATAGTTGTAGACAGACATGGCATACAAGTAGTAGTAAAAACATTTATACCTGCTAGGAATCTTTGTATGAATGCTTTGCAGGTGTAAATGCATCAATCTTTCACACATAGACATATGTTAAAGGCTAAAATATTGCATATACTCACATGTTGGCAGGGCTTAATTTGAGCAAGTGGTTTCCAAGGCTGGGCACTGGCGTGTGTCAACACCAGTACATTTGGCAACCTGCCACAAGGTGGCACTGTCTGGCTAATTTAGAGAGGAGCTCAAAAACAGTTGTTTATTAATTCAATATAGATAGAATATGATTTTTACCTGCCGCCCAAGCCATTCTTGTAGCCTTGGGGGCCTGGAATAGTCTGAATTGTCTCACATGTAGGACTGTGAGGGTTAGTACTTGGTTGGTGCTAATATTGGCAGCGCTGTCAGGGGTAATGTGTGATGCAAGTTGCAGTGGTCTCCGGACTAGGGGACTGGCACTTATTTTTTCACAAATTAAGCACTGCATTTTTGCTCAGGATTATATCAATATTGGCCATTTGAGTTGTACACAATGTATACAAAATTATCCCCAGTGTGTAATAATAATTGATATTTACAACTATACTCAAGTGTCCTAATTTTATCACCCTCAAAAGAATATATTTTTGATTTAGCCATGCAAGGATTCAGTTCATTCGAAATGTGTTTTTATTTAGGTTATATAGACAAGAAACAGTAAATGAGGATTTACATAAATCGGTAATAGCCTGGGCCTCTGGAATTATGCAGGAGAGGGTCAAATTATGCAGCAGTGATGAGTAAATTATGTGGCAAGAAAAGCCAAATAATGCCGAATAATGTAGCACATTTTGTAATAGTATTACTTCACTATTTCATCATTTTTAATCTTGTTAACATTGACTGGGAATGTGATGCACCTCATCAGTACCAGTTGAATGCTCACATATAGTAATAAGCAACAGAAAGGTGACCAGCCCAGCTTTGCATACGGCCTTCCACTGCACTGCAACATGAGTCGCTGCATTTTTGGTAACTTTTGAACCAATTGAGCTAGACAAAAATGTTTTTGTTGTTGTTAAAATCTGCAGATTATGTGGCAGATGATCAATTATGTGGCAAATGGGGTAAATTTCAAATTATGCAAAAATCACCACAGTGGCAGATTCACATAATTCCAGTGGCCATGGCAATAGCACATGCAGATAAAGCAAGCATAGGTAAAGTACTAATATTTTTGAAAAATCAAAGAAGGGCTCAGCCATCCAGTGAGGATTTAAATGTTTGTCCTGTCTGTTCCATACAGATGTTTAGGGCAGTTGAATCACCCAATAAACTAATTGTTGTGGCATTAACATGTGAACAGAAGTTTGGGAAGCTGTGGGCAGCAGGCTGCAGAATGGTCACTGAATCATATTATGGGTATACTGCAATGTCTTATTAGAACACATACACTTGTGGCTTCATGTTACATGAATGGCTCTGCAGCAGGCACATTAACCAGTCACAATTGTTATGGTGAATTAAACTGGTGACCTCATTATCAGATCCTAATTTCACAAGCCAATTCTCCTCTTTCGCCTCTGAAATCTTCTCTATTAATTCCTCTCCAGATTCCTCTCCAGTGATGATTTGGAACTCTTTTAAAGCGGCAGCTAGAGGCTTTATCATCAACTTTGTTTCACAAAAGAAGACATTTTTTGAGGCCAAACATATTCAAAAAACTTGAATGTTATTATTATCGCTCCTCTTCTGAATCATCTTTAAAAAGTCTTATTGAAGCAAAAATATTTTTTAATAAATCCTCTACGGAAGCTGCATCTGCTTATCTGCTAAAAAGCAGTCCTCCTTACTATGGAGGCCAGAATAAGATGGGTAAACTCCTTGCAAATTATTTAAAAATCAGTCGGGAACAAACTAAAATCGAGTCCATTCATAATTCTGTTGGAGAATCGCTCTTTAAGGACAAATATATTTTAAATGAATTTGTTTCTTTTTATAAAAATGTATACACGCTGGAGCAACAACCTTCCCCTGCTGATCTATCCTCTTTCTTTCAATCGATAAATTCTCCCCCCACTTCTGACACGGATTTTACTTCACTTGACCTGGATATTACTTTGTCTGAAATTAAGCATGCAGTATCAGTCCTGAAAAGAGGTAAGGCACCAGGCCCGGAAGGATCTACCATTGAATTTTATTCTCATTTCGCTCCTCTACTATTGCCCCATTTGTTATCACTCTACAAATTTTTTATTTCAGAAAAATCTTCTTCAGGTTCTTTTCAGGACGCCAGTATCTGTTTAATTCCCAAGGAGAATAAAGACCACTCTTTTTGTAAAAATTATCGTCCAATCTCATTAGTTAATTTAGACTATAAAATATTTGCGAAGATCCTGGCTCTCCGTATTGACCCCATTTTGCCCAATATTATTGGTCCTGAACAATCGGGATTTGTAAAGGGTCGCTTATCCTCAGACAATTCCAGGGTTTTCTTTAATGTCTTAAGTAAAGCTTTTTCTCTTGACTATCCCATTGCCACGATAGCGTTGGATGCTGAAAAGGCTTTTGACAGGATTAGGTGGGATTTTATGTTTCAGGCGCTCAAATGGATTAGTTTTCCTGCTAAGTTAATTTTTCTTATTTCACTATTATATTCTGGTCCCAAAGCTTCTATTTTTGTTAATGGGAAAACTTCTGATTATTTTCCTCTTTTTAGAGGAGTTCGTCAATGTTGTCCCCTCTCTCCTCTTTTATTTAGTATTGCTTTAGAACCTTTTTTAACAAACATTCGGTTAGATGACAGAATTACTGGTTTTAAACTTGATACCTCTCATGTTAAGATGTCTGTTTACGCCGATGACATACTTTTATACTGCTCTAATCCCTCTATATCTCTCCCAGCTTTTCTTTCTCAAGTTGATACATTTTCGTTATTAGCTGGATATCCTTTGAACTCGGATAAATGTGAAATTCTCCCTTTGAATGTTCATTGTTTGAAACAGGACTTTACTTCGACTGGTTTCTCTTGAAAATCTGCTAAGATTAAATATTTGGGATTATGGTTTTCCCCTACTATCCCAGAAATCTTAAAAGAAAACTTTGATTTTCTTTCCAAGAATCTTTCCGCTTCTATAGATAGATGGCATCCACTTTTCCTCTCCTGGTGGGGTCGCCTAGACTCTATTAAGATGTTGCTCTCTCCACTAATACTTTATCTCTTGTCTATGATCCTGGTTCACATTCCTTGTTTTTATTTTGAGAGAATTGATTCAATCTTAAACAAATTTCTTTGGAAGAATAAATCTCCTCGCATAGCTCTTAATGTTCTTAAAGTAGATAAAAGTTCTGGTGGTCTCAAATTTCCGGATTTTAAGTCATATCATTATGCGTTTTCTCTGAGACAGTCCTCTCGTTGGCTTTCTGTAGATCAATCTGCTCATCCTCCTCTTTGGTTGGATATTAAATGACACTTTATAGCCCCTTTTCATTTTAACGAAGTTCTTGCTTTTACTAATAATATCTCTTCTCTCCGCTCTTCAGTGATCTCTTATACTCTTAAATTATTGACCCCTCTTCTTCCATCCTCTTATCCTTCCTCTATCTCGTTGGATCAGCAACCTATCTGGCACAATCGCTTATTACTCATCAAAGGTTGGACTATTTATTGGAAAACTTGGAGACGTAACCGTTTACTCTGGATTTCACAATTGCTTTTTAATAATACACCTTTGTCTTTTTCTGATCTTCAATTACAATTCTCGTTACCTTATTCCTGTAAATCCCAATATGACTCCCTTCTTCCTTCTCTTTCTCAATATCTTTCTTCCTTACCACCTGTGCCCGACTTACCTGCCAGAAGTTCTTCTCTTTTTCCTTTATTATCTATTGCTACATTGGCTTCTTCCCTATATAAGTCTTCATTTTTTTTCCTCCTCATCTGACAGGGTCAAGGTGAAATCTGAATTGGCTTGGGAAAAAGATCTTTCTGAATGCTGGTCCTCTTCTTTTTGGGACAAATTGTGGTTAGAAATTCATAAAACGTCAAGAGCAGCTAATACCTCTCAGACTCTTTATTTTATCTATAAGCGCCTCCTTTTTACCCCAATGAAATTAGCTTCTTTTTCCTCTGTTCTTTCCCCCACTTGCTGGTCTTGCAAACAACCCTCAGCTGATCTAAAACACATGCTTTTTGACTGTCCATCTCTTTCAAACTCTTGGCTATTGGTCTGGTTTCAGATTAATAAAATGTTTAATACCCACATCCCTTTTTCCATTTCCAACATATTTTTAGGTTCCCTATCACCTTCCTGGCCATCCCCAACGTCTACTCCCTCATTAATTGACTTGTTGCTTGCCATTGCCCTTCATTTAATTACTTCAAATTGGAAACAAGCTGATAAGGTTACTTTCAAGGCCTAGTGGAATGCTGTTTGTTTTCATCATAGATTGGACACGAGCAATGTTACTCCTATTTCTTTATCCATTAAAAGGGATTTTTTATGGCTCCCCTTATCTTCCTACTTAACAAACATTGCTTCATCCGTAGCCAGTTTGTCTGCTCACCCTGATGAAGTTCGGAAACCTCCCTGACTTCTTTGTTGTCTTTATTTTGTTCTTTTTAAGATGTACTCCTTGTTCTTATTCTTTTTCTTTTTCTTTTCTCATTCCTACAATTTTGAATTTTGTATGCATTATTGTATATTTGCTATTGTTTTCCTGTGCTTATATTGAATTCTATGATTCAGGTTATTTTCTTATTTGTACTGTTTTATTATGATACCCTTCCCCCCCTTTCCCCTCTCTTTTTCATTGCTTATCAGATTATATTTTTTGCTATTTTACCGCACAATATTATGTTTCATATTGTATGTTATGGCTTTTCTTTCAATAAACTTTAAACTTAAAAAAAAAACTGGTGACCTCATCTTAATGTGCAGTGCTGGGTTCTGCCTGCAAGCATCACGAGGGCAAAAACAGTCTGTTACTGACTGGCATTCATGGCAGAGTGGAGTATGACCATGAAGAGTTCCAGGACCACCAGGGCCAGCCTATTCCCTAAATTACCCTGGGTGTGGGTGATCTAATCAGGGAAGTAGGAACCTCTAAATCCAACTTTAGGGAATTGAAAACCCAAAGTCATGTGTAGTCTGCGGCATCTTGTCCTCAAGGTATGTATCCAGTTTTAATACATTCATATATTTTAGAAAGAGGTACAAACACTGATATCCCATTTCTGAGACACGGATAGGACTTCCAGCATATTCAGTCATCCATAAAGCTCAATGAGTGCCCATTTGTCCTGCACATACTGCGTGCACCAATGTCCCGTAGAGGCATTTGCACACCTCTCCTAATGTGCATCTTTACAGCAGTGCTTAATTTGTAAACAAATAAGGGCCCGAGCTATCGTCAGGAGGCCTCTGCAGCTTACATTACATCACCCATTGCCCCTGAAAGCGCTGCTAATGATTGTAACAGCACAACTACTAACCATTACACTCCTAGAAGCGTGACAATTCTGACTAAGTCCATTTCAACCCTACAAAGCCATAAGAATGGCTTAAATTAAATTAATAATGACCTGTTCTTGTGGTCAGCTCTAAATTAGACAGACAGTGCCACCTTGTGGCAGACGGTCACAAGTGCCAGTGTTGACAATTTGGCGCCGGTGCCAAGCACTGGAATCCACAGGCTGAAATTAAGCACTGCTTTGCGGCAATCTAGCTATCAGAAACTAGTCTGTTTTTCATGTCTTGCATTAACAACTGTACGTCAGAAGCCGCAGAGAGATCCAGAAGGATGAAAATGGCGAGTGCTTGCTATGGCGAGCATAAAGCTGAGTGTTATTGTCCGAAAGAAGAGGTCTCCGAAGAATGACCATGGCGGCATCCTGACTGAACTGGGGAAAGAAGATCATTTGTGTGAGGAAAGAAGGAAAGTTGGGAGAAGATGATGCATTCAAGCATCTTAGAGAGAAAAGGGTGTAAATGTAATTGTAATTGCATTCATATAACACTTACTACCCCTGACGAGGCGTCAAATCGCTTTTTAGGGGAGTAGCATGATGCTCCGGAACACAAAAAGGATTAGTGGTGAATTATTATAGTGAAATATGAAAATAATTTGAGCGACGGACATGTGAGCCTGTTCTTTGGGTTGAAAGCGATAGTGGATGAATAGAAGAAGGAGGGGTTTGCATTTATATAGCGCTCCATACCCCTCTTGAGGCATCAAAGCGCTTTTCGACAAGTAGCACGCTACTCCCGGAACCTAAACAGGATTAGTGGTCAATATGTATGGGGAAATATGAAATTAATTTTAGCGGTGGACATGTGAGTCTGTTAAAGAATTAATATGAAAAATGTAAGAGATCATTGGCCAAAAGCAGCTACTTAGAGGTTGTAAAAGTGGACTGAGAGCACAAATGTTTCTCTAGAAAAAATGAAAAATGGAGGGAATGCAAAATAATATAAGAAACGGACAGAAAAGGAAACCAAACTAAAACACATGATACGCCCTGAACAGAGCCTACGCCAATACCATATTTTTTGTTTATATTTTTCCTTTAATGAAGGATGCGAGCAGATCTCGTGCTCGAGGAACACACTTGTTAATTCCACATTTGTCGAGGGTCCTCTGGAGAACCTCGCTGTCATCTTGATGGATTTGTGTAAGTGATTTCTAAATGTCAGTCCAGGGGTGGCGTGTGGTGGAGTGCACCTGTCATCAATTTAGAGACATTCTCGTCTTTAATATCACAGGCGGGCTCAATTAGCATGCTGTCTCCCTGGGTGCACTCAGCCCCACAGACGAGGAGGAAGGGGGGATCCGAGGAGATGAGGGGAGATTCGCGGAGCAAGAGAAGCAGCTCTGCTGTCCAAAGCAGACTCAGTACGGATCATCACAACCGAGGGATAGCTCTGCTGTCTAAGGTACGGGGGGGGGGGGGGCAGATTTACAATAACTGGCGCATCTCTGCATATCAGCAGGGATTGTGTGCGTCATGCCTCCGCCACCATACAATGCGGCGCACCATGGGGCATAAATGGACAGATGCGTGACGCATCTGTGCCGTAAAGGCGGCGCATTGCCTGAGTTGCGTCGCAAGCGCAACGCAGCTCCAGCAATGCTCTGGGGTGCCCTATTCTTACAATGCTGCGTGAATCCTCACGCCTGCTTCAAGCAGGCGCAGGGTTTTGACGCAGCATGGGCCCAAAAGTGACTGAGTGAAATCTTGTAGATTTCACTCAGCCACTTTTAGGAGGCGTTCCTGCGCCGGAACGCCCCCCCCCCCCCGATGCGCAGGAACGCCTCCTTCTGGCGCAGGGCTTTACAACGTGACGCATCTCCCAGATGCGTCACGTTGTAAATACCCCCCAGCATGGCGCATCTTTTGCACCACCGCTGCATCACAAAAGTGACGCAACTGCGACGTAAAAGGGGTGCAAGGGACTTGTAAATCTGCCCCAGGGTGCTTCTCCGGCTGGTTGAAGTCCGACAGGGCCGTAGGATGTGAGGAATACCGTAGCTATGTAAGGCGGAAGGTTGAAAGTCATGTGTAATCTGATAGATAGCTCTGCTATGTAAATATTAAACAATGTAAAACCTGTATGGTATGTGTAAACTGAGAGAGGACTTCAGTTTCTACGGTAGAAGTCCGAAAGTATGTCTGACCTGAGTGACAGTTCTGTTGTCAAATTGAGGAAAACAAAAAAGAAGCAGTGGAATGCTTGCATTAATCTCAGCCACTAGTAATTACTGGAGGACACATTCCAGTCCATCATTTTTGTGTCCACCATGCCAGATAAGAGTCCTGCACAAAGGGGTCCTTCTCCAATCGGCACAGGCCTGCCCGAACTGCCAGCCATTATCCTCTCTGAACTGGAACGCAAGGAACAGCAGAGGGCTTTGGCCTATTGGAGCCTCGTCAATAGGAAGCAGATTGATTCCAGTGGCACAGTGAGCATGAGACCCATGCTTGGCCATGCACCTTCCACTTAGGTTGTCACCCTGAAGAAAATAAAAAAAAAATATGATGGAATCCTTGAATAAAACTCAGCCAGTGGTAATTACTTGGCACACATTCCAGTCCATTTTTTTTGCCCACCATGCCACCTCAGAAAGGAACCAATCGAGTGTAAGTCAGCCTTGGTTTTACCCCACTAGGGACATTTCAGCCTGAAGTCCTAGGGGAAGATTTACAAGCCCCTTGCACCGCCGGTGCATCACGTTGCGTGATGCACCAGTGGCGCAGCCTGCTGAGTGATATTTACAAAAGACACTCAATTGATGGGCGGAATGCAGAACAAATCAAAACCTTCACCCCCAGTCAAGAGAGCTGGGTTAAATCCATCATTCTTTTGCTCACCATGCTGCCCCAGTTTAGACCTGGCCATGATTTTTACAAGCACAGGTAAAGTCACCATGCGTGACTTCACCTGTGCTTGTAAATATCGCAACTGTTCATGCAACACTTTGCGTGTTGGGGTGTGACAAGGGTGTTGCTGTGGGCGTTCCCACGCAACACCCATGTCTACTGATGCATTTCCAGATTTACGAGAAATAGTAAATCTAGAAATGCATCAGAATGCTACGCCACCCTGGGGTGGCGTTGCGAGGTGCAACAAGGAGAAATGTTTTCATTTCTCCTAGTTTTTTTCCTCTTTCAAAGCTGGCTGCATTCTACAGCTCACATTGGAAGGGGAAATCCCCTCAAGTGATTGTTTTTGTGCAGGAAGGTGTCCCTCCCTGCACAAAAACAATCTCCCCACGGTGCAGGCCTCCTTGCACCATGGTGCAAGGGTGCCTGCGCCGGCACTTGGCTGCAGTTTGTGCGCCAGCGCAGGGGGAAGCACAGAGATGCGACATATTGTTGTAAACATGTCACATCCCTGTGCTTTGAAACTAAGCTGCACAGCAAAATGACTTGCGGCACCGCGCTGCATTCGTTTCTTGTAGATCTGCTCCTTTATCAGATCCCAGTCATGGGTCCAGTGCTCACTGTGCCGCAGGAGTTAATTTATACCTCAGGATGACACCTAAGCAAGTCAAAACAAGTCAACAGAAGCAAACCAGGGTTGCTAGTTTTCCCACCTTGAGGGGACCTGCCCTGGCAGTTCGGGGTGGATGGCTCCTACAAAAGCAGGGACAGGGCTCATTTGCATATGGCTGGTCTCTGTCTAGAATAACGCAGTCGTTGAAAAACAACGATAGTCGGGAATGTGGCTCAGAGTGACTACAAGTGGCTGAGATTGCCCCAAGCATTTGTTCCATCACTGTGTTTTCTGTTGCAGTTCTGCTATTGAAAGCACTCATTAGAAAGGTGTGTGCCATCTAGGTGATAGCTTTGGTATGTAAGGTGGAGGTCTGAATCATGTATGTAAGTACAGCACTTCTGTCTAAGATGTAACTCCAAAGGTAGCTCTGTAACCTTGGTGTAGTATTCACAATGCTGTATGTCTGAGCTGGTGTCTGGAATGCTGAGAGGGGATGACGTAATCGGATGTTGGTGGGTGGCGTGTAGGGGGCACTTGGAGATGGTTCTAGCTGGAGGGAGGATGGAACCCCGACAGGACCTACCTGCTGTTGCTGCATCCTTAGGACCCAAAGTGAAATTAGGAAGGTACCCCCTACTTGAACGGCTCAAGACTCTAGTATGTAGTCCTTGTCTCAGAATTAAACATTTTGATGATGAGTTGGTACAAACCTGCTTAAAACTGCAGGAAGACTTTGGTGGTAGCTTGGAGCCATTTATGGCAAAGGAGGAGGCCTGTTAGAGGGAAGATGACCCTGTGACCATGGGGGATTTATTTAGGGCTGCCTGCTCAAAATAAATCCACTGGCAAGTGGTGTCAGCCCAAGCTGCCGGGCAGGAGGAGCCCAGTGGGGAGGGTGGGCAAGGTCTGGCATGGACAAGGCGCCTGCTGATGGGAGTTATTAAGGCGAAGTGTCCCAGTGCGTAGTGTTAAGTGTATTTGCAACGCCAAGTAGAAAGTGTTCTTAGGCCAGCACTGTGGGGATAGTGTTGTTGAGACAGTGATGTGCAGAAAGTCCTGTAGAGACGGTGCAGTGAGGCACGAAATGTCCTTTACAGGACACATAACTCTGAAATTACCCACAGAGCTTCAGGGAGCAATACATTCACTGGTGATGAGGACATATGAAGAAGCATTGGTAAGTGCAGAGTATGACTTCCCAATAAAGGTAACTGTGGCACAGGCTGGTCCAAGCCTTTGGAGGGTCCTGTGTGCCTGGTTGGTGTTAGTGCCTGGTATGGCGCTAGCAAGTGTAGCGCAATATCCTCTGGCTCCTCCGATTGGGGCTGAGACCATGCACTCTCTCCCG
Organism: Lissotriton vulgaris; assembly: GCF_964263255.1. NCBI lineage: Eukaryota > Metazoa > Chordata > Amphibia > Caudata > Salamandridae > Lissotriton > Lissotriton vulgaris. The sequence continues at coordinate 1,082,073,465 of NC_141699.1, read as the reverse complement.
ACCTCATGCGCTTACAATGTTTCTTACTTACCACGCGGTGCACGCCCCTCTAGCGATAGAGTCAGAACTTGTACCTCTTATGAGAGCAGTGACCAGGCTCAGGAGTGACGTAAGAGCCCAGCACACACATGACACTTGAACTCAAATGGAGCAATGCACAACAGTCTTATTAGAAAATCCCTTTCTCCCCTCGGACTAAAATTGTTCATATGCGTGAAAAAACAATTGTAAATATTGAAAATGTAATGATCTTCTGAAATGCAAATGTGTGCACCTCAATAAGTGCACGCATTCTTAAATGCGTTCCAATAGTGAGCACGTCCCTGCACTAATGTCTGAAAGATGGCATTCGCCTTCCTTGCCACGTCTGGAATTTGCTCGTGCAAGCATCAGACTCTGTGCAGAATCATAATCACCAAGTCGGCAACACTTCTAGATTACATATGAGACTTTGGGAGTCAATTTCGCTTCATTGCTCTCAATGTCTCTTCTAGGCGATTACACTTTTCGGCTGGGTCCCTGCTCATTCTCTTTTTGGCTTCTCTGTCGCTTGTTACCTCTATCTGTCTATCTAACCCGCTCCAGACAGGCTACTCGGTTCTAGCGCGCCTTTGATATAAACCCCCCTCCACCGGCCCTCCATTCAATAACAGTTCGAGACCCTGGGTGGAGGTAAAGGTTGCAATTTATTAACATTAATTCATAAATCATGAGAAGGTCATGAATTATCATGAGAGTAATCGATCATTGACACACACAGTAAATCCTTCAAAAACATCATAAATCAGTCAATAGTCCTAAATTATTGATCGCCAGCCTTAAGCCACTTTGGCACCACCGTGAATCATCTCTGACAGCACCATCCAACACAGGTTCCTGTCCGAGCCCCCAAGCGCTAGGTGTGAAGCCCCTCGGGGTGCGTGCAGCGGCTTCTAAGCTTCCCTTGCTACCAATGTGTGACATCTGATAGAGCGCTTACCGCCCTCTAAATTGTAGGGGTGCATTATACTCATGGTTTAAAAGCACTCACATATACTTTTATCGTTGCAGTGTTTTATGCTTATTAGATGCATTTATTCACGATATATAAGTATTGAAATGTAGTGTACACATTCAAATAGGATTTCACATGTATTAGAGGCCATTATAATCCCTGTATGCATAATGTGCATGATGACATTATAACCATATAATGTAACTGTGTGTCATTTAAGTTGCCTGCAGTGTAGGCCCAGAACTACGGGTTGTTGTTGGGTTAGAATCCTTGGTTGCTCAAGAAATAATTAAATGAATCCTTTTTGTGTGCCAGGACAGTATGTTCTCATCCTTCTGCAGGTGCAGGAATTCAACTTCATTATTCTTAGTTTAAGGAGATAACCGGAATGTCTTTGAAGAGTCTGAAAGGCGAGAAGGGAGGATGCCTTCCGTGCCTGGCCTATCTGAACCTCAAGGCCACTAGAAGACAAGAAGGACTTAATTAAAGTGTCCATGGAAATCTACTAGAGAGTATTACAAGTGAACAGTTCACCATGTGATACATTTGAGGGGGGCTGAACTTTGTCTTTTTGTATGATGTGCAGGGACAGAAAAAGAGACTTCTGCATTTTTCGGAGGAGAAGGAGCCTCTTCGAACGAGCTCCATAGCTTTAAGCTACCTGACCAATTTGATCTGAGTATTTCTTAGGAGGTTGAAACGTGCTGACACCTTTAGGGTATGATATAAGGGAAATAGGCAGGACCCTCAGAGAGAGCAGTGCAGGGAAAGATAACCTTTGTTTTCCTTCCTCATGAAAAAGGATTTGGACTCAGCTTCAATTCTGGGTTGCATTTTGATTTTGGAGTTCATCACATTATGCGTTTTATGCCGAATTATTTATATTCATAGGTTTGGCTCTGTATTGATTTTTATGTACCTATATTCTCTGATTTTAAGGTGTGTTTATATTCAGTTAATTTTGGCATTATAATAAATCCATAAACTGTAATTCAGAGTCTGTGGTCCTTTAACAATTGTAAGTACAATTTTGAATTGTTTACTACCCTTAACCACTTTCAGCAGGCAAATAAAAGACCATCAGTGCTGAATTTAGTAGGGAAGGCAAGAACTAAATTTAGCGTAATCACATCCGAGGCCATTTCCGTCCGTGCCTGGGCTGCAAGTGCTGTGTCTGCTTTTGTGACTGTCCCCTCTGGCTTGCTTTGTTGCCCCCCAGTGTCCCAGCCGTCATCCCTCTCAAGGCCCACCGTTAAGGCAACTCTTTCCTTTCCACCGGCCTCCTGGCTGCCCTTATGTGTTATTGACGGAATTTAACTGTGCTGTCTCTGCCATGCTGCTATGGGTTTCACAACCAATGGTAGCTCCCCCCTTTTATCGCTAGGCCTTTATTTTGCTCCAGGGCATTCCACCAGTTTGTGAGTGGCTGTAAGTCAGCAACTACCTCTTTGCTTTCTCTGTTGCTCCATCTTGGATTCCCTGCCACCAGGCATCCCAAGGCCCACCAGTTTTGCAACCTTATTATTCCTTAGGTCTTCAGGTCTTCCAGACATTTAATGGTTCATTTACTCATATTCATTATGTGATGTGGCTACAAAAGGTGAAGAGCACATTGGCCAATATGGGTTTGAGCCACTTATGGGAAGATCCAGCGGGCCATCGGCTTTATTCTAAAAGAGAAATAAAGGAGCTTTATTGGTCCATGGTCACCACAAATAGTACACGTACCATCGAGAACACTTCATTGTCCGGCATCTTCATAGATTTCAAGCCCAGTCCCATGTACGAACCTTACTGGAATGTCATAATCAAGCCTAGAGATAGGAGGATAATCTTCCAATTCCGGGTCGGCACGCTCCCTGTTAAATCTTTTACTTATAAATGGCACAATACCAAGGACAGTGGATGCCATCTTTGCATAGAGCAGGAGGACATGGTCCCTCACATCCTTTTTGCTTGTCCTGCATACAAGGCCCCTCAGGATAAATGGCTTAAACCTTTATGTAATCATCTGGGCAGAAGGTCTAGCGCCATAGCGCTAAGAATATTGAAGTCCAACACTAATGAGCTATGTGTGATATCCATCGCCAAATTTCTAAGTTGGATGTGGCAAATCAGCCACAAAATGCTAAAGATGTTGGTGTTAACCCAAACTAGTAGCCACAGTAAGAATAAGTTGGCACTGTTCTGATAGGCCTCAGACAACCAACTGGCTAAAGTTGGATTATTGCCCAGTCAAAATTATGAATAGCGACCTAGTCCTGTATAGGAATATATGTTTTTGATAGTATGATCACATAGATCCATATATGTACCCTTCCCCTCACCCTACTGGCCAGAGTACTACCATATTGTCTGGCGTAAAAGACGACTTTTTAACCCTTGAAAATCTTTTCAAAAGTTGGGGCTCGTCTTATACGCCAGGGTCATTTTATAAGCAAGCGAATATTGCCCAAACCCTTCATTTTAAAAGAAAAAGTAGGGGGTCGTCTTGTACTCCCAGTCGTCTTATACGCCAGAAAATACAGTACTTCTTCTTATCATTATTGCACTTTATACAAAACTGAGATATCTGTAAATTTGTAGAAACAAGTGAAGACAAAGTATATAAAGGTTTTATGGGTTCCCGTTTTATTAACAATTTTTCTACTTTTTATGATTTTGCATTGATATCTCTTTTCATGTTATTAATATATTGACAAGGGCTGAGGTCAAAATGGATCTCTTACTTTTAACAAAATGACTTTCTTTTAATGTAATATTGTGAATGTCTTTTATGATCTGTGCGATCGAAATAAAGATTATGAACTGATCTGATCTATATGATGTTCTTTCAAGTCGCTTAATGCTGCTGCCTCCTGAAAGGGGGGGTCATTTCAGGAAATGCTCTTTTTGCATGTTCACCCCCACAATTTGAACCAATGCTGATGGTTTATTGACTTTGGGGGTGCACTGAAGCCTGCTAACTAGGCCTCAGCACCCATGTTCCAACCTGTTTCAAAGTATATGTTGAATTATCTCTCCCTGATCAGCAGGATATGACTTACTTATAGGTCCCTAACACGTGTAAGGTGGAGTGTCAACCCAGGACTGTAAGGCAGAGTGTCCATCCAAAGGATGGGGAGTTTTGTATATTTACTTTGGAGGAAAAAAAACACACCAGAGGCCCTGAGTTTCATATATGGTGACTTTTAACTCCTTCCATGCTCATGACGAGCTGAGCTCGTCATGAGCCACGGCGCTCCAGTGCTCATGACGAGCTCACGTCATGAGCATGGAACGCTCGCATGCGGGGATAATTCCCCTGCAGTGCTGAGCGTTCCACGGGAACGGGTGTGGCCGTGACGAGCTGAGCTCGTCATGAGCACAGGAGCGCCCTGCCTCATGACGAGCTGAGCGCGTCATGAGCATGCGGGCGCCGTGCGCGCCCCCTACCCCCCAGCATAGCGGGAAAATAACCCCCGCAGCGAAGGGGTTAAATGTAGTACATTTTAATTGCATGCATCAGGACCAACCCTACACAGAGAGTAAAAAGAGTGCAGCAGTAGTATGATACGGGCAGTGCCACTGGTATTGGGCAGCAAGAAAATAGCACCTATGCAGCATGATGTGACCAGTTTTGCAGCCATATTGCTTGATTTGTCACCATCTTGCAAGTATTAATCCAGTCTGCCCAAAGGCTTCATGTCAATAATATCAGTACAGTACTTAAATGCCGCTATCAAAGTCTTGAGGGCGTTCGGTTGACACGTTAGAAATAATTAGGCCTGGGTGGAGTTCACAGAGATCCGCGATGTGGAACTCTGCGAAGTGACCAGAAAACTCTTCTGCGCTATGCGGAGTTCGTTTGGTCATGCCGTTCACGTTGATTTTCAGAGTTGGGTGTTTGTCCCGTGCTGCAAAATCAGCGCAAACTGCACCATGTGCAGTGCAAGAGGGTGCTGCTTTTTTTCTTGCCACTCGAGTAGATTTTCTACCTGTGCGCCAGCTTTCTCAACACAAACAGAAGGTTTCTCAACACGAGGGGTTGCTACCATCAGCAACGCCCATTTTGATAAATTCACTACCCAGGCCCAGAAATGACCTGCCATTGTGCATGAACACTTTAGTGATTATCAGCTAGAAAACTCTTATGCAGAAGATAAAATTATGTGGCAGATGCAGGAACTTCAATATTACGTGGTAAAGGGCCCGGCTACTGAATGGCCTACATCCAGTGGCCTTGATTCAGGTGCATTCTCGCAAACCCGCTGATGCACTCCCTGTGAATATTGTGCTATTACTTTTTCCCGAACCATGTGCTCTTGAGAAGGGGGTTGCTGTCACCAAACTACCCTGTTTGCCTTAATTTTGTCAAGCCTTTTGGCTTCAGGGGGGGGGGTCACACCCTCCTCCTGGTATTGGTTCCTTTAAAAGGACCCTGGCCAATCATGTGTGTGGGTTTTCCCGCGTCAAGGTATGGCGATCTGCAAACACCAAAGGGAAAGGGGTAGGTGCGTATGCTCTCTGCTTCCACACCCCATGCTCCCTTACTCCTCCTCAATGCCCATGTGTTCTGGGGCTCTTGAGGCCTGTTAGCCCTGGTCCCCTCATAGGTGCGCACGCGCACACACACTTACACTCTAGTTTGGCAGGAAGTGGCGTCCGCTTGTAGTGTCTGCAAACAAATGCACACAATAGGAGCAGACAAGGACTTAAAGTTGTAAACAACAAATGAGAAAAGTTGATAGAGTAACAATATGTAGAATTATAGATGGGTGAATAACACTTTGTTTAGACTGGTGGATTCTGAGTGACCTCAAACAGATGGGCGAGGCTGGTTTTATCTAAGATGTCGCACACACCGCCTAGTTGTGGAACACCCTCTTTATTCAATTTTTCATTTATGGCCCACCCAATCCCATTTGTCTGCTCAAGACAGCAGCAGGAGGGTACTCATGGGGAAGTCGTGCAAACCATACCCCTCGTCCCCTCAACCTCTGCTCTATGTAAACCATAAATTATAAGCCCACCCTCCTCAGCCTTCCGCCTGCTGTGTATTTAAAGTGACGTGCACTTCCACCCTCAGCGTTGCCATTGTTTATTAAAGTCATACAAAACGATAAAAATGTGTTTTTATACAGTGCTCCATACCACACATACTAATTCTTAACAAAGTAAATAACAGGTGGTTTTATCTGGTTCAATGGCACTATTTTACTAGCCCCAGGAGGATACAGTTGGCCTTGCTAGCCGAAACTATTCTTGTTGTGGCCAACGATGACAACCTTGGTGTAGAGTACACAGCTGGTACAACTCCTGCTTGTGGTGATTTCTGCTAGTGGAGTGGTTATTGATGGTGCCAGCTTCTCATTAGTCAGTGTTTACTGCTGATGGGAAGTTGAGTTGAAGGATGAATGCTGTAGTGGGAAATCCTGATGTAGTTGTGTGGTTAATGTTGGGGAAATTTGTTTTGAGGACAATGGTTAGTGCTCAATGTCTTATATTTAAGGGTTGGCGAAACATCCCGCTCTGATGGCAAAATTCACAAAGTTTTACCCACTTGTGCTCCACTTGGAACGTGGAGTTCTGATAAAACTCCGCCAAATGCCATGTGGCAGAGTTTTCCCTCCTATTCAGCTGTCAATGTTAAGTTGGCGAGCGTGAGCGAGAACTTGCATGCTCTAACATGATTTTCGAGTGCTCGAACGCCTCCCGGTGAGATTTCGCAACGATACTGCCTGCATTGGGAAAGCTGCCGCTTCAGTAGAAAATCTACTTGAGCTGCAGAAAGAAGCAGCGTCCTCTGGCAAGCCATGTGGTGCAGTTCGCGCCGATTTTACATCGCGGAACAAGCTCCCAGCAATAAAAATCAGGCTAAGCTAGCTCTCCCAATGATGAATCCCTTCCCTGGCATCATCTCATCCAGGGGACTGCCTGTAGTGGTGGGCACACTCCTCTATTCTAACTTTCATCTGTTTCCTCTCTCTTCCTTATCGTTCCATTATTCTCTAGCCCTCTATACCCCCCCCTTCTCCCCAGAAATTATATGCAGCTAAGCCCCAGGTATGCACTGAGTTTAAAAGAAAGTCAGAGCAGGCAGCCTCTGAAATGGCATCAGCTGGTGCAGGCCAGACTGGCCCCCTGCCACCTTTGGGCCCCAGAGCGCTGCACCAAATGCCCCAATGGTTGCCACCTCCCTGCCCCTTTACACTCTTGCATGTTCTTTTTCACACCTGCTTTTTGTATCCAGATTCAGGACCAGACTGGCCTTTTATTCCACTGGGCATTTCCCCGGTGGACTGGGGTCATTTGAGGCTGGTTTTGAAAGCCCAGGGCCTCCCCTGGTGCCTCTGTCGCCCAGGTTATTTGCAGCAGGCAGGTAGGAGAGGCTTCAAGAAAGAGAGGAGAGAAAGAGACTGGGGACATAGAAAGAAAGGGATCAGAGTGACTGGGGAAATAGAAAGAAAGGGATCAGAGTGACTGGGGAAATAGAAAGAAAGGGATCAGAGTGACTGGGGAAATAGAAAGAAAGGGATCAGAGTGACTGGGGAAATAGAAAGAAAGGGATCAGAGAGACTGGGGAAATAGAAAGAAAGGGATCAGAGTGACTGGGGAAATAGAAAGAAAAAGGATCAGAGTGACTGGGGAAATAGAAAGAAAAAGGATCAGAGTGACTGGGGAAATAGAAAGAAAGGGATCAGAGTGACTGGGGAAATAGAAAGAAAGGGATCAGAGTGACTGGGGAAATAGAAAGAAAGGGATCAGAGAGACTGGGGAAATAGAAAGAAAAAGGATCAGAGTGACTGGGGAAATAGAAAGAAAGGGATCAGAGTGACTGGGGAAATAGAAAGAAAGGGGTCAGAGTGACTGGGGAAATAGAAAGAAAAAGGATCAGAGTGACTGGGGAAATAGAAAGAAAGGGATCAGAGTGACTGGGGAAATAGAAAGAAAAAGGATCAGAGTGACTGGGGAAATAGAAAGAAAGGGATCAGAGTGACTGGGGAAATAGAAAGAAAAAGGATCAGAGTGACTGGGGAAATAGAAAGAAAGGGATCAGAGTGACTGGGGAAATAGAAAGAAAGGGATCAGAGTGACTGGGGAAATAGAAAGAAAGGGATCAAAGAGACTGGGGAAATAGAAAGAAAGGGATCAGAGTGACTGGGGAAATAGAAAAAAAGGGATCAGAGTGACTGGGGAAATAGAAAGAAGGGGATCAGAGTGACTGGGGAAATAGAAAGAAAGGGATCAGAGTGACTGGGGAAATAGAAAGAAAGGGATCAGAGTGACTGGGGAAATAGAAAGAAAGGGATCAGAGTGACTGGGGAAATAGAAAGAAAGGGATCAAAGAGACTGGGGAAATAGAAAGAAAGGGTTCAGAGTGACTGGGAAAATAGAAAGAAAGGGATCAGAGTGACTGTGGAAATGGAAAGAAAAAGGATCAGAGTGACTGGGGAAATAGAAAGAAAGGGATCAGAGTGACTGTGGAAATAGAAAGAAAGGGATCAGAGTGACTGTGGAAATAGAAAGAAAGGGATCAGAGTGACTGGGGAAATAGAAAGAAAGGGATCAGAGTGACTGGGGAAATAGAAAGAAAAAGGATCAGAGTGACTGGGGAAATAGAAAGAAAGGGATCAGAGTGACTGGGGAAATAGAAAGAAAAAGGATCAGAGTGACTGGGGAAATAGAAAGAAAGGGATCAGAGTGACTGGGGAAATAGAAAGAAAGGGATCAGAGTGACTGGGGAAATAGAAAGAAAGGGATCAAAGAGACTGGGGAAATAGAAAGAAAGGGATCAGAGTGACTGGGGAAATAGAAAGAAAGGGATCAGAGAGACTGGGGAAATAGAAAGAAAGGGATCAGAGTGACTGTGGAAATAGAAAGAAAGGGATCAGAGTGACTGGGGAAATAGAAAGAAAGGGATCAGAGTGACTGGGGAAATAGAAAGAAAGGGATCAGAGAGACTGGGGAAATAGAAAGAAAGGGATCAGAGTGACTGGGGAAATAGAAAGAAAGGGATCAAAGAGACTGGGGAAATAGAAAGAAAGGGATCAGACTGACTGGGGAAATAGAAAGAAAGGGATCAGAGAGACTGGGGAAATAGAAAGAAAGGGATCAGAGTGACTGTGGAAATAGAAAGAAAGGGATCAGAGTGACTGGGGAAATAGAAAGAAAGGGATCAGAGTGACTGGGGAAATAGAAAGAAAGGGATCAGAGAGACTGGGGAAATAGAAAGAAAGGGATCAGAGTGACTGGGGAAATAGAAGGAAAGGGATCAGAGTGACTTGGGAAATAGAAAGAAAGGGATCAGAGAGACTGGGGAAATAGAAAGAAAGGGATCAGAGAGACTGGGGAAATAGAAAGAAAGGGATCAGAGTGACTGGGGAAATAGAAAGAAAAAGGATCAGAGTGACTGGGGAAATAGAAAGAAAAAGGATCAGAGTGACTGGGGAAATAGAAAGAAAGGGATCAGAGTGACTGTGGAAATAGAAAGAAAGGGATCAGAGTGACTGGGGAAATAGAAAGAAAGGGATCAGAGTGACTGGGGAAATAGAAAGAAAGGGATCAGAGTGACTGGGGAAATAGAAAGAAAGGGATCAGAGAGACTGGGGAAATAGAAAGAAAGGGATCAGAGTGACTGGGGAAATAGAAGGAAAGGGATAAGAGTGACTGGGGAAATAGAAAGAAAGGGATCAGAGTGACTGGGGAAATAGAAAGAAAGGGATCAGAGTGACTGGGGAAATAGAAAGAAAGGGATCAGAGAGACTGGGGAAATAGAAAGAAAGGGATCAGAGTGACTGGGGAAATAGAAAGAAAGGGATCAGAGAGACTGGGGAAATAGAAAGAAAGGGATCAGAGAGACTGGGGAAATAGAAAGAAAGGGATCAGAGTGACTGGGGAAATAGAAAGAAAAAGGATCAGAGTGACTGGGGAAATAGAAAGAAAAAGGATCAGAGTGACTGGGGAAATAGAAAGAAAGGGATCAGAGAGACTGGGGAAATAGAAAGAAAGGGATCAGAGTGACTGGGGAAATAGAAGGAAAGGGATAAGAGTGACTGGGGAAATAGAAAGAAAGGGATCAGAGTGACTGGGGAAATAGAAAGAAAGGGATCAGAGTGACTGGGGAAATAGAAAGAAAGGGATCAGAGAGACTGGGGAAATAGAAAGAAAGGGATCAGAGTGACTGGGGAAATAGAAAGAAAGGGATCAGAGTGACTGGGGAAATAGAAAGAAAGGGATCAGAGAGACTGGGGAAATAGAAAGAAAGGGATCAGAGAGACTGGGGAAATAGAAAGAAAGGGATCAGAGTGACTGGGGAAATAGAAAGAAAAAGGATCAGAGTGACTGGGGAAATAGAAAGAAAAAGGATCAGAGTGACTGGGGAAATAGAAAGAAAGGGATCAGAGTGACTGTGGAAATAGAAAGAAAGGGATCAGAGTGACTGGGGAAATAGAAAGAAAGGGATCAGAGAGACTGGGGAAATAGAAAGAAAGGGATCAGAGTGACTGGGGAAATAGAAGGAAAGGGATAAGAGTGACTGGGGAAATAGAAAGAAAGGGATCAGAGTGACTGGGGAAATAGAAAGAAAGGGATCAGAGTGACTGGGGAAATAGAAAGAAAGGGATCAGAGTGACTGGGGAAATAGAAAGAAAGGGATCAGAGTGACTGGGGAAATAGAAAGAAAGGGATCAGAGTGACTGGGGAAATAGAAAGAAAGGGATCAAAGAGACTGGGGAAATAGAAAGAAAGGGATCAGAGTGACTGGGGAAATAGAAAGAAAGGGATAAGAGAGACTGGGGAAATAGAAAGAAATGGATAAGAGTGACTGGGGAAATAGAAAGAAAGGGATCAGAGTGACTGGGGAAATAGAAAGAAAGGGATCAGAGTGACTGGGGAAATAGAAAGAAAGGGATCAGACTGACTGGGGAAATAGAAAGAAAGGGGTCAGAGTGACTGGGGAAATAGAAAGAAAGGGTTCAGAGTGACTGGGGAAATAGAAAGAAAGGGATCAGAGTGACTGGGGAAATAGAAAGAAAGGGATCAGAGTGACTGGGGAAATAGAAAGAAAGGGATCAGAGTGACTGGGGAAATAGAAAGAAAGGGATCAGAGAGACTGGGGAAATAGAAAGAAAAAGGATCAGAGTGACTGGGGAAATAGAAAGAAAGGGATCAGAGTGACTGGGGAAATAGAAAGAAAGGGATCAGAGTGACTGGGGAAATAGAAAGAAAGGGATCAGAGTGACTGGGGAAATAGAAAGAAAGGGATCAGAGTGACTGGGGAAATAGAAAGAAAGGGATCAGAGAGACTGGGGAAATAGAAAGAAAGGGATCAGAGTGACTGGGGAAATAGAAAGAAAAGGATCAGAGTGACTGGGGAAATAGAAAGAAAAAGGATCAGAGTGACTGGAGAAATAGAAAGAAAGGGATCAGAGTGACTGGGGAAATAGAAAGAAAGGGATCAGAGTGACTGGGGAAATAGAAAGAAAGGGATCAGAGAGACTGGGGAAATAGAAAGAAAAAGGATCAGAGTGACTGGGGAAATAGAAAGAAAGGGATCAGAGTGACTGGGGAAATAGAAAGAAAGGGGTCAGAGTGACTGGGGAAATAGAAAGAAAAAGGATCAGAGTGACTGGGGAAATAGAAAGAAAGGGATCAGAGTGACTGGGGAAATAGAAAGAAAAAGGATCAGAGTGACTGGGGAAATAGAAAGAAAGGGATCAGAGTGACTGGGGAAATAGAAAGAAAGGGATCAGAGTGACTGTAGAAATAGAAAGAAAGGGATCAGAGTGACTGGGGAAATAGAAAGAAAGGGATCAGAGTGACTGGGGAAATAGAAAGAAGGGGATCAGAGTGACTGGGGAAATAGAAAGAAAGGGATCAGAGTGACTGGGGAAATAGAAAGAAAGGGATCAGAGTGACTGGGGAAATAGAAAGAAAGGGATCAGAGTGACTGGGGAAATAGAAAGAAAGGGATCAGAGTGACTGGGGAAATAGAAAGAAAGGGATCAAAGAGACTGGGGAAATAGAAAGAAAGGGTTCAGAGTGACTGGGGAAATAGAAAGAAAGGGATCAGAGTGACTGTGGAAATGGAAAGAAAAAGGATCAGAGTGACTGGGGAAATAGAAAGAAAGGGATCAGAGTGACTGTGGAAATAGAAAGAAAGGGATCAGAGTGACTGGGGAAATAGAAAGAAAGGGATCAGAGTGACTGGGGAAATAGAAAGAAAGGGATCAGAGTGACTGTGGAAATAGAAAGAAAGGGATCAGAGTGACTGTGGAAATAGAAAGAAAGGGATCAGAGTGACTGTGGAAATAGAAAGAAAGGGATCAGAGTGACTGGGGAAATAGAAAGAAAGGGATCAGAGAGACTGGGGAAATAGAAAGAAAGGGATCAGAGAGACTGGGGAAATAGAAAGAAAGGGATCAGAGTGACTGGGGAAATAGAAAGAAAGGGATCAGAGTGACTGGGGAAATAGAAAGAAAGGGATCAGAGAGACTGGGGAAATAGAAAGAAAGGGATCAGAGTGACTGGGGAAATAGAAAGAAAAAGGATCAGAGTGACTGGGGAAATAGAAAGAAAAAGGATCAGAGTGACTGGGGAAATAGAAAGAAAGGGATCAGAGTGACTGGGGAAATAGAAAGAAAGGGATCAGAGTGACTGGGGAAATAGAAAGAAAGGGATCAGAGTGACTGGGGAAATAGAAAGAAAGGGATCAGAGTGACTGGGGAAATAGAAAGAAAGGGATCAAAGAGACTGGGGAAATAGAAAGAAAGGGATAAGAGAGACTGGGGAAATAGAAAGAAATGGATAAGAGTGACTGGGGAAATAGAAAGAAAGGGATCAGAGTGACTGGGGAAATAGAAAGAAAGGGATAAGAGAGACTGGGGAAATAGAAAGAAATGGATAAGAGTGACTGGGGAAATAGAAAGAAAGGGATCAGAGTGACTGGGGAAATAGAAAGAAAGGGATCAGAGTGACTGGGGAAATAGAAAGAAAGGGATCAGACTGACTGGGGAAATAGAAAGAAAGGGGTCAGAGTGACTGGGGAAATAGAAAGAAAGGGTTCAGAGTGACTGGGGAAATAGAAAGAAAGGGATCAGAGTGACTGGGGAAATAGAAAGAAAGGGATCAGAGTGACTGGGGAAATAGAAAGAAAGGGATCAGAGTGACTGGGGAAATAGAAAGAAAGGGATCAGAGAGACTGGGGAAATAGAAAGAAAAAGGATCAGAGTGACTGGGGAAATAGAAAGAAAGGGATCAGAGTGACTGGGGAAATAGAAAGAAAGGGATCAGAGTGACTGTTAAAATAGAAAGAAAGGGATCAGAGTGACTGGGGATATAGAAAGAAAGGGATCAGAGTGACTGGGGAAATAGAAAGAAAGGGATCAGAGTGACTGGGGAAATAGAAAGAAAGGGATCAGAGTGACTGGGGAAATAGAAAGAAAGGGATCAGAGTGACTGGGGAAATAGAAAGAAAGGGTTCAGAGTGACTGGGGAAATAGAAAGAAAGGGATCAGAGTGACTGGGGAAATAGAAAGAAAGGGATCAGAGTGACTGGGGAAATAGAAAGAAAGGGATCAGAGTGACTGGGGAAATAGAAAGAAAGGGTTCAGAGTGACTGGGGAAATAGAAAGAAAGGGATCAGAGAGACTGGGGAAATAGAAAGAAAGGGATAAGAGTGACTGGGGAAATAGAAAGAAAGGGATCAGAGAGACTGGGGAAATAGAAAGAAAGGGATCAGAGTGACTGGGGAAATAGAAGGAAAGGGATAAGAGTGACTGGGGAAATAGAAAGAAAGGGATCAGAGTGACTGGGGAAATAGAAAGAAAGGGATCAGAGTGACTGGGGAAATAGAAAGAAAGGGATCAGAGTGACTGGGGAAATAGAAAGAAAGGGATCAGAGTGACTGGGGAAATAGAAAGAAAGGGATCAGAGTGACTGGGGAAATAGAAAGAAAGGGTTCAGAGTGACTGGGGAAATAGAAAGAAAGGGATCAGAGTGACTGGGGAAATAGAAAGAAAGGGATCAGAGTGACTGGGGAAATAGAAAGAAAGGGGTCAGAGTGACTGGGGAAATAGAAAGAAAGGGTTCAGAGTGACTGGGGAAATAGAAAGAAAGGGATCAGAGTGACTGGGGAAATAGAAAGAAAGGGTTCAGAGTGACTGGGGAAATAGAAAGAAAGGGATCAGAGTGACTGGGGAAATAGAAAGAAAGGGTTCAGAGTGACTGGGGAAATAGAAAGAAAGGGATCAGTGACTGGGGAAATAGAAAGAAAGGGTTCAGAGTGACTGGGGAAATAGAAAGAAAGGGATCAGAGTGACTGGGGAAATAGAAAGAAAAAGGATCAGAGTGACTGGGGAAATAGAAAGAAAGGGATCAGAGTGACTGGGGAAATAGAAAGAAAGGGATCAGAGAGACTGGGGAAATAGAAAGAAAGGGATCAGAGTGACTGGGGAAATAGAAGGAAAGGGATAAGAGTGACTGGGGAAATAGAAAGAAAGGGATCAGAGAGACTGGGGAAATAGAAAGAAAGGGATCAGAGTGACTGGGGAAATAGAAGGAAAGGGATAAGAGTGACTGGGGAAATAGAAAGAAAGGGATCAGAGTGACTGGGGAAATAGAAAGAAAGGGATCAGAGTGACTGGGGAAATAGAAAGAAAGGGATCAAAGAGACTGGGGAAATAGAAAGAAAGGGTTCAGAGTGACTGGGGAAATAGAAAGAAAGGGATCAGAGTGACTGGGGAAATAGAAAGAAAGGGATCAGAGTGACTGGGGAAATAGAAAGAAAGGGGTCAGAGTGACTGGGGAAATAGAAAGAAAGGGTTCAGAGTGACTGGGGAAATAGAAAGAAAGGGATCAGAGTGACTGGGGAAATAGAAAGAAAGGGTTCAGAGTGACTGGGGAAATAGAAAGAAAGGGATCAGAGTGACTGGGGAAATAGAAAGAAAGGGTTCAGAGTGACTGGGGAAATAGAAAGAAAGGGATCAGTGACTGGGGAAATAGAAAGAAAGGGATCAGAGTGACTGGGGAAATAGAAAGAAAGGGTTCAGAGTGACTGGGGAAATAGAAAGAAAGGGATCAGAGTGACTGGGGAAATAGAAAGAAAAAGGATCAGAGTGACTGGGGAAATAGAAAGAAAGGGATCAGAGTGACTGGGGAAATAGAAAGAAAGGGATCAGAGAGACTGGGGAAATAGAAAGAAAGGGATCAGAGTGACTGGGGAAATAGAAGGAAAGGGATAAGAGTGACTGGGGAAATAGAAAGAAAGGGATCAGAGAGACTGGGGAAATAGAAAGAAAGGGATCAGAGTGACTGGGGAAATAGAAGGAAAGGGATAAGAGTGACTGGGGAAATAGAAAGAAAGGGATCAGAGTGACTGGGGAAATAGAAAGAAAGGGATCAGAGTGACTGGGGAAATAGAAGGAAAGGGATAAGAGTGACTGGGGAAATAGAAAGAAAGGGATCAGAGTGCTGGAAGAGAGACAGAGGAAGCAAGGACAAATAGCGAATGGATGGATGGACAGAGAGATAGATCAGGGAGAGCGGGGCTGGCGTGAGCATTATTGCCAAGGCTGATTAAGAACAAAAGCTCCAATTCACAAATGTCCTTCTCGGTTTATGTGTTGTGCGCATGCGCAGCTTCACTAAGGAAACTTGCACTAGCGGAAAATGCAATGCCTGTGCACAACTTGGGGCTGTATTATGTATTGTGCCACGGGAGTGCAACAGGCAAATGTGCACGCTTTGGGTGCCCCCAGGGCTGTGGTGTAGCTAGAACTACTGCCAGCCACCTGGGGTGGCCCCCTAAGTTTGCCGCCTGCTGCAGGTAAGAGCGAGGGGTGCTGGACGACTTGCTCAGCGGAGGGTGGGGTTGGTATATGACAGACAACTTGTTCTTGGGGGGGTATGGTGGTAGTCGACAGACACAACTGGCTCACCTCCACCACCCCCAAAAAGATGACCGCCCCCCCGCTACACCACTGCCTCAGGGAACAGTGGTATTACAGAAGGGCCGCAGACGGTGGTGAAGCCCCTTCTGTAATACCTATAGCACTGGCCCACATGTAGAGCCAGCACTCTCAGGAGGGGCGTTCTCTCATTTGCACGAGGCTGCGACCCCCTGCCAATAAAGAACTCACTGTGAGTCTGCACCCGGGCTGTATTAACAACGCGGGTGCGGGGGCATAAAATGCTTTCAGGGGGTGCACTGAAAGGGCACCACAAAAAGGTGGTGCACTTTCAGTGTGCCTCCTAAAGGCAGCCATCTGGAGGGGAGAAAAGGGGTTCCATGGCCCCCCTAGAACATCTCCTTGCAGGCGGTGCAGTCACTCACTGCACCAGTCTGTAAGGGGATCTCTAACCCCCCCTTGAAAGTGCAGGCGGGATTCACTGCACTGTGAAAGACAGAGAATCTTCTAACCAGCGACTCTATATTTGGCTGGAATGCCCTGCCCGCTTTGCGTGCCTCCAGGGCCCTTTGGATTTACAGAGGGGGCTGCAGATGGTTGTGCGGCACCTTCTGTAATAGAGACAGCGCTGGCTCACATGTAACACCGGTGCTATCTCAATGTGTTCCCCTGCAAATAAGGGAATCACTTTACCTCTGTGCACGCACCGTATCATGGATGCAGGTGCAAGGGCAAAGAAGCTGTCTGGAGGTGCACAGAAAGTGTGCTACAAAAAGGTGTTGCACTGTCACTGTGCACGCTGATTGTAGTGCTCTGGGGTGAGGGGGTGATGTGGGGGTCCTATGTACCCCCCAGACGGTACACAGACAAAATATCGAGTTTTAAATTTCGATATACAATTATATCGAAGTTTAAATATCGATGGGACAAAATATCGAAGGTAAGTAATATCGACAGTCTTAATATCGATATTAGTATGATATCAGTAATATCGAAGTTTTAAATATCGATGTCAATAATATCGAAATAAATAACTTCGATGTTACTAACATCAATTTTTAAATAAATTTAGTGTATATTATATTGTATTTATTATGTTTTATTATTTATTTTTAATGTAATTTAATTAAATATTGTCTTTTACTACTGTAGCGGGTTGTGGGTTTATAGGGGAATAGGGTGGGAAGTAATTTAATTATGTTAAATTAATTATTAATTAGTAGGAATTATTAATTAATTAATTGAGAATTAATTTTAATTAATTTTAATTAATTGATTAATTGATAAATATGTTCTGTAGCGGGTTATGGGTTTATAGGGGAATAGGGTGGGAAGTAATTTAATAATAATTAATTAATTAATATATGTTTGTACATATTTTAATTAATAATTAATTGGTAATTAATTTATATTAATTAGTTAATTAATTAATATAATTTTGTACATATTTTTAATTATTAATTAGTTGGTAATTAATTAATATTAATTAGTTAATTACATTAATTAGAGTAATTTTTTATATATAATGTTTTGTTATTCTTAATTAATTAATTGGGAAAAATAATATTAAGTATTAAATTAAATTAATTACAGCTAATGTGCTAATATATTTACTTTATTGTTATTGTTAATTAATAATTATTGGTAATTAAATAATATTAATTAATTTTGGGTAAAGGAGTATTTTTAGGGTTCAGGGTCAGTTTTCAGTTTTTGGGTAAAGGGGTATTTTTAGGGTTCAGGTTCAGTTTTCAGTTTTTGGGTAAAGGGGTATTTTTAGGGTTCAGGGTCAGTTTTCAGTTTTTGGGTAAAGGGGTATTTTTAGGGTTCAGGGTCAGTTTTCAGTTCTTGGGTAAAGGGGTATTTTTAGGGTTCAGGGTCAGTTTTCAGTTTTTGGGTAAAGGGGTATTTTTAGGGTTCAGGGTCAGTTTTCAGTTCTTGGGTAAAGGGGTATTTTTAGGGTTCAGGGTCAGTTTTCAGTTTTTGAGTAAAGGGGTATTTTAGGGTTCAGGGTCAGTTTTGGGTTTTTGGAGTACAGGGATATTTTTAGGGTTCAGGGTCAGTTTGGGGTTTTTGGGGTACAGGCGTACAGGGTAAAAATATTTTTTTATATATAATTTTTTGTTATTCTTAATTAATTAATTGGGAAAAATAATATTAAGTATTAAATTAAATTAATTACAGCTAATGTGCTAATATATTTACTTTATTGTTATTGTTAATTAATAATTATTGGTAATTAAATAATATTAATTAATTTTGGGTAAAGGAGTATTTTTAGGGTTCAGGGTCAGTTTTCAGTTTTTGGGTAAAGGGGTATTTTTAGGGTTCAGGTTCAGTTTTCAGTTTTTGGGTAAAGGGGTATTTTTAGGGTTCAGGGTCAGTTTTCAGTTTTTGGGTAAATGGGTATTTTTAGGGTTCAGGGTCAGTTTTCAGTTCTTGGGTAAAGGGGTATTTTTAGGGTTCAGGGTCAGTTTTCAGTTTTTGGGTAAAGGGGTATTTTTAGGGTTCAGGGTCAGTTTTCAGTTCTTGGGACAAAGGGGTATTTTTAGGGTTCAGGGTCAGTTTTCAGTTTTTGGGTAAAGGGGTATTTTTAGGGTTCAGGGTCAGTTTTCAGTTTTTGAGTAAAGGGGTATTTTTAGGGTTCAGGGTCAGTTTTGGGTTTTTGGGGTACAGGGATATTTTTAGGGTTCAGGGTCAGGTTTGGGTTTTTGGGGTACAGGCGTACAGGGTAAAAATATTTTTTTTTACATTAAATCAATGAAATGAAATTAAAAAAAAAGAAAATTACATTAAATTATTAAGTGTTTTATTTATTTTAAATGTATATGTATTAGTTTTAATTTTGTTTTAATATTTTTATTTAATATTCGTAAAATTATATGTATTTTAAAATTATTTTTACATTATTATTAATACATTTAAAAAAACGATATTTTTAATTTCGATATTTTTGTACTACGATATTATTTTTTCGATATTTTTGTACTTACCTTTATGAAGATATGACTCCGATATTTTTGATGTCGATATTTTTGTGCCGATATTTTTGTATTTCGATATTCTGTATGTCGATATTATGTCAGACATTCCCCCCAGACATCCCTCTGCAGCCGGGTGCAGTCACTCACTACATCCGCCTGCAAGGAGACCTCTAATCCCCCTTGAAAGGGCAGACGGGCTGATCCATTTTTCACTTAAATGCGCTGCCCTCAGGGTCCTATTTGAAGGAGCCCTGTGGCACAAACAGGAATAGTTTGCCCCATTTGTAACAGGGCTCCTAATTTGCTCACATGTCTCCCGCAAAGGTTGTGCACTCTTGTGGCGAGCCATTGGTGTGGGAGATTCAGATTCCAGCGCATCCCTAATTCTCTCAGTGATCTGCAGCAAGGAGCACCCATCTCGTTTTCCTTTGCCCGCTGGCCATTTCCCACCCACTAAGTTTAAATGAGGATAAATCCTAGCTCGCCATTTGCATTTTCCCCCAGCCCTTCCACTGCTCTCAGGTCTCCTTTCTCAGTTGGGGGAGCACATTTTACCCCTCACTATAAGTTTTTTTTAAATGCATGCCTGATAAAGTCTTACCCTGCTCTGAATCCACTTTATCACAAATATTTGGGCATTCTTCATAAAAGTGAGTAATCCATTTATCAATGTTGAATGTAACTTTTATTTATTTATATATTTTTTTGTTATGTTTGATTTGTATGTGCATATTTCTTTGTTAAAATCCATACCTCCACTTATAAAGTTCTTGTTAATTGATATTTTCACTATCCCCTGTACTTTCTCAGTTCTGGATATTTGTTTTGCAAAAATGAATGGGTCACACATAAACATCTCCCCAAAGCTCTATGTTGCTTTAGGGAATAAACATTGAGATGGCTGAGGAGAGGAGACCAGTGGAGGTGCAATGATGGTGGATCCAGGGAGGAGAGGATTGTCAGGGATGAGAGGGTGGGGTCAACCCAGCTGCCAAAGCCAACACCCTGGAGTTTAGACCCTCCAAAAATCCCTCTGTGTCTTGCAGGTACATCAGAACTGTCTTTACTTGTTCAGTTACAGCATTTGGAACTACAGGACCTTTTCTCATTCATTTATGGATTATTGCCATAAGACCTCTCTTCCCACATCCTGATGCGTTGTTTTAACACCTTACGCACTCTGTGCGTCATCACTCGAGAGACCCATGACATCTTCGCCTCCACAGTGGATCATTGACACTGGAACCTGTGGGTCGTGTGGTTGCCAGGGCACTAGGGCCAGTGAAAGATCAATAGAGGCCTTCATGTAGAGGGAATCAATATCTTCTAAGGATGCTATTGATTGGAACGTTAGCTACTGCTGCCGCGTGCGCGAAGAGGCTGATGATGGGCCGGAGCTTCCCCTGAAGAGATGAGAGCGGGCTCTACCTGGGGATACTAAGAGGTGGGCTAGGAACCTAGGGTCTTCAGTCCAATCTCAGGATCTAAGGGTGCAGGGTTATTTTCCTAAGATCAGCCACATTTCTTCACAATGGGTCGAAATATAATATATAGGCTGAAGTGCCAATGTGCGGGGCGTAATGTACTATTTATGTTACGTTAAGCATATTCTTTTGAGCCCGCTGTCACCCTTTAGGGAATCCTGGCACTGAGCAGGTGTGAGACTAGCCTCGCCTGGGGAGGTGGGAGGGACTAATCATAAAGCCAGGTCTTAGGGACTGCAAGTTTAAGTTAAACCTGTGACATACAAAAAGGAATTAAAACATTGACATGGATTACCTTAACTTTTTTACATTCATAGATCAGAAATCAATGTTTTTACCTACAAAGGTAAGGGCATGCATATAGGGCCTGATAGGATTGGACCTGTTTCAATGTTCATTTTTCATTACTACCAGGTCTGAGACCTAAAGAGACCTGGCCCACTTAAAGCCCTGGCATAAACCATAAATGTAGATGTGCAGGAAGTAATTTGCTATTTATTACTATTTTTAAGAAAGACAGGGAAATCATGATCCACTGGAGGCACCACCACGGGCAAGTCGTGGCCGCTCCTGCACCTTCTGCACCGTTCACCTTCCTCTATTCCCAACTACAGTTTTGACTCAGTCCTCTTTTCCTCTAGTCAGTTGCTAATTAAATCTTCTGAGTCTATCCTCTTTCCCTCCTACTTGTGAACTTTGACCTTCTTTTCATAACACCACTCAATGGGATTCCTTCCAATAACAGCTATGTTCTCCTTTACTTCTACACCTCATAAAGCTTACACTCACTTCATCAGAAATGTCTCGCTATGGCAGTCACACTACATTCACTTCATGGAAGATTCTAACTACATTATCAAAGGTACTTTACAGAACTGCAAATTAGCTATTGTCCAAAATAGTTTGATTGCCAATAAAATCCCTGAGCTGAAGTTGAGTTGCCATTCCTGTTGGAAACCTAGGTCAAAGGTCCATCCTTGGTTTAGTAGCCCTGACAGATATTTTATCACTCAGCCTGGAACAAGACTCAGGTGTAGGAAATGGTGCCAGAGACAAACACAAAAACCTCTCCCTAACTAGAAATCACTCAATAGGTCATAGATCCTAGAAACAGAGACATTATCATTGTCCCACAGTTCAGTTATTTATAAAGGTTTTTTTATTATTCTTGTTGTATGAAAATATATCATTTTATTAAAATATACGTAAATACATTATGTAAAAATAACAATCATTCTAATATAAGCACAGAGAGACCCCAGCATGTGAATAATACACAAATTCAAGAAATTGGAAAAAATTGAATACCACTCATCACACAACCTCCAGTCATACCATACAACCCAACAGAACAAAACACAAAATGTGAATAACACAATAACTTTCAAAAGACAAAAAACTATTACATAAACATTATACAAATAATCATATACAGAACACAAGAACAAATTATGAGACTGAGAACAGTGCCGACGCGCGTTTCGGAGTGGAACCTTGTCCACCTGTCCTTCGTCAGGGCGCAACTGATACAGTAATATTATACAATCAAATTTCCGTCAAAGGATCAGAAACAATGTATCATAGGATGGTGGTAAGGGGTCTTTGTAACATATCATTCAAATGTAACCGATTCTGTAATTTAACAATCCACGCAAGCTCGAATCCCAAAGGTCATAAATCAGATGATCAATGCTGAAGATGGTGGGCTTCACAATCCCCACAAATATAGTACCAGTGGACAAAGAGAACACCACTAGGAGGCTATTTCCTGTAGTTAAAAAGGTGCCCAACCTGGCCGAGGTCCCGATGAAAAAAAGAATCTTACAGACACGAGAATACGTAAGAAAAAAGTGAAGGATGTAATACAGGCGCTGCTAATGTGTATGTCATGGGCTGGTCATCCATAATAATACCAACGCTATAAGTCTCTGGGATAAGGCGTAGTGAAGCTTTCTTGGCCTCCCGGATGGCTCGAGCGAGGAAACACATCATCCGATGTACTCCACCAAAGGTGTAGGAAATGGTGCCTCTATATCTCACCACGGCTCCTCTCCTGAAAAACACTCACAACTCCATCCGTCAACTTTCAAGACACAACTCATAGGATGAAACAGTTTACTTCCACACTATCTCTCATCCACCATGAAAACAAAAAGAATTCATCATTGTTTCATATGAATTCATGACATTTCTGATTTGTTCAGATCTGAAGGTAAGGCCATTGTAATTGAATCTGTACCAATAGGAGGCCTGGGAGTGTCCATCATTAATTGAGAGGAGTGGCCCAGACTAATATACAATCTCTTGCTATTAGAAGTAAGCTGAGACAGAGCTATAAGGGCTGACTGCGGATGAGGAGGCTGGGAAAAAGCCAAAAGAACACCCAGTGATCTGCAGGCAGTGTCTGCATCTTTAGCTTGCCTGGATGCTGCATGCTGAGCCAGAGACTTGACTTTCTATTAACCCACAGTAATATTGTATTACCATACTTGCTAGGCCAAGCGTTACAGGCTCTCTAAAGTGAGCATAAAAGGTCTGCAATGAGAGACGGGAAACAGCCACTACGCATAACCATAACCACGCATGCCTTATAACGCATGCATGATTACCACGAATAGCCTTTACCACGAATACCTTTGCTATGAGATACGTAGTAAAGGCATGTGTGCTAAAGGTAAAAAAAAAGGGGGGGGGAATTTAGGGGGTCTCCTCTCTCCCAAAAAAGCAGTGGGTTTAAAAAAGGGGTTGGGGGGTCTCCCCCCAAAAATATTTTGCCACTGTGTAGTTACAGTTAACCCGTTAACCACTGCGTAAATTCCACCATGGTGCGGGTGATTAATTGCGCGGGCGGGGCAGCGTCGGCTAACGGACATGCACAGCACTACCGATGTAGTGCTCGCAACACCCGTTGGCCAACAGGCAAAGCAAACAGGTTAATAGCAAGTTAATATAGGAAGAGTGTTTTTTAGTTTGCTAATGATTTTTGATGAATCTTCACAAAACTTTCCAAAAAAAGGTTTATCCACCTCAGCTTCTTTTTTGAAAGTTTCAGAGTGATCCATCAGGCAGGGACATAGAAAAAGGGGTCCCAAAATGCAGTTTCCTCATGCAGTTTCCATAGAGATGTTTGAATAGCCTAAATGGCTGAACGAAAGTACATCAAATTAGACAGAAAGCTAGATCTTTACTCAGAAAGTGTGCTTTAAGTGAATCTATTGTTAGCTTTTGAGAGATGAAGGTTGAGCATGCAACTTTGAGTAATAGAGCAATCTGACTGCTGCAACAGCCTCTTTTCCTATCGACCGTCTCATTCTGCGGTAGCGAGAAGCTCCAGCAAATTTTGCAGGAGACCACTCTGATATGCGGGCCGCAACATGAGGAGAAATGTTGTGACCGTCATTTCATGATAAAAATAAGGTATAACTGGGCAGGGTAGGGGTACCTTAATGCCCTGGTCAGGAGGAACCTACCTGGGACCAAAATAAATTGAATAAATTGGGGAGTTACTGTGGGAGCTAACAGGACCCCTTAGCTCCTGTGAGTGTCCACAGAAACACAGGGGCCAGGCTGGCTTCTGCAAGAGTCCGGCAGGAGCAGAACACCAAATTGATAAAAAGGGGTTCATAAATGTCTGTGGAGTGTTGGCCACATGCAAATGGCCAGCCCTGTGGCTAATGCATGCCACGCACAGCCAAAGGGCAATTGCAGCGGTAGTGGCCGCCGATGGGTGTTGGGCACAGGCCCTGGCTACAGACCTGGCACTGCGGCCAACCCTATGCCACGCAACGGCCAAAGGTCATATGTGGCGGGGCTTGGCTGCTCTTGGGGAGTTGGGTGCAGTGCCTAGCCACAGGTCAGACCCTACTGCCAACCCCACGACCCGCATTGCATTCATCTGGACCTAGACAGTTTTCTCAAGAGAGCTGTCTGGACGTAGATGGCGTCTCTTAGGACAGGGAAAGCCTTTGGTATTACAGTTTAGAAAAAGTGAGGCAGGCTCTCAATGGCGTATTTGCGTACTTGCTCCAATGCGGGTTTATTTAAACAACATTCATTGCTGCCGGCATCCACAGGTTTTAGCATCCTTATGGCTTGTTTACTATATTAGGTACAATGACATGGTGTCATGTTTTTTCAAACAAACACCATGGGGTCTATTAGGATGGCGGACCAATGGCCGCCGCCGGGCCGGTGGTAGCAACCGCTGGACCGGCGGTGGACATCTTCCCGTGATCGCAACCCGGAAAACCGCCGGACCCATTAGCATGGCCGGTTGCAGTCTGCATGCCAGCCTAGCAGACGGAACTGGGCCACCACAATGGTGCCGGTGCAGAGCCAGGCTCTGCTGGCATGATCATGTTGCCGGAGGTAGCCAGCCTTTCCATGGCGTGGGACTGCCATGGAAAAGCATGCAGATAATGTTTTGGGGGCCCATTGCAAGCCCCCAATGTGTTGGGGATGTGTGGGTGCACTGGAGGAGTACCCATGGTACCCCCCTACATGTCCCTGTACCAGGTGGCAGGCACTGTGCTGTGCCTGCCACGCAGTGCAGGGACATGAAGGACATGCTTTTTTAGACATTGCAGCAGTGCTGATGGCAGCAGAAACCGCTGCAATGTTAAATGCCGCAAACGGACTGCGGCAGTCGGATGTCGACTGCGGAGCATACTAATTGCACCGGCGGTTTTCCCGCGGTCCTAGAGGGAGGTGTTTTCCCGCTACCATGGGGGTCGGATTGATTTTCCAACCGTTATCCTAATAGACCCCTACGACTTTTGCATAGAAATCAGCAAACTGGTATTATCTAGCGGTAATATGGGCTCCATCTATTAATGTTTGCATTAAATGCATTTACAAGTGTCCTCCTTCACTTTAAATATTTGTACTGAATCACTGACAAAATATCAAGTACCACAATATCGAGGTATAAAAATATTGTGACAAAAATATCGAAGTCAAGAATATCGACATCCTATCTACAGCATGGTAAGTACAAAAATATTGAGAAAATAAATATTGATGTCTAAAATATTGTTTTACTGCTAGGCTAGTGGTAATGTTACTAGGTACTGGCGCTATAGAGGAGTGTACACCTTGCCTAGTTGTAGGTACTGCGGTTATGTTTTTTCAGTGGTGCTAAAAGGGGAAGAGAACCACTATCCTCTTCTGGTTAGGCAGATGCCACAAGCTGCTTGATTCTCCTTAGCACACACTTTTTATAAGATAATGCACGTATACACATGTGTTTCCACCATACATTTGACACATAAAACTGAATTTCAGTCCTTTTATTCAGGGTGGTTGAAGTTTTATTTCAGGAGACGTCACAGCCGACACGTGTTTCGTCGTTGTGGGGAATGTAACCCCCGACTTTTTCAAGGCTATTCTCCAATGTGTCGTATTGTTATTTTACGAGGTGATAATTCCAACCCTCGAAGGGGTTCTTGTTAGGATGTCTTGGATATACGGAAATCTTCTTATTATTGTGGAAACCAATATAATGGTTTGGTATTTTGCAGCTGTGAGCCGCTGTTTTCGACGGAGAGTAATGCGTCCCCTCTGCTGTTTGTATCTTGCAGTCTGCATATAAAACATAATATATATATATATATACTTAATAATATTTGTAAATAATTATTTTAATAACTCATAAATTGTTAAAACTGTTTATAAATTATAAATACATATATACACATTCAAAAATAATATACATTAAAATATAAAATGTATAACAAATTAAAATACTACAATATTTTTAATATTTATAAAATAAATTATACACAACATTAATTAAAATAATACAGAAAAATATTGGATAGCGGAGGGAATAAAATTACTATTCCAACTCCAGAGAATTCAACAATAGGGAAAATGTTGGATAGTGTAGGGGTAAAAATGACTATTCCAACTCCAGTGAGGTTAACAGTAGGGAAAGTCAAGCCAAGTCAAACCACTTTATTCGGCTAACCAAAGCCATAAAAGTTCACCACAGAGAACAGTACATAAAAAAGGAAAACTTATTAAAAACATATTTGTACATTCGGGGTTCCTTAGAATATACCATATACAAACAATAAAATAATGCCATTAAAAACATATGACTTATAGTTCAATTAATCATACAGTAAAAGCAATTATATCTATATATAAAATCAATCTGCACTTTATAATATTTAGCCTTGTTTCTTCCTATGTCTGACTGCCGCCACCGAGAAGTTTGCAACATTAAACATCTCCCATGGATTGTTTAACAACTGCAGATATAGCAGGGCAGGTCTAACTTGCACAAATCCCTTCCCCCTAAAAATGGGTCTTAAAAACATTCTCCTCATAGGGCTAATGTTAACAAAACGTTGTAAAGTGCATAGTGTCCTGCAAAGAAAAATTATCACATGTACAGGGACCTAGGTCTTTTACCCTGCTCCAGCCCTGCACATCTGCTAAAAGACATTGGATAAAATTAAAAAGGAACTTTGGGCCCGATGTAGGAGCCCTAATACCGGTCGGAAACGGCCGATTTCGGCCGTTTCCGACCAGTATTAGGGTTTTCTAATGTAGGAGCATGCTTTACAGAATCGGTATTTTACCGAATCTGTATTTACAGATTCGGTAAAATTACCGAATCGGTAAATACAGACTCGGTAAAAATACCGATTCTGTAAAAGCACATGTAGGTAGCACATCTTTGAGTGCCGCAGCTCTTTCAGATTCGGTATTTTACCACCCAATCCAATTGGGTGGTAAAATACCGAATCCAGGTGTGCATGCACATCTGTGCATGCACACCTGTGCAATGTGACACACAGACATGCCCTTAGGGCATGTCTGTGTGCCATGGCACACAAGTCCGGAATTGGGGTGCCAGATTCGGTATTTACCGATTCTGAAATACCTACATGTGCCCCCTTCTTTTTTACCACTTCTTAAATACCGAATCGGTAAAATTCGGTATTTTAGAAGTGGTAAAATAGAATTACCTACATCTAGCCCTTAGTTAGAAGAAATTGATGAAAAGGTTTTGTAACGATTAACAAATACGGTTCAATCCGTGGGACTGTCTTTAACAGCAAATGTGCTCTCGCCGTGGGTTTAACAATTTCCAATGCCTCTCTCTCAGCAGACAACATATTAAAAAATTGGGCTTTAGCCCATGCCACATCCTCTTTCACTATTTTTTTCTGTAGTAGCAAAGAGTTCCGGTCGCCCCAATTTTCCAAGCATTGACTTGACATGTTGTAACCATTGGATTTTACCCACGTTATCCAACGCTAAGCAGTCCCTCATGATTTCTCTATTCAGCCCCAGTTCGGAATTAATCCATCTCTTTAGCCAACAGATCACAGGACCCATGCCAATTTGATCCTTAACAAAGCCACAGCCTAGCTCTTGGTGAATAGCAAAAGTAGAGGTAGATTTGGGAACTGCCAGGAGATATTTCATACATGTATTTTCAACTTGCTGAAGTACCATTGCGGATTTATATCCCCAAATCACAGACCCATATGATGCAATTGCAATGCTTTTTGAGCCATACATTTTAAGCAAGGCTTCAAAAGGTGTCGCTCCCAATCGGGAAGCAAAACCTTGAATAGCAGCTATGGACCTTGACATAACAAGTTTTTTGCCCTTAGCTGGGGAATCCAGTAGCCTCTTTCATCAAATAAAACTCCCAAATAGGGGAAGGAGGAAACCCGTGACAGCTGGACTCCTTCATAATAAAACGCTTTACATGCTCCATTGTCATCGTATGCGATTTGTTTTTGTTGACAATAAGGTCCAGGGATTACATAAAAGATCCAAAGGAATCCAAAAGTTTCTGCAGACCAACTGCAGTGCGGGCCAAAAGAACCGCATCATCCGCATATAGGAGAGCAGGAATAACCCTGTCCCCTATACGTGAGATATCTAAAGTGGCAGTGCTAAGGGAGGTATTTAAATTATTCATATATATATTAAAAAAAGCAGTGGGGCTAAAATACAACCCTGACGAACCCATTTGTCTATTTTAAAGTGCTTCGTGCATTTACCATCTTGGTTAACTCTGACCCTAGCATAAAGATCCTTGTGAAGATCTGCTAAAAAATAGACTAGACAGCGGTCCATCCCCATGTCCATCAATATTCACCATAACTTTGTTCTATTTACCAGGTCAAAGGCCGAAGACAGGTCCATAAAAGCCAGCTGCAGCATACCTTGTTTCGCCACTGTATATTTCTCTACCAAAAGGTGCAGGTTTAGTCATTGATCTATTGTACTTCTACCTTTTCTAAAACCATATTGGCAATCTATTAAAATTCTAGTAGGGAAAGTGTTTGATAGCGTAGAGGTAAAAATGGCTATTCCAACTCCACAGAGTGCTACAGTAGGGAAAGTGTTGAACAGTGAAAGGGTTAAAATTACTATTCCCACTCCAGAGAGTGCAACAGTAGGGAAAGTGTTGAACAGTGAAAAGGTTAAAATTGCTTTTCCCACTCCAGTGAGTGCAACAGTAGGGAAAGAGTTGGATAGCGTTGAGGTTAAAAATAACATACTTATCAGGTAATTAATTTTCAAAATTAAATAATGAATTAATAATAAATTATCAATAAATTATTTATAAATACCAATAAAATTTAATTAATAACTACTGTACTAAAATAATTATTTAACAATAAGTTCAATATTAATCACAATAAATAAAAATTAATCAGTACTTAATTACAATTAAATTACTTCCCACCCTATTCCCCTATAAACCCACAACCCGCTTACTTTAAAAAAAAATACTAACTTCTAAACATTTAATACATATTTTTTCAAAAAAATAGAAAACATAACAAAACATGTGAAACACATACATATAAAATACATACTAAAATACATAATACTAACATAAACATCAATATTTTTGCTATCAATGTTACTAACATCAATATTAACAAAAACGATATTTCTTACCTTCAGGTCGATGTTCTAGTCACCGATATTCTTGATGTCGATATTCTGTCCCTACGATATTCAAAACCTGATATTTATGTAGGTCAACATACAAAATTCGATATTATGTCTCTACGCCATTTGTACTGTGCAACAAAGGCCAATACATTTGTAATTCATCTTTACTTTTCTTAATGAATTTCATAAATTCATCTTCAGATCCCAAACTTAATTAGCATTTGCTGTATAGCCTCTGTAGGATTGTTAAACCTTATGAGTGTCCATTTCAGTTTAACATAAGCACTTTAAACTGGATTGCCTAGACAGTGGAGTTATATTTCTCTAAAAACTTCTTTAAAGTGTATACAGCCATATAGTTTCAGTTTGGTCTCTGTTCACATTGAACGCAATCAAGTCTCTGCAGTTTAACATCTATCCTAAGTGGGCAATGAAAGTCTCCCCTTCAATAACCTGTAATATAAGAATCTATCTGTGACATAAACCAAAAGAGCTTTGTGCCTAAAAGTGCTTTTCAAAACAATTCTGTTGAACCTATAATTATTTATTCTGATTGATTCCAGTCTATGAAGTATATGTAGCTTAATTCCTACTCTATCAATCACAAAAACTTTAAGAATGTAGGATCACTGTTACAGGTAGCTTGGAAAAGTTATGAAGGATAATTTCAAGGTTATGCAAGCCTCAATTTGGAGTCAACGTAGGACTTTTAGTATTGGAGTGATTTGATTGAATTTGCTGGTGCCAGAGATTAAGTGGGCGACAGAGAAGAGGACAGCCTTAAGAGGTGGGAGAGAGTAATTATGAACTCCAATGAAAGTTGTGTTTTCATAGTTGATACAGGAGTTAACCATGGATAGGCCAACAGGCAGAAGTCAATAGGTGGGAGAAAAGGTTGTATTTTTTGGGAGAGCATAGATAGTCTAGCTGGTTTGGCAATGTGGGTAACTGGGAATGTCATGGAAAGGGAGTGGCCAATCCAAATGCTTACAAGTTTTAATTCTCTTGCGAGATGTGGGTTGAAGCCAGAGGATTGAAGTTTATTAAGCAATTTTTTATTAATGTTCAATTACTTTGTTTGTGTCAGAGGGTAAATTCCATTTCCTGTGGTCGAAGTCTGAGGATGTAGGTTGCTATTCGTTCTTGCAGCTTTTCGTAGCAGTTTTTAAGCGTGATATCATAAATTTAGTCAATATTAATAAAAATCTGGGTGTTGTTTACATATTTAGTTTAGGGATATATAGAGTTTAGGGTTTTATAGAGCGCATGGCTACCCGCAGACATCCCAGCGCTATAACAGGTAAGGACATCTGTCTGAAGTGAGCATTTAGCGGAACAGCCAGGTTTCACATTTTTTTCTAAAGGACAGTTTGTTTTCAGTCAGTCGCAACTCTGGGTCCATACTATTCCAGAGTTTGAGCACCAGATGTGCAAACTACCTTCCTCCCCGCCTTGACCTCTTTATTCTTGTAGTGGTCATCAAAAAATTCGAGCCTGATCTGAGACAGCGGCGAGGTAAGTAGGGGCAGATCAGAGTTCGTAGCATAGCTGGGTCTCTCCCATACATGGTTCCATGTGCCAAGCAGAGAATTTTGAACTTAATCCTGGTCTGGACTGGTAACCAGTGTAACTCTTTCAATGCCGCTGAAGCTGACTGATCCCTAGGTATATTAAGAATCGTGCTGGCAAGCTCTCCAAGATGCCTGCTTATCTAAAAATAGTAACTTGTTCTGGAGGTTGTGAACCTGGGGAAGGAGATCAGGTGCAAGCCCACCAGCAAATTACATCACTGGCCAGGTGTGGTATGACCACTTTAGACAGGTTTATTCAGCACCATTGGTCACCCAGTCTGTGGAACTAGATAGTTTTCACGAGACCCCTGTTGAAAACGAGTGCTTTAACCTGCCCGAGATAGAAGCTGCGATCAGCAAAATAGGACCCTCTAAAGCAGCGGGCCCAGACGGCTTGCCTGGCGATCTTTTTTTGGCTGAACCAGCCAACTGGGCACGTTACATCTTACTTTTAGCAAACGCAATATCTAATGGTGCTCCGGTACCAGAGTCGTGGAATGCGGCAGAGGTGGTACCAATTTACAAAAAGGGTGGCCGGGACCACCCCTCTAATTAAAGACCAATCAGCTTGATTGATGCAATGCAGAAGGTCTTTGATCGAGTCCTTCTGTATAGGATACAGGCATGGACTCAGGACGAAGCAATCCTCTCCCAGTACCAGGCTGGGTTTAGATCCAAGACTGGGACGATGGATCAGGTGTTCAGACTCCTCCTTATGTACTGGAAGGTAGTGGTAATGGACAAGGGCAGTCTTTATCTCACGTTTATCGACCTGAGGACTGCCTTTGACTTGGTCCCTAGATCTAAGCTGTGGACGACACTTGGAGAGCTGTGTATTCCCCACCTCATCCTCAAATTGTTGATACGATTACATGAGGGCAACTACTCACAGGTCAGATGGGGGCCGCAAGGACAACTCACAGAGCGCATCCCTGTCAATACAGGAGTTCGGCAGGGTTGCGTTCTACCACCAACCCTATTTTCCCTATATGTGAAAGGGGTGGTCAGCTTTCTCCATGAGATTTCCTCAGACTCACCTTCCCTGGGGAGAATCAGGGTACCAACCTTGATGTTTGCAGACGATACCCTGCTGATGTCTAAGACACCAGCGGGGTTACAGTGTCTGCTTAACAGATTCCAACTTTTTTTGATAATTGGGGGTTGGTCATAAATAGCATGAAAACCAAATGTATGGTCTTTAAATGTCACACGTCATACAGGGGCATCCCCCAGCTGGGTGGAGCACCCTTGGAAAGGGTTGACACCTTCGACTACTTAGGTGCCATGCATTCTGATAAAATGTTGTGGAAGCCTCACCTAGCAAAGATGCACCTGGGACATAAACGGGCAGCTGGAGTAACAGGAAAAGAACATCGCCTTTCGCACACCAGGCCGTTACCCCTGCCCTCCAATTCTATGATGCCAAGGCAGTTCGTGCCGCTCTCTAAGAAGCAGAAATTTGGGGATTCGACAAACTCGATGACCTCTGTGGATCTGAGCACAAATTTTTTAGAGACCTGGTGATGTTATCCAAAAATGTCCCCCTTACTCCCCTAATGCTGGATATGGGTAGGGGGTCTATTGGAGATATAGCAAGATTGCACCCACTGCTATTTTGGGCACCTATCAGGCACACCGCTTCCTTACGCCGAAGCCTTCTCCAAATAGTTTGTTGGGCTGCTGGCGGCAAGATAGGATGGATCACAAATGTCAAAAAAAAATTAACATCCATCGGCCTTCAAACCTATTGGGATTGCCAGGAACCCCTATGGAGAGACAACCTCAAACGACTCTATTGGGAATGGGTAGATCATCGGGAGAGTAGCAATTCTAATGTGGGAAAGTTAACTAAAGAGTTTCTCATGCATAAACAAACTAGATACCTCGAGCCCTTTCTTGATATAGTCCAGGTCCCTAGGGACAGAAAGTTGTATATACACTTCAGGTATGGAACTCTCCCTGTTCATGAGGTTACTGCTAAGTGGCATTCCTGCAATGAGACCTTAACCCTTTCGATGCTGATGACGAGCTGGGCTCGTCATGGTGCACAGTGGTCGTGTGCTGATGACGAGCCCAGCTCGTCATAAAACAATGTAAAATAGCAATTTCCAGCACAGGAGGGAAATTGCCTTAGCAGCGAAGGTGTTAAGAGATTGTCCATGCTGTAACGCCCAGATAGAAAGTGTTGCACACCTAATGTTTGCCTGCCCGGCATATACAAAACCACCGGGCAAATTGGATGAGATCGATTTGCCAGCAAATAAGTACGCAGGAATACCATACAGCCCTGTGCATCCTTAGGTCTGATTCAAGACCTCTCTCTGCTTGCTGCATAGCAAAGTTTCTAGGCCAGGCGTGGCTTATTAGGTGGAAGGTCCTCTCGAGAGTAGCACAGCCAGAACTTGAGGACGCAAAACATATGTGCAATAATCTTAACTCCGCTTGGCCCAGTCAATAATCCTCTTCCATGCACAAGCACTTTATTGTGTACTTTTAACATCACCTTAGGGCAACTTATGACCCCAAGCATAATACTAAACGTCAACAACATTTGGATGGTTTGGTAACCCAACAAAATGCTATTCGTTTTTAACCTGCTGTTATTGTATATTCCCATTTGCTATATTAACTACTTTTTTTGTCCAATTAATTTATATTTTAAACACTTGAATACAATAACTGTTTCAATATGGCCAGGACTAATTAGACTATTATGTTGTACTGTCTGTTTATATGTTGTCCATGGCATTGAGCAATTGTATTTTTACCTTTTTTTAATGTATCTTGTTAGCTTTCATGACATTATTTGTCAAAAGAAAGCTTTACAACAACTATTAAGAAGTAGTCGAGCTGCCACGTTCTGTATAACCTGTAACCTATCAGTGACGTATTTAGGTGAGCCAAGGTATAGCGAGTATCCATAATCAAGCCTCGAGACCAGCAGGGCTTGTACCACTATCCTTTTGAGTTCTCTGGGAGAAGGCCAAGTATTTTCCTGAGCATCCGGAGCATACCAAAGCATGTACCCGCCAGTCCTTTGACTTGTGTCTCCATAGTTAAGTTCTGATCGAGCCACATCCCCAGGTTTTTTATGGAGCAGTCCGGAGTGGGGGGGATGGCCCTAGTTTGCTGGCCGGGGGATCTCTAAGCGACGGTTAAAATTGCTGGCCAGGATCATAAGCTCGGTTTTATCACCATTCAGCTTAAGACTGCAATAAGCCATCCAGGTTAAGATTTTTCCAAAGACTGGGAGAGTTGCCGATGGTTGGAGTTTAGGGTGGATCTTGACACCTGTGTCCTTCACTAGGGTTTTCAGCTGCTCCATGTACATGTTAAATATTATGGGAGAGAGGATGGAACCCTGGGGACCAAACAAGTTGAACGAGTGGCACTGAATTTCGCAATCTGTTTTTGATCATTGAGGAGGCGGCAAACCAGTTGAGAACTTTTCTGTAGAAACACTTAATGATCTTGAATATCGCGATGAGCCATAGGCGATCAATAGCATAAAAAGCTGTTGACATGCGTTTCCTCGGCCCATTATGCAGTGGATTTCATCAAGTATTTTAGGGTGGCAGTGTCTATGCTAGAACCTTTCATAGAATCTAGATTGCTAGAGGGCTAGGAGCTCATTATTGGTGATTTGTGAAGATTATTGTGCTGCAACACATTTCTTGATGGCTTTGCCTAGTCGTGGGAGGGTGGTGGGACTGGTGTAACAAAACTTGAGGGGTCCCCCTGCAAGGTATGTGGAGGGGCCCCCTCCGGACTAAATCTGGGGCTCTCTGGCCAGAGTACTGTGCTGAGGGGGCCCCCTGGAGCTTGAGACCCACCACACCGCCAGGTCTGCGGGGGCCTGTGTTAAGCCACTGGTTGAAGGTAGGAGTGCAGTTATATAGGTTGTCAGGGTCTGCGTCTGCTTTCTTTAAGAGGGTTTAATTCGACCCGTTTTTAGACAATCAGAGAAGATGCCTTCCTACAGGGATGTATTGATTAGATGGCACAAAGTCTCAATGAAGAATTGGAAGTCCTTTTAATGATATTCACTGGGATGCTGTTATCATGGTAGTAGGTGGTGTTTTGGGGCGATTTTGAGTTGGATGTCTTCAGAGATGAAGTTGAATTCAGCAGGAAATGTGGAGTTATTTATAGAAATAATGATTGAGAACCTGATGTTCTAGATGGGAGGGTGTAGATGATCTTAAGGAGTTGGTTTGGTTGAAGAAGAATTCTTGAATTCATTCACATTTCACCCTGAGTTTGTTTAAGGTGAGAATTGGACTGAGGTTTCAGGTTTAGTTTGATAAGGTGAAAAGCTGTTTGTAGAGAGTTGTGTATTTTCTCTTGTAAAAAGACTGTTTTCAGTGATAATGTCGGTTTTCTCTTTTTCCTGGCTGCCTTTAAAGTGAAAAAGACACACAAATGATGTGTGGAATAAGGAACAAATCAAACATTTACCGGATCTGGTTTAAATCCCTCGTTCTTTTGCTCCCCCTGCCATCCCAGTTGAGACCCAGCCATATGCAAATCAGTCTTGACCCTGTGCCTCATGGGAACAGTCCAGCCCAAACTGCCATGCCAAGTCTTTCCCTGGACCGGAAACAAGCATCCTGGGACCGGTTTCGAGGTATCACCCCTCATCAGCCAGGCTAGCTTGAATCAAGTGACCTTTAAAGTAAGTGCAGCAGGAATGAGGTGTGTTGTCCATTCTGCACTCACTTTCAATGTTTTTTCTTTCCTGAAAAAGATTGTCTGAGATTCAGGGGTTGCCAGAGTGTGATGCTGATTTCTTATTTAATTTGAGAATAGAAATGTTGTTGATATCAGGGACAGAAATCCAACCCAAGGGAAGGAACACATTTATATAGACCTGAACAGATACAAAATGGAGTCATGGCAGCCTGTCTCCCAGGAATTCATAAAATGGATGCTGTGACCCTGCACTCCATATTCATCACAAGGACCCAGTGATTGAGGATCTCATGGAACATCTGGAGCAACAAAATATATAGTTCCCTCATTGACCGCAGCGATGACGGAAATTAAAAAGCGAGAAATAATAGGATGGCGCAGATGTTGATAGAATGCATCAACTTTCTTTCCTTTATCTCATGCATGAAAATGTACAACAACTGCTGATGCCAGATGTAACTGTCATGAGTTGCACCAAGAGAAAAAATTGCATATGTGTGCCTTATGTGTCCTCTGGCACTGCACCTGAGTTTTACATTATAGAATGCTTGAGGAGTTATTTGCAGGACAGATGTTCAACGTGTTATGGTGATTGCAATGCAACATGTGTGAAGTACTGGGCCCTAGGCATAATTGAAGATGAAAGTTTTAGAAGCTTGCAGATTATAAGCAGATCTTTTTGGCGGTGCATTTCAGTAGGAAGCGAAGGACTGAGAATTAGCTAACTTGTTTTTCAGATCTTTAGAGTCAAGTCTGGGGAGGTCTCTGCTATGATGTTTTGCATCTGCAGACATTTTTATAGTAGTTTGAAGATAGTTAGGTTGAGTTGTGTAGTATGTGGCTTCTTTGTAGTATGCTTGCACACACTGGGCCTGATTCACAAAGTGTTTCTGCACTCATGACGGAGGCCCCGCAGTCGTTGGGGGGTGGTAGCAGAGGCCCCGCAGTTGTGGGTGGGATGGTGGTGGAGGCCAGGCAGTCGCGTGGAAGTCTCCACACTCGTGGCAGAATCTCCACAATGAGAATTCTCTTTGCGGAGATTCCGCTCAAGTGCGTAGACTCCCCTATGACTGTGGGGTGTCTGCTATGGGTATGGAGACTCCCCCGCAACTGCGGGGCCACTGCCACAAGTGCAGAGGTCCTTTGTGAATCACGACTACTGACTTCTGGTTCTTTGTGGGGGAAGGATGCCCTCTTTGAGGATGCATGTATTCAAGGACAGGATGGACCCCCCCTCCACAATGTTGCCTTTGTGGCCCTTACTCTTTTCAAGTGGCTTCCTACTGAAAACCATGCAGCCAAACTCATGTGGATCGGATACTCCCATTAGAGATCCAGCCTCTGAGAAGATGTGGTCAATTAATGACCCGCTGGTAAATCATCCGTCCTTGCCCTTCCCTTTTGCTCTGCATTGAATACCTTTCTATGTGGAACAGAAAATCAATGCAGGAGCTCTTGGTGACTCGATTGTTGGCCAAGGTGAGGAGGGAACCCGATGATGAAGCATTGAACCAAGATGGACAGGAGTTCAACGTCAATTCTTTGAATAACTATGAGGTTTCCATGGTGGGATAGGAAGACGGTTAGCGGGAGACAGAGACACAGAGATGAAAAACATGGTGAGAGTGAGAAAGGATCACACACTCTTGGGCAGCGTGGCTCAGCCTGTCCTGAATGCCAAGATGCCAGGGATTGGCTGACTTGATAGATAGATAGATAGATAGATAGATAAAAAGAAAAAAGATACGGGAAGAGGTGTGGCGCTGCGGCCAGGGCGACTGACACCGGATGCTGAGGTTCACAGTTCGATCACCGGCGGCAGGTCAGCCCAGCACCATGTGACTCTGGGCAATAGCTTGGTTAATCTTCCCGATGGCCCCCAGCGCCGGGATGCCTCCGGGTAGCTGTGCGCTTTACAAATACTGGATTTGGATTTGGATTTAGATGTTGGAAATAAATAATTTGTACCTTTAGTGTGGTCAAGCAAGAACACATATTGTTCCCTGTGTGTAATCTATGTGTCACCCCCACGTGCACCCTGAGGTTGATATAGTGCCATGGTGTTACTTGCAAGTACAAGGGTGTTGCCACTTGTCTACACCACAGTGTCGGTGAATGTGCTGGTGTGTTGTATGCATGCAGAGGTTGTCACTGTCACCACTCTGCACATTGATTACTTTGTGTGTTACCTTTACTATGTGGTGATCATTTGGCCTATAGCATGGGCATATTAATTATTGTCTTGGTGTGTCTGATTTCCTCTGAGGTGCGAGGCAGCGTGACGTTGCATCCCACACTGAGTTTCAATGTGTCTCTGACTTTCCAGGTTGTCTTGCACATGAACGGTTGTCCAATGCCAGGTGTGTTCTAATGACAAGACAATGGGCCCAGATTTACTAAAAGTTCACACAGCGCACAGCATGTCAGGTTGCTGCATTGTGTTGTGCGGATAGGAAAGAGCAGAACTGTGCCATATTTACCAAGATATGTCGCAGTTCTGCTCTCAGTATCGCTGGCACACTTGCGGCCACTTAGCTATAACACGGGTACCCTTGCCTCACATAGCAACGGTGCCACCATTAAGGTCAGTATAGTTTTGGTGCAGGAAGTGGTAGTATCCATTGAGGCTTATTCCTCTTTGTATATGTGCTGCAGGGTGCAATAAGGGATATTCCTCTTTGTTACGCCAGCCTCGGGTACGCACACCAATTTCGAGCTAACATGTGTGTTCGAGTCTCAAATATGCGTTTGCTTCAGAATAATTGGATGAATGCACGGCAACACCCCTGCTCCACACGTGTAACACCTACCTAACACACAGTAATCCAAGGCAGTGCTATATGCTGTGTTACACCAGGCAAAACCATGCAAATCAGGTTTTGAATAACTTAGTAAAAACCAAAATAGATTTTACATCAGAACTGCGTCAACCACGTGACACAACTCTGATGCAAAATGTTATAAAATCCATCTGCGGCCCGTGCAGGTAAGAGCAGTGGGGCGGTGGGTCCGGGTGGGGGGTATTTCGACAGACGATGATGAGGGAAAACAAATTATTTATTTATTTTTCTCTGGTGGTCGTCTGTCGAATCCCACCCCAACCCGGCCCTACAGCTCTTACCTGCATTAGCCACAGCTCATTAAATCTGTGCCAGAGATCTGCAGGAGTAGTATAGTCGAGCAGCCAAGGCTTAATCAAGGAGAATATCAAAACTGTTGTTTTAGGGAGGGATCCTATGAAACTATTTTTCCTAGTTGACAGTGAAATAGATTACAAAATGAATCTAAAAGAAATAATTGATGATTTTAATTTTTCATATATGATTTACAAAATATCTGGTCTATGTGAACTCTGACTCAACATTAATACATTTTGCATTTTCACTTGAATATCTAGCTAACAGGTGTGCCTGCATTTAAGAAATGTTCACTCTAAAATCCTAACTTTACGACTTTTGGTATCCACAAAAGGGATTTAGTAGTAGTAAAGTTAGGAGTCCTAACTTTACTACTACTAAACTGAGACAAAATCCTAACTTTACGACTTTTGGTATTCACAAAAGGGATTTAGTAGTAGTAAAGTTAGGAGTCCTAACTTTACTACTACTAAACTGAGACAAAATCCTAACTTTACGACTTTTGGTATTCACAAAAGGGATTTAGTAGTAGTAAAGTTAGGAGTCCTAACTTTACTAGTCTACTACTAAACTGAGACAAAATCCTAACTTTACGACTTTTGGTATCCACAAAAGGGATTTAGTAGTAGTAAAGTTAGGAGTCCTAACTTTGCTAGTCTACTACTAAACTGAGACAAAATCCTAACTTTATGACTTTTGGTATTCACAAAAGGGATTTAGTAGTAGTAAAGTTAGGAGTCCTAACTTTACTAGTCTACTACTAAACTGAGACAAAATCCTAACTTTACGACTTTCAGTATTCACAAAAGGGATTTAGTAGCAGTAAAGTTAGGAATCCTAACTTTACTACTACTAAACTGAGACAAAATCCTAACTTTACGACTTTCGGTATTCACAAAAGGGATTTAGTAGTAGTAAAGTTTGGAATCCTAACTTTACTACTACTAAATACATTCTGTGAATTTTCAAAAGTAGTAGGTTTAGGATTTTGTCTCAGATTAGTTCTGTGAATCGGCCCCTTTGTGATTGGGGTTCCAAACTTTGTAGTAACCAGTGCAGAGGACAAAAAGGGTGATTCAATAGGGACACTGAACCAGAGCATTGCAGAGACCGAGTTTTCAGAGGAACACAGGTGTTCATAGAACTGCAGAGCAGTTGAGACGAGAGGTGTGCAAAATTTGCACAATTTGCTTTTATGTAATTATGCAACATTTTAGTAAACTTATGTGAAATTCAAATGCATCCTTTAGCGCTACGTTTAAGCGCAAAATGCACCCTTGTGTACATTTTTTATTCAAGGATGCTTTAAACTGTAAAAATAAATAGAGTGAAAAACGCAAGTGACATGAACAACAGTCACTCGTATTTTGGCCATTTGCGTAATGTGCAAGCGCTGACGGTAAAATGTTGCAATTAAAGGTGCGTAATTTTGTGGTTTAACCCCTTCCATGCTCATGACGAGCTGAGCTCGTCATGACCACACCCGTTTCTTTTGACCTTCAGCACAGCAGGGGGATATCGCATGCAGCAAAGGTGTTAATGTCATAATTTGGGAAATTTCGCATAACAAGCATAATGCAAAATACATGAAATTCTGCAGCATAATTAAAATTTCGCCACTGCCTAGTTGAGACCAACTGGGACTCAGTAATCATTAATTTGCATAATTTGCTACAGTCGTACGCAAAGGTGAAATACCTGCTGCGCCTGTTTGCTGAAGGGGACAATAGGAGTGGATTAAACCATATGCCAGAGGTCTTCAAACTGGGGGTCCCGCCCCCTGGGGTTTGTATCGGTCTTCCCAGTGGAGCTCAAATGCATGAGTAAATACTTGTAAATGAATATGACCTGGAATTTGCAACTTTATTTATTTTTTCGTATTTCCAGGTTGTCTTCATTTACATGAAGCCATTAAAATGCATAACAGAATTATGACAACTGTGATCCTGTGCTCTGTGGTGGCGGCGACAAAGACATTGCTAAAAACAACTAAATATTCTATAAGTATTTTGTTGATTTTCACCTTCCTAGCAACTGCATATGAAATAATGCATATCCTTCAAATGAAAAATAAATGCAAATTAAACTAATTGCATGAAAATGCACACTTTTACATTATTAAACATCAGTTGGTTAATGTGAACACTGCAGAAGTCGCTTTATTAGACCAGAGAGTTACAGAATTGAATTCTGGCTGGCGCAATGCGGAATATTGACATATATTAATAGTGCTTTGAGGTCCCAGTATGTAACACAGAGAACTTTTATTATGGTAGTCATTTTTTAAGAATTGTATTACACACAGTATAAAATAGGCTGCCACACAGTGATTTAGTGTATATGATAAAACAAGTACTTTCAAAGAATACATAATAGTTAAAGGTAAATAAACTGTTCCCAGTGCAGACATTTTTATAAGTCCGTAAAAAGGACGCTTTCCAAAACTTAGCATCCTTACATTATCTCGTAAATATAATAAATCTTTGGGGCCGATTCACAGAACTAACTTAAGATAAAATCCTAAACTTACTACTTTTGGTATTCATAGAAGTTAGGATTTTGTCTTAAGACAAACTTAAGACAGAAGACAAACTTAAGACAAAATCCTAACTTCTGTGAATACCAAAAGTAGTAAGTTTAGGATTTTATCTTAAGTTAGTTCTGTGAATAAGGCCCTGTGTCATCATGATGCTTCAAGTGACTCTATAATTTAAAGTGCTTTAGACCCAACCTCCTTTCACTCTCACACAGAGGTACTTCCAGAAACAAATTGACAATTCAAGGATAGTTGTTTGATTTTAGCTAAAGGCGTGGGAACTGTTGTGAAAAAAACCACATATAGGCATTGTGGTCCACATTTACCCAGCCAACTTCGAGCTCTGTTTACATGCAGGTGGCTTTCAGGTGAGTTGAGCGGGAGGGAGGGAGGAGGCCAAAAGGAGTCATATTCAGAGCCCTGATGGTCCCGACCACTGGGGTCTCAGAATAATGGCCCAAGAGAAAGAGGAAAGGAGCAAAATCAATGGATAGCCTCAAAGAGATGGCCCAGAGAAGAGGGTGCGATGTGGACTCTAATGTTTTCATTTAAAATGGAAAGAGACACTTCCCCACTTCCTCAGAGAGGTGCCCCGAAGAAGGGTATGAGAATTGTTTGTTTTTAAAGGGCCATTACTGTGACTAGTGCATGGACAGTGGGACAGTGGTGGGGGACCCGCTTTACCTCGATTATGGATGTGTTA
This sequence comes from Lissotriton vulgaris, assembly GCF_964263255.1. NCBI lineage: Eukaryota > Metazoa > Chordata > Amphibia > Caudata > Salamandridae > Lissotriton > Lissotriton vulgaris. Next base: position 1,082,031,542 of record NC_141699.1, on the reverse strand, counting down.
ATAGCACAAAGGGAGTGGGGAGCCAGTTCTTTTGTTAGCACTGGAGTCCAGATCACCCTTGCTGCTCAGAGAAGAGATGCCAAGCAACAAAGGGGCGAGATGTGGGTATTTTTCCCTTTTTTTTGGCACAAAGGGGAAAACAGTCTGCTATGTGCATAAGGCCGGAGGTGCAGTGGCACCAGGGCTGTGAGGGCACAACTAAGGGACTGATCTTGGCGGACAGGACTACTCTGTCACAAATGGGACAGATATACTGTCCACCAAATGACAGCTCCATTATATCCTATGGAACCTGTAATACTGCGGACGGCGTATCCGTCACGTTTGTGATGGAGAATCCCATCCGCCAAGATCGTAATCAGGCCCAACAGTCCTATTCTGGATGCTGTTCTATCATTCTTTGCTTGCATTAGGGCTCAGTGCACCCTTTGCTGTGCCAGTGTTGCCAGATTCAGAAAAGGAGGATACAATTGAACGTAATCCCTTCATTAATTGTGCATAAATAATGAAGGAATGACGTTCAATTGTAGGCTCCTGTTCAGAGTCTGACTACCTTGAGAGAAAGTCTTTTCTCTTATATTTGTGACTTCTTAGCAGTGGGGTCACGGGAAGTGGATCATCCGCACTATATATCTATTATATATATATATATATATATATATACATATATATATATATATATATATATATATATATATATATATATATTTATATATATATATATATATATATATATATATATACCCAAATGGGCGGGACTGTATATTGAAATAAAAAGGCTTCCACTACACGCAGCTGCTTCTGTGTTTATTCAGCCACTGAAGAAGGGCAACAACCGCTTGAAACGCCTCTGGCTATTTTGTTATTGGAGGCAGGAAGGAGAGAAGCCTGTTGCTGCCTGCAGCTGTGTGCGTTAACCCCTCCGGGTGTGACATCCTCATTTGGGGCATCCCTTGGCTTGTATATATATAGAGAGAGAGAGATAGATATATGAATACTAAATATACTGGTGGAACCCCTGTTGCCCACACTGCTGTTTACATACCTCCATGTGCCAGTGTTGCTTTGGGCATCAGACAAACAGCCCAAGAGAGGGGAACATTGAAACAGCGGTAACACCTTAGCTTTGGCCTCAGAGAGGTGGCTGAAATGTAGGGGGGTTCACAAGGGGCAGAGGAGACTGCCCGCTTTGCAAGGCAGTAGCTCTCATTAGTAAGGCGGGTGCAGTGGCACTGGGACTCGGGAGTGCGAGGCCCCACTGCATCATAATTGTACCTGTCTTACTTTACAATAGAGACATGGGGAGAGTATTAGGATGAGGGTACCCTAGCTACACAAAGGAGTGCAATGCGTGGGACCTCGTTTATTCTGAAAGGGACAGAGAGTCTGTTTCCAGAATGGAGTGAAGGCCAGGTTTGATGGGGAAGGGGTGAAAGAGGCAGAGGTGACAGCCTGCTATTCAGTGCCACAGCTATCAATAGTTGGCAGGGTATGCTCAGACGTGAGTCCCTTGCTCACTTGACCACTGGATTCAAGATAGCCTGGCTGATGAGGATTATGAATCAGAAACCGGTCCCAGGATGCTTGTTTCCGGTCCAGGGAAGACATGGCTTGGCAGTTCGGGCTGGACTGTTCCCATGAGGCACAGGGTCAGACTGATTTGCATATAGCCATGTCTGAACTGGGGTGGCTGCGTGAGCTAAAGAATGGTGATGGATTAAACCCAGATCAGTTGACTGGGGGTGAGTGTTTGATTTGCTCAAACGCTCCATCCATCATCCCCTTTTGTATTGTCATCCCCTTTTGTACAGCTATCATTAGAGCAGATTGTGCAGTTGCACTGGGGCCAGGAGTGTGAGGGGCTCAAAAGATTCATATGAATGTGAGCAGTGTGTGTTTTTTGACTGCTTCAGATTTTAATGTGTTTCCTCTTTTTAAAAGTCTCACATTTATGATTAGGAGCTACTGAAAAAGTACCCCAGAAATTATCTCATAAGCCTCATCCCCTTGGCTCAACCCTTGCCCTTCGACTCCTCCAAGTCTTTCCATAAAGATTTGGAGGGGAGCCCACCTTCAAAACATTTTGGGTATGGGGGTTCAGAGCAAAAACGTTTGAAGACCTCTGCTATTCGATAAGATTCTCAACCCATATTGGGTTCCACCCATAATATTTTCCGTTCTTATTAGGTTCGATTTCTTCCAGGCTCAAAGAGCCACATCTTCTATACCAGAACTGACCAGGCCAGGACCAACTTACATTCAATTATTAATCCTCCTGACTTTCCAAAAAAGGCTTCAAAAACTTTAAACAAACTCAGAGTGATGAGTGTTCCAGAAACTATTTTTACAGACCAATGTCGCTGTGGAAGAAAAGGATGCATTAAAGTGGACATTCTCTTTATCTACCATAACCTCTCTCTGATGGGAAGGTGCCCCCACTAAAGACCTGTAAGTCTCAAATGTGAGACGCATCCCACCTACCAAGAAACAATGGGGCCTATTTATAAGCTTTTTATATGGGAAAAAGTGACGCACCGGCAGCGTAAGGGGCTTGTAAATAAGCCGCGATGTTTGTCTGCTTTTTGCTCATTTGATTGAAGGTGTCAATTTCAATTTTTAAGAACGGCAAAGTCATGATTGCGGCGTACAGTGATATCCCTTGCCCAATTCCATCGTAACTTCCAGTCCTTGTTTCTCTCCCAAAATAATCCTGGTATCAAACCCGCTCTTCACCTCTCTGTCATTCTTATACCATTTCTTCACTGTTCATCACTACCTCTCTACAGCCTCCATCTTTGATTAGGATCAAGAAAGATTTCACAAGTGGGACACACAGACAATATGGAGCCTTAGCTGATGCTCTAGCCTATCTAACTTGACTGTTCTATCTACAAGACAGATGCATGTGGAGATTCTATTTACTATAGTCCTTTCCTTGTGTGGGTCACTATGTGCCATTTTCTAAAGGACTCGGGTTATACTGGTGCTCCTATGAAATATGATCTTTATTCCCTGGTCGTCTTGTTTGCATTAAATAAAACTACACATCAATAAATATGTGAAAAGGGAGTAAGGGGCTGTGGGGTAACATTACCCTTCCTTTACCTATGCTTGGCTCTTCCAATAGTTTGAAAGTTGTCCTGCACCTGTATGATCTGTGATTAAAAAACATGAAGGGGAGCCTGTTCACTGTAAGAAATAAAGGCCCTTGTTCTTCAAGGGCGCCCAGAAGAGAGAGACACATCTGCATGAAAATCACATTAAGAGGTGCATTTATTTCCAGAGGCAAAGCATTAACACTCTGTCTGGGCAGCTGCCCTGGCAGCCTGTACTTTGTGTACACACTGACAAATCACCAGCTTAATGTGCAGTTACCCCTGAGTAATGGTAGCCGGGAAGGGAACATATTAGTTATTTTCAAATTGTAGTCAGTGGTAGAAGAATGCTGATGCCAACTTTAGGGCCTGATGTAGGATTTGACAGCTGTCGGGGTGGGGAGGACATTACCGCTGCCATATTTAGAGATGGCCAGCGGTCCTCTCTGTACCACCATCATGGCAGTGTCTTTCAATGTACAAAATATTTGGTTGTTGGCTGCAGCTGGTTTTGAATGCTGTTCACCAAATTTTCAAAAGTTTTTTTGTTTTTCTGAAATAAACGCCCAAAGCGGGAGCTTTCTGCTAGGGAGTTGGGGGTCAGTCGTTTTTTTTCTCTTTCTTTTTGTACGTTTTGTTATGGTAATGACACACAGTAAAAATTACATTGCACTGTCAACCCTAAATAGGGCAAGCAATTTAGTGTCTTTTCTCCACCAGCCTGTACTCCGTCAGGCTGTCAGAGGATGTTTTGAATTGACAGAAAAGCAACCGTGGCTCCATAGACTGAAAACGTAAGGTGCGCTTGTCCCGTTGCTTTTCTGCCCTGCCTACCAATGTATAATATAGCATTATACACGCCATCTCTGGCTACACCGGCTATTAAAGGCCCCCTTCACTGTTAAAGGCCCGAGGCGAAGGGAGTGGGACGTTAATGCCAGTATAGCCCAGGACGGGAGGCTATAAGGATATTCGAAGATTCAGCCACTAGAGGGCAGAATGTTCTAACAAATAAAACAAAGGCATCACAGAGCCCGAGGGGATTGAAATCACCTGGGCACTTTGAGGCCTTTGTTCACAGCAACAGCTGTGAATGACATCATTGGAATGTTGGAGCTCCGGGCTTCTACCAACCGTTAGAAGCCAGGAGCACTCCATTGTTTTCAATGGAGCTCACAACATTCCAATGTTCAATTGTGCCTAAGGGCCTTGTTACGACTTTGGCGGTCCTCCAGCGGCACTGACACTGCGTCATCCGCTGAAAGATGACCATGGTGCGGCCACCTCCCGGATTACAACTGAAATCCGTGGCGGGCGGTGCATCTTTAGTCTGATGGCGATGGTCTGTTACGCTCATGGGAGAGCTAAACATGCAGACCGCCACTGTGAGACTACCGGCTGCATGTTCCTGCATGGTGTGGCATTGCCGCCACACCATGCAGGAACTGGGGGTGCAAATCCAGGTGCCACAACATGTAGACCCCTGCATGCACCCCAGGCCTAGGAGCAGCAGGTTTCCATTGCCTCTCCACCACACTTTTCATGGCAGGCTCACCGCAGGGGCGATGGAAAGCCAACTCATAATATGCTCGGCTTGGCCGCAGTGGCACCATTAGCATGTTGTTGCTCCTGACCACAGCGTGTGTGCTGTAGGGTCCTGGATACTAGCATATGCAGCAGTCCTGTGGCGGTCTGACCACCACACTCATGATACTGCAGGTGGTCCCGCAGTTTGTCAGTGGTCAGACCACCACTGCGAGTACTTCAGTCCTAAGGTCCGCCGTACTTGTAATAAGACTCTAATTCTTTATCCGGCTAATTGCGCATCCTTGGCAGAGGTGCCACTGGCCTAATGGCCAGCAAGTAAAAGTGACCCTCTGTTTTGCATCTAACTAGTATGTGCAGTAGACCTTCAAGTCCATCGCAATCTTTATGTCCAAGGCAATAGACATAGCTATACCCAAGATTAGAAAAGACATTCTACTCTGCAACTCAGACAAACTCATTCCAATTCTCAGCCTAAAGGCAAACATTTTCATTACCATTTTAACAGCTGGGTTGGGTTCAACCCTCAAGGAATAGTTGACCCAGACCGGTGCAGATTCATCCATGAGAGTCATTGTGAGGATACCACAAAGAAGAGCTTACAGGTGCTTGGCTATATATATAGACGCACAAAAAGGATATCACGTTATTGTTAAATGCAAAAAATTCACTTGACTGGGTCACCTGGGATATTATACGCGATAGACTGACGACATTTGGTCTGGTCCCAGGTACATGAGGCGGGTTATAGTAAACTATTGAATCCCTTCAGTACAGGTTGCGATAACCATAGGTCTGTCACCTGCCTGCTGAATCAAAAAGTGAATCAGACAGGCGTGCATCCCAACTTTTTTTCACCCAAGTGAGGGAGCCTTTTATGGTGCAATTCTACAGGAACAACATTAAAATAATTCATATAAGTGAGAGCTCTCTTGAAGTGAATATTTATGTGGATCACGTCCTTCTCATGATGACTGAGCTTGGACCATCTCTTCCATCACTTCTGGAGGGAGACGGATGATTTGGAGAGGTCTCTGTGTTCAAGGTTAAGTTAGACAAATTAGTTGGAGATACTGAAAACTTGCTATCCATTCAGGTGGACCATGGATGTTACCACACCTGGCACCCTATTACACATAGAGAGCAATTTTTGTGTTTGCGCCATAGCAACACAAAAAATAGGTGCAGCTGTGCAAACAGGGAAAGTGCACCCTATTACAGTGAACTCGTGCTGCCCTGGGGGCAGCGCTTTCTATTCAAATAAGGAGTGGCGGCTTCAAAGCCGCTCTGTGTTTCTCTATGTAGGCACAACCCGCCTGCACTTTAAAGAAGGATTAGAGATCCCATTGAAGGGGTGCAGTCGCTCACTCAAAGGGAGGTCTGCGGGGTCCGTAGGACCTCTTTCCCCTTTCCCTTTCCCCTTTCCCCCTCCCTCCAGAGGGCTGCCATCAGGGGGCGCACTGACGGTGCATCACCTTTTTTGTGGCGCACTTCAAGTGCACCTCCTGATAGCCTCTTTGCCTTTACATCAGTGTCCACAAAACGGCACAGGCGGAGAGGTAAAGAGATCCCACATTTTCATGAAGCTGCACCCCCATGCAAATGTGGGAACACCCTGCTGAGATATCGCTGGGGCTACATGTTTGCCAGCGCTATCCGTTCTAAGGAGGAGGCTGCACAAGCGTCTGTGGCCCTTTCTGTAATACCAAAATTCCCCGGGGAGCGCACACAGCTGGTGCACATGCCCGTTGAGCCGCCGGGGCACTTTTTGTAATATGGCCCCTGGTGCTCGCCACACAATTTCAGGGGCCTTTCAATTAATTTATTTGGTCTGGGAAACAGCGCTCGAAAAATGTATCAACCATAGAGATGCTACAGGCAGGGGCGGGGGAATGGAAAGAGGGAAGGGGGGTAGTAAGACGAAGTTTTGTTGCTAATATTGTGGTGCTGAATTCTCTTTTGTTTGCACTGGAACAGTAGTGTGTGTTGTGACTGATGGACCTGGATTTTATGATTATATGACACCATTATGCCGGGTTTTATAATGGCAACCAACAGCTGCTGTGCTGCACTCTCCTATATGTGTTTGACAATATAAGTACTCTCACAAGTAAACTTTGTGAATTTTAAAATAGCCCATTTGTGTAAATTTTGCATTAGCGTAGGTCCACTAGGTTTGAATAAAAGGCCTTGTAGGTTTTATGGCTCTATTTTATGCAAGCTGATGGAGTTTGTAAAACTGCCAAATTGAATGTTCTATGTTGCTTCAGACAAATGGTAGTTTTACATTCTCTTGCAGGACATTAGCTTTGGCTGTGACTAGCAGGTGAAGCTTTCTCTGCAGGATGACACTGTTGAAAGTGTCAGTTTCCCTGTTAACAGACTGCAATTTTTTTTTTAAAGCCAATACTTTTATACTTTATAGTTTTCAGGTTGATGTTCTGAGTAAGTAAGTCAACACCAGCCCCATTGAAAACCTACAGAGGAAGATGTATATAAACCATCCTCAGTAAGAGAGGATGAGAAAGAGAAGTGTGACTGAAGGACAGTCTACCTGTCAGGACATTAAACTGAAAACCATTCGGTGTACAGGTATGCAGGGGCAGTACATGTCTTGGCAACAAACTGAATGATAATATTATACCGCAAGGCAAGCAGAAAGTTTTAGACTAAGGAACTGATTTAGATCTTGGCGGACGGGTTACTCCATCACAATGGTGACTGATATCCCATCCGAAATACAAATCCCATTATAACCTATGTGATTTATAGTTCAACAGAAGGGATATCCCTCACCGTTGTGATAGAGTAACCCATCCGCCCGGATCTATATCAGGCCCCAACTGATTAAAGATGGGTGGTGAGTAATGATCCGAGTCAACGTTTTATTCACTCTTATAAAAATCCCATAGCCCTATGGGGCCTGAATATCGACTCCAAAGTATTGTTTGACTTTAATATCATGGTCAAAATATTGTGGCTAAAATACTATATATGGAGAAAAAATCCAGGCTAAGCATATCATTACTTTTTTTTAACATTACTCAGGGCCACTGGAACTATGTGGTAAGGGAGCACTAAATTCTGCGGCAGGGTTGACTAAATTATGCTGCAAGAAAAGGCAAATGCAAAATAAATGTGTAATGTTCCTATCATGTAGGCACCCTACTTAAAATGCAAGTAGTATATAAAATTAACTTTTGTCTTTGCTAGTAACTGTTCTGTTGTTATATAATTGTGCATTTACGAGCACCTTAAGTTCAGCCATGTTGGTTACTTTGGTGCCATCAGGATTAACATCAAGTGACATCACTTCCTGAGAGGGTTCGGGGTCAAAGATCACACATGATGCCACTTCCGATGTTTTTATTGGGTCAAAAGGGGTTATGTGATGTCACTTCCGCTACACCTGGCATTTGGGTGAATAGAAGCCCTTGCAATAATGGTAAGATAACTGTGGTGGTTAATGCACTTGCTGAAGAGATGAGGTTTGTCTACTCAGTTTTGACTCAAAGTAACATAGAGAGTTAACTAGCCGATGCAACAGTCACTGTGTAATACACAGATCACAGACTTGTATTTTAAGTAGCTCGGAGAGTAGGTTACTGCTTTTGAAACAGAGATTTTTTTTGTTTCTTGCAGTTTGTAAGTTGCAACCCTTCCAATATAGTACAGTGAGCTATGAAAGGACATCAAGGAGCTTTATGCAAAGAGTAAGGCATGACTTTAGGGCCTTAATGTTTTTTTGTAATCAGTCATTATTCTACGGTTGCTGCAAAGGGTTCTTTTGAGTACTAACACAAACCATATTTCTCTATGATACATTTTGAATCCTTTGTTTTTCTCGACCACTCACTCTTAACATACAATGCCTACCAATGGGGACCAAATGTGAAGTTGAAACCATTGTCTTATGTAACATATTCTGTACATTAGTTTACACATTTGCATGATTTATTTCTAATGTGTGTGTGATGTAAAGCTCTATGACTCCTTGCGAATGAGAAGCACTATAAAAATAAAAGTAAAAAAAAAACAGAATAAGATGTCATTTAAATCTTTATTTACATAATTACTCATGCAGACACATCTGACATTCTAACAGTGTAGGCATATCTTTTATGTTTTTAACAGGGGCAGAACAAGTACTTGTGGAGTAATAAAAACCGGTGTGCCTTTCCTTCCCTTCATAGCATTGGCATCTGAATGCTGGGCTCCAGATCGCTCACAGCCAGGAGGATATTCAAACAAAATCAGGGTTGATGACCTTTTGAATCAGGCATTTGTTTTGGGTCCAGATGGAAGTGAAACAAAACAAGAAAGCCCCCTCACTGCCTGCTGGTTCTGCTCCGAACAAAAAGCAGACAATTTGTGGGCACTGCTGAATCAGTTCCGGCGTTAACAAATTACACAGGGACAAAATCTGAATATTTTACTGGATCCCAGATCCTGTCAATAATAGCTCCTGGAACCGGGATTCTGCTGGATCGCCCTCATTTCTTGCACTGTACAGAACTTATTAACATGTGTTTACCCTTTTAAACTCTATAAATAAAGGAGTAGATTTTGAAATATTTTGCGCTGGGTTAGCGTCACAAATGTTATGTTAACCAGCACAAAATGTTTTTCACCAATTTACTTTCTTGCGCAATACTTGTTTTGTGTTGGAAAGTACCCTACTTGTAACCCAAACCAGCACAAACCATTACTTTGCGTTACTCAGCTTCAAGAGGATGTTAGATGGGTGGTACATGGGCTTTTCCATGCAAATGATGCAGCGCTCACCCAGAAATATCACCAACCCAGGGTCCAGGTCACTCCGGAGGGGCCCATAACACCAAAGTACAACACACCTAGTCACACACACTTTTACCCCAGACCCTTTTAAATATATATATAAAAAATGGGTTGGGTGAATTCTCTCCTATGACAGGATACCTTTAAGCACAGATTTTAACACCAACATTTTGTGTTCATCAAAAATGTTACTAACTAATCTATGCATCAATGTACCCCGCCAAGTAGTTGAGCAAGTTGATGGTGATTGTCAAGACCAGTTTAACCTCACTACAACAATACATTGATTTGCATAATTAATTGACTCAGAAAGAATCAAGAACACCTGAAATCATTTAAAAGATTTGATATAATTAATTTGCATAAAAGACATGTATCATTTATTCTGTCATTGTTAATTCTCACTGAGCATTGCCATTTATTCAAGAAATAAATCAAGAAATTGTTAATAAAAGCCATGTAGAGAAAAATCAGGTACACATTAATTCCATTATTCTCTAAATAAAAATCAATCAATCCTTGGTCATATACCTGAAAGAGAATTCTTCATGAAAAGATCAGAGAACCATGGTTAAAAACACATGCATTTAGTTCTAAAGATTTCTACACTAAAACCTTCCTACTCAGCACTAAAACCCAAACTTACTTAATTAACCCTTGGCTTCCTCTGCGACATCTCTCACACAGGCTAGTGTCCCGCAACGATCTTGTACCTACAGGGGTTATCAACAAGCATTCTGGCATAGTTTCAGGCTCCCAGCATCTCTGCAAACAGCTGCCGTGCAATCAGCTTCTCTCTGCGATCAGCTTCTCTGACCCCAAACCCCAATTTTGGTCTGATATTTATACTGAATTTGCTGGCTCTCTACCCTCAAATGTTTCAACTCTTGCCATTTCCTTTTCTCTGATTGGTCATGACATTGCAGTTCTAAGCTCTCAGGATGTCCGTTAATTGACAATGTATTTTTTTTTCACTTTAAGGATGTCCGTGAATAGCTTCCTGATTAAAAAGTTGACAGATACAAATTCGACTGTCCATGCATTTCTCAACTTCCAGGATGTCCGTGAAATAACTTTGTTTGACAAACTGATAGATACAAGTTCGACTCTCCCTGTTCATCATCAGGCATTTAAATGTTCATTGTCAGTGATTCAGCTGTTTCCACGTGGTCATTTTTGGAAGGCATTTGACTTTTCTCCTTGGCAGACATTCAGCTGTTCTCGTGTTTATCATTTTGGCTCTCAGCCACTCACCGGCATTCATACCAAATGGCCTCGAACATAGTCTGCTAAAGTTGCAAAGTTTTCAGTGAAGCACAGAGCATGCACGAGTTTCTCTCAGCCAGATGATGTAAGCTTTTTCAACTGCGCAGAACCGGGAAAAGCAAAGCCATTTTGGAATTGGCAACCAGCCAAAACTACGATAAATACAAAAAGAAAATGTAAATACACAGAATATAAGTGTTTTCTGTCCCCCCACCCACCAGTGCTAATATTTATCCTTTAAAACTGTTACCTAGCAGAAAAGCATCACACTGCAAGCCATTAAAATGAAGCAAAAAAGCAGCATGCAATGCACAATGTATATTACAACATGCATTATTATACCACTTAAATGCACAAAATAGATTAAATATGCATTTACATCATTAATTAATATGTTAATCAAACCTGTTAGTGCAAAGCATTTCCCACATGTAATTTGTGTGTTTTTAGTTAATACACAGCTATCAAAATTAATATATTTACTTTGTTATGGGGGTGAATGATCTGAATGGGGTACACACAAAATCTTCTGTACCTCGCTCCATCACAACCACCCATGTCTTTCGACGCAAAGCCCTATCTTCAAACAATTGCAGACAGAGTTTAGCGCCAAAAATTAACTCCATTTAAAATTAGGCCTTAAGAGGAGAAATGTTTTAATTTCTCCTTTCTTTTCCTACTTTGAACATGTGCTGCTCTCATAAAAAGTGAAAAAAGTGCTTGTACTTGTCTAGGCATGGTATTTTGTACAGAAAGGGTACCCTTACTGTACAAAATCTATGCTAGGCTCAGGCACGCACCCTAGCACTGTTGTACTAAGGTATGTGCCTGGTGCACGGCAGCTGAAATGAGCGCTGGTGCTAGGAAGAGGGGATGAGAGAGCCATATCTCTATAGAGATGGAAATCTCCTGCTCCCTCCCTGTCACACAACGCAGAGCAGCATGTTTGGCTGCTGCGCTGCGTTGCGTGACTTCTTTAAAAATCTGACCCAAAATGTCTTACTGGTGCGAAATTGAATGGTATTCATTTATCAACATCGCAAGGATAAAAGGCTGTGCATGCCCTGCCAGGATTCAGACATATTACTTGTATGTCACACACCTATTCACGAAGCAGGCAGGTAACTCACTGAGCCTCATTGCAGCTACAGCAAGTGGCAAGAAGCTATGTCAAGATAAAGAAACGCATTACCTTGACATCTCTTTCATTACAACATTTCCACAAAACCATTATCACGCCATTTTTTGTAATGTTTTTCACCTTTGCTTCTTTAATTTTGGGGATAACACCAGCCACTTCACCCCTCACATCCCTGTGCAGGTCACTTCTTAGTAATCCTTCCCCTCTCCCTATTTTGTGGTTGTGGCTTTCTTGCTAATTTTCTCACGATCATTACTGTTAGGGGTAGAGATTTTCACATAAAACAGTGGTGCACGTGTTAACTGCACGATACGTGCACCCACAGCATGCAACCCTGCATCTGAAAAAGCAAGCGTGACACCGTCTTAGTCACGTACTAGGGCAACAGGCCTCCCACTTCCTGGTCCCTCCCCTCCCCCCTCCAGCAAGCCTTGGACTATGGTTTCTCACAGGAATTTATAATGCAAGTCACCTAGGCCCATTGGCTGATGGTGTCTACTGCCCTGCTCTCCCGTAAGAACGATTCATTCTTCGCCCTGAGTCCCGGAATACTGCAATGGGACATTTAAGAAACACTTAGGGCATTATTATGAGTCTGGTGATCCACGTACCGCCAGATGTTTGACATCCTGCTCTCAGCTAAGAACAGTTCATTCATCACCCTGAGTCCCGGAATACTGCAATGGGACATTTAAGAAACACTTAGGGCAATATTATGAGTCTGGCGGTCCACGTACCGCCAGAAGATGTCTGCTGTCCTGCTCTCCCGTAGGAACGATTCATTCTTCGCCCTGAGTCCCGGAATACTGCAATGGGACATTTAAGAAACACTTAGGGCATTATTATGAGTCTGGTGATCCACGTACCGCCAGATGTTTGACATCCTGCTCTCAGCTAAGAACAGTTCATTCATCACCCTGAGTCCCGGAATACTGCAATGGGACATTTAAGAAACACTTAGGGCAATATTATGAGTCTGGCGGTCCACGTACCGCCAGAAGATGTCTGCTGTCCTGCTCTCCCGTAGGAACGATTCATTCTTCGCCCTGAGTCCCGGAATACTGCAATGGGACATTTAAGAAACACTTAGGGCATTATTATGAGTCTGGTGGTCCACGTCCCGCCAGAAAATGTCTGCTGTCCTGCCCTCCGCTAAGAACGATTCATTCTTCGCCCTGAGCCCCGGAATACTGCAATGGGACATTTAAGAAACACTTAGGGCATTATTATGAGTCTGGCGGTCCACATCCCGCCAGAAGATGTCTGCTGTCCTGCTCTCCCGTAAGAACGATTCATTCTTCGCCCTAAGTCCCGGAATACTGCAATGGGACATTTAAGAAACACTTAGGGCATTATTATGAGTCTGGTGGTCCATGTACTGCCAGAAGATGTCTGCTGTCCTGCTCTCCCGTAAGAACGATTCATTCTTCGCCCAGAGTCCCGAAATACTGCAATGGGACATTTCAGAAACACTTAGGGCATTATTATGAGTCTGGCAGTGCACGTACCGCCAGAAGATGTCTGCTGTCCTGCTTTCCCGTAGGAATGATTCATTCTTCGCCCTGAGTCCCGGAATACTGCAATGGGACATTTAAGAAACACTTAGGGCATTATTATGAGTCTGGCAGTCCACGTACCTCCAGAAGATGTCTGCTGCCCTGCTCTCTGCTGAGACAGATTCATTCATCGCCCTGAGTCCCGGAATACTGAAATGGGACATTTAAGAAACACTTAGGGCATTATTATGAATCTGGTAATCCACGTACCGCCAGATGTTTGACATCCTGCTCTCAGCTAAGAACAGTTCATTCATCACCCTGAGTCCCGGAATACTGCAATGGGACATTTAAGAAACACTTAGGGCAATATTATGAGTCTGGCGGTCCACGTACCGCCAGAAGATGTCTGCTGTCCTGCTCTCCCGTAGGAACGATTCATTGTTCGTCCTGAGTCCCGGAATACTGCAATGGGACATTTAAGAAACACTTAGGGCATTATTATGAGTCTGGTGACACCACTGCGGGCTTGCCTTGAAAGTTTGTGAAACCTAAAACATGTGAGTTATTTCCATTCACAAATTCTTTTGACTCTTCCAACCCTGGAAGGTGTTTGAAATTTACTTTTGCAAATGGCTGGCGTAAGTCTCCTACAGGGCGGAAAGGGGAACCGAACAACCCCAAACTGTGTAGTGGTATTGTGGAAGAGGTTCTCCATGGAGCAAAATTCTGCCTCCAGGAAAAAATGAGTGAAGAAAAAAAGTGCACAGTTGGACAGCGAGCGTCTCAAGGCGGAGTTATATCTTGCATGTAATACTTCTACATTGTGGAAATAATGAATATGACTCATTACAACAAATGTGTTTTTCACCTATTCCATTACAATGTGGTCATTACAACGACTGCGTTGTTTCAACGTGAACCATTACATCGCAAGTCATTACAACAACTTGCTGTAGGGGGCGCGCTGGACTTAGGAATAGTATTATTTACTATTCCTACTCCAGTTTGTGCAACAGCAGGGAAGGTATTGTATTGTAAATCCAACACCAGTGTGTCCCTTACAGCAAGTCGTTGAAACGACTTGCGATGTAATGGTTCGCGCTGTAGCAACGTGGTCGTTGTAACAACCGCATTATAATGGAATGCATTGTAGCGCATTCGAAATAAAGGCTGTTTCCCGGAAACAGCAGATGTTACATCACATTCTCAACACTACAACTGGAAAGGTGCAGCTGATGCGCAATTCATTCCAAACGTCATACAGGGGACGTTTGTGACTTCTCAAAAGATGCACATTTACCCCTGTACATTGGAGTTTACAACATTTTTTAACAGCTAAGCCTATTATGTAACCAATCTATAAGGAATGAACTGAAGGGCTGCATGGCTCTTTTCAGAACCGAGTGGCGAGCTCTCAATGCGTACTGTAAATGTTGCTCCAATTTGTTATGTTATGTTATGTTATGTTATGTTATGTTATGTTATGTTATGTTATGTTATTTATGGGTCTTGTATAGCGCAACGGCTAGTCCAAAGGAGTGTCCCGGCGCTTTGTGCTACAGACCCGGAAAACAGACTGAGAAACATAACAGCAAAAAAGTTAAAAAACAGAGAACAGGATAACAGAGCTCTAACCAGAAAATAACCAGGTCTTAAGACCCTTCCTAAAGGCAAGCAGATTGGATGTGGACCGTAAGGACAAAGGTAAAGAATTCCACAACTGAGGGGCCAGGAATCTGAAGGACCGACCTCCCAAACGTGTCCTCTTTATACGTGGCACTACAGCAAGTGCTAAGGACTCCAATCTTAGAGATTGTGTCGGCCGGTAAAAAGCCAGCCTCTTCTGTAGGTATTTTGCACCTGTGGCGTGTAGTGCTTTGTGGGCTAATGTCAAGGCCTTGAACATTATCCTCTTCCGAATGGGGAGCCAATGGAGGGATTGCAGCAGGTTAGAGGCACTGGCTCGACGATGCAGGCCGAAAATAGCTCGTGCTGCGGCATTCTGGGTCACCTGCATACGCTGTAAAAGGTATTCTGGGAGACCCAGATACAGAATGTTCGCGTAATCCAATCTGGATCCGATAAGGGCCTGTACAGTTATTCTCCGATGTTCCTCGGACAACAAAGGAAAAAACTTTTGAAGCATCCTGAGGATGCCGAAACAGGTCCCTGTAAGGGCTGCCACCTGGGATTTGTACTATAAATCAGTGGTGGCCGGTACAGAACTGTGGTGGCAGGGTGGGGGTGGGTGTCTCGAGTGGCAATGGGGGATGAGGGGGTCTGAGTTGAAAACATTTTTTTAATTCACTTACCTGATCAAGCCACGCCTCTCCTTCCTCTCTCACATGTCGTGTCTCTTCCAGGAAGCACCCAGGGTCCCCACAGCCAACCATAATGCTGCAATGCAGCGTTGTGATTGGTAGGCACTCAGGCTCCCCTGAGCCAATCACAGTACTTCAATGCAGAGTTGTGATTGTTCTGAGCGCCGTGGTTTGGCGCTCAACCAGGGGCGGTGGGCCTGGGTATGTTCTCCACCCAAGCTGTAATGTAGCCTGGGAGGAGAGCATGCAAAGTGCGCATGACACTTTGGCTGGCCGGACAAAGCATCATGGGGAACTGCAAAGCTGCTAATTTGAGGTTGGACCTTCAGGGCTTGGTAGGAGTCTTGTTTGAGTTCTGGGTATGTTGTCACATTCCTCATCCTTCCAAGCCTTATAAACAAATAAATTCAGTGCAGGTTTCTTTAAAATTAGCAAGAACTGAATTCACCAGAAAGACCCAGGCAGTTTGTACATGTTCATTTTTAATGAAAATGAGCATTTTAGGAGTCTAGGTGAAAGTTGAGGCCTTAGGGTTAACTCAGGGTTTGCCAGGGGTGGGAGCCAAGTCACAAATCAACGGGCCTCACTCAGTGCTTAATTTGTAAAAAAAAAATATGTACCAGAGTCTGCTAAAGCTTGCACCACCCATTTCCCCTGACAGCGCTGCCAGTGTCAGTACCAACACAACTACAAACCATCACGCTCCTACAAGAGTGACAATTCAGGCTATCCCAGGCCCCAAAGCGATAAGAATGGCTTGTGTGACATGTATTAGTAATTTTCAAAGTATATTGAATCAATAAACAACTGTGATTCTGCTCATCCCTAAATTAGACATACAGCGCCACCATGTGGCAGACCGTCATAAGTGCCAGTGTTGACAATTAAGTGCCAGTGCCAAGCACCGGAAACCACAGGCTCAAATTAAGCACTGCTCTCACTACCCCCAAAACACGCCCCATTTGGAGGCTGATGAACTTTTGATGTGGGCCAGTAGGGTTGGACTGGCTTATTGGGATGAGATTTTAATGGTTAGTTGCTGAAAAACAGATTAGAATACCGAGTTGCGCTCAGCATTCACTTCTCATCAAAGTGCTCCGCAGTGTGATCCTGAGCAGACAGAGCGGAGATTGTCTCTCAAGAGCATCTGTCGGTCTTCTGCTGGCAGAGACGGGCTTCCCACTGACCCAGTCACCTCGCGAGCCACCAAAAGTGGTTAATGATAAGGATGGTTAAATATAATTCCCTTTCTTAATCGTCTCTGTATGAAAGTTTCACATATGAATCCTACTGCTTCTAAGAGGTATTAATAATACACTAGGGTGCTGGTTAAGGTTGTCAAAACCTGCCCTTCTCGCAGCTTGTAAAGTTTCCTGACTTCCCAGGTGTGTTTTTTGAGGAGTTTCGCGTTGAAAGCTACTTTTAGAGGATGTTTTCGTAATCTATTTGATTATTTTTATAACATGAAAAAGACATTAAAAACTGATGAAGATTGTAAACATTTGAATAAAACGTGACAAAATTCAGGGATAAAACATTACACCTTCATGCCACGCTCTTTTATGTTTTTGGGGTGTTTGGATAGTTGTGACCCCGATAAGAGGTCTCCAGAGTTGCTTCCCAAAGAGGAAAGATATGGCCATGTGATTGCAGAGTTTTTTCAAGGATGTGCAGAGCGAACAACTATTTGAATATTGGTAAGCTTTCCAGTGACCAACTATTTGAATATTGGTAAGCTTTCCAGTGACCATTGCAGAGATGCACAAAAAAGTTTTGCAACTTGACCCACCCTTAAATATCACCTGCCCCCTACAGGCAACAGACCTGTAGGCAGTTATTTGCAAGTCTTACAGAAATGGGGAAGACGGGGGTCCTCAGATATTTTCCTGAACGCAAGGAGGGAGGGGACGAATGAGTACATTCCAAATAGAAACTCAAAAGAATGCCACAATTCCTTCTTCTCTTTTCCAATTTTTTCTTCTAGGGGTTCGAGGAATAGGTTGGTTGGTGCTAAAGTTGATCAAAGTTCAGACATATTTCATATGACTTTTTCTTGCAGACTTCCTGGTTCTTTGGGGTGTAATGCTTTGCAGACGATGCATAAAGGTTTGAATTTGATGCTGGCTTTGCCAGGGGGCCAGTGGAGATCTCAGCCGGCTGGGCATATCACCAAATTTGCTTCGCCTTTTCATGAAGTGTGTCACTGCGCATCAATCTGGAAAGGGCTTGCAGGGGCAGGAGCCCAGTATGGGGCATATTAGCAAGCACATCTAACCTGGGCTTTTATTGGAATTCTATAACGCATATTAGCAAGCCCATTTATCGCAGTTTCCTGCCGCTAAAACAGCGATAATTTTAACTAGGTTGTTGCTAATATGCCCCTATGACTTTCTTCACCCTGATTGAAGGCCAGGTCGTGCACAACTGAGTGTAAAGTGTGTGAGGGTAGGAAGGGTTTAATATGTCATAGCAGTCTCATCTGATAACATAGCAGTTGGAACTCTTTTAGTGAGTGTTTTTTGAAGTAATTGGTGGAATCAATTTGGAAGCCTTGAGAATTTGTGCTTGTGTTAAGCACAGTGGCTGCAGCTACTTAACGGGGGTGGTGGGCGGGGGAGCAGGGGGCAAATGAAATTTAAAAAAATAAAAGCACCTACCTGCAGGCCGTCCGCTGCCTTTCGGTCCTCTTCAGCTTCCCGGTCGACAGAAGGAACCAGGAGGCACATAGGCTTCCAGACTACCCTATCCAATCACAACGCTGCCTTACAGCAGCGTAGTGGCTGGTCTGAGCACCCGTGGTTCCGCGCTCAGAGAGGGACTGGGAGGCTGTGCATATTCTCCACCCACGCTGTGCAATACAGCCGGTGGAGAATTTGCAAAGTGCGCATGCGTATTTGGCTGTCCCAAGTCAGCCAGCCAACTCGTCATGCGCACTTAGAGTGTGCTTACCGTTTCACCCCCTGCTCTGGCCAACCCAGCCCTGCGCACCCGCACCTAAGCAGGAACGGAAATTTAAAATGATAGTAACATTGGTTGTTATCATTTTAGTTTTCAATTTTAACCCATTGCGTGCTCGCGTCGGCCAACGTGCTCCTCAGCCGACGCAGCCCCGCTCACAGGGTCAAATGCTCGCACCGCAGAGGAATGTCCGACGCAGTAAACAGGTTAAGCTGCTCGCAGAGTAGTGTGGGTGACACTCCTCCTCCTTAGAGGAGAAGCCGCCGCTGGTCAAGGAGGCGGCTCCTTGACCCTGATGATCGCTGACCTGGCGGAGTAGGCTCGACTGTACAGTCTCCTAGCACATTCTCTAATCCATTAAACTGCTCGCAGAGTGAGTCATAATACTACTCCTCGCATTGAAGTAGGGGCCTCATTCATAAGCCTCTTGCTGCGCCGCATTCATTTTTTTGATGTAGTCGGGGGCGCAATCAGTGTGCCACACTGCACCATATCTACAAACTGGCGCATTGGGTCCAATGCATCAGTTTGTAGAGCCCAAATCACAATATACCAACGCCAGGTATAATGTATGCTGGGTAGGCCATTCCACACAAAACAGCCACATAGAACTGGGCAAGTGATATTTACAACATTTCACTGCGTCACTCTATCACTTCACTGCGTCAAAATACTTATGCCTGCTCAGACCAGGCATACGGAATAAGGCAGGACTTTTACAATGGAATTTGCCTATGTCTTCTGACGCATTCCTAGCGTTGCATCAGTTTTACGACCAACTCTAGCAATGTGTGACTTTTGCACCAACAGATGTGTCAGAATTTCTGACGAATCTGTTAATCCTTGCGTCATGGAACCCTGTATTGTAAATACAGCGCACCAAGGTTTCACAAGGACATTTGGTGCAAGAGCATGGAATCTGAATTTTCTATGCATCAGTTTCTTGTAACCACTCTTGGTTTCTCCCTGAGTGAGAACTTTTACTTAATCTTTTTGTTTTTTGTGTGTTTTCACACTAGGTGAGATTTTCCTTAAGCAACCCCATCTACTAAGGAACAGCATTATTGGCTTGCTGCCCTACGAAGATGTCCCTACATCTTCTTGTCCTGATGAGACCCTACATTTAGAAGAAGAGGTCAAAGCGCAATCGACACAATACAAACAAACAAGCCTTAAGAGGCTGATTGTGTTAAAGGCTAAAGCACACCAGGCATCTGGACTTACACATTCAGTGTTTGTTGTTGAAACACATACACCTGTTCTTGTCACCTTCTTCTAATTGTATTTATTGTTGTCCGGTCACTGGTGGTTCTCTTCACTTGGTACACATTGGTTGGGTTGGATTTAAAAGTATATACTACTATGATGACTGTGAAATGGAGTGAGGGTTGTTTTATTGATTCTTTGCATTAATTGAAAACAGTGTCTGTTGCTGGTAAATTCTAAGATGGTAGTTGGTGACACCAATGTGAACCATTGTTGCTTTGAAAAAATGTGTTAAGTAGGGGGATGGGTGAGAATTCCTTGCCATGTAATGTGTGGGGCCAGCTCTCAATCTCAGCTTGAAGCCCACCTTGATTGGTGGGGTGTACTCAGTGTTAGGGGTCAGTTTTAAGTCACTGATGCTATTGAGGACTTAGTGGTGTAAAGAATCAGCTGTGAAAGAGCCTTAAAGAGGTAGCTACCCATCATCGACATTTGCCATGGATTGTCGGTCTACGCAGATGTCAAGAGGTTTTCTCTACAGATTGAATTCTAAGGGTGTTCAAATGTGTTCAAGAGGAAGTGGTGGGAGATTTGCAATTTCCAATTGAATATTTAGCAATGTGTGTGTGCCATGAAACAGAAGACAGGTTTCGATGCGACCATGCTAGAGCAGGACGGCGTGAACTTAAACCTAGTGATGGTTGACATGCAATTCAAAGGCCACCAGTATTTGGAGTCAGACCATGAGATAGCTTTGATGCCCCATCATGGGCTGAAACTTCACTGGCATCCTTTCAGCAGGTTGCAACTATCAATTTGGCTTTGAAGCAGATGAGTTAAGGCTGTTTGGAGGATCTTGACAAGGAAGTCTCGGTAGGTGATGGACTCCAGGTGAGGTTCAGTTAGCAAGGGGAGGATTGGAGAGTTTCCAGGGTGAATGGGAAGAGCTTTCTTTGGAAGGAAGCGTTGATGTTCAGGTAGGGGAAGGAGAGCTGCGGAGAGTAGGGATTTGATGATGGAGAAGGTGCAATTGTCATTGAAGAAAAAGGAGGGAATATTTAATGGAGGGGTGCAGAGGGCAGCCCTAAGTGGTGCCTGATTGTTGGGTAGTTCTCTCTTGCTGCAGTCAGTGCTGATGTTCTTGAGGGAGAAATCGTTTTTTGGTTTACTTCTCATCTGAATGGGGAAGGGAGGGTCGTAGCTGAAGATTTGTTCTGTGATTGACATCTCTAAAGAGCACTTTTATTTTCTTGTCAGCTCCTGCAGCAGTATTGGTATACTGCACTGACTTAGCAGACAGGATGTTCCTTCTATAGCCAAGCATACAAGTTTGAGAGCTGACGGCCCTTCCTTAGCTCTGGACATTTTCAGGATCTTAAATTGCTTGATAAAACACTTAGGGGCAGATTTACAAGCCCCTTGTGCCTCCTTGTGCTGTCATTGCATCACTTTTTTTCAAGCAACGGGGTTGCAAACAATGCGGCCTATTTACAACGTGGCGCATCTAGGGAGATAAGGATAAGGCACGAAGAGCCTACGAATCACACATGAGTGAACATTTTATGTATGCATTTCCAAACTATCATGCTACACGAACACATGAATGCAGAAATCATTATGAGCAACCTATAATATTCCATGCAATAAATCTCAACCACATCCATGTGCAACTTTAGTATGGTGCACGTTTGAATCTATGCGTTACATTATACATGAGCAACTTCATTAATCAATTACAACAAAGCTAAAGGTAACATTATTCAAAACACAACTGCCAGATTTATTTCTTTACATGGCACGCAATAATTCTAACATTTATCTTTCAAATTGTTATTACCAAGTTCGTTCTGCTAACCAAATGTTAACACAACAAAAGAATAAATGTAGGTGCAAACTACTCGTGATTATAATGCACCCCTACAAATGAAAGAGCACCATCGCGCTCCATCAAGAATGTAGAGAAGGAAGCTCATAGTGTTCAGAGAAGCTTTTTGTCTGATCGCATAACCTTTCCCAGATGTTATGGGGGTGTCTGGTAACTAATTTTCCAGCCATCTGGGATGATTCTGTCGAATATGGGGGAAGAGGTGGGGTGTTCCAGGTGTCTCTGATGGAGAGGATGTCTAGGTCATGAACGGTCAGGAAGTCAACAGTGTTGGTTGGGTATTTTTCTGCTGAGTAAGCATTGATGAGAATTGATAAATGTGTTAAGTGGAGGATTTTAGGGTGAGTTTTGTGAGCGGCTACATGTATAATGTCAGACTGTGAATGTTTGCAGGTGTGTTTATGTTTGGGTCTATGTGGGATGTGTGTCATTGGTTTGGGAGAGACAGTGGGAAGCATTTGTTTGACATTAGAAGAGAGTGGAAGCAGAATATGTAGACAGAGACTATTGTCATGGAACAGAATCCAAGTGAATTAGGTACGTGTCAGAATTATGTAAGCAAGCAGATTCACCACAGGTGGCCGAGTGGAGAAGACATTTGTGAAGGAGTCCTTCAGCTAGCTTGCAGGTCTGTTTAGCTTTAAGTTTTGAGCACTTTCATTGTCGGATGCATACAGTTGTGTTTGACGAGTGCACATTTGTGAAGACATTGCTTCTGATCATGGCTCAAAGGAAATTATAGTGATGAAGGCAGGCAAATAGCTGTGGCTATAGGCCTCATCATTCCAAAGTTCGACTGGAGTTGAAGAAGGATTGTGTCTCAGGAAATCACCATTGTCTGCTTTGGCACTTTTTCCAGTATTCCTCAGATGTGTTGCTGGGATTCTGACTAAACAATAGTGGGTAATCACATGTGACTCCAGTCATGTGACTGTATCAGCACACCCTATAAGGCTGCGGGTGGAATGAGGCAAGGTGGAAAGTCTCTGTAGGAAGCAAAGCCCAATCTCCTATGGTAGGAAAGGGAGCAATCACCCAGGTTTTATTTCGACCGCCATTTTGAGGTCAGGCAAGCAAGAATGGAGGTGCAGTTTAACGTATTTTAAAGTTGACTACTGAAGGTTAAATAAATCTACTTATTCCTTTTTTCAATAGGGTTTTGTGGGAGGGTCAACATCCTGATACATGAAGAAAAGGTACCCAGAGACTGGCTTTTAAAAACGTGTAATACCTTTGCACCTAATCTTACTTAAATATCTCCTGTGCTTCTGGAGAAAGGGTTACTAAAGATATCATATTAAATTCATGGAATTCTTTATGGTCTTGCTTTGTTGTTATGCATGGTTCACAACTGACAATTGTTGAGCCTTTTGCTACCTATCACGCAAATTAGCAACTTTCCCACCAAGTTATGAGGATTTAGAAGCCACTTTTAATGTTGCGCTTCTGTTACTCGATGTTAGCATTGCACACTAGCACGGCAGGTTTCTTGAAGCTATCCTCATGTGACACTTGGATCACAAGTAGTCCAGAGTTCAGATGTGTCATTTGGTGATGTGAGATGGTTGTGTGATCACTGACAACAAGATGGCTGGGGTGGACTGGATCTGGTGTTGTGGTGGCATGCCGTGAGCAGACAGAGGTGGTTGAACGGCGAAGGAACTAGCATTTCATTCCATCAGCAGGACAACTACAAGATATTTGCATCCCCATAGACCTTTTTCATTACCTTTTCAGTTCATTCCTAAATCTTCAACATAAGCCTGAAATCCAGCCAGTGGTTCTTTGTCGCCTCGTGCTTCCATTGAAGGAGGGTTTTAGATAAGACTTTCCAGGTTCCTTTATCAATTTGATTATTCAATTTGTTTATCTCTGCCTATCACAATATATTGCTTGCGGCCTTGCTCATACTGCTGAAAATGGATACGACCACATTTTCATATATTATTGCAGAAGACGTAGAAGCGTATGTCGAAACAATAAAATCAGAATGAATGCGTTGTTTGTCTTCCGTTCCCATTTTCATCCTAGTTCATCACTCGGATCTGTCACTTTCATGCGCTGCCGGGTCTTAACGGCAGGTAAAAATGGAAATTTCATGCATCTCAAATTGTTTGTCTCTTGCTCACTTTGCCACTGGATTCAAGCTAGCCTGGCTGATGACGGCTGAAATGCCAGAAACCGGTCCTAGAAAGCTTGTTTCCGGTCCAGGGAGAACCTGGCTTGGCAGTTCGGGCTGGACTGTTCCCATGAGGCACTGGGTCATACTGATTTGAATATGGCCATGTCTGAACCGGGGTGGCAGAGTGGGCTAAAGAATGATGATGGATTAAACCCAGATCTGTTGACTGGGTGTGAGTGTTTGATTGGTTCAGATGCTCCATCCATCACCACCCCCTTTTGTATGCTTTGCAGCAAGAAACATTTTTGAAAGAACTGAAAGGTAAGCAACACGAAAAAAGCATTAATGCACAATTTGTCATTTCATCTCAAACGTGCAGCTAAGAGAGGCCAACAGAGGTTTGGGTTTATCTTGAGTCTGGACCATGGCGTCAATGCCTGTAGGATTTAAACATTCCACAGCAGATGTGTGTGGGTCCGAGATCCCACATGTTGGTGGGGTCATGGGTCATTTAGAACCATAGGATAACAACAGATGTAAATAGACCCTGGTGAAAATAACAATACTAGGTGTTTTTACCTGGTCATGGCATCAGTGGTAAGTAATGAGCAATAACTTGAGATCATATTTTTTGCTCCAACTTTACTCGTGTTATCACGTCTTCTGCACTATTTTGCAAGATTAACTTGCCTTAAGTCACAAGATGATGGAAAATGCATGAGCAAAAACCAGAGAAATTAGAATTGAAGTCCCCGAATGGCAGGAAGTGATGCAAATGCTATCTAAACCACAGGTTTAATTGACCACTTAGGGCCCTATTAAGATGCTGGTCGGATGAGTGTCCCATTGGCATTGTGTCGAAAACTGGACTGCCCGACAAGGAGTCGGTGATCCTGCTTCCCAAACCAGGATGCGACCACCTTCACAGATATCAGAAAGTGTATCTTTCCTAATATGGCTGGTGGTGCGGACTACAGCACAGGCCGCAATAGGAAATATACACTTTTGAAACATCCATGCGCCTTGTGGCAGACACCATGCGGTGCCTGGCACACAATGGCCTCATAGCGGAGGCCACCGGGGGATGGAGGCCCTGCTTGGGGCCTTCATTGTCCGTTTCCGACAGCCTTTCTATGGCAGTCAGACCCCTATAGAGAGGCTGTCACAAACTCGCATCGTAATCACCCACGGCACTGCCTGAGCTGGCACGTCTCCAGTTTGGGGATTACGATCCGCCCTCTGCCCCGACGGGCTCCATGAGTCTGTCGGAGGTGGAGCAGATTCCCCCAACAGGCATCAGTCGGACTGCCTGCATCCTAATACGACGGTTGAACCGATGCCCAACAAGCTGTCTGACGGCCTTCCGCCTGACATCGTAATGGGGCCCTAATTCTTTTAAGTGAGTAGCTCTGAAGATGTAATGTATTTTAATTTTAAATGATACCAGCATTTCCGCCTCCCCCAGCTTGTTTTGGTTCCCCTGTATATACCTGCGCCTTCATAGCTATTTCCTTGAGGTGGAGAGACCACCTCAGTGATTTATGAAACAATAGCTCTAAATATTTAAAGGATTCAACTTCTAGCAAATGTTTCTTGCCCATAAACCAAGCACAACACATAGGGCCTGATTCTTAGTTTGGCAGTCTGATGGACCGCCAAACCCACAGTGGCGGTGTGGCACGCACTGCACTGGCTGTACGACTGCCGTATTACGATTTGGGTGGATTGACTTCCACAAATTCCCATTGCTGCTACCGGGGAAACTCCATCCCTAGGCGGTCTTGCAGCAGTCAGAGGCTCACATATGCTGGTGGCGCTGCTGCGGCACCGCCAAGCACATTTGGAGTGTTCTCACCACCCTCGTTTTAATGGCAGTGAGCTCGCCGTGCAAAGTGTGGCTGTAAGGAAACTAAGGGAGCCCTACAGTGCCCCCTGTTGCACCGGAGCCAGGGAATGCATGCAGGGGGGCACATGGTGTGCCCTCGTGTTTGCATGCACCCCCCAGTTCCTGCACGGCATGGGCTTCACAATCCATGCTGTTCAGGAGTGGGCTGCGGTGCTGGCATGACGATGCCTCTCTACGGCACTCCTATGAGCCTTAGAAAGGCACCACCGTGGGACAGCCACCAGACAACCGCTCGACCTGTATTCCTGTCTGAATACGGCAGGTGGTCAGACTACAGGTTTGGCAGTGTGGCAGCGGGGAGCTGGCGTGGCTGCCCGATGCCATACCGGCAAACTTGTAATCAGACCCTTAGATTTCTTACCAAAAACCCACATTTTTATAAGAACATATTCCAAATACTAATCTTGAACGGATAATAGTTGGCTCTGTAAACCAATGGAAGTGCATCAATGACCACTAAATCACCAGAGTATAGTATACATGAAACATTTCTCCACCCTCCATGGGGAAGATCAAAATGACCTGTTAAAGTGAGTCTCGGGTAAGTCAGCTAAATGAAGTGAAAACAGGGTTGGAGATGCAACTCATCCCTGTCTTAGAACATTCTTACAACTCAGCCTTGTGTTACAACATTTCTTACAGTAGTCCTTTTAATTTCAACTTTCAGGTCTGAGAGTGGATTACTCTCAGAATTGAGGGAAGGGGTGAAGCAATATTCAGGCCTTTCAGTTTCAGCTGCAGTATTTCTCTGTCGACCATATTGAAGGCTGCCTGGAAGTCAACACAACAGCAGTAAAGATTACTCACTTGTTCAGTTGAATTACGAGTCTGTGTCCGTAAAATAAAACAATGACAGATTGTCGACTGGCTCTCGATGAAGCTGCTCTGTCAATGCAAATTTGGGTCCAGATTTTCAAAAAAGTCCTGCAACGCAGAAAGAGGCTGTGCTGCGTTGCATGACAGGGCGAGAGCAGGAGAGCGCTGTATCTACAGAGATATGGCTCTCACCTCCCCATTTCCTTGCACTGGCGTTGATTCAGCTGCTGTGCACCAGGCACACACCTTAGCACCTTAGCGCTAGGATGCCTGCCTGAGTCTAGCAGAGGCTCTGTACAGGAAGAGACCCTTCCTGTACAAAATACTATGCCTAGACAAGTTCAAACACTTTTCACACTTTGTAGTGTGCTGCACAGTGCATCACACATGCAAAGTAGGAAGAAAAAGGAGAAATAAAAACTCTCACTTCAACGCCTCCTTTCAAATGGTGTTAGCTTATGACGCTAAACCCTGTCTGCAATTGTTTGTAGATATCGTTTTTCGTCAAAAGGCATGGGGGTTGCATGGGTTCCATGCACCACCAATTTAACACCCCCTTGGTGCTAAGTAATGCAAAGCAATGATGTGCACTGCTTTACGTAACTTGGAGGGTACTTTCCAACATAAATTGGTAAAAAAAACATTTTGTGCTGGTTAGTGTCACTTTTGTGATGCTAACCCAGCGCAAAATGTTTGAAAAATCTACCCCTAAGACTTTTTTCCGACCACCCAATCATTTCAATTATCTAATATCTTTGCATAAACCTTTGCCCAAATGGCAGAGTGAAATGGTAGTTTAAAGTGGGAGAGGATGTAGCCTTACAGCTAGAGCGGTCCACCATGAAGCTGGGGAACCGTTTCGAGCCTCGGCAACGACACTCAACATCCTGTGATTCTGGGCACATCACTTAATCTCCTCGAGCCTAACAAAAATTAATGTGTCCTTGTGTAACGAAACTGGTGCTATGTAAAGCGCTCTGATACCGGATATCTTCGGGTCTAGTTTGCGCTATATAAAACTCTTTAAAAAAAAGTGCAGGCCTGGGACATGTTTAAAGGGCTGTTTATGTTTTTTATGTGGCAGCACAACTGGAGGTCTACTAAGTCTTGCATTTTAAATTTCAGGTTGCTCTTGTGTACCCTTCTTTGGACCAAGATATTAATTCTTCACAAATTCATGAGCAGAAAAGAACAATGTTTACCTATATGTTCTAGGAATTAGCACCCTGTTCTTCTTTAGAATTGAACGTTTCTGTGGTCAGTGTGGTCCTCTACTGTGTTTGGCTCCTAATAAATAAAGTATCCACTCCTCCAAAAATCTTTTTATTGCTAATAGTTATTTGTCTGTGATTGTATAACTTGATTCTGCTGGGGAACATTTCTAGAAATAGGGAGTTCAGCGATGCTTCAGTCCAATTGCAGGAATGCCCTGGGATTACGCCCCTCCCCCCACACACATATTGCATGGTGTGATGCATCAGTTTGTGCAATAAATAGGAGGTCCCTATCAGGATGCTGCAAAACAGGAGCACTAGACAGTCAATTCTTCAAAAAACAAAAGTACGATCTGCTTCTTTAGGTCATAGAAAACTAACTCCTTAATGAAGAATGCCAGAAAATCGAGTAATAAACATTTTATAAATATTATAGAAGCTGAGGAAACTTTGGGAATACTTTAAAAGGTGTATTTGATTTGAAAGTCATGTATACTGCTTAAATACAACAAGCATATACGTTAAGTAGAGTGAAAAACACATCCATTTTTAGCAAAAGGGTGATATTTTCTGAACATTCTCCTAACTGCTTTGACATGTTGTACATCTGTCTCCAAACACACAGAGCATTTCAAATGTGTAGAAACAGAGAAAATCAATCAGAGTAAATCAAAATGTCACCAGACATCTTGGAGGCCAAAACCACCTACTTCTCCTCCAAAATCCTTGCTGCAGAAAACCAGTCTAAGGAGATAATTACGATTGTTCACAACCTGGCGTTCTCGGATAGAACAACCCTTAAGCCCGCCCCGTCCGAAGAACTCTGCCACTCCCTCAATAACTACTTTATTCACAAAATTGCTACCATTAAAGCCAACATCCCTCCCCCTTCCCCTTCCTTTGTTGATCCCCAATGTCCCCCTCCCAAGGGAGAACTCACCACCCTCCCCCCCATAACTAAGGAATCTCTGACCTCCTTAGTACCCTTGGTCAAATCTGGCTCTCCACTTGACCCCTGCCCTGCCCACATTCTCCGCCATATTTTTGTCACCTGCCCAGACCCCCCCCTTCATCTCCTCAACAGCTCTCTGGCTCAAGGTGTGGTACCGACCCCCTTGAAGTCGGCAGTTATTGTGCCTATCCTGAAAAACCCCGGGGCAGACCCCTCTGTCCCTGCCAATTTCCGCCCCATCTCCCTCTTGCCATTTCTGGCAAAGGTGCTCGAGCGCCATGTCACCTGCGCCCTGAGCTCCTTTGTGGAGATGCAAGGAGCTCTTGCCCCCCGCCAGGCCGGCTACCGCCCCGCACACTCTACGGAGTCCGTTGTCATCTCGGTCTTGGACAACCTCAGGGAGGGTATGGATACCAACCAGCGCCAGGCCCTAGTGCTCCTCGATCTCTCAGCCGCCTTTGACACGGTGGATCATACCATCTTACTTTCCCGTGTCAAGGCGGCGGGGATCGGGGGGACCGCTCTGGTCTGGCTATCCTCCTTCCTGAGCGACCGCACCCAGGCCGTCCGCCTGGGTGATTTCACAGCGGACGTCCGGAAAGTTCAGTGCGGGGTTCCCCCCTCCTGTTTAATCTGTATGTCGCCCCTCTTATCTTTTCTCTTCAACAAATGGAGGTCGCCGTATTTAATTATGCGGATGACCTCCAGCTTGTTTTCAATCTGTCCTCTTCCCCCTCTTCTGTTCTAAACTTCCAATCTGTCATGCTCCATATCCGGGACTGGATGAACCACAATCACTTGAAACTCAACCCCGATAAGACCGAGCTGGTGTTGACGGGTGGTTCATCCAGCCCCTGGTCCTCTCTTTTCTGCCCCCCCCCCTCTCTTGGCCCCTCTCCTGTACCCTCTACCTCTGTCAAAACCCTTAGCTCTGTGATATCTTCTTCTTTCCTTTCACTGCGCACTATACGCAGGGTGTCCCGTTTCTTTACTTTCTCTGCTCTCAAACTTATCATCTTGGCCATGGTGGTGTCCCGCCTGGATTACGGCAACGCCCTATATGCAGGGATTCCTGCATATAGCTTACGGCGTTTGCAGCAGATACAAAACCAGGCGGCCCGCCTGGTCTTCAAACTTCCGAAATTCCACCACTCCACCCCCCTCTTGAAATCTTTACACTGGCTACCTGTGCGAGCCCGGGTCCAATTCAAGCTCGCCTCCATCACCTTCTTGGCCCGACTGGGCTTGGCACCAGCGTTCATCTCCTCCGGGATCACCCCACACGTTCCCACCAGGGAACTACGCTCGTCCTCCCAGTCCCTCCTCACCATCCCACGCTACCGGAGAAAGAAGTGGGGAGGCTCGAAATTTGCCACCCTTGCCCCGATCCTTTGGAACTCCCTTCCCCTTGAACTCCGAACCATCACTCTGCACCCACAATTTCGTAAACACCTCAAGGCCCACCTGTTCACGAAGTCCTTTCACTAAAACCTCAGCAGCTTCCCCTGTCTTCTAGCCCCGGATCTTGTTAGCTGTAGCGCCAAGAAACCGCTGGTGTATGCGCGCTTTACAAGTAATTTTAAACTCATTTTTTAAACTCAAACGTACACTATACAGAGTTTGAAAGTTATCAAATAAACCAAATGTATTGTAGAATGCATTTTCCACTCATCGGGCCCGATTCACAGAACTAACTTAAGACAAAATCCTAAACTTACTACTTTTGGTATTCACAGAAGTTAGGATTTTGTCTTAAGTTTGTCTTAAGACAGACTTAAGACAAAATCCTAACTTAAGTCTGTCTTAAGTCTGTCTTAAGACAAACTTAAGACAAAATCCTAACTTCTGTGAATACCAAAAGTAGTAAGTTTAGGATCTTGTCTTAAGTTAGTTCTGTGAATCGGGCCCATCATCTTGAGGGACTCCAACAAAACGAGATCCAGTTTAGTAAAAAATATTTTTATTTGATCTCATCTAAAATGTGAAATATCAAAGAAAACAGATAGATTTCCATTACAGCAACTCTGTAGATTGCCCTAAAATGAATAGCACCCCTCCCAAAAATAGGAGTAAAGAAGCAGGGCGCTGTGATGGTCTGGTAATACTAATTCGTGTATTTCCCCCCTTATACTGCCTAAGATGTCCTGTCTCAGGAACTGAACGCTCGTTCAATCAATTGATCAATTGTAGAATATTGCCGATCAAGGTACCTAACTAATCTTCCAATTATAGTCATTATGTGGACATAGTATTTTTGATTTCTTTTTATCATATACTTTATAAGCAGTTAAGTAAGAAGGTTAAACAATTTGATTAATGAGATTTTTCAATGCCTACTATTGCATTAGAGGGGAGATTAAAGATCCATTTTTTATTTGATAAACAACGGTTGACTCACAGATCCAAATTAAATTGTAGGCCAGCTGATCAATCATATAAGAGTAATGTAAGGTCAATCAAGGCATGCCCAAGGTCACGATAAACTTAGGCATACCAATCAAACTAAAACAAATCTTTTCATGGTGAAACAAAGCGATACAAAGGAATCATGCTTATGGAAATGGACAGGCCTTGAAGACAAACATTGAACCATCACCTGCCTTGAACTCTGCCAGAGAATTTTTTTTCTTAATGACCAATAAATCTAAGGATTGAGCAAATTTACTGTCTTGAGGCACCTGAATCTGCAAGTTCTGATAAAATATTTTCCTATCCATTAAGCAATGTCATTCTCATTGGAATTATTGTATGAGCAACTGAAGGCTTCATTCATCATTTAATTTGGAATTTACTTTAGGTCTTCACTTGACAAGGCAGTTGTCTTCATTTTTTATAAATCCAGTTTCCTGCAATTAGACCTTTCCTCACTGTGAATTTGCTACAGTTTTACTCCTCGAAACCTTAAATTTAGTCTGACAATCTTTTACAAAATTCCCAGACCTACCTCAGTGAGGAAACAAAGGGGGCCCTACAATGCCTCCTGTTGCCTCTGTGCACGGGTGTTCAGTATTTTTTAACCCCTGTTCCTGCACGGACAGAAATGCACAACATTGTGTGTTTTTGTCTGTGCAGAAACGGGCTGCGTCGCTTCTACGGTGATGATTTTCTAAGGCTCTCCTATGATCCTTAGAAAGGCACGGCCGTGGGACCGCCGTCGCAGGACTGCACATCAGGAGTGCAACTCGTAATCTGGCGGGTGGACTGACTATGGGTTTGGCAGTCTTCGAGGGGGGTGCTGGCATGGCGGCCCGCTCCAAGACCGCCAGACTTGTAATCCGGCGGGTGGACTGACTACGGGTTTGGCAGTCTTCGAGGGGGGTGCTGGCGTGGCGGCCCGCTCCAAGACCGCCAAACTCGTAATCAGGCGGGTGGACTGACTGTGGGTTTGGCAGTCTTCGAGGGGGGTGCTGGCGTGGTGGCGTGCTGCAAGACCGCCAAACTCGTAATCAGGCGGGTGGACTGACTATGGGTTTGGCAGTCTTCGAGGGGGGTGCTGGCGTGGCGGCGCGCTCCAAGACCGCCAAACTGGTAATCAGGCGGGTGGACTGACTATGGGTTTGGCAGTCTTCGAGGGGGTGCTGGCGTGGCGGCCCGCTCCAAGACTGCCAAACTCGTAATCAGGCAGGTGACTGACTATGGGTTTGGCAGTCTTCGAGGGGGGTGCTGGCGTGGCGGCGCGCTCCAAGACCGCCAAACTCGTAATCAGGCCCTTCATCAGCGCTGCAGGACCCTTGTCATCTTAAAATTAAAAAACTAATCTTTGACATAAATATAATACAGTGTTTGGAGTCTACTTCTGATATTGCGTGTGATATATCTGCTAATAAGCTCCGCCATTCTACTGTCTATTATTAATTAAAATTTGCTTTCTTCTGCGCTGAAGGCAGATATAGTAACTGTGACTCACACGCGGCTGATAAGAGATAGTTTGCAAAAATAATTACCTTCAATATTAGGAAATGTCAAACAAGTGCTTTAGTGTTTGTAATCCTAATGTCTGACTCTTTGTGAAAATAAAATTATACTTCATTATCCTTTTGAGATAATTTTCTGGATCTGGGATGTCTTTCCTCAAATTCACAAAAGAACTGAAGTCAGGGATTCAACAAGAAGGCTGCAGAAACTGTGTATCTTGATTACTTAAGAAGGATACTGTAGATCATAGGGATTTTACACCATACGCATTAAGGGGCCGATTATGATGGCGGACGGACCTGAGTCCGTCTGCCGCCATAGAGTAGGAGGGACCGTCCGCAGGGGCAGCGGCGGTCCCTCTGTGCAGATTAGGATGTGACCGCCAGGGTGGCGGTCACATCCTCTATTTGTAACATTGCGGCGGGTGCAGCTGTGTTAAAAATGCATGCACGGCATTTGCGTGCACAAAGCGGCAGGCACCGCGCAGTGCCTGCCGCTTTGTTCACGCAAATGCAAGGGGGTACCATAGGTACCCCCCATGTGCACCCCCCACCCCCCTTCACCCAGGGGGCCCGCAACGGGCCCCCGAAGTGAAGGTCTGTATGCTTTTCCACGGCGGAAAAGCCGCTGTGGAAAAGCATACTTTTAACTCCATCATAATATGGCTGGCGGTGTCTGATAGACACCGCATGCCATGTTAATGCTTTTCTGCTGCTGTCAGAAAGCGACCGCGGCGGAAAACCTGCGGATAGATTTCAAGACCCACCGCCATCCTCATATGACAGTGGGTCTTTTGTGGCTCAGCAGCGGTTTTCCCGCATCCTCCGTACCGGGGGGTGGCTTCCGCCGGCCCGGAGGATGCGGGAAAACCGCAATCCTAATCTACCCGTAAGGGTGGTCTTCATCATCTTGCCCTATAGGGCCATGGGGCATATAGCCCTTCTTGCCCTTACTTCGGTGTTTCATGAAACGCTTTCTTCTGAGACCTGAGGCTTCCTTCCAAAAAGCTTCCAGACCTTGGACACCCTTCCATCCTCTTCTGCTCCAGAAAACATGCGCATTCAGGAGTCTCATTGTGGTGCATCATGTGGAACCAGCGCATAAAGGTAAGTATATCCCATGCCACATCCTGGCATGCTCCCGCACAAATAAACAAGATGCATAAATCACTCATGTGCAGTGGGGCTCTGAGCTTCAAATATAGGACCATAAACCTAAATAGGAACAGGTTAGGCAAAGGTGGTAGAGGAAGAAAATAGAAACTATTTGGGGGCAACTGAAGCAGGGCAGAAGGTGAAAGATCAAAGAGGGGGCGTTTTCCCATAAAGGGGAGATGGACGCCATGGAGTCAGGAGGGAAGGGGGTACAGGCAACTTTAGATAAGAGGGCAGATGTCGGTGGTACTCAATGTACTTACATCGTGGCAACCAATCCAGTGATTAAATATTTAGGGGTAGATTTACAAGCCCCTTGCGTCACTTTTGCGCCGTCGTTGTGTCACTTTTATGATGCAGCGGCGCCGTACAAGTTGCTGCCAATTTACAACGTGACGCATCTAGGAAGATGCGTCACGTTGTAAAGCCCTGTGTGGCATTATACCTGCGTCAGGTATAATGTATGCAGGGTAGGGGTTCCCACGCAGGAAAGCCTGGTAAAAGTAACGCAGTGAAATCTACAGGATTTCACTGCGTGACTTTTAGGACGCCACTGCGTCAAAACCTTACGCCTGCTTCAAGCAGGCGTAAGGAGTGACGCAGTGTATTGGGAATAGGTCGCAACACGCGTTGCTGGAGTTGCGTCGTGCTTGTGACATGACTCCAGCAATGCGTGACTTTTCCATCAACAGATACGTAAGAATTTCTGATGCATCTGTATTGTAAATATGGCGCATCCTTGGTGACAGATGCATCACTTTCTTGTAAATCTGCCCCTCAGTTTAATCCTGGGATGCCTTGGCTCAGGTATTCGCCCTCCAGGGGCTTTGAGGGATGCACCCTCACATATAGGATGGGCATCACTCAGCTGCCTCTATTCTGGCTCCAGGTTTCTTATCGACCCCTTATTTTGGTCCCATGAGTTTCCTCCAGTAGCTGCCAGACCTTGGAGATGTGCCACGCTATCCCTGAGTTTGCCTCAGTTTGTGGTCCCTTGGTTACCTCTCCACCTCCAGTCGGTATGCCCCACCTCCACGCCTGATTACTCTCTTACCAACGAACGGTGAAAAGCCACCTTGGAGAACCCCTCTTTTGGAGCCCGTCATGATGTCACAGAAAACCCACCCTTGGTAGCACCGCTTTTAGACTCTGTCACTCAGACACGGTAGAACCACTTGAAAGTACACCACTTCTGAATCTCTCCCTCAGATGATGGGCAGTCTCCCTGAGAGGACACTTCTTTTGAAGACTCTCACTAGAACACTGAAGAGAGGACACAAGGTGTTTCCTTCAAAGTCTCTATTTTGCGCTATTAAATAACCTTCAGGGATACTTTTTTTGATGTCATTCACTCAGGCAGTGAAAAACCAAGTAAAAGTCCACTTCATTGGAATTCTGTTGTGGCAATTCTGAAAGCCCCAGTACTTAATTTGTGCCAGTATTTTCCGGTGCTCAACACCAGCACTTATTTCTAAACTCCGGCACCTGTTATGGGATTACACCACTTGGTGGTGCTGTGTGTCCATTCTCCAGTTTACTTTATCAGGGCAGTGTTTATCTAGAACTGGTAAATCCAGCACATACATAAGGTTAGCACTGGCATTCATCAGCAGTGGCAGCGCTGTTTATGGGGCCAGCTGGAGAGGACTCCTATGAGGTGCCTTGGGTCCTGGCACAAATTAAGCACTGGAAAGCCCACATCAGAGGACAACCCGTCTGAAGTCACTTACTCAGAAACTCAAAACCCACCTCATAGGATACCTCTTCTGAGGTTTCTCACTCCAGTACTGAAACCATTTCGGAGAACATCACCTAAGAAATGCTTCTCAGTGTTGAAAATTCACCACAAAGGACAAGTCTTTGAAGTAACTCATTTAGGGCCATTTGTAGGAACACATTTTCCCATAGACACAGAATGGGTAAAACCCTTTGATACATCTGTCCCTTAGATGCTAAAAAACAATTGAGGAGTAAACTACTTCGGACATCATTCACAGGAACACAAAAATCCCATGTATGAGAACATATTTTCCAAAATCAGACACTGTAAAAACACCTTTGAGGACACTTCTTCTAGAGTTTATCTCTCAGACACTTACAAGCCACCGCAAAGAACACCTCTTGTAAAATGTTAAACCAGCCTCCTGGCATTAGGAAGGGAAACATCCATTACAACGCAGTCATTAGGATGCACTGCTTTTACAACGCAACTGTTACAACACAATTGCTTTTACATTGCATGCCATTACAACGCATGCCATTACAATGCATGTCACTACAACGCATGCCATTACAAGACATACCATTACAACGCATTATAACTTAAGTAATGGAGATTTTTATAGTTTTAAGGAGGGTATGGGTTTTGGGGTACATGAGAATAGTAATTTCTACCCCTACACTATCCAACACTTTCCCTACTGTTGCACTCACTGGAGTGGGAATAGTAATTTTAACACCTATACTATTCAACACTAACTCTACTGTTGCCCTAAAAGTATTATGTATTGTAACGGTATGTGTTGTAATGGAATGCATTGTAATGGAATGAGTTGTAATGGAATGCGTTGTAATGGTAGTTTTAAAAAATGCGTTGTACTGGCATGCATTGTAAAATCATGCGTAATGGTAGTTGCGATGTAAAAACTGCGCTGTAAAAGCATGAGTTGTAATTGTTTGCATTGTAATGTCATATATTCATTAGGACTGCGGCAGCTTCCTCCACAGAAGATGAGAAGTGCCGATTGTGGACAAACTCTAGAAAATGCAGATATAAACTTTTGGGAAGATTTTAATTCTTTCTAAGAGCTTCCCTTCCACCCACGACCCGTGACCTCACTCTTCCTCGTGCCTGCAGTCAGGCGGTGACATTGTTCATATTTCTCGATTAGATCTGCGCTCTTTGGTCTTGCACTATAGTTTATAAAATTGCTACGAAAATTGACTCCATAAGGTTTTGGAGATAAATTAAAGCTGTACATTAAATATATATGGTCAATCCGTCCTAGGGGTGACCCTATTTAGAAGCGTTTGAAAAACCCTAATAATTGCATTAACATTTTATAATCAAATGCCTAAATCCAATTATTTTCACAAAAGGTTAATATATCAGCCTTCAGATAAACTCAAGTGCATAATTCTGAACATTGAAGGAAACTGCGCATTTTAATTATTTTACTGATTTCCTGGAACGTTCTAGGATAGCCAAGTACATTTAACCCCTCCCATGCTCATGACGGAGCCGCTCCGTTATGAGCATCGGCTGAGCTGTGCTCATGACGGAGCGGTTCCGTCATGGCCCTGCCGCCGCGCCTGCGCGGCCCTGATTTCGCGCCTGCGCGGCGCGTTCTATTGAGCGGGCGGGGCCATGACGGAACCGCTCCGTCACGAGCACAGCTCAACCGCAGCTCGTGACGGAGCGGCTCCGTCACGAGCATGCGCCCGCCGCTCACCCCCCCCTTAGCGCTGCGGCAGAATTGCCGCCGGAGCGAAGGGGTTCAATATAGCAAGCAGGTCAACATTGGAGCTGAGATTAAATCAAACGAGCCTTGTGTCTTAATGTTCTTCAGTTTACAGTGCGTTCCATTTTACACATTGTTCTGCACCTATTATTAAATGTGTCGGGTATTTTAAATATAATTAATTTGCTAAAATATCGAGTTAAAATCCACAAGTATGCCTGGCTATCGGAAGCAACGCTCTTGGGGCCAGATGTACGACCCTACCAATTTGCGAGTCGCAAAATGCGTCTTTTTGCGACTCGCAAATAGGAATGTACAACAGTGTCTCAGACACTGTTTGCGAGTCCTAATGAGGTCGTAAATTGCCTGCCTCATTAATATTCATGAGGCAGGTGCAATTTGCGGCACCATTAGGAATGGCTAGCACTCCCAGGGATGGTGGCCTGCTGGGGTCAGCAGACCACCACGTCTGTGACTGTTTTTTTAAATAAAGCAGTTTTTTTTAATTCTGTCTGTTTTCCTTAAATGAAAATGGGATGAATTTAAAAAAGAAAAATGAAACGTTTCAGTTTCATTTTTTAAGAGTAGGCAGTGGTCCGTGGGACCACTGCCTGCTCTTAAAAATATTTTGAATGCCAGTCACAAAGGGGGAGGGGTTCCCCTGGGGACCCCTTACCTTTTGCGAGCGGCTTACCACCCACTTGAAGTAGGTGGTAAACTGCGAGTGTTTTGCTACCACAATTGCGGTTGCAAAACAATGGAACATACCTTTGGGACTTGCTATTAGAAAGGGATGCCCTTGGCACGCACCTTCCTAATAGCGAGTTGCAAACCCTATTTTGCGTGTCGGAAATAGGTTACTGATTAGCAGAATATGGTTTGTACATGGGCCAGACCTATTTTGAGGTCGCAAACGGGCCGATTTCCCGTCTGGCCCTTGGAGCTTGTGGAAGGCACTTCATTCTGGCCCTCTTTGACTCTTCTCTCTACCCCGTGTTTTTCCCTGGTGGGTGGGATGTCTCAAGCACGTAGGGGGCGCTGTAGGGTTGTTAATTGGTCCAGCATATCTGGCCTGTACATAGGATGCACCCTAAGTTTACTTCCATTCATAGTGGGGTCTAGTTGGGAATCCTCATCAGGGACAAAGGAACCTACTCGTCCCAAGATATACCTTTCTCATTTATTGCAGCCTTGTAGGCCTGCTGCAAATATTTCTAATGTCTCATCGGTATTTCTAAGATCCTTTTTTAACAATCCCATGACATTTGAATCACACTGTTAGCTTAAATGTCGTTTTTTTTCACATTATTTTCTGCACGTCTTAGAAGCCAACACGCATGTTGCCCTAGATATGCGCAGTTCCTGCAAGACGTAAAACCTAAAAAGTAGGGGTTTGCGAGTTAGGCAACGAGGTGGACGGCGGCAACGAGGAGACACCATGGGGAGAAGGAGGGTGACCCGCAGACGCGAGAGGGAAGGTAGATGGGTTTTTAACCCTTTTTTCGGGCACGGTGTTGAACGTACTCCGCTCTGCCACAGAGTCGGAGTTTTGCCCCCTCTTCGCGTTTTCAGCGGTGCACGGAGTTGGTAAAACTATGCAAACTCCGCTGGCAGAGCGGAGTACGCCACCCGGCTTAGTGATCAAGCTAAGCAATATTGTTTTGCGCTCAGACGGGAACAGGGAGCCTGTGCATGTTCCTCACGACGGTGTGTAATGCAGCTTGATGGGGAACATGCAAAGTGTGCTTGACTGTTTGGCTAGCCCAAGAGGGTCGGTCAAACCGTCATGAGCACT
This sequence comes from Lissotriton vulgaris, assembly GCF_964263255.1. Taxonomy (NCBI): domain Eukaryota; kingdom Metazoa; phylum Chordata; class Amphibia; order Caudata; family Salamandridae; genus Lissotriton; species Lissotriton vulgaris. Next base: position 1,081,992,494 of record NC_141699.1, on the reverse strand, counting down.
TAGAGAGGGTAAACCACTCCTCTCCCTGTTCTGGCCCGCCCCTCTCCACCACTGACTGCAATAGGAAAAATAAAATGATAATAAAGTTAAGTTACTATCATTTTATTTTATCCTTTTGAGCAGTGGGGTGACGATCCTCCGCCTAAGCCGAGGAGCCGCCACTGGTCTTCCTCCAAAAATAAGTCAAATATATTCATTCTTCAATTTTTTTCATTAATTTTTATAATGATTAAAATAAAGTGGTACTGCTTTGCTTATTGCCTCATATTGTGCTTGGAAATGGTGGATGGAAATTCTTTTAAATAGCCTCATCATTTCTTAATTGATTTGAAAAGACTGTTGAAGCATTTAATTGGCATCATCTTAGAGAGCTGTGCTTTGACATTAATCAGGGCTTGCATTCGGTATCCGCTGAAGCATCTTTCTGGGCATTAATTGCTATTGAAAGGGATCACATGATGCTACGCGCCTCTGGGCCTATATCTGCTATGCAATGAGCACTTCAAAGAGCTTTCACTCTCTCTCGTCGACGGCACTTCTGTTTGCTTCCAGCTCTAAGTTCAGAACTGATATCAAATTTTTTGCTTTAATATAAAAAAAACCTGTTGCTTCTCCTTTGTCAATCAACTAGATTTATATAGTGCTTCTAATAACCCGTTAGGGTATCCAGGCACTTACAAGTCTCAGGGGCTCATTCGAACCGCAGAAGTTGGGGAGAGAGGCGATGGTGCAAAGCTGCATGGGGAGGCTGTTCCAGGTCTTTGCTGTGATGTTATGTTATGTTATGTTATGTTATGTGGTTTTTATTAGGCGCACAGATGCTCCAGCCAAGGAGCGTCCTGGCGCCCGACAAGGCAGCCACACAACACAACTAATAAAAACAGCACAAGCAAATGACTAAGGGAATAAAAATGTTTTCACGGCGCGACGAAAAGAAAGCAAATCGCTCATAGCGCAAATTGCCGGGGGTAAGGAGTTCCACAAAGCAGCGGCCCGCACTCGAAATGAGCGTCCACCGGTCCTGCTTCGCTTAAAGCGCGGTACCACGGCCAATTCGAGGTCTGCCGATCTTAAGGGTCGTGCTGGGATGTAGTTGGCCATGAGGGTCGTAAGGATCGTTGCCGGGGACCCCTTCAAGATCTTATAGGCGACGCAGAGGACCTTAAACTGAATCCGCTGCGCCACCGGAAGCCAATGCAGCGCTCGTATGGTGCTGGAGGTAGGACAGAATCTTGGAAGGCCTACCACCGCTCTCGCTGCGGCATTCTGGATCCGTTGCAGGCGCCCGATCTCAGCTACGTTCAACCCGGCCAGCAAAGAACTCGCATAATCCAGCCTGGAGATGACGGTAGCTTGGATCATGAGTTGCCGAGTGGGGGCATCGAAGAACTTTAGCACAGGACGGAGCCCACGCAAGATGCCGAAGCAACAAGCAGCCGTGCGTTTAGTGTGGCATGCAAACGTAAGGGAAGGGTCCAACCAGACCCCGAGGTTCTTAAGCTCGGCGACTGGGATGGGAGCAGAACCCAACTCCTCCGGCCACCATCTCTCTCCCCACAGTTCCGGTTGTCTACCAAATACCATCACCTCGGTCTTACTAGCGTTTAGCTGGAGACAATTGAGCGTCATCCAGCTAGCGACCGCCCTCAGTCCTTGTTGAAACCTGGGAGCGTCGACTTCAGCATCCCCGCTGATCGTGACCGCTAGCTGGGTGTCATCGGCATATGACACCATGGTCATACCCCATTGTTTGACAACCTCAGCTAGCGGCCTGATGTAAGAGGAAGAGCGTCCTCAGCTTCTGCTATGCTAGATGTGGTGAGGAAGAATGAGAGTGCAAGGGGGACGGAATGTAGGTTTGTTGATGGCTGATGGAAGTTCAGGTGGTGGTTGATGTAGGAGTAACCTTGGTTGTGCAAGGCCTTCTGTGCGTGGGCCAGCATCTTGAATTGCCGTCTCTTCTGTACTGGGAGCCAGTGGAGTTGTTTGAGGTGGGGGTGATGTGGGTTCATTGTGGGAGGTTGAGTATGAGTCTTGTCGCGTTCTGTATGGTTTAAAGTCTGTGGCAAAGGTGTGCAGTGATTTCCACGTAGAGGGTGTTGGCATAGCCCAGCATGCGGTGATGAGGGCCTGTATCAATGTGCGTCTGGTGTGCAGTGATAGCCACCTGAAGATCTTTCTTAGTATGCGCAGGGTGAAGAAGCAGTAGGAGGGCATGGCATTGATCTTTAATGTCATGGTGGACTTGCTATCTATGATGATTCTGAGGTTTCTGGCTTGGTCAGTGGGAATAGGTGTAAGACCCAGGTCTGAGGGCCACCATGCATTGCACCAAGGGTTGTTGTTGTTATTGCCAAAGATCAGTATTTCCATTATGTCTGTGTCTATCTTCAGGCAAGTGTTCCTCATCCAGGTGGCAACATCTGTCATGCATTTGTGGAAGTTGGCTTTGGTGGTGGTCGGATCGTCGGAGACTGACATGATAAGTCGAGTGTCATTTGCGTAGGATATTATTTGAGTCCATGGGATCTGATGATGTTGGCGAGTGGCGTCAATTACCACTGGGTAGAGACTAGACTAGACTAGAGAAGCAGCTGCAGCAGTCTCTAGAGGACTAAGAATGAGGAATTACCGACGGGACCAGAGAGGCAGCTAGCAGCACTAGCGAGAAGACTAAGAATGAGGAATTACCACTGAGAACAGAGACGCAGCTGCAGCACTGCCTAGAGAATTAAGAATGGGGAACTACCACTGGAAACAGAGACACAGCCGTAGCACTGTCTAGAGGACTTAGAATCGAGGAATTACTGACAGGACTAAAGAAGCAGCTGCAGCACTAGCTAGAAGACTAAGAATGAGGAATTACCACTGGGAACAGAGACGCAGCTGCAGCACTGCCTAGAGAATTAAGAATGGGGAACTACCACTGGAAACAGAGACACAGCCGTAGCACTGTCTAGAGGACTTAGAATCGAGGAATTACTGACAGGACTAAAGAAGCAGCTGCAGCACTGCGTAGAGAACTTGGAATGAGGAGTAACGGATGAGACCAGAGAAGCAGCAAGCAACACTGCCTAGAGGACTTAGAATGAGGAATTACCACTGGGACTAGAGAAGCAACTGCATCGCTGTCTAGAGGACTAGGAATGAGGAATTACCACTGGGAACAGAGACACAACTGCAGCACTGTCTAGGTGCCTTAACACGAGGAATTACCAAAGAGACCAGAAAAGCAGCTGCAGCACTGTGTGAGGACTTAGAATGAGGTATTTCGGACTGGACCAAAGAAGCAGCTAGCAGCACTGTCTAGAGGACTAAGAAGGAGGAATTAACAATGGGACCAGAGAAGAAGCTAGCAGCACTGGCTAGAGGACTAAGAATGAGGAATTACCACTGAGACCAGAGTAGCAGCTAGCAGCACTGGCTAGCCGTGTGCATGCAGGTCATGTCCCACAACAGTGCAGGAGGTCTCCCCATGCAAGCGTTAGCTACTGCCATTTCTCAGGGCTCTTTGTGGCCTCCATGGCTGATGTGAAGATGCAGTCAAGTATGAATGTCCAACCAGTAATTGCTCTGCCCAGGCTTCAAACATCAGGAACAAAAACAAAGATGGTGAAGGATGGTGTAGCTGTGGTAAGAACCTGGGGCTTTGCAGGGCAAACACTGCTTAAACACCATTTGTCTTTCTTGGAAGGGAACCCTTTACACTCAGAAAGACACCTCAGATGAGTTTGTGTTGGAAGACTGCACACACTGTGATGCTGCACTGCTGCGTGCTAGCAGCCAGGGATGATACTTATCTGTTTGATTTATTCAGCATTTCGTCCATCATCTGTTTGCGTAGCACTTTTCTCCCTACGTTGGCAGGGTGTGCCCAGACGTGGGTCCCATGCTCTCTTTGCCACTGGAGTCAAGCTATCCTGGCTGATGAAGGGTGATACCCAGAAACCGGTCCCAGGAAGCTTGTTTCCGGTCCACGGGGGACCTGGCTTGCCAGTTCGGTCTGGACTGTTCCCATGAGGCACAGGGTCAAGACTGATTTGCATATGGCTGGGTCTAAACTGGGTTGGCATGGTGAGCAAAATAACGATGGATTTAACCCAGATCTGTTGACTGGGGGTGAATGTATGATTTATTCAGCATTCCGTCCATCATTTGTTTGCATAGCACTTATCTGTTTAACAGCAGGGAGGGTCCCTCTCTTGTTCTGAAATCTGGTTCCCCTGATGGACCTTATGAGATAGAAGAAACATCAATAATCATATTTAAATGAATCCTTTATTGATATAAACATTGCCATGTATTCCAATAATCATTGTTGATAAAACATTTCAGATAAAGCATTTGATATTTAAGGAACCACAAGCGTTACAGTTTTTCTTTTATACATTAGGCCACATAATGCAGCCTTAGGACCGTTCATACTCCAGAGGCCCAGAGCAAAATCCCCAGCTCTGAAAGTGCAGAATAAGAACATTACCCTCTCCTGGGGTCATTTCCACAAGATAAAGCACCAAGTTAGACTACTTAGTGTCCCTCTGTTGCACTCCGTTTTGGTTAAGGTTAAGATAACCTTTTTAGAAATTAAACCAAGGTCCACCATCAGTTCATGATATTTCAGTTCTGAAAGGGATCTTGTTTATTGTTCTTTATACCATCATTATGATACTTCTCATATATGACTGTACATCATTTCAGTTTTTTCTTGGTATCTCAACACTTTTTAAAAACTTACCACGAGCGCACAACCTATAGTAAATTTCTCAGCATGTATTTCTTTATGATCACATAGTACTTTGGATTACCACCAAACATTAGGGACTGTGGTTCCTTCACACTCTCTCGCATTCATATTTATTTTCATTTGTATCTTTTGACCTTCAGCCTGTACATATCGGAAGGCTCCAAATTCTTGAATTTGATTTCGATCGTTCACTTACAGGACACACAGTCCCCTGACGAAGGGTCCCCGACCCGAAATGCATTGAGATGATTAACACAAAGTGTTGAGATACCAAGAGAAAATTGAAATGATGTACTGGGAACCAAAACCGGCCCTGGCAAAGGGCTCGGCTGCCCCCCCCCCCCCCCCGCCGGGGGTTGGAGGTGCGGTCGAGCCGTTTGCCACGGCCGGTTTCGGGCGGTTTCATTACAGCGGCTTATATTGCAGCTATGGTGCAAAAACGGCACTGTAACAAAATCGGCCCCCAGGAGCTCAAAACAGGCCCCCAAACCTGGCGGCCCACCGGGGAAATGCCCGGTGCCCGCTACGGCCAGTCCAGCCCTGTCCCTGGGCACAACATAGAGAAAAAAATTGGTTAGTCGCAATCCCTGCAGGAGCCTGCATGACCCCTGTGTGGTTCCGTGATGCTTCTGCAGGACGACTGTGCTTCCGCAGGAGTCATACATGTCTAAAAAAAAATCTTTTTTTTCAAAAGAGAATGTAGGCTTGTCACAGAATGGGCTAGTCAAAGCCCTGCCTTCCCACCTCCCTGCAAATATCTATGGGGCATATTAGCAAGGCGGACGATATGAAATTATCGCCGCTTTTGCGGACGTTTTCGGCTGAAAAGCGGCGATAATTTCATTGCCTTATCAGCAAAGAAACGCTATCGCGTGTTTTGCAGATTTTGCACCCTTTTCCACAGCGCCCTGCTCTGCATCGCTAATGAGATGCAAAGTGGGCGTTTCAGGGCAGAATAATAGGAGAAATGTTGCTAAGCAACATTTCTCCTATTATCAAGCTGCACGCTCACAAGCAGAGCGTTAGGAAAAGTAGCACTAACCACAGTTAACGCTGCTTTCCTGATGCCTGCTTGAGACCTGATTTAGCCATGTAATCCAACGGGAGGTGGATTACATGGCTAAGATTGCCCTGCCCTACCAGCAAGGTTATCGCCATTTTCAATGGAATAACGCTGGAAGACCAGCGATATTCCATTTAAAAGGACGATAATTCCCGCGAGCGCTGGGATTTTTATCTCCATGGCGTTAAGCGTTGTTAATACAACGCTAACATGGAGATTACCGCTATCGCGGGTGATACATTTCCTCACGCTAGCAGCGGTCAGCGGTAATTATCGCTGCCGCTTGCTAATATGCCCCTATGTTCTAAGCGTGTAAGGATGAGCTTTCTTCAGCGCAACAACCAACAAGAATTGAATGAAACCTGTTATTCTGAATATAATCACCGCATGTGTTATATCATTTAAATCAGGAATATATACTAGGCCTGGATGAAATTTTAATTATGCCAGAGTAATCAACGTAATTACAGTAATTACGAATTACTCTTGTGATGCCAAATTACATGATTACGCCAGCTTGAGTAAATCTGGATTACGCTTCTCAAGTAAATACGCATAATTATGACTGATTGTGCAGCAATTACGCTGGAGAGAATTACACCAGTTACGTCAGCCCCTAGTGTACTGCCTCAGAATATTTTATTTTAAATACATACAGGAGAAAAAATACAGAGAGATAAAGTGACTTACCGAGGATCACAGAATTTGACAAAGTAGAACGCCGTGATTAGAGTGCGGGCACCCCACCAAACACTGAAGCTCATAGACCGGAAAGCCTCAGACACACAGGGGTTGTATTTTGAGGTATTTCTAAAACATTTACAGCATTTTTGGTGCACCTGTGACGTCTTAGTATTGGGAGATGTCTAACTCAGCAGGTCAGCGAGGGAGAGCGAGTGATGGACGAGTGCTATCTTAAAAGGCCAAGGGTCAGTTTGATCATATCACCATGGCATGCAAGGAGCCGCACTAGCTCAGTGGTGACCTTGAGAATGCAATTTAAGATAGTCAGCATGTCATCAGAGGGCACAGGCCCAAAAACACATCAGAATATGATAATTAACTATTAATGTAAATGTATTGCGACTTATATAGCGCACGTATCACCCGAAGGCATCAAGGCGCTTGCCTTGGGAACCCGTCCTGGCTTTTCTCTGTGAGATAACCCCTACTGGGCATCCCCAAGGTGAAAGCCAGGCATCCCGCAGCGGGTGGGCCGCCGTAGTGGAGATTAAGCAGCTATTGCCCAGAGTTGCATCGTGGGACCCCATGATTAGAATAGGCACCGAGGCAAGAATTATCGAGTCCGTGGACATTTTTGGGTTCAGGACCCTGCTGCATCGGGAATTGAACCCTGGTCCCGGGTCAGACCTCTGCATTAGGGTCTGCCGCTCTAATCAGTGAGTACATATATGAAGGGTCGGAGTCTGATATCAACAAAATAGGAAAGAAATCTCAAAGTAGTACTTGTTCTCTCAGTAAAAATGCTTTCATTCGTATCAAAGGCATCAATGTAGCTCAAAAAACAGAGAAAAGATTCAGTACATTCGGTGCATGTTTATTTAGCACATCTTGTACTTATAAACTACATGAATATTCAACCCAGAGGGTAGGTGATATTGCAATTAATGCATTGGCAATATAAATTTAGAATCAACACATTTCTAAGTTCTTGAATACACTCAAAAACATGTCAACGCGCTCAAGGTGCATAGAGGAAAAGGGTTAATTAGAAGGGATGGGTAAGTGGGGGTGAAGGTGGGGACCGGGTAAAGGTGTTGTGACTGAGTAGAAATCACAGTAAAAAATGAGAAGCCTTTACAGCCTATATCGATCAGAAGGTTCCAAAAAACATTCTCAAACATAGGTTACGTAATCATTCATTGTTTAGTCCTATGTTTGGAAATATGAGGAGAAATGCTAGTCGACGTTTCGACCCCTGAATGGTGCGGGTGATTCAGAACCTCAGGTTGGGGTCTTCATCAGGACGTTGGGTTAGAACAGGAGCGCTTCGCATGCGGCCCGTTTGGGCCTGCAGCCTGGGGACCTTCAAAGGTTCTTTGGTGATGCGTAAAATTGGTAGCTTGTCTCAACGTAGTTCAAACTTGTGGGGTTCCGTCGTTCACTGGACCGGCCGGTCCGTGGTGGAACACCTTGTGTCTCTGTCCGTAGCGCTAGTCTGTTTCCTGGCTCTCCTCTGGCTGTCAGCAGCTCTAATCAGTGAGCCACACTTCTCCACTTAATATTATTAATAAACGCCCACTGCAATCTAAAGTGTGGGGACGCTGGAGTAATCTCTAAGATAAGATTCAACCAAAAGAAGCAGGGTTCTAGGCCATTCAGCTCAAGTCAAGTGCACCTTGACCCCTCAACTGAGGAACCAACCAAGCTTTAAGTAGGCCGGGTCTTGCTGGTGCCCAACACCAGCAGTTCTAAACAGCTGGTGCTAGACGGGTCCCTATCGGACTCTCCATTTTTGCCCTCACCCTCAGGGTTCCTAATATAAAAAGTGACAGTGCCCGTCAGAAGGTCTGCCTGCTGCCTCCTGAGATCAACATGAAAACAGAGAACAGGCTGCACTCCAAAATGTGTTAATATAGTGATGAGAGGTTTTTTTCAGTTGCAACAACGGAGAAATCATTTGTATAAATCGTGAAATGACTGATGAATAAATATAAAAGCAGAGCACATTTGCATAATTAAACTCATTTCAATGACATGAAAAATGATGTTTTTAAAAAGATGGTACATAGGGCCTGATTATGATGGCGGTCGGACGATCGGGGATGGGAGTGCCCGACTGGTTGTCGGCGGTACCACCATAGGAATTACAATGCGATCGCTTTCAAGGCGGTCATAATGTGTATTCTTTGTATTGCGGTGTCTCCTGCCGGCTGCTGCACGCGCCGCAGAGCAAAAAAAAACACATTTTGCATATCCCTGCACTATGCACTATATCCTACAGGGATATGTAGGGGGCACCATAGTTGCCTCTCAGGGCCCATATCGGAGGGCCGGGGGGGAAGGGGAGCCCGCTACAGGCCACCAAAGTCCTTTTCTGCCAGCCTTTTCATGGCGGGCTAACCGCCATGAAACGGCCGGCTGGAAGACACATCATAATCCCTACAGCAGTGCCTGAGCTGGCACGGGCACTGTTGTAGAGATACCACTCCCTCCGACGCACTGACGGTCTCCTTGAGCCCATCGGATACGTAGCAGTCGGTCTCTCCGACCGCCAACCATCCGCCCACCATTGTAATGTGGCGGGCGGACATCTGCGGTCCGATGGCGTTGGGACCGCCACCGACGGGCTGTCGGTAGAAGTCCTACTGTCATCGTATTTTAACTAGAAAGAAAATGCCCTACAAAATCGTCTCGTGCATGGAAATACTGAAACTAACAAAATATGTGGTTAGAGAAAGGAAGGGAGAAATGTTCCACCAGCGCGTGCCTGGTACAATTAAAAAAGAAATGACTAATAACAGACTGAAAATGTATGTGAATATTTGGGACCATCAATACAGAAGAATCGAATTGACACAACAGAAAATGCATGAAAATTAAAATGTCCATTTTGTTTAGGTTTTTTTTAGAGTCCATCGGAACTTTATTAGAGGATGGACTTTGCTCGGACTCATTTACGGTTTTGGAGGATTTCTACTTCCATCTGGAACCTCTCACCGACCCCGACACAATTAGCCTGGGACATGTGATGGATGGGAGGAACTTGGGCAACGCGTAGAAGGCACTACCCATATAGCAGGGCACACCTTCATTTGGATTTTCACCAACAACCCTAATTTGACATGCACTGAGACGCTACCACTTGCCTGGACGGATGTATGTCATCATAACGCATGCTTTTACTACGCATGCCTTTACAACACAGGTTTTACAACGCAAGTCGTTACAACGACTTGCGTTGGGGGTGCGATGGATAGTGGAATAGTTTAATTTACTATTCCAACTCCAGTCCCCGTGGATGGTAGGGAAGGTTTTGGATGGTAAATTAATGTTTTCCCTATCCTGCAGCGCCCCCCCAGCGCAATTCGTTGTAATGACTTTTGTTGTTAAACCTGCGTTGTAAAGGTACTGCGTAGTGAAAGTTGCGCCGTAAAGGATGTTTCCCGTCTGGACAGACCACGCCACCATTTAGTTTGAACTGACATACGCCAACCCCTATCAACACATGTTAGCGCCCAAAAAAGAGATAGAAGTAAGAGCATGGAAGGATATGAAAAACAGAATTAAGAGATCTACTTAATAAAAAGTCCCGCCCTTTTCCCTCAATAGTAAAGGATGCCACCTCTGCCTACATTGGGTGGATAGAAACTGCATGCAATAAATTAGCTCCAGCGAAACTATGGACCCCCAAGCACTCCCAGCCATCAGTCCCTTGGTACGCTGAAGAATTGAGAAAGCAAAAACACACTTGGAAATGGTTAGAGCGCGCCTGGAGAAGAGGCTATAACACCGCAGATAATGAGTTTTATAAACTAAGCCTTACCCTTTATAAAAAAACATTATTTAATACTAAAAGGATGTTCTTTACTGAGCAAATCACTCAGGCAAAATCTTCCTCTAAAGAACTTTTTAAAACAATAACAAAACTAACTTCCCCCGATGCTTCCATAAATCAGAGCAATCCTGAATTATGTGCAAACTTAGCCACCTTCTTTCAGCAGAAGGTGGGAGCAATTTTTTCCTCAATCACGCCCACCCTGACAGGGGAAACAGGGGTTTCAGCTGGGCACATGCCCAGTGAAACCAAGTCAACATCGACTTTAGACCGTTTCTCATCACTGGAGGAGCAAGACTCCATTAAACTCCTGGCTTCCATTCGATCAGGATCTCCTCTTGATCCCTGCCCAGTGTCCGTGATCAAACTAGTCCTAGAGCTCATTGGTGCTCCACTACCCCACTGTTCAATGCCATATTCGAATCCGGCCAGTTTCCTGAAAGATGGAAGATAGCATCCGTCCTTCCGTTGCTTCAAAAACAAAGTCTTGATCCCAAAGGCCCAAATAATTACAGACCTATCTCTCGCCTCTCCCTACCGGCTAAAATGATCAAAAAAGCCATGAATGCTCAACTTAGCATGATCTTCCAAACAAATAAGACACTAGATCCAACACAATATGGATTTAGAACAGAGCACAGCACAGAGCTGGCCTTAATAAAATCCATAGAGGAAATAAGAGAGGCCTTGGACCAAGGAGGGAACGCTGTATTGATTATGTTAGATCTCTCAGCGGCCTTCGACACGGTCCATCATAATGTTCTGATGGACCGGTTATCAGAAGGCGGGGTAAAAAGCAGTGCTTGGAACCTCCTGAAATCTTTCCTAACAGAGAGTTCATACGGTGGACCTAGAAGAAGACTGCTCTAAACTTTTTTTTTTAACTGAGTTTTATATAGGGCGAACTTGACCCGGTATCGGGTATCAGATTTTTTCCCCTCCATGTGGAATACCTCAGGACTCGTCCCTCAGTCCCACACTTTTTTATGTTTATGTGACACATTTGGCGCCCCTGATAAGATCTTTTGGGTTCCAATTGACTTCCTACGCAGATGGCACGCAAATAGTGTTGACACTCGGGAATGGGAAAGAGGTTGAAACAGGAAAAAGATTCCATGATTGTATGAAAGCGGTCAGGTCATGTTTGTCATCAACTGCTTGAAATTCAATTAGATCAAAACGAAGGTCAATATATTTGGCAATAACATGAACCGCTGGACGCCAGACTGGTGGTCGGAAGAATTAGGAACCCGCCCCAAGCCGACTAAGAAAGCAAAGAACCTGAGGGTTATAATGGACAACAGACTCTCCTTCGGGGACCAAGTAAATGGGGTTATTCTAGCGAGTTTTTACCTTCTCAGAATTATAAGGAAGATAAAGTCATTTATACCAGCAGACAGTCTCAGGTCAGTGGTCACGGCCCATATGATGTCACGGTTGGATTACTGCAACAGTCTTTATCTAAATATCCCATTAAAAAACCTAAACAGACTCCAACTCGTGCAAAATGCGGCAGCCAGATTGCTGACTGGGACACCCAAGTTTGTCTTGGTTAAGAAAGAACTAAAACAGCTTCATTGGCTCCCAGTCAAACAACGGACTCAATTTAAAGCCCTTTTGCACTGTTTTAAGGCCCTCCTGGGAGTTGGCCCCGACCATCTGAAACAGTGTTTTCATTGGTATGTTCCCAGAAGGACCCTTCGCTCCATGGGAGCAAAAAGAGTGATCGGACCCCCAGTCATAAAAGCAAACTGGGGTGGCAGGAGTTTAATTACAGGTGCCCCAAGGGCCTGGAACGAACTTCCATTCCACCTCAGAAACTCAACCGAGCTCCTCTCGTTCAGGAAAGGTCTGAAAACGTGGCTTTTCACCATATAGCCTCTTTTCACCTCAGCAATTCGATAGGCCGTGACCAGCGCCAGGACACCCCAGGGTAACCGTTGCGCATACGAAATTAAATTAACATAACATACATCATGTTCATGATGATTTAAAAATGAAGCATATATGTAAATTATATTACAACACAAGGCAACATTTAATGGCTTAACTCCAAGCTGTATTTTGGCTACAATCGCCTGATGCACTATGGCATGGCATTCATTTATTTTGAACATTTCAAAGAGGCAGAGCTTTAATTTTGAACATTTAAAAGACGCAAACTTGTTGCCAGGGGGGGCACGTTAGAGTGTGAGCATTTCATTTTTTTTTTAAACAATTCTTTATTCAGTACATTTTGAATTTAGTCCCTTCCCACCCTTTGTCCCTCCCCAACCCATGCCCATCCAGCTTTTTAAACTTTTTTGGTCAAGAATTCCATTACAGAAGCATAAGTATATACACTTATTTCCTTAGATCTTGCTAAGATATGGTAACATATAATGGAGGACATACTAGCACATAGTCATAAACAAGAGGGAGAGGAGAAAAAGAGTAAAGTAGCTAGATAATTAGATAAATAAATTATAAAAGTTAGAGATATTTATTCTCTATTTCCATACTCGCTCGTCCATTCGTTTGCAAGTTATTAGGTCATGGTAGTTTCACACGACTTATAGGTTACTTACTGCCTATCAATGTTCATTATCTTGCAGCCAGTTAATTAGGGGACCCCATATCTCGAGACCCTTTTTTTCCTGTGTGTCCCCTTTCTCCTGTATATAGCTATTTCTAGGCTATAGCTAGCTAGCAGTCTTGATTGCCACTGTTGGAATAGTGGAGGAGTTGGATCCAGCCATCCAGTTGCCAGACAAATCCTGAAGATGGCCATAGATATGGATATCAGGCCCTGTGTTTCCCTGGATCTTAGACCTTGTTCTAGTCCCAACATTATTTCTGTTGTCGTGATGACAACTGGAATTTGAAAAATTTCAGAAAGAAATTTAGAAATTTCTGATCTGATAATAGTTGGTGAATTGCATGTGGCAAATATGTGTACTATACCGGCGGCATGTGTAGCACATCTTGGACAATTCGTGCCTTTACCCATACTCCATTTGGCAATCTGAGATGGTGTGTAATATAATTGAAAGGAAGTCTTATAATATTGAGCCTGTAATTTCGTAGATATTAGTGATGTTTGAGAGAATTGAAATGCTGATTGTACGCCGTCTATAGTGATATTTAGTTTGTTTTGCCATTTGAGACTATGTCTATCCAGATCATCTGGTAGCAGTGAGATTAAAGTTTTATAAATATCTCCTATTTTGATAGGAATCTTGCCTATAATAGCTTCTATTATCGGGACTTTCTGAAACTCAGCCCTTCTTCCCCCTTTTCTTTATTATGAAATCTCTAATTTGGAGGTATTTGAAAAAATCCCTATGTTCAAGCCCAAATTCCATCTTTAATTCCTCGAAGGATTTAATGGCCAATGGTGAAAAAAATACCCCCAAATGTGTAATCCCAGTATTGATCCATCTGATCATGCACGTATCCTGAAATATTCCTGGGAGGTTATGATTTCGGATGAGACTGGTGTAATGAGAGTATCTACCGATTCCTAGTATTTTACGGATGTTAGACCAAGCGTTGTAAGTACCTAACAGTGTTTTAAATCTGACTTTTTTTAAGTGGTTGTCGTATGTTAGTCACCACAAATGATCACCAGTTTCTGCTCCCAGAATAAGTCTACACGGAGTAGGGACGTCCCCTTCAACAATCGGAGAATCGTCCAACATGAGTAAGCCTTTGCTGTAATTCATCAATGTAGCCCACCAATATATTTTAAGATTTGGGGCTGCAAGACCCCCTCTCATTCTTGGAAGTGAGATGTGCTTATATGCTCGGCGTGTTTTTTTATATCCCCATATGAATCGAGAAAAAAACGTATCGATTTGTTTAAATATTAGTGGATCAAAATTTAAGCATATGGTGCGAAAAAAATATAAAAATTTCAGTAAATAAATCATTTTGATAACATTGCATCTCCCTATAAGAGTTAGATGTAAATTGTTTAGTCTGCTGAGGCTGTCCGATGATTATTTTAGAAGCGGATCTTTGTTGATTTTAACAAGTTCATCTAAATTAGAGGTAATATTAACGCCGAGATATGTAGCATTTCCCACTATTCTTTCATCGCTTAAGTTGATATTTTTGTTGATTATTATCTGAGTTTTAGTTTCATTTAATTTATATCGAGAGATTTCTCCAAAACGTAAGGCCTCTTCTTCTAACAGCTTTATTGTTACATAGGGATTGCTTGTGGTGATCGCGATGTCGTCGGCGTAAGCTAGTGTTTTCGTATTTCCGTTCGGTGTTATTATTGGTAAGATATTTTGATTACATTCTAGTTTACTGATAAAGGGATCAATAAATATTGCAAATAATAAGGGTGAGCATGGACATCCTTGTCTGTTTCCCCTAGTTACTTTGATCTTACCCGTCATTCCGCCATTTATCATCACAACGGCTTCTGGTTTATAATATAAGCTCTGAATAGCGTTAATGAATTGATCTCCGATTCCACTCTTTGTCATGGCTGTCCAAAGATATTGCCAGGAGACCCTATCAAATGCTTTTTCTGCATCCAATAATATAAGTGCCATAGGGTCTCCTGTGACTTCTGTTATATCGAAGAGTGTAATCACCCTTTGTATGTGATCTGTAGTTGAGCGACCGGGGACAAATCCATGTTGTCGTACCGATACGATTTTATGGATGATCGGGGCTATTCGGGTGGCTAACATCTTAGAATAGATTTTTGAATCGCAGTTAATCAGAGTTATGGGGCGATATGATCCGAGAGTGTGAGCACTTCAATGTTACTTGTTGCATTATATATCTGGATGCAATGAAACAAGCAGCAAAATACCAATCGGGCGGCACACTATGCTAAGCACATATTTCTTACCTATGTGTTTTTAAGTCGCCTTTAATTGCATCGGCCACGCCCCTTTAAAAGACCTTTCCCCCAAGTTTTTTCATCCCACTTAAAGCCCTGGGAACCATTCCCAAGTCTAAGAAAGCCCCGAATCAATTTCACATTAGCAACAGGCCGACCAGCAAAGCACTTATGACCCCTCCTGATGCACCGTTCTCTGATATAGTCGAAGCGCTACTTCTGCACCTCGCGAGACTGAAAGCCTTTGGGGAGGTCTCAGGCTCCTAACAGCCAAGCACTGCGAAGCAGTCAATGCCAACAATCCAGGGCCTTACAGCACAATGAATACATTGATTAATAAGGGGCATATTATCAAGAAACCGCGTTAAAATTATCGCCGCTTTAGCGGCAGAAAACTGTTGCTAAAGCGGTGACAATGCGCTTGATAATAAGCCCTTTTCTGGTGTCAACCTGGGCTTCTATTGGAATTCTCAATGGCATATTATCAAGCCCATCATCGCCGCTTTAGGGACAGTTTTCTGCCGCTAAAGCGGGGATCATTTTAACACTGTGCTTGATAATATGCCCCTAAATGTGCTTGTTGATTGTGAGCCTCAGAGAAGGTGTTGCGTGAAGACGACCTTTGAACCAAGACGGCCCATCTCACAGTGCCTGGATAACTTTACTGTTCGTAACATTTCCCTGCACCCCAAATTCAAGGCTATTCTTAGGATAATTTTTTCGAGGTTCTGCCGCAAATGGACTAACACAGTAACCCATGGCAACCATTAGCCCCATCAATCGCCATTTGACAAAATAGGGAATGTTCGCTCGCCAATTACAGCGCTACTGTTGTCAGTGGTTACCAACATGTTGCTTTTTCAGGAGCATTTACACAAATTGAAGGAGTCCTTCCCCTGACATCAATTGCACAAGCATTTTTTACCATTTGTCAGACAGTGGGCTAGCCCGAATGCTCTGCGCAGTTACGCAAGTAAACACAACGGCCCCACTGCCCCTAATTCAGTAGTAAAACACAGTCATAATTGGGTAACACTGGACCACTTAAGCAGTGCCGTCTTAATGCATAGGGCCCCATGCAGATCTGAATTTAACACTAAATTACAGTTAAACATTTTTATTCCTGTGAGTGGTTGTGTACGCCGGGCCAGTGCACTGCTTTGCCTGGGGCTATAATACTGTTAAGACGTCCATGCAGGAATAGGACACTTTACATTGCATGCGTTTACAACGCATGTGATTACAACGCGGTCGTTACAACAACCGCGTTGTTACATCGCAGTACATTACAACGCAAGTCGTTACATCGACTTGCTGTAGGGGGCGCACTGGGCTTAGGAATAGTATAATTTACTATTCCAACTCCAGTGTGCGCAACAGTAGCAAAGGTGTTGGAATAGCAAATTATATCATTCCTTATGTTAGCGCGCCCCCTACAGCAAGTTGATGTAACGACTTGTGTTGTAATGTACTGCGATGTAACAACACGGTCATTGTAATGACTGCGTTGTAATTGCATGCGCTGTAAGGCATGCAATGTAACAGCTGTTTCCCCCTGCACTTAAGCCTCTGTGCCACGGAGACACCGCACTCACTGCACTGACAATAGCTATGCTTTGGTGGAGTAAGAGCTATATCCATAAAGGCTCTGGGTCCAATTCATAATGCAGGAACTATGCAAGACTTAATTTATGCTCAGGTGTGTTTGTTATGGTTGCTGATGCATTTAAAACCCCTTTCCTTTAAATTGACCTGCAAATAACTGTACATTTGCCTGTGAATGGAAGTGGAAACATACTGTCATGTGCCAACAGTATTTATGGGTTATGATTATGAACAGCACTTACACAGGTCTTCCTAACACACTTGTGTTCCAAGTTTTTGCTTTTGTCCTTTCAGATGTAATATGTGAATGTATACATTCCAAATTTATTCCAGGTATAAACTACATATACATGTCGAAAACAATAAATAATTGGTTACTGGTTACCAGACCTATGCTGTGTTCGGTCAATCTTGACATAGCGGGCAAAAAAAAAAAAGATGTATTGGACTCAATTAATGAATGAAAGGGCACTTCCATAGCGCGCTGCTACTCCGAGGAGTGTCTTGGCACTCAATGATATGATATGATAGCCAGAGCAATTGGCGGTGGTTACACTATTTGCACGTATTCCTTCAAGCACCTTTTCAGGTGTTCGAGGGGGACCTACTCAGTGCTTCATTTGTAAAAAATTAAGTGCCAGGGCCCTTCTTGGAAGGTCACTGCAGCCCACACCACCCTTTGCCTCTGGCATGCTGCCAATGACAGGACCAACATCTATTCCTACAAGTGTGACAATTCTGACTATTTCAGTCCACTCAAAGCTATAATAATGGCATGAGAGGCTGGTATTTTTTTTCAATGCATATTGACTTAATAAACATGGTTGGGTTCATCTCAAAATTAAAAAGACAGCGCCACCATGTGGTGTACTGTCACTATGCCCGGTGCCAACACTTAAGTGCTGTTGCCGAGCACCGGAAACCTCCGGCTCAAATTAAGCACTGGACCTACTACAACACTGTATCATTTATCCCAAAGTGGCTTCCTTCGTGCAGGCCGATCCACTTTGGTGAAAGAGGCCATCAACATGGGAGTGAGGTTTAAATGCAACAAGTCAAATGTTGAGGGGCCTGTTCAAAATGGTTCACACAACGCAGCCCTGCAAGGCAAGTTCTTGTGCTGCATGCATGGATGGGAGGGAGCTGAACTGCACCATATTTACCGAGTTATGGCGATGTTCAGCTCCCTCTGGGGCATATTAGCAAGTGCTGGAAATATAATTATCACCGCTTTAGCGTCCGGTTTTGGGCGAAAAGCGGCTATAATTATATTGCAATATCATCAAGGACACGCTAGTGCGTGTTTCCTTGATGTAGAGCCCGTTTTTTTCACAGCCTCGCCTCGCTTTGCTAATGAGATGCAAAGAAGGCGTTGCTGTGAAAACAACACATGCTAATATCGTGAAGGCAGCTTCGCAATATTAACAAGGAGGTGCAGCGATAAGAAAAATTGCTCTACCTCAGCCTTAACTCAGGAAGTTAAATTCCTGACTGAGGCATACTTTTAAGGGGAGATGGATTATGCTGATACGACAGGTGCGAGAAAAAATCCTAGGACATCTAGGTTTTTTGAGTGAACAATTAGGTCAGACCAGTTATCAAGAAGGAACAATTGAAAAAGGTTGTCAAAATTAGATAAAAAGTATATTTTATTCAGTATGTTTAAAAGTCATATCAGAAATGACCAAAGGGCCAAACAATATGATGGATATTAAAAAAAATTCTGTCAAAATTATATACAATTACAATAACAAATTAGCATAAAAATCATACTCCACAAAGTAAAAGAATATATTGACAAAAACATAGGAATAATCACAAAATTAATGAAACAGACATTAAAACTCGACGCGCGTTTCGGCAGTGGACCGCCTTCTTCAGGAGACACAGTTTAATTCAATAATAGATGCTCTATCCATGTAGCAAAGACATTCAAGGTGAACTCTTCATGCAGTAGTTATGGGTGGAGGTATAATTAATAGATGAAGGGGATCCTTAAATTGAAACACTATGGCGGTTAATGGACTTGACGCTAGGAACAGGTAAACTGATGCTGGCGCCTTATGGTGAGGTTCAAAAATGGGCTCTTGGTGTGATAATAAAGTAGTGCTTGTGCTATGCACACTTCAGGCAGGTCGACTCAGGATAGCGCCTTGTCATGGATAAAATATAATGTACTCGGGATTCGAGTAATCAGGGACAGACAGCAAGATGTTGCTGCTCCGTGCTCCGTCGTGTGGGGACTCGTCCTCCGCGAAGATAGAAGATTATGCTGATACGACCACAGGGTAGTATTAGCAATGTTATCGCTGTTTTCAATGGAACATCGCTGAAAAACCAGCGATGTTCCATTGAAAACACCGATATCGCTGAAATATTATCGCCATAGCGCTATGCGTTGTAAATATAGCGTTATCATTGTGATAATATTCAGCAATAGCCGGCGATAATATTTCTATTGCTATGTACGGCCAGTGATAATTATCGCTGGCGTTGATATTATGCCCCTCTGTGCGCTGGCGTACTTGTGGCTTCCTGGCACTAACACACTCAGCCTTACGTCATGGTGTCAGAGTGCTTGCTTTACGGGTCGAATCGTTTTTCTGCAGAAAACAGTCCTTAGAGGCATATTCCTCTTTCTATGTGTGCTGGAGAAGAGGAAGAAACGAGGAGAAAAGAAGATATTTCTCCTTCTTGCGCCTCTGTCGGTATGTACACTATCTTGCAGTGAACCCAGGTTTAAAATGGTGTCTTTGTAAATTTAGGTCTGCATCAAAATAATTGGTGAACGCATAGGAATGCACATGCTCTACTCATGTAATGCCCACCCACCATAAAGTAACGCAACGCACAACGCGCTGCGTTGCATTACTTTGGAGTTACTAAACCACACAAAGCCACGCAAATTGACTTCGCGGGGCTTAGTAAATGCCAACATTGATTTTGTGTTGGGGCTGCACCACAAAAGTGACACAACCCAGCAATAAAATCTTAGTATATCTGGACCCAAATGTTTACATGCAGCGAGCCAGCTGCATCTTGAGCCGTACGGCAACAATGGGCCGTAG
Source organism: Lissotriton vulgaris (assembly GCF_964263255.1). NCBI lineage: Eukaryota > Metazoa > Chordata > Amphibia > Caudata > Salamandridae > Lissotriton > Lissotriton vulgaris. The sequence continues at coordinate 1,081,972,652 of NC_141699.1, read as the reverse complement.
GTCACAAAGAATATACTTAGAAAGAAACATCATTATAAAAAACTACTACAGAGAAAAGTAGTTATAATTAATGTTATTGCTGAGTATGGCTTCCAGCCCTTATCATGCCCCTGGGCTTCATAACCAGGTCGTTTACTGCTCTGACATTAGAGCACTACACATTTTATAGCTGGCGCTGCGGCAGACGGTGATCTACCACCTCCCTCTGGTCCTCAAAGACGAGCGGGATGCGGTGGGATGATGTTGGATGGTCCACCATCCCTCCCTCATCTGTGAGCTCTATGCAGATGCATGGGAGCCAGGTACAGGCCAATCACCGTCTCCACTGTTAAGTGCAGATCAGTGCAGACCCATGGCCGACAGAGGGTTCAGGCCACGCCCACAGCGACTCTCTGGTGCCGCGTGGCACCAGCTCTCTGTTTCTCCATAGGTGCAGTGGATGGTGGGGTGTGGTAGCAGGATCCAATATATTGATTTTTATAGTATTGGGAGGGTTAAATGGCTGATGATGCTGTGTGTGTGTGTGTAGGGGGGGGGGGGGGGGGTAACAGGATGCCTGACATGTTTTTCAATGATGGGATGGAACAAGGGAGGGCAATAGAAAGGGCAGCCGGCCGGTAATTTTTGCACTCGGGGTAAGAGAGGGGAGGGTACTGGTATGGGGGCTGAGTGAGGGTGGCAACACACCTGTTTTATAAAAATAATATTGACAGAGGGAAGATGTGCAGAGGTGGTGGTTGTGGGTAGAGAACACCAGTAGCCATATTACCAGAGTGCACTGGCGGGCGTAACGGGTGTGAGCACCTGCTTTTTGCACCCCCGGGGCTCTATTGTATTACATAAGGGGCCTCAAACGCTTGTACGACCCCTTCTGTAATACCGATAGCACTGGTGCACACAAAGCACCAACGCTATCATCAGAGAGCATTACCTCATTTGCATGGGGGTGTGGCCCCATGCAAATGAGGGATTCCCTTTGCCTCTGCGCCGTGCCATATTACAGACCCGCTCGTAGAAGCAAAAAAGCTGTCAGGAGGCGCACTAACAGTGCATTGCCTAAAAAGTGGCGTACTGTCAGTGCATCCCGTGATGGTAGCCCTCTGGAGGGGGGGGGTCCCATGACCCCCAGACATTCACTTGCAAGTTGGTGCAGTCACTTACTTCATCTGCTTTTTTTATTTTTTTAATTGAATGTTTTTATTGGCATTCAATCATGTGGAGGGCATTTCAATACATATATTGGAACATTTGGATAGTAATTATACATTTCTAATCTCTTATGGGATGGTCATCCGCCCATACCCAATCCTTTTGCCTATTCCCAACACGTGTACCACATGACATTCTTAGAGAATACCCTCTTGTCAACATAACCACTTAGCTCCCCTACATGCCCCCACCCACCCTCCCTCCTCCATGTTACAGTCTAGGTTTGATTCCTGGCTCCGGCTCCAATTCTGTCCTACTCCTGGTTCGTCGGGGTGTGTTCGTCACTACTCTATTCTTTATCAATTGTTCCCAGTGACGGAGTTCGGGGGCAGTGAAGCTCCAGATGGTTGTGTTTCCCTTAGGTCTTCGATCATTGCTTCCCAGGCCCCGTACATCATCCTCAATTTTCTCATCGTGCCGTACTTGTTTCATCCAAACTGCCTCTGCTGTTGCCCATTCGTAAACATCCTTCACCCACATTACTACTCTCGGCGGGGTTGGCTCATCAAGGATATGACTAATGGCGCTTTGCAAGGACCAACCCCCAACATCACGAATTTCCTACACAGTCTTTTACGCTTAGGAGCAGGGAGTAATCCCAACAGAACCATACGGACCTCCCTAGGGATCACCCATCCCGTGGCTTCTTTTAGTTTGGCTAAGATTTCTGTCCAGTAAGGGACCAAAGTTGAGCACTTCATTTGCTTGTAAGGGGATCTCTAATCCCACTTCAAAGTGCAGGTGGGTTACCGCCTGCATTGTGAAAACACAGAGCAGCTTCAGAGCAGTAGCTCCAGCTTTTCGCATGAACGCACTGCCCTGAGGGCAGCGCATTCACTATAATGCAGCGCGTTTTCCTGGTTAGCGCAGGGCGTACCTTTTGAAAGGGGCGCCCAACGCTAACCCGTAAAATGCACTGCATTCGTAATACGGTCCTAGATTCATATTATTTTTAATGGACCGCTAGTGGGGGACCTGAGTGAGTTGAGGGTGGGTTATGCAAGCTTATAGCATCCTGGCACATCTAACTCCTCAAACAAGCAGGGATGGAGGATTTAGGGAAGCTACGCACAACATAACATTGTATATTGGTAGCTGTCAACAACATGGCTTTCCCCAATTTGTGATCCAAGTGACATCATGAAAAGTTTCACTGTGTTGTCTATAATTCCACTTGTAACCTCTCAATAAAAAAAAGAGCCTAGGCATGGGTGAAATTTAGATTATGCCGCTATAATCTTGCTTAATTTCATAATTTCCATTCTCTCAAGCTATGCATGTTATGCAATATGCCCAAGACTACAGGTCTGATTTAGATTTCGGCGGATGGGTTACTCCGACACAACGATGACGAATATCACATCTGCAGAAATATAAATCCCATTATGTTCTTTGGGACCCCCTAGGAGGGTGGTGAGTTTTGATGGTGGTGGCCTGCCCCCTCTTACCTGCGTCCGTCGCCGGAATCGCGAGCACCCCCACTCTTACATGAGGCGCGGTGCAGGAATCACCAGCAGCCCCACCCCCTGTGGACAGTCAGACTACATCTAGCTATGCCACTGCACAGGAGAACAGCAGCAATGCAAACGAGCAGCCGTTGTTCACATCACATGCAATTCTGAACTACTCAAGGTCAAAATGGACATATTTTGTGCTAAAAAAAGTTGTGCAAAATGCTGAATCGTTATCACACAAAATGTTGCATAATTGTTCTGTAATGTCCTCAAAATACATTATGAAATGTTTGCCAAGGAATAATAATACCCTGTTATAGCCAGCCATCCACCTGTAAATCATTTTTTTTTAAATATCTTTTATGGCATTTCTTAGTTGGGACTTGCATGACAAAGCAATGATTCGTACAGGAGAAGCTTGTTTTTCACATAATAAGAGAGGAGAAAATAAAAATTTAAATAAAATTAAACAGCAGGTGTACAAAGATATGTGCAATCAACAACAGTTCGCTATATTAGCATTGCTTGCCGTACATCTCCTGCAGATCAGGGATCCGGTGTAAGGCACATATTCCAATAATCGAACAGGCTAGGAATGATTGGGATCACTTGTAAACAGCGAGGAGTACATTAATCAAACAAAAACAGTTGCATTTCGGCAAATGGGTGCCATCACATTTGGAAGGCATATAATGCAAGTGAAATTCAGGACATGGAAAGTGCTGCGGTGTGTCTGGTTATGCGTGTCGTTTGTTAGTGGCCACGTTTCTAGGGTGTGTCTCCCGCCACGCTCCTGAGGGAAACTCGATCATCCTTTGGGACTACAGTGTCAACATACTCAAATCCGTGTCTGCGGTCGTTAGGGTAGGCCCAAAGGGATATGCGTATTATTCGATATTCAATACGTCATATTCATTATATTAAACATAGAACAGTAACTTATAAAATAGGAACTGGGAACACAAAATAAAAACAATTCAAATGAAAAGGGGCATGGATGAGGGTGGGTGTGTGTGTCGCGCTGTCAACGATGTAAGGTGTCTAATGTGGAGTGTAGTTGTTTCAGGGGGGGGGGGGCCAAGGGGGAACTGCAAGTGTCACGACCCAGTGGGGGCAGAAGAGGGAAATGTGTGATCGGGGGGTGGAGTCACAGAGTGGGAGCTAGGGGGAGCGGCTATGGTTTCCGCTGTGGTGCTGCGGGAGTCGTGTTTGTCGGGTCAGGGCAGGTGGGCCCGTTTAGTGTGTTCCGATAGATTCTACCTTCCCGCTGGGGGGCAAATGAAGGATCACCATATTGGACAGCCCCTAACACTAGTGTTGCTGTCGGGGAAGTGATCGAAAGGGAATATGTTTAAGTGATGCCTCCCTGTAGGTACACCCGGTGAAAGGCGGTCAGGGCGTCATCCCAGGCCTGAGCTATAGGATACGTGCGGAGCCCCGCAGTTTCTTCCCTGTGTAAGGCTCCGCTCTCGGCTCTAGCCCAGTTGTCAAAGGAGTCATGCCAGTGCATCGCCTGGGGGTTCACTGTTCTTCCAGCGCTTAGTAATGAGCCTTTTCGCTGTTATTAAACCTAGGTCCCAAAATCTGGTGGAAAATTTCGGCTGTTTTGTCCGTTTGTAAAGACCCAGCAGGCATGCCTCCCACGTATGCTGTAACCCACCTCCTACCCCCGCAGCCAGGGTGGTCGATACCACTTTCCAGTAGTCTTGTAGGGAGGGTCAAAGCCAGAGCATATGCAAGAAACCTGCATCCACCAGCCTGCCCTTCGGGCATACAGATGTGGTAAGTCCAAAATAACGGTTTACCTTGTCCGGGGACAAGTATGCACGGTGTATAATGTAGTATTGGATGATTTTGAAGCGAGAATTACGAGGGATGTTAAGTGCGCCAGCCAATATCACCACCCATTCTTTGTAGGTCCTTTCCCGACCCCTGTCCTCTGTCCACTTGTCACGTAAGCGCTGGGAAGAAAACTGCGTGTGTGTGTGTGTGTAGGGCCTGTGCGAGCCAGTGCACCACATGGGATCCATTCCCCATCACATGTAAGTATTGGATCAGCAAGTGGGTCGATGGTTCTTCAGAGAGGTCGCCCCAAGCCTGCGTCAGCGTTCATATTATTAATGCATGTGTTAGGAACTGTCCTGCTGGTAGCCCCGTGTCTGTGGCCAGCGTCTCAAATGGGATTAAGGCACCCTCTGCAAATAGGTCCCCCACAGCATCCAGCTCAGCCCATGTCCAACTGCCCAGGGCCGTATCCGTAAGCGCGCCGTCCTCCCAGGGTTTTTGTAGATAAAACAGGAGTAGGGTACCCATCAACCGTGTTGGGATTGGGGCTTAATAGTATAAGAACAACAATGTCCCAACTGGTATTAGTTAAAGACAATTAGTAAAGATATGTAAATACATTATCTGAATGGAAAACAAGAAGTCTCTATATAATTCTGACAGGTGCTAAAAGCATCATTTTATGTATAAAAGATTTTTAGAAAAAGGAACAAAATTATAGTTAACAGTTATAGCAGCACTGCAGTATATAAATCACAACAACTGAAGAAACCCAAATTGTATGTGGTGCTCTAGGTGTGACAGTAAAAACCAATATAGCGACACAGGTGACAATGTGAGACAGCGTGAGTGGCGCAAGGTGACTGGTGAATAAATGTACAGTGTATTCCTTAGTATACGGCGGTTCAAGATGGATTAGAAATTCATTTTACAAGTATTCAAATGTTCAACCGCTTCGTATTTTGCGCCAATGTTTGCGCTGAAAGGTCGACGGCGTTTCGATCCAGATTACTCTAGGATCTTCATCAGGACTGGGTCGTGGGCAGTGCTGGTGGTCGATTTATGGTTCTCAATCGCCGGATTGTGTAGACAGCAAGCGCTTAGTTCCGGGCTGCACTTGGACTACTTGGTCCGGGTGCGAGTGATTGCGACCCGATGCTATCCCAAGTGCGGGATTGGCAGCAGTGTGGCCCAACACACACGTTCTCAATTAGTTATGAAGACCGGGGTCAGAGGTGTAGAAGTAACTCCCGATCGTGTAACAAGATAGTTTCCAAGGCGCCGATCCCTAACGTGGACGGCTAGTTGAGAGTCAATCTCTACTGAAGACAGCCTCACGGTCTGTCCGGGGGAACAAGAATCTCCGGCCCTCTTGCTCCCCGTTAAGCAGGTCAGATTCAACGCGTGTCAGTTCCCCCTCTATTCATTTCCGCATGCCCGCCTGCATGCCTAGACAGTGACCTCTTACAACAACTTTAAAAGCGTCCGATTCTAGTTGCGGGGTAGAGGCAGTGAGGTTATTTTCTTCGAAATATTGTAAGAGGCGTGTCGAGAGCGCGTTTCTGAATGGGGCATCCAGTAGTACATCGTTTGGAGCCTCCAAGTGGGCACCGACGGGTGTGGGCGCTCCAATGCCAGGTCTAAGATGTGGCGGTTATGATCAGAATGGGTACGGCCCAGGTAGTAAGTGTCCGTGAAATGAGGGAGCAGGTCGCTTGTTAGCATGTATCTGTCTAGCCTGACATGTAAGTTGTGGGAGCCTGAATAGTATGAATTTGTTATAAATGCTTCATTCCTCTAGTCCAATGAATGGTTGTTATAAATGCTTCATTCCTCTAGTCCAACGAATTTTCATTGAAATGTACGTTTTTGAGGATTCTTCACAGTAAGTTCTCCATAATGGCATTTCTTCATAAAAGTTTCCTTTATTCCACCCCAGACTTCATTTATTCAGTTTATTTCCCTAACGCTGAGAATCAATGCAACCGTAGGAGGCTTCTGTGTGTCTGGCCTCTCTTCAGCATCCAATAATGAGTGTTTTGTCGCTCGTTCTTTTTGAAGGCTCCCGGTGGGGGGAAGAAAAGAAGAAATCACACTAACGTCCCCTCTCCTCCCCCCCACCCTCCGCCGCCCTTCAGCTGCTTCCTGCAGCGATTGTTAAAGCAAACTGGGTGTAAAACGAATTCACTGCCTGGCGAGTGGACCCTGTGCGTAAATCAGCCAATGATGTATGCATCGCAGAAGAATGCTGGGGAAGGGGGAGGGGCGCTAAGGTGGGGCGGGGTGCGCTAGCGCCCCTCAAAGGCATAGCAGGAGGTCCTTAGAGTCACCAAGAAATATAGACCGAAAGAGTGCATTTTAATGTAAACGTTTCCAATTACTTTGTCTACAAAGCTATAGGATGGTGAGGTAGATGTAAAGGGAGGCTCATAAAACATCATTAGCTCAACCCTGGCCCGGTGCCCCAGGGGGACTACTCTGATGCCATAGGAAAAAAAAACACATGTGGCCATCAGGAACGTGTGGAGGTGGGGGGTAGACCCAGTGGAGGTGCAGCAGAGAAATGCTGACAAAGGAAAGAGGTTTGGGGTTTGTACGGTGCATGTGGAGTCACAGGCTATCCGTACCCGGACTGCTGCAGATCACACTTGCGGATTCCATTATATTTCAGCAGCTGGGCATGCCCTGCTTGCTCAAGCTCAGGCAGGGCTTTAAGTGGAATGAAAAAACTAAGGGGTCTCTCAAAGGGGCGTGGTCGATGTGATTAAGGGCGTGGCTTAATAATACTCAAGCTAAATATCTGTGCTTACAATAGTGTGCAGCCCAACTGGTATTTTGCTGCTTCTGTCATTGCATCCAAGTATATAATACTGATGCAACAAGCAGGGGCGGCCTTAGGCATGTGCAAGCTGTGCACCTGCACAGGGCCACCAAACCCCAGGGGCCACCACGCCAATATAAATCCTTAATATAATAATCCTCTGAGGATGGATACATATTTGCGTGGTGGCCCCTGGCCGGGGTTTGGTGGCCTCCGGCTCTGTTCCACTTCCAAACACCCTGGCACCCCCCCTCTTCACTGGCCTCCACGCTCCACCCTGCCCATACCCCTTCTTCCGGGGCCCCCTACCAACGCTCCCTGCCCAGGGCCGCCATGAGCCTAGAGCCGCCCCTGCAACAAGCAACAAGTAATAATACACCTCTAACAAGCGAGGGCTATTGGCTTTGCCAATGGTTGTTGTTTGTGTAAGATAAATCAGCAACAACTAATGCTTCATTGAACTAAACATTGAAAATGCTTCAGTTCTGAAATGATGAGATTGTGAAAGTCTCTTTGAAGTTACATCAAAAGCAATAAAAGGTGGTACTGCTGCTGAGGTACGATTTTTTTTTCACCTCGAGTGCCGAACCGATAGAGACCCGTTTCGGCGCCTGCTTTATAGAACTGCCAGTACTCAGCCCCGGCACGACCTTGCCCACTTACAGCCCTAAGCTTATGGCTAGAGCCGTCTGCCTCAGATCTGGGGAACCGAGTCTGGGCAGCGATGCTCAATATCTAGGCCTTGGCTGAGCTGGCATAGCGCCTCTATGCAAAGCTCCACGGAGTTTGAAAAAACTCTGTGGAGATACCTGTAGCTCCACTTCCCTCCCTCCCCGCTCCCTCCCATCTCCCAAATGCTTTAAAAAGATATAAAGAGGGCACTTACCTGTGTTTCTGTCACTTGCCAAGCCTGGCCGCTCTCCTTCCTGCTCCTCTCGCGTCCTCGACATCCTTCTTCATAAAAATAACACTACATTGTAAGTCTTGCACGTGCGCATACCCACTCGTAAGACGTACAACGTAGTGTTTTTTTTTTATGAAGAAACGACGAGGAAGCGAGAGGAGCAGGAAGGAGAGTGGCCAGGCATGGGAGGTGACAGAAACACGGGTAAGTACCTTCTTTATATCTTTTTAAAGCATTTGGGAGAAGGGAGGGAACGGCTAACTGCACTACGCCATGGAGGCAGAGTTGTTACCTACTCTGTGTTCGCTACGGAGCGCGGAGTAGGCAAATCTCTGCAAACTCTGCTGGCAGAGCAGAGTTACCCACCGAGGGGTATCAATATCCTGTGATTCTGGGAAAATTACTTCATCTCCCCGTGCCTACAAATCAATGTGTCCGTCTGCAATGCAACTGGTGCTCATGTAAAGCGATCTGAAACCTTCGGGTCTAGTTTGTGCTATATAAGCCCACCCCAAAAAAAAGCACTATCAAGGAAGCAATTACAGAGAACCAGGTCAGCAGAGCCGCTCTAGAGCCAGAGAACCAGGTTAGCAGAGCTGCTCTAGAGCCAGAAACTCAGGCCAACAGAGCTGCTGTAGAGTCAGTGAACCAGGTCAACAGAGCCGCTGTAGAGCCAGAGAACCAGGTCAGCAGAGCTGCTGTAGAGCCAGAGAACCAGGTCAGCAGAGCCATTGTAGAGCCATAGTACAAGGTCAACAGAGCTGCTCTAGAGTCAGTGAACCAGGTCAACAGAGCCGCTGTAGAGCCAGAGAACCAGGTCAGCAGAGCCATTGTAGAGCCATAGTACAAGGTCAACAGAGCTGCTCTAGAGGCAGAGAACCAGGTCAGCAGAGCCATTGTAGAGCCATAGTACAAGGTCAGAAGAGCTGCTTTAGAGGGAGAGAACCAGGTCAGCAGAGCTGCTTTAGAGCCAGAGAACCAGGTCAGCAGAGCTGCTTTAGAGCCAGAAAACCAGGTCAGCAGAGCTGCTCCAGAGTCACAGAAACAGGTCAGCAGAGCTGCTGTAGGGCCAGAGCACCAGGTCAGCAGAGCCAGAGCACCAGGTCAGCAGATTGTATTGTATTGTATTGTATATTGGATTTATATAGCGCTTATCACCCAGGGGTCTCTAAGCGCTTGCCTTGGGAACCCGTCCTGGCTTTTCCCTGTGAGATAGCCCCTACAGGGCATCCCCAAGGTGAAAGCCAGGCATCCCGCCGCGGGGGGCCGTTGTGGAGATTAAGCAAGCTTAATGCCCAGAGTTGCAGAGTGTGAACCCATGATTAGGTCAGGCACCGAAGCGAGAATTATCGAGTCCGTGGACATTTGAGCTCAAGACCCTGCCGCGTCGGGAATTGAACCCTGGTCCCGGGTCTGACCTCTGCTTCAGGGTCTGCCCGCTCTAGATCTGCTTTAGAGCCTAAGAACCAGGTCAGTAGAGCTGCTCTAGAGCCAGTGAATCAGATCAGCGGAGCTGCCGTAGAGCCAGTGAACCAGGTCAGCAGAGCTGCTGTAGAGCCAGAGGAACCAGGTCAGCAGAGCCGCTTTAGAAGGAGAGAACCAGGTCAGCACAGCTGCTTCAGAGCCAGAGAACCAGGTCAGCAGAGCTGCTTCAGAGCCAGAGAACCAGGTCAGCAGAGCTGCTTTAGAGCCAGAGAACCAGGTCAGCAGCGCTGTTGTAGAGCCATAGTACAAGGTCAGCAGAGCTGCTCTAGAGGCAGAGAACCAGGTCAGCAGAGCTGCTTCAGAGCCAGAGAACCAGGTCAGCAGAGCTGCTTCAGAGCCAGAGAACCAGGTCAGCAGAGCTGCTTTAGAGCTAGAGAACCAGGTCAGCAGAGCTGCTGTAGAGCCAGAGAACCAGGTCAGCAGAGCGGTTGTAGAGCCAGAGAACCAGGTCAGCAGAGCCGCTCTAGAGCCAGAGAACCAGGTCAGTAGAGCTGCTCTAGAGCCAGAAAACCAGGCCAGCAGAGCTGTTGTAGAGTCAGAAAACCAGGTCAGCAGAGCCGCTGTAGAGCCAGAGAACCAGGTCAACAGAGCTGCTGTAGAGCCAGAGAACCAGGTCAGCAGAGCTGCTGTAGAACCAGAGAACCAATCAATCAATCAATCAATCAATCAAAGCATTTATATAGCGCACTACTCACCCGGAGGGTCTCAAGGCGCTAGGGGAGGGGGGGTCCGCTACTGCTCGAACAGCCAGGTCTTGAGCTGCTTCCTGAAGGCAAGGTGGTCCTGGGTCAGGCGGAGGTGGGTCGGGAGGGAGTTCCAGGTCTTGGCGGCCAGGTAGGAGAAGGACCTTCCTCCTGTGGTGGCTCTTCGGATGCGGGGGACGGTGGCAAGGGCGTGGCCAGTCGATCGAAGCTGGCGTGTGGGAGCGTAGAAGTTGAGGCGGCTGTTGAGGTATCCTGGGCCTTGGTTGTGTAGGGCTTTGTGTGCGTGGGTGAGGAGACGGAAGGTGATTCTCTTGTTGACCGGGAGCCAGTGCAGATCTCTCAGGTGTCCGGAGATGTGGCTGCGACGGGGGATGTCCAGGATGAGTCGTGCTGAGGCGCTCTGAATCCGCTGGAGTCTCTTCTGGAGTTTGGCGGTGGTTCCGGCCTAGAGGGAGTTGCCGTAGTCCAGACGGCTGGTGACGAGGGCCTGGGTGACCATCTTCCTGGTCTCAGTGGGGATCCACCGGAACATCTTACGTAGCATGCGCAGGATGTTGAAGCACGACGAGGAGACGGCGTTGACTTGTCTGGTCATGGAGAGGGAGGAGTCCAGGATGAAGCCCAGGTTGCGTGCGTGGTCTGTCGGTTTGGGTGCGCTGCCCAGGGCGGGGGGCCACCAGGAGTCGTCCCAGGCGGAGGGTGAAGATCCCAGAAGGAGGACTTCCATCTTGTCCGAGTTCAGTTTCAGGCGGCTGTTCGTCATCCACTTGGCTACGTCTGTCATCCCTTCGTGTAGGTTGGCTCTGGCGGTGGCGGGGTCGTTGGTGAGGGAGAGGATCAGCTGGGTGTCGTCGGCATAGGAGATGATGTTGAGGTTGTGTTGGCGTGCGATGGCTGCGAGGGGGCTCATGTAGACGTTGAAGAGGGTTAGACTGAGCGAGGAGCCTTGAGGAACGCCGCAGATGACTTCGGTGGCATCTGATCTGAACGGGGGGAGGCGGACTCTCTGTGTCCTGCCGGCGAGGAACGAGATGATCCATTCCAGTGCCTTCTCCTGGATTCCGACGTTGCTGAGGCGCCGCACTAGGGTACGGTGGCAGATGGTGTCAAAGGCCGCGGAGAGGTCTAGGAGGATGAGGGCCGCTGTTTCTCCGTTGTCCAGCAGGGCTCGGATGTCATCGGTGGCTGCGATCAGGGCGGTCTCAGTGCTGTGGTTGGCCCGGAAGCCAGACTGCGAGAGGTCGAGGGATCCGTTCGTCTCGAGGAAGGTGGCCAGCTGCTTGTTGACGGTCTTCTCGATGACTTTTGCAGGAAACGGGAGCAGCGAGATGGGGCGGTAGTTCTTGAGGTCGGTGGGGTTGGCTGATGGCTTCTTTAGTAGAGCGGTGAGTTCGGCGTGCTTCCAGCTCTCCGGGAAGGTAACGGTGTCGAAGGAGGTGTTGATGATGTCCCGCAGGTGGGCTGCGATGACAGCGTTGGCCTTGTTGAAGACGTGGTGAGGGCAGGGGTCGGCCGGAGATCCGGAGTGGATGGAGTTCATCGTGCGGATGGTGTCTTCGGTGCTGATCGGGGTCCAGGCGCGGAGGGTGTTGGTGGGGGGCAGTGGTTCAGTCGTGGCGTGCGTTGGTTGAGTGCTGAAGCTGTTGTGTATGTTTGTGATCTTGTTGTGGAAGTAGGAGGCAAGGGAGTTGCAGAGGTCTTGCAAAGGGGTGATGTCGTTGTTTCCGGCGTTGGGGTTGGAGAGCTCTTTAACGATGTTGAAGAGTTCCTTGCTGTTGTGTGTGTTGTTGTCCAGTGGTTCCTTGAATGCAGTTTTCTTGGTGGAGTGGATCAGTTGGTGGTGTTTTCGGGTGGCGAGCTTGAGGGCAGTCATGTTGTTCGGTGTTGGGTCTCTGCGCCAGGCTTTCTCGAGTGCTCGGCAGTTCTTCTTGGAGCTCTTGAGTTCGTCGGTGAACCATGGGGCTTTCTTGCTGCCGGGTCTGCTTGGTGGGGTCTTCAGAGGGGCGAGGTCATCTGCGCAGTTGCTGATCCACTTCGCGAGGTTGGTGGCCGCCTGGCTTGGGTTCCTTGCGCTGGTGGGAGGGTTCATGCTCAGGGAAGTCGCGAGCTGGTCGGCTGTGATCTTGTTCCAGTTTCTGCGTGCAACCTGTTGCTGGTGATGGTGGATCGTGGTCCTATTGAAGTTGAAGTGGACGCAGCTGTGGTCCGTCCCGTGGAGTCCGGTGGCGTGGCTGATGGCGATGTCCTTGCTGGATGAGAAGACCGGGTCGAGTGTGTGTCTGGCGTAGTGGGTGGGGGCGGTCACCAGCTGCTTGAGACCGAGGTTGGCGAGGTTGTCCAGCAGGGTGGTGGTGTTGCGGTCGTTGTTGTTCTCCAGGTGGAAGTTGAGGTCCACGAGGAGGATGTAGTCAGCGGAGGGGAGGGCGTGCGGGCTGATGAAGTCGGCGATGTCTTTGCTGAATTGTGTGCGTGGTCCCGGGGGTCTGTAGATGAGGGTGCCTCTGAGGGTGGTCTTGGGGTTGATGTGGATCTGGAAGTGCAGGTGTTCGGCGGGTGCGAGGGTGTCGTCGGTGTTGGTCGTGATGCGGATGGTGTTCCTGTGGATGATGGCGATGCCTCCTCCTGTCTGGTTGGCTAGCAGAGCTGCTCTAGAGCCAGAGAACCAGGTCAGAAGAGCCACTCTAGAGCCACAGAAACAGGTCAGCAGAGCTGCTTTAGAGCCACAGAACCAGGTCAGAAGAGCCACTCTAGAGCCACAGAACCAGGTCAGCAGAGCTGCTTTAGAGCCACAGAACCAGGTCAACAGAGCCGCTGTAGAGCCAGAGAACCAAGTAAGCAGAGCTGCTTTAGAGCCACAGAACCAGGTCAACAGAGCCGCTGTAGAGCCAGAGAACCAAGTAAGCAGAGCTGCTTTAGAGCCAGAGAACCAGGTCAGCAGAGCCGTTGTAGAGCCAGAGAACCCGGTCAGCAGAGCCATTGTAGAGCCAGAGAACAAGGTCAGCAGAGCTGCTCTAGAGCCAGAGCCATAAGGTCATGGGTCAAGCGCTGTCCTCTCAGGTGGGTTTGTAAAGCTGCCACGTGGAAAAAGCACATATCCAACCAGAACAGCTGAGCAGGGGCCCTTCCACACTTCTGTTCTGCTGTAAAGCCAGCAACCTCTGTTTAAACGACTCCCTTTCATCTTGGTCCATAGCAATGTAAATGGGTCATTTGCACACCTCCGTGAAAAGCATGGAGTTTCCTCAGCTGTAAGGTTTTCTTCCAGGTTTTAAAGGCAAAATGTGAAAGAGTATTTTGTGTTTCTCTCACACCAGTGAACACATGCTAACGTCCCCACTCCCCCCGACGTTTGAGGAGATAACTCCGATTTTAAGCCTCTGGGTCCGGTCATCTTGTATAGAATTGGCATTTTTTCTGATGTTATTGTTTTTTTTGTGTCTGTATAACACCATAGACTGTGCAGGTTGATGGAGGAGTTGCTCTTATATAAACAGTGTTACAGCAAATAGCTTTGCATCAAAGAATACTTGTTTTTCTTTCTTCTTTTTACTTTAATGAGCGCGGGGCCGTCTTCACGGACACCGTGCTATGCAAAGTAATAGGTGTTGCTTTTGGTATTGTAAATAACAATGGCAAAAGGCATTGCCACTTACAATGCCAATAACTCCAAAACTCGCAGTTGCGAGACCTATTGCATTGTAAATGCTTGTTACCTCTACTTTCTCCTCTCTCTCATTACGTTACTCCTTTTTTTTCTACCGCTCTATCTTTATCTTCTCTCTTTCCTGTCTCTCTTCGTATCTCTTTCTCTATTTCAATTCACCCCTTTATCACGCGGTTTTTACACCGCACTACCATTACAATGCGGGCTTTACAACGCAAGTCGTTACCACGACTTGCGCTGGAGGGCGTTCTAGGCTAAGGAATAGTAGATTTACTATTCCAACACCTTCCCTACTGTACGTAGGCTGGTGTTGGAATAGTAAATCTTACTATTCCTAAGTCCAGCACCCTACAGCGCAAGTCGTGGTAACGACTTGTGTTGTAAAGCCTGCGTTGTAATGGCACGCAGAGTAAAAGTCCGCATTGTGCTGACATACAACCCTCTCTCTTTCTTCCTCAGTATCAAGCTAAGATCTCTTTCTGTACCTCCGCTTTATTTCATCTCATCTATTTTTCTATCCTTCACCCCTGTTCTCTATCTTGCTCCCTGCTTCATTACTCTTCCCACCTGACCTATCTTTCTCCATCTCTTCTCATTTTACCACTCTTTCTTCCTTGCATCTTTCTATGCTTCTCTCACTAAGTAAGCAAGGGTGTAGGCTGTGGCTCATGTGCCCTAGTGCAAGAAAGGAAATGCCCCGCTCGGTCACTGTTTAAACTGTGACATACAGCAATAATCAGGGGTCAGTGGGACCCAGAGGCCCCTGGCACCCAGTGCCACTGCACCTGCTGCACCATTCAAAGTTACGCCCCTCCAACTAACGTGTCACACTCTATCTAATTCTTTTACCTGTCTGCTTTACCACTCTCTCTACCACACCACTCTCACCCACTACAATTCCATATCTATCTATCTATCTATCTATCTATCTATCTATCTATCTATCTATCTGTCTGTCTGTCTGTCTGTCTGTCTGTCTGTCTGTCTGTCTGGCTGGCTGGCTGTCTATGTTCCTATATAATCTTTACCTATCTCTGTAACTCTTTTTTCTCAACCTATCTCTTTCTGTAGCTTTCTTTCTGCCTGTTCGCATTTCTCTTTCTACCTAAAGTCCCTCCCTCACCACTATGTCAACCTCCCTTCTCCCTATAAGTCACCTCCGTCACTGTGCTATTCTTTTCCCACTCTGTCCTTCTGTCTTCCGCACCCTCCCATTTCCCTTACTCAATATAGCCAGAGGCCATTCTGTAGGCAGTGAACTGTACACATATAAAGATGGTAGGTGGGACAAGCCGGGGGGGGGGGGGGGGGGGGGTAGAATTAAGTACAAAACTACCAGACGTCATCACATGGAATGGTGAGAATCCTTGAAGCAATGCTTTGATATTTTTGGTGGAGTGCGATGAACAGATCTCAAGGTGTATTTTTTTATGATTTTGAAAATGCACCAATTTAATCTACAGTTTGAAGGTATGTGTGCATATGACTTATTTTGATATTAGGCACATGTTAACTAAAAATCTGCTGGAACCAAATCACCCCTAGTGTGCCTTCCCAACAACGGGAGGA
Source organism: Lissotriton vulgaris (assembly GCF_964263255.1). NCBI lineage: Eukaryota > Metazoa > Chordata > Amphibia > Caudata > Salamandridae > Lissotriton > Lissotriton vulgaris. Next base: position 1,081,957,057 of record NC_141699.1, on the reverse strand, counting down.
AAAGACTGATTAGACGCAGAATTCAAAGTAAAATATTGTCCCTCCCAGCCAAAAAATAATCTATATCCAACAGCAAAAGGAAATTGCTTTAATAATGACTGATCAAGATATATGCTCTTGCTAGTCGGCTGGTGGACTCCAGGGCCCTTGGGCTTTCTCTTAAAAACTTTAGCTCACAATTCAATATTATTTGTTCTCACACTGGCTTCAAGGAGCTGAAAATGGGAAATAAATTCAAAGTTATTCCAGGGAGACTGCATTTTGCCAGGGATCCCAAAAATCCTCAAGATGGCACAAAACACACATTTAGTCAAAAAGCGCACAAGTAGGCTTGCATAAATGGTCACATTAAAAAGGGATATGCAGTGCTTAATGTGAGCCAGTGGTTTCCGGTGCCCGGCACTGGCACTTAATTGTCAACACCGACACTTATGACATTCTGCCACAAGGTGCCACTGTTGTCTAATGAAGAGACGAGTAGATTACGCTTATTTATTAATTTAATCATAGCTTTGAGGTCCTAGAGTATTCGGAATTGTCACACGTGTAGGAGTGTGATGGTTAATAGTTGTGTTGGTACTGTCATCATTAGTGCTGGCAGGGGCAATGGATGGTGCAAGCTGCCGTGGCCTCCTGACAATGGCCTCAGCACTTCTATATATATATATATATATTTTTTTTTTACAAATTAAGCACTAGACAGGTGACCCCCAATAATGACTGCCTTTTACTGTCGAACTGGAGTAGAAGAGGCCCTTGTTCCTTGAGTGATCTGCCACCGAGTGTCAGTCAATCAACCAGTAATCTTTTAAAGCGCGACTACTCGCCCGTGCGGGCCTCAAGGCGCCCCTCAGAGAGTGTATAGGTAAGACAGGATGGATAGAGAAAGACAGGGAGTTCGCGGTGGATAACAGTCGGAGATCACAGTGGAGTCAGCGAACACGGAAAGGTCAAGCTCGGGGAAGCGGACCACAGAGAGGTAATTATCCCCCGGCTAGAAGAGCGCATTTGTTTAACTTCATGAACCGTGACAGGTTTTCCAAAAGCCAAGTGCGTCTGTAAGGCTGTCCGCGAGCGCCCCCTAGCGCCAGGAAGTTAAACATTCCAAGCGGTTCTCAGAAGCTAACTCGTATGTCCAAGAAAACCAAAATAGAAAATGCAAAGGTAAACCAACTGATCAGTTTGTATTTTAAAATTGAGTTAAATACAAACGTTTGCTAAGTAAAGAACTGTCCATGTCAGTGAAATATTGACCGTGCGAACACCCTCCCAGGAGTGGGGGTGGAAGGAGCGTCACCACTTGGAGGTGGTGGGTCATGAATGGAGGGGCGGTCTCCCTTTGCACTCGAGTGGTTATGTGGAATCCGTGATTTTTTATATTTTTTTGCAGTATTATATAGCGCGAACTCGACCCTAAGGTATTGAAGCGCTTTACATGAGCATCAGTTACGTTACAAAACGATACATTCATTTTTGGCAGGCACGCGGAGATTACGGGATTTGCCTAGAATCACAGGAAGGTAAGAGGGCGCCGAGATGCGAACCTGAGTCCACACTTTCAAAGTTGGCATCTGTGGCCGTGCTCGGAGCTTGGATGTGCTGTGGCTTGTACAAGGAGTGTGTGTGGGCGCCCGGGCCTCTCCATCCTCTCCCTCCCCCATCCTCGCCGCTGGATCGATAATTCATTAGCGCCTGCCAGCACCCTCCGACCTAAGGAGGTGGCCTTGTTGTCTCGTTTAATGAAACGCTACCTAAGCACGGGAGAAAGGCTTGTGGACAGCAGATAATCAGCCGTCGCGCTCTCGGAAGCGCTGGGAGCCAAGCCGCTGGCGGCGGTTGAAGTAAATGAGATATTAATGAGATATCTCTGGGGCTCGAGATCGAATCCGGAAAGGGGGGTGGTGGGGTGTGTGGAAAATATCCCAGAGTCAGCGTGTGGGGTAGGCAGGCACGGTGCAGAGATGTGCCGTGCTCCAAGCAAAACAGTATTTTGCCAGGTGGAGCGCTCCCCATACCACTTAAAAAAACAAAAACTTTTCAGAGCTCTTGTGGTAACGTGGCACAGCTACTGCACACATGCCAGCGTTTGGGAACAGCCAAGAGGGAGATTTAGAAATACATCGAGGGAAGGTAATGGACCAAAAAAATGAGCGCCCCAGACCATGTGCAGGCCACACCCTGTCGGCCATAACTCCCGTGGCCCTAAAACTCACTGGCATTAAGAAGGCCAAGACTGGAGTGTTGTTAAAAGCGAGGCTTCTAGACCCTTGCTGGCTGCAATTCGAGTATTGATAGAAAGACATATTAGCAACAAGCATTTGCAAATAAAACTGAGGACCCCAGAGTAATTCCCAATAGCTCTCAGGGCTCCAGTCACTGACAGTCGGCCAGAACCCCACTGTCATTAAACCCAAGGGCCTCACCCTGCTGTCTTCGTATAGGAGGGAGGCAGATACTGCTAGTAGATAGCCAGGTGTCCACTGTACTTACAAGCATTGGCAAAGTCAATAGGTCCACCTATGCATGAGCTATCGGCTTTGCCAATATGTTTTAGCCATGTTGTGCGCCGTGTGGCTGCTGTTCAGCATGGCTAAAAGTTAGAGAGGTAAAGGAGAGTAGAGTGTTGTAAAATGGAGTAAAGTAGAGTGTTATGGAGTGGCAAAGAGTGGTGTAGAGTAGAGTGAAGTGTCTTGTGGAGGCATAGACTGGAGTGGTCTAGAGAGTTGTGGAGTGTCGTGGCGCGAGTAGTGTCGTGGAGCGAGTACAGTGGCGTAGAGTGGAGTAGAGTTGAGTCACGTAGAGTGGAGTAGAGTGTTGTAGATTGGATAGTGTTGTGGAGTGGCGTAGAGCAGAGTGGATTGGCGTAGAGGGTGTTGCGTAGAGTGGATAGTGGATAGTGTAGATTGTCGTAGAGTAGAAAGGCACATAGTAGTGTAAATGAGTAGAATGGCGTATAGTTGAGTAGAGTGTTGTAAAGAAGAGTGTCGTAGAGCGGAGTAGATTATCATAGAGTAGAAAGGCACAGAGTAGTGTTAGAGAGTAGAATGGCGTAGAGTGTTGTAGAGTCCAGTGGTGTAGAGTAGAGTGGAGTGACACAGAGTGTCAAAGAGTGGAGTAGAGTTTATTGGAATAGAGCATTTTAGAGTGGAGTATCGTGGAGTGGACTATTGTAGAGTGGACTAGAGTAAAGTGGCATAAAGGAAAGTGGTGCAGAGTTGATTGATGTAGAGTGCTTTTGAGTACAGTGGTGTAGAGTCCATTGGCATAGAGTGCAGTGACATAGAGTAGAGTGGTGCAGAGTAGCTTGCAGAGGCATAGATTACAATGGTTTAGAGTGCAGTGGTGCAGAGTGTAGTAGAGTGGCATAGAGTGCAGTGGCATAGAATAGATTGTTTCAGAGTGGAGTGAAGTGGAGTAGAGTGGAGTGGTGCAAGGTAGAGTGCAGAAATTTAGAGCAGAGTGACAAAGAGTGCAGTGGCATAGAGTAGAGTGGTGCAGAGTGCAGTGGCGTAGAGTACAGTAGTCCCAGCAATAGAGAGTGTGGTGGTGCATAGTAGAGTGGGATAGAGTGCACTGGCATAGAGTAGAGTGGTGCAGAATAGAGTAGAGAGTCAGGGTGGGTGGCAAACTCTGCTCCGCCAGCAGAGTTTGAGGAGTTTTTGCAACTCTGCACTCCGCTTGGAGCACGAAGTTCGGCAAAAAAAGTCCACCTACCTCTGGTGGAGCAGAGTTTACCGGCATGCTGCCGCCTGCCTCTTGCTGCTCCCCCTATTATTGATAAATTAGTCCGAGACAGTGTTAACATTGAAATACGCACAGGCCTTCCCTTAAAGTATTGTAAATAATAACGCTGACATCCACTGGATGAATGGACCATGCCAAAGAAAAATAATTTACATAGCACTTCTGCAAAGTTAATTGTGCTGTTGTCGAGAACGTTTGGGATCACTGCCACATGCAACCTTGAGCACACATTGATCATAAACAGGAGTGAAGGGCACAGGCCCAACACAACCTCTGAGGCTGAGAATCAATCACTACAGCAGTGGAGCATATGGCAGGAAAATGGACGTTCGAAGCCCTCGAGCCAATCACTCCAAGCAGTACAAGGCAACAATTACAGGTGGACAAGCAAATTAAGCATTTTTTTGGCCCTCTATTATGCGACTGTATTGCGCCAATAAATCAACGGCTTTACAGGCATTTCCTGGCCATCTCTTGCTTGCCAACTCTCTGCTCTATCAATTGCTCTGCTGACACCCTAGACGCGCAAAAAGAAACCAATACACCAAAAGCGCTTCAACGCCTAGTCAGGTGTAGTAAGCACTATACAATATTCAAGTGCTTGATCTTTCTATCTAACATTACCAGCTTTGAAATGTTATCTACATTACTTCCCTGTTCCCTACATCACTTCCTACTGCTCTTTGAAGTGACCATATGGCTGTTTAAAATTTAATGACTTAGAAAGGAAGTATGTCTCAGTAAACCTTGTTGGGGTTTGATATCTGCTTTGAGAGCAGGTATCAATGTTGAGAGCTTATTTCACTGACCTGTATGAAGTCTCCCCATAGGAGCAGACAAAGTGGCCTGTACGGCACTGCGATAATCAGCAACAACCAACGCTTAGTAGTGTCATTGTCTGGTAATAAGGGTAGCTCAATCTTTTTTTTTAAAGTGCTGCCACTTTGTGTGGACACATAATAACCCAACAAGTAGTAGCAGCAGTGACACCTATTCCCAGGTGTGTGATAGAGTCACTGCACTCCAGTTATGGCTTCATAGTTTAATAGATGCCTGTGGGTTGGTGGGCAGTTATCTAGTTTCCTAGTTTGAAGGTGGCCTGCAGTACTCTAGTTTGGCCACAGGTTGGCATAGTTTAGACAAGAGCTAATGGTAATTTCAACTCCTACCAACAGGGCCTTCTTTAGAGCTGGTGGCGCCTGATGGACAATCTTTTTTGGCACCCCCTCCTCATGACCTCCTTCTCCACGGATTCCCTCACTACCACCCTCCAGCAGTGCCCATCATCTCTCCATAGCCCCTCCCTCGCATGCTTTTTATGTGTTTTATAGCTCTACTCAAATCAATGTAAGGTATCAAAGCACTTTACACCACACACACATTATACAGAGCCAATTAATCATACGTGTGTAAATCAGTCTATAGGAAATGTTACATAAAACAGTGAGGATTACAAGGTGTTATAATCATATGTAATCCATACAAATAGGCAATATTTTTTAAGAGTGTTTGGACTGGGGCAACACAAACTCAGGATTTAAGATTTACCACAGTAGTTGGGGTTGGCTTTACTAATAAGAATGCATTTATGCCCAAACACAGCCATTTTAGCAATATTAGGATCATGAGAAACATAAAGTTCGAACCTCCACCATGCATTTTGCATGCAGCTTTTTGATGACAGTTCACAGCGCATTGTGCTATGTGTGGGGATTGTACCTGCGGGGGCGGGATTTTGATCGCTATCTTATCACTCTTGATCTAAACCCCGTTCTAGTCGACTGAACCTTTATTGCCTGTCATTGAGGGAAGAAAGTGCATCTCTTACCAGGTTAGTTCAATCAGTAATGGACTCGGCTCGGAAAAACCACAAACTACTTCTAAGTTCAAAGATTTATTATAAGGTTAAGGTCAATTGCAAGTACAGGCATCTCAAGATGAGATTCAAAAGATATACGGGCACCACTACATACATGTGCTCTCTGAAAGCCCTCAGACGGGCAAAGAAAACAACAAGGACTAGTTCTAAAATCAAAAGGGCTGCAAGCATAGACACGTATTGTGATCTCTCCGTCATTTACAGCAGGAATCAAAATTCAGGTTAGGCTGTCCCTACCCTGCTCTGGATGGCATCCCTACTTAACAGAATCCCAACCTATCAAAAGGTGTCAGCTGTGAATGACTTCCTAGGGAGGTCACCCACTCTTAGTCTCTTGGTGAAAACCTATGATCTCCAGTCATGACCCCTCTCTGCCTACCCATCCGCTCTCTAAAGGGTCCTCCGGCATCTGCTCTAACTCCACCCAGGGGTGCTGTCCCTAATACAAAACACAACAACATTCGAGACGCCCCTTGTGAGACGCCCATCACGTGGTGTCAAATCTGGCTCTTTCCATGATGTTTTTCCCCTGGGCCTCGTGCGTTAGCGTTGACCTTGCTTCTCAGACTCTTCTCCGGCCCGCCGATACCCCCAAACATTCCGGAATCCTCCTACATGTCTGCATCAGTCTCTTGAACAGAACTCTATTCATCCAATTATTAATTGGAACCCCCTCACATTTGCAGACAGACATCCGTAGCTGAATCCCCAATTTCATAGACTTCTAACAGAAGTTTGCAACTTTTTCCCTGACACAAGTCAGCCTGTACCAGTACGTGCAGATTAAACCCCTTCTATCATTTCAGGCCTACAACCCTTCTTGCAGCACATAAACTAAAATAACATGTTAGCATCATTTCTTGAATAATAAGAAAACACCTCTATGGAATATAAATCTAACAAATAAACAAATCATTGTAACATTAGTGCAGTCCATGTTAATGAAATGTGTACCTTTCTAATCCCTTCTAGCCTGGCCATGCGGCCTGTCCTTTTCTGTGCCTTGCAGCATGACATTCTTTCCATTAGCAGCTACATAACATGGACTATGATTTATCACGTCTAATAAGGTTATACATTTTTCGCTCATTTCTGCATTAGTTCCACTTCTATATGAAATCTCTAGATTAACTACACATTTCGAAGTATATGTGAATATAATTTCAGCACTCATAGCATTTCTCCTTATGATTTGTGCATACTACTCGTAATTCTGACGTACTCATACATTTCGTTCAGTTTGCGCTCTCTCAGTTCCCCCCTTTGATGACCTCTCGGGGTCATCACCAAAATTTAAACTGAACTTATTGCCAATGCTCCTCGTTTCTGCGTTTCTAGAGCCCTCAGGCTCCTGTACTGATTGTCTTGTATTGCAGCCAATCTCTGTAACTGCTCTCTCCTGGATCTCTCCATTCTTCCTGATCTATACCATTGGTATGACCTCACCAATCCCCACAACATGATCACACAGATCACTATTATGATGATAGGTTTCAGTATATACCAAACAAAACTCCTCCCTATGTTGGCGAACCAACCTCCAACATTTCCCATTCCATGACCCACTTTTTCCCAAACATTTTCTTTTGATAAGTCTTCGATCTCTTTGTGAATATTAGTTATATTCATAATGACCTTCTCAAGAGGTTTTGAATTGTCTGGAATGTAAGTGCAACATTCCTGGACCTTCAAAGCCTTACAGACTCTGCCCTCTTTTGCTAGCAGGACGTCTAATGCAAGACGGTTCTGAAGCACCATGGCCTTTATCGATTGCATCTCTCCTTCCACCAGCATTAAGGACCTAGCAGTGCTGGCAGACAATCTGTCTACGACTGTGGCCAGTCTCCTGATTTTGATATCATTCAGGATCAGTCCTAAAAGAGGAAATGCAGCTCCAAATACGTCTCCAACCATTTCTGCATCTCCTAGGTCTCTTCTCCCCCTTGCTGAGGCCTTGCCCTCAATGATCTCTAAGTCTTGGGCATGGTATATTTTGGGGAAGACAATTGCCAGGTAACATGATCCATACCAATTGTCAGGTAGTCTCACGTACGCATTTCTTCCACATACAAAATACACATTACGAATCACTTGCATCCCTTTCAAGAAGTCCTTTGTGTAATATTCTAATCTGAAAGCATGTTCACAACTGACCTCCCCCACGAATACATTTTCGTAGTACGTTTTGCTTCTGTGAAGGCATAACTTCCCTCTCTGCGTTTTATCCAAAGCTATTGGACCACTACTACCCTTTCTCTTGTGTGCCTTCTCTTCCTCGGTCCAATCTGTTTTCCATTGTCCTGATTTTTTCAGAATCTTTTGCCTTCTGTATCGATCATCCACTTGCCCTATAAACTTCTTCTCGACTTCTGACACTTTGCAAGTCAGGTCATTTCTGCGGGCATGTGAAGTATCTAAAGTATCCCAAGGAATGAAGAATTTGGCCAATCTGTCTTCACTCTTCCAGTAGTCCCACTTATTCATCTGCTTGTAATTTGGGACTTCTGGTAACACTGAATCATAATTGGAGAAATAGTATTCAAAACTATCTCTCCCATAAAATATACTAAGCAATAAGCTACATGTAATGCCATGTGTCAACGGGAGGTGATGATATCTAATGCCTTCATCTACAGACGCCGGCAACTGCATGCAGACGTAGCAGTCTTTGACCTCCATGGCATCCACGTATTCATACAAAAGTTTAGCATAAGCATTTGACCTAAAGTCGCCTTGGGACTCATCCATGTGTAACCTACGGGCTTCTGCTGCTAATAATGCCTTCTCCTGTATGTTTTCTACTTTCTTACCAGCAACAGTGGGTTTTGGTGTCACTACAGATTTATCATCTGTTACCTTTGCCTCACTCTCATGTCCCATTACATATGATACCGTAACTACTAAAGCTATAAGAAATATCACTCCTGCTATTAGTGTGCCTATTATACATTTGGCTCTACGATTTGGGCTACCGGCCTCCATTTCGTCAGACAGTGTAATTCTCTCCCCTTATTCCAACACAAAGTTCTTTTGCCTCTTTGTTCCTTTACAGTCTCTCTTTTGCTCCTTCAGTCTTTAGAACCACACTTTGGAAGCTGGCAAACTCCTTTTGCAAAGTCTCTTTAAGTTCTGACACAGACAACCCTAGCCCTTCTCCGTCAACTTATAGGAAGGTCCCTAGGATTCTCTGCTTCCTAGGCGCTAGGTAATCTTCTTTTTCTTGCTTATTTACAAAGTCTTTAAGCATCTACGATGAGGCTTGGGCCTGCGGCTTGAACAGCATAATTCAATATTTCCAGACGAAGAATGTGCTCTTCATGACTTGTTATCTTTGTTCCAAAGTCGGGGAATTGCAATTCAGTGAAAAACATGTGCTTTAACTTGCTTAAGCGGGGAGGGTTGGGGAGTGTGAACGTTAGTGACCCTTCTGCTTCGACTCCAGGCACTAACATCTGTACTTCCACTGTGATGATGGGTTCAGAGCTGGACACCAGCACCGCTCTGATCCTCCCTGTCGCTCGTTCCCAAGACATCTGTCGCCAGATATGTCCACTCAGGGGTGGCGTATCTTCTGTTAGGCACACGTACTCTCCTTGATCTTCTTAGGTCTGGTGCTTCAGAGCCCTGAGCACCTTCTTCCGGGTCTGAGTCTTCAGATATCGGAGCAAGGGTTCTCTCCGGAGCTGACCTCAGGCTTGAACTCCTTCTTTGCGGCCAACTGGCTTCTCCACGCCTTACCCTTCTGCTCCGTGTCCTTCTTGTTTGCTCTCGCTCTCTTTCAGCTTGGTCAGAGTCTGATTCGTACTCCCAGCTACTTTCTCCTTCTGTAGAGTCGTCTGTTTCACTGTTGTACTGACCATCCTCAGCCTGGTCAGACACGTTCCCAGCTTCTTCTGGCACCTCTACAGCTTGGCTGGCCCCCTCTATGGCTTCTCCGTCCGCAGCTGGACTTACATCCGAGAGAGGAGCTGTTTCTTCCAGAGGTGCTGGAACCCTCCGCGTATGAGACGCGTGGATCCAATTGGGCAGGCCTCCCACCTTTACAGCTGTGTTCGTGATCAGGATGATCTGGTAGGGCCCACGCCAACGAACATCTAGGCAGCTTCTCCTTACGTGCTTCTTTACGAGTACCCAATCTCCAGGGCACAGGTCGTGGCACAAATCCTGGCACGACGGGACCTCGGCAGCCTGCACCTGAAGGGACACAGAATGAATGGCGTCTGACAGCCCCTTACAATAGTCCAGGATCATATCATCTGTGATGTTTAACAGTGCAGCCGTCGGTACAGACGGTAATCTCATTGCTCTTCCCATTAACACCTCGTGCGGTGATAGTCCCGTTCTTCTGTCTGGGGTACTACGGATGCTCATAAGGACCAGTGGCAGAGCATCAGGCCAACTCAGAGACGTTGATGAACACATTTTTGCAATTCGGGCCTTGATGGTACTGTTTATCTGCTCCACAATTCCTGATGCTTCTGGTCGATAACTACAATGCAATTTCTGATCTATGTTCAGGGCCGCACAAATCATCTTCACAAGCTCGCTGTTGAAATGGGTTCCCCTATCTGATTCCAAAGAGGCCGGCACCCCGAATCGCGGGATGAGTTCCCTAAGCAGTAACTTGGCTACTGTGAGGGTGTCACACCTACGTGTAGGGTATGCCTCGACCCATCTGGAAAATACGCAAACAACCACCAGGACATAACGAAGGCGGTTGCACCTTGGCATTTCGATAAAATCGATTTGCATCCTATTGAAGGGACCTCCAGACCTCCCTATGTGACTCAATGCAACTCGTGTTCTTTTTCCTACGTTCAGCTGCTGACAGGTCACACAACGCTGGCACACTGCTTCTGCTGCTACTCTAAACTTAGGGTTATACCAGGTTTGTCTGAATACTCTCAGCATAGCATCTCTCCCTAAGTGTACTGGACCATGGATTTGTCTAGCCATTGGGCTCACCATCTCATTGGGTAACACTGCCCTTCCATCTGCTGAAACCCAGAAATGAGCCTCACCCATCACACATCCTGCAGTTTCCCATGTTTGCTTTTCAAAATCGGGTGCATTTTCTTGCATACATTTTAACTCGTCCCAAGTGTCCACAGTTTCCAAAATCATGGCCAATTCTGTTCTGACGTTTATTCCGCCCACTTCCACCGCTGTGAAAGAGTACCCTTGTTCTGCACAGTACCTCGTGACTTCGTCGGCATATCTATTGCCTTGTGACACGAAGTCCATATTCCTGGTATGGGCGGTACATTTTACAACTGCGATACCTGCTGGACATTGCAAAGCTTCTAACAGCAGACGTACAAACTCGCCATTGCGAATGGGAGAACCTGAAGAGGTCATGTAACCTCTTTGAGACCATAACTGCCCGTAATCATGAACTACCCCGTAACCGTATTGGCTGTCGGTGTATATGGTGACTCGAATTTGGTTGCTTGCCAGGCAGGCACGCTTCAATGCAATAATCTCAGCTACCTGAGCGGAGTGTACTCCTTCCAGGCATCCAGCTTCCACAACTCCAGTAATTGTACAAACAGCGTAAGCTGCTCTTAACTGCCCAACTTCGTCTCTTACACATGAGCCATCGACAAAGAAAACGTCATCGGGGTCAGTCAGTGGCTCATCAACGATGTCAGGTCTCGGTTTGGTGCATAGTTCAGTCACATCAAGGCAATCATGGTCTGTACATACATCATCATCAATGTCACCTGGGAGTGGCATTAAGGTAGCAGGGTTCAAAACAGAGCATGTCTTGAGGGTCACGTTCTCTGCAGCAAGAATGACTTGTTCATAGCGCGTGAGCCTGCTATTGGTCAGATGCTGTGTTTTGGTCCTGGTCATTAACAGTTCAACAGAATGTGGCACATACACCTCTAACGGGTGCCCCATCACAATATTCTCGCAACGCTCGATGCTGACACCCGTTGCAGCAACGGATTTGAGACATCCGGGCAACGCTGCGGCTACTGGATCTAAGGTAGCCGAAAAGTAGGCAACTGGTCTACGGGCATTTCCGTGAATTTGGACCAAAACAGACAAAGCACAACCCTCTCTTTCACAACAGTAAAGCAAGAATATTTTATCGTAATCAGGCATTCCCAGAGCAGGAGCACGACACAGGTCCTCTCTCAGCTGCAGGAACGCCATCAAACAGTCTTTGTCCCATGGTACCGGATCACTCACCTCCTTGTGCGTCAGTTTTTGCAAGGGTTTTGCTTTCAGTGAAAAGTTCGCTATCCACTGTCGGCAATACCCCACCATCCCTAGGAACATCCTGACTTCTCTCTGTGTTTTGGGCGCATTCATCTTCATGATCGCCTCTATTCTGTCTGGGGACACCTTCCGTTTCCCTTTCTCAATTCTGTGCCCCAAGTACTGCACTTCTGTCAGGCAGTACTGCAATTTTCCCGGGGACACCTTATGGCCATTTGTAGCTAAGTGATTTAACAAAGCAATGGAGTCCTCCCTGCAAGCTTCCTCAGTTTCTGACGCCACAAGCAGGTCGTCTATGTACTGGACCAGAACCGATTTCTGGGGCAGCACTAGACTTTCAAGATTTTTCTTCAACAGCTGATTAAAGATCGATGGGCTCTCTGTATACCCCTGTGGGATACGACACCATGTTAATACGCGACCTTCCAGCTTAAAAGCGAAAAGGAAATGGCTATCCTCGTCCAATGGGATCGAAAAGAAAGCCTGGCACAGGTCTATCACGGTAAACCATTCAGCTTGGAACGGTATCTGAAACAATATCACTGATGGATTCGGTACCACTGGACAACATGAGACGACTATGTTATTAATCTTTCGAAGGTCCTGCACTATTCTGAACTTTCCCTTTGGTTTCTGCAAACCCATAATCGGGGAGTTACATGGACTACCCACGATTTCTTTCAATATTCCCTGCCTGATCATGGACTCGATCACGGGCTTTATGCCTGCAATCGTTTCTGGAGTCAATTTATATTGGGGTGTTCTTGGAAACTCAGCATGCGGTTTTACTATGATTTTCACTGGGTCCACTCCTTTGACCAATCCAATCTCTTCCCCAGTGAAATCCCACACTTCTGGTGCCACGGTCTCTCTTAGGTCCCATGGGAGCTCATCCACTGTCAAAGTGGGATACAGCTCCACACATATTCTTGAGTTTGCGACTTTGAAGTCGGCGTCATCATCATTGGTCAATACCTCCACTCCCTGCGGGGTGCAGTATATGGTACAATTTAATTTACACAAAAGGTCTCTTCCCAATAGACATACAGGACTAGACTCGCAAACCACAAACTGATGCTCATCGCTGTATTTCCCTATTTTCACCTGCACTGGTTCTGTCAATGGGCTAGTTATTCTCCTGTTTGCGACCCCCACCACTTGAATTGTCTCTCCAGACATGGGCAAGCCTGGAACTGCTGCTGATCTTATCGTGGATCGAGTGGCTCCTGTGTCCACTAGGAATGTCGTGGGGCACCCTGCCACTTCAGCCTCAACATAGGGTCCCCTTTGGTCCACTTCTAAGGCTGCCCCGAGGGTACAGTCTTCTCTCTCCACTCTCTGTCCTGTTAGTGGATCAACGTAATAGCATTCCTCTCCTCCTACAAACAGAGGCATCTGTCTATATGTCTTTCCCATTGTCCCTACTCTGGGTGGCTGAGGGAACTGGGCTCGTGGAGGTGGGGTCCCCCCTTTGAGCACCTTTCCTTGGTATGGCGTTACCCCTCTTCCTGGAGTGCTTTGAACCTCTTCCTCCTCTACTTCTTGTTCTCCAATTTCAACGTTGTAGGGACACTCGCGTTTCCAATGCCCCACCTCGTTACACTGGTGGCACCGAGTCGTCTTTTTCAATGCGGCTATATCTACCCTAGGTCTTAAGTTGGCATTCTCCTCGCCACCTCTGTTCTGGTTATTCTGTTTCCTGCCCCCAGTCCCTGTTCCCTGCTGCTGTTGCTGTTGTCCACCCTTACCAGCTGACTGCATCTGCACCACCATCAATTTTTCTTTTAGCTTCTTTGCTTTTGAGTCTATCTCATCACAGCAGTACCTAGCATATCTCAGAATTTCATCCAGCGGTTTATTTTGCCAACAAATCAAATGTTGCTGAATCATTAAACTAATATCCGGTCTTAAACCCAAAACAAATTTGGACACAAACTGCCCTATGTCTTTAGGATCCATTACGTCCAACCCGCTATATTGTTTAAATGCCTTCAGCAATCTCTCATAATATTCATGGACTGTCTCTTTGGGTTCCTGTCTAGTTCGATCTATTTTGACCCAATCTATGTCCTGCATTGGCACCTTGTCTTTCAGCCAAGTCATCACTCTTTCATATTTCGCCATGACTATCTCGGACGGTCCATTGGTCCGTGCATCTCTCTCAGGCTCTGATGTGGGCCACTCAGCACTAACCTTACATGCGGTCCACAAATCTCCTGGTACCACAATGTCAAACAGTGTGTTCAGATCTATCCATAGTACTTTGGAGATTTTTACGAACCTCTCCACTTGCTTATACCACTCGACTGGGTTCTCCCTCAATTTGGGGAAGGAATTAGTAAAGGCTGCTAAATCCCCCCTACTCCATGGCACATGCACATAGTTCCCGTTGGCGACCTCACGCAAAGGGTATGCCTCTATTCTCTGCAATCCTCCCTCTGGTGTCATTCCAAGCATGCTTCTCCTGACGGTCCCTTTCTTGGACCACCTTTCTTCCCATTTATCCAGTGCCCTCCATGTCCTTATTCCTGTGATCAGTTCCCTTATGTGTGTTTTTAACCCTATTGTTCTTCTCTCATCTAGGTCCTGATCTGAATAATGTAGCCTATGGTTACCCTGTAATGCTTTGGCCCTCGACAGGTCTACCATATATTTTCCCGCCAGTTCGACTAATTTCTCGTGTGCTGTTCTCGCTTTCCGAGTGATGTCCTTTGCCATGAACAGTATCTCATCCTGTTCATACATCTCCATTCTTTCTAGAGGCAAGGTACCATCCACCATGTCATCCAGATCTGACTTTAAGCTGGCGACATCGAGCCTTTTAGCTTTTATCTCGGCTCTCAGTATGTCTTTCTTAGGGGGTTCGCTGGTCTCTCTTCCGTCCCAGCTCCGGGCCCTACGCTTGGGCTCAGGGGAGTTAAGGAGAGTCCTCCCTTGCTCCCATCTCTCTAAATCCCATGCTCGGCCATCCTGCCTGGGGAGGTGATGAAACACGGGCCTGTTTCCCCCAATCCCATTTTGTCCATTCTCTCTGGCCTCCCTTACTTCGTGGCAGGATTCTCTGCTGTTCTCCCTCCTATCGCTATTCTCTCGTTGTCTAGTGTCACTCAGGATTCGGTATGTTCCCTCTCGGCTCCCCATCTCCCCCGGACTGTTTTCTGGTCCGTAATCACAGGGGTTATGGCGAGGTCTCTCGCAACTCCCATCTTGTCTAATATTACCAGTCTCATGGTAGGTGCACTTAAAGCTGTTTCTGTACTCTTGCGTTCTCCTGTCTCCTTCACTGTGTATTGGGCGGGACACCCCCCCACACTCAGGGCTCCTGCTTTCCAGGTCGGGTCTACCTCCACTCCTGGTGTGATGGGTGTCTCCCCTACTGTCCTGACCCCTCCCGTCCCACTCCGGACTGCTTTCATCAGCCCCGCAGTGAGTCCGGGTCCTGCTATCCTGGCTTTCCCTTCCAGCTTCTGCTGCTATGATGCTCTTGTGAGCCTCCACTGCCTCATCCCATTTCTTCATGTACTCATTTAACTCCTGGAAGGATTTCGGTCTTGCCCCCCTCAGATCCATCGGCCATCTGGGGCCCCCCGGATCTCCTGTTGGATCTACTGCAGTATGTACTGGGGTGCTCCAATCTCTCGGTCCTGACATCTGACTTGGGGAATTAATTGTATCGTTCCTCCTTGCCATCTCTGCTCTCTCCCTGTCCCTTCGTACCTGTTCTTCCCCTCGAGCTCTTTCCGGGTCATAAATCGATACTATAGGGCCTATAGTAACAGGTACCTGCAAGGCATCTGGCAGTGCGTAGGATGTGGCACACTCTGTTTCTGGCACCCTTTGTACCACAAACCTTCCGACTACCTGCTGCACCGGACTAGGTTGGGACGGTTCCTTCTTTGCAGTGGGATCCCAATCTGTAATGGGAAGCGGTCCATACTCCCCTATGCTAGCCCCCCCTTCTCTGTTTGGCTCATCTTTACCTGTCTCTTTGTTGTACGGGGGTGGCCTATCTGTTAGTAACCTATTTATCAGGCTGTCCTCTGTCTCGCTCTCATCATCTTCTTCTAATGGGCTTTTGTTTCCGGGCGCTTCTAACACTGGGTACAGTTTGTTTACTTCAATGTTATGCACTCTCCATCTTTTAGCATCCGCATCCCATTTTGCATCCTGCACTGCTCTTTCTTGGCATCTATTCAGGTTCCTCTCGTGGGCTGCCCTAATCCATGCATTGAGAGCTTCAAACTGGGTCGGTCTAGGCATAGGTCTCATTGAGGTCATGACTGCTTTTAATCGGTGTAGCACCTCTAATCTGAACGTCCCGTACTTTGGGAACGTCAGTTCCTCATTTCCTTCTGTAGTCTTACTCCACTCTGTAATCCACATTATTGTGTCTAACCCAACATTTGCCGCCATATAATAAGCCGGCGTACCCTCTGGCGGGGCTTCTTCCCCTTCATAAGATCTCCGCCTCTCTCTTTTAAAAGCCGCTCTTAACCATTTAAAACATTTCATGATTATACGCACAATTTCCAGCCTCGCTATTCTGTTTACTTCCTGATGACAATCCACCAATCCTAGCGCGGCTTTGCTAGCTGGCCTATCACAGCGCGGTCCTGCTCCGGCCGGCCAATCCAAGCGCGGCACTCTCTGACGTCACTCGTCTCCGCTTCGCAGCAGCACCCCTCCTTTCTCAGCTCGTCTCCCGGTCATGCATGCGTCCCATTCATACACCGAAAAATGACTAATTCCGACCAAGCGGTCACTTCTCTCGACTGTACGTCCACAGTCTATCTGTAATTGTCACCACAACTGACGAAATGTCTATCGTCTCTCTGATAGGTTGCTTACACACAGTAACTTCCGACCAGCGTCCGTTACTCACGCACTCACTCTTACGTTCCCCCTATCTCGGTCCTGCGGGCGATCAATGGTACCTCATGACCCCCTTCACACTGGTTGACAATTACTCTGGATGTCCGATACACCCGAACCACTTAAGCTCTCTTTGAACTTAAGATTTGCACCGGTTGCGCGCGCTCACAACCTGTTCCACAGTCACTCTACAGGCATTCAACTCCGCCAGACATTTACAACATAGATACAACACAAAAACACCGCAATCTAACACGCATGACCCTTTATACTCACTCTCGACCGATACTGCTGCTTTTCTGTCTCACGTCATCCGGACCTTCTTCGGCGGGCGGTTCTTCCGATCATCGATCTCTAGGGGCCCTCGGGGTAATCTAACCTGGCCTAGATCACCTTCCTCAAGAAGGCAACCATCCTCTATAGCTACCAACTGCGGGGGCGGGATTTTGATCGCTATCTTATCACTCTTGATCTAAACCCCGTTCTGGTCGACTGAACCTTTATTGCCTGTCATTGAGGGAAGAAAGTGCATCTCTTACCAGGTTAGTTCAATCAGTAATGGACTCGGCTCGGAAAAACCACAAACTACTTCTAAGTTCAAAGATTTATTATAAGGTTAAGGTTAATTGCAAGTACAGGCATCTCAAGATGAGATTCAAAAGATATACGGGCACCACTACATACATGTGCTCTCTGAAAGCCCTCAGACGGGCAAAGAAAACAACAAGGACTAGTTCTAAAATCAAAAGGGCTGCAAGCATAGACACGTATTGTGATCTCTCCGTCATTTACAGCAGGAATCAAAATTCAGGTTAGGCTGTCCCTACCCTGCTCTGGATGGTATCCCTACTTAACAGAATCCCAACCCATCAAAAGGTGTCAGCTGTGAATGACTTCCTAGGGAGGTCACCCACTCTTAGTCTCTTGGTGAAAACCTATGATCTCCAGTCATGACCCCTCTCTGCCTACCCATCCGCTCTCTAAAGGGTCCTCCGGCATCTGCTCTAACTCCACCCAGGGGTGCTGTCCCTAATACAAAACACAACAACATTCGAGACGCCCCTCGTGAGACGCCCATCACGTGGTGTCAAATCTGGCTCTTTCCATGATGTTTTTCCTCTGGGCCTCGTGCGTTAGCGTTGACCTTGCTTCTCAGACTCTTCTCCGGCCCGCCGATACCCCCAAACATTCCGGAATCCTCCTACATGTCTGCATCAGTCTCTTGAACAGAACTCTATTCATCCAATTATTAATTGGAACCCCCTCACATTTGCAGACAGACATCCGTAGCTGAATCCCCAATTTCATAGACTTCTAACAGAAGTTTGCAACTTTTTCCCTGACACAAGTCAGCCTGTACCAGTACGTGCAGATTAAACCCCTTCTATCATTTCAGGCCTACAACCCTTCTTGCAGCACATAAACTAAAATAACATGTTAGCATCATTTCTTGAATAATAAGAAAACACCTCTATGGAATATAAATCTAACAAATAAACAAATCATTGTAACATTAGTGCAGTCCATGTTAATGAAATGTGTACCTTTCTAATCCCTTCTAGCCTGGCCATGCGGCCTGTCCTTTTCTGTGCCTTGCAGCATGACATTCTTTCCATTAGCAGCTACATAACATGGACTATGATTTATCACGTCTAATAAGGTTATACATTTTTCGCTCATTTCTGCATTAGTTCCACTTCTATATGAAATCTCTAGATTAACTACACATTTCGAAGTATATGTGAATATAATTTCAGCACTCATAGCATTTCTCCTTATGATTTGTGCATACTACTCGTAATTCTGACGTACTCATACATTTCGTTCAGTTTGCGCTCTCTCATACCTTATGAACTGAAAGTAGAAAAAAGGATCTCTGTGACAAAAGCAGTAACCCACTGAGCTATCCACATAAAGTACAGCCCTCTGATCTGCATGGTACTCTTTCTTTGCAGCAGGCGTATTAACCCCCTGTGCTACTTTATCATAAGTCAAAACTGACACTCGACAAAACTCTAATCTCCTCCAGAGTTATCCTTGACGTTCTTATTGCTGCATGAGAACTGCTGGACACACAAGGAACTCTGCAGCAGGTACTTTTAAACCCAAAAGCTATTTCTAAACACAGAGACCCTCACCTGCTCCTTAGCTCTGCGCCAGGTGCGGCTGCGCCAGTCACACCGCCCTAAAGCTGGCCGTGCCTACCAATCAGTCTTCTGGAGTTAATGCAAAGGGGGTATTTTGGAGTACAGGGAATTAGCAGTGATTTAGTCTAATCTTTAATCTGATCATGTGTAACAAAAGTAAGAAGATACCAACATTAGAGTTAGGGTTCCATCTCTGCACTCAGAAAACAGAGTTCAATATGCAAATCACGGTGGGATATGAAAAACCACAACCTCCCTTGCAAGGGGAGTAGTTTTTCTTTGGAAACCTGATGCACAAAGTTGCCTTAGCTCTGCTTCAAGATGTTAAGATCCAGTCCTGATGATCCACCTGCCAAGAGCATGGTGTTATAATGGATGAGATGGGCTATGTCAGACAAGTCTAATGCTGGAGCGGATCCTGAGCTAGGCCGCGCCTTCACCCGCGGCTCTGAGAACGGATGGAGTGGTGGTGTGTGTCCTCTGCAGGGATTGGTTGGTGCACCATCGTTCCTTTGCACTCCCATGCACCAGAAGCAGTGCAAGTCAGCATTGATTTGAGGTGCATTTGCCGGCTGCATTTGGAGATAATTGGTCATTCTCCCACGTAGAGAATTTAAAAGTCCCACTCTTTCCACCTACCAACTCACCTGCTCTCCGATACACTTTGAACATAGATTTACTTTCATCGCTGACACTAACATTCCATGTAGGAATAATGAAGGTAGCTGGAGAACCTCCAAGTAGAAACACATTGAGTTGTGTAAAATCGTAGAGATATCTAGACTTCAATGATTTTACCAGAGAGTGGGTTCCACCCGGTGGCTCTCATTGATTACAAAATCACCAGCTTATTGAATAGCATCCTTTAAATTGGATATTTCACGGTTCTAGAACGAGTAATGCCCATGTTGGTTCTTTACTACTATATACAGCAAGCAGCATGAGCTTCACTCCACATCCCCACCGGACAACAATGTTCCTTCTACTCAATCCCACACCTTAACCCCCACCTTGAAGCATGATTGACACATGAGACAATCCTTCTGCGATTATGGAACGCTCTGCTGCTAAGACTCCGCCTCCTCACCACATGTCATGTCCCCTTCAAAAAGGACCTCAAAGCCCTTCTCTTGGAACAACACCTGGCCTAACTTTCTCCCACCCCCTTCCACCCCGTCAAGTGTGCCCCAATCTCTACCAGCACGAATGATGGTTGTCCAGCTCGCTGTACTGTGCCACCTGCTTGTCACTGCTATTATGTCTTACAATGAATACAGGGGAAGCGATCTACCCCATGAGGAGGCCAACCTGGGGTGGTCTTACAAAAGTTGCCCTGGGGCCACAACCGGCATTTGCACCCTCTTTGTGTGCCCCCGGGGCACTTTGGTATTATAGAAGGGGGTGCAGGTGCTTGTGCCCCCCCTTCTATATACAGATAGCCCTGGTGAACTTAAAGCATCAAAAAATCAGGAACCCAAAGTACTGGATTCAGAGACCTAGTTTGTATGTTATGGTCACTGCACAAATTATGTCAGTACATACCAGAAGAAGAAAGAAAAATTTCTTTCTAGAGTCCTCTCACTCACTGGGGTTTCCCCACGGTGACATGCTTCATCATTGGGGCCATCCGCGTTCTCTACGAAAAGGGGCGTGCTGCGACTAGCGAACTACGCAGGAGCACTTTTATTGTGAATAGACTATGTGTGGTGTAAAGTGATGAGGAGGTGGAGTGGGTGTAAGTGAATTAAAAATACCGTGCTAGTGGGCCTCAACAAATTTATTTCGCTCCTAGTTTGGTATATTAAAATGGGGGTGACTCTGCTATTTAACCTTAAATAGGGCTAAATCAGTGTGTGGTCAACATGTTTCAAGCTCCCCAGGCTTTTCGTCAGGACCATACAAGGACCAGCCCTGTATATACCACTCCTATATTCAAATGAATAGGATGAATAAAATTACCATACTACTTCTAACGCTGTTAATTTTTAAACATGCGTGTTATACATACAATTGTACTTTCTCGTTGTTTATGTATTGGTGCTTAATAGCACTACATGGTCTCTGGTGGGGGCAGGATCACCTCATGGAAACATTGTTCCTTATCGGCGAAACCGCACCATGTTACCTACTCGTTCCCCTCCGGACCGGGAGCTTGAAACATGTTGACCACACACTGATTTAGCCCTATTTAAGGTTAAATAGCAGTGTCATAAGCTGAGGAATTGTAGAAACTCCCACTGCAGTGAGTAAGTTTCATAGTGGGGTATTGCGGACACTGGCAGAGCGGCTGTACCTCAAGGGAGAAGCTACCAATGATACAGCAGGAGCAGAAGCACCGCAGTACACTGCACCCAGAGTTTTTGTATAAAGATATATCATTTTTTTTACTACACGCAAAGTTGTAAGGGGGCCATTTTCGTTATTTGCATTAGAACCCCTCGACCCCGAATTCTAATGTTTGGCACCAGGGCGTCTATAAAAAGGAACCATCCCTAAGCTTAGCACTAGGCCGGTGTGGCAAATTCCATCCCGCTCGCGGAATATGTGGAATTGGCAGAATTTGCGGCATATGGGTAATTTGGAGTTTTGCAGAGAACGTGGATTTGTCAAAAATTCAGCGATCCGCGGCTTCGTGGAATTTTTTGCTTGTTCGCGCTTTCAAAATGCTTGTTCACAAGATATTTCCCCCCCGAGCACGCAAGCAGCGTTCCCGAACAGGAAAAAAGCATCACGAAAGGGGAGAACAAGCAATTCCGCATGTTCACAGATTTTTTACCATTTCGCGGAGCTTTGTATAGCGTGACTATGCAAATTCCTCCCACCACTACTTAGCCCCCTGAATGGCAGACATGGCAACCAGAGATGCCACTTGCCACAGCACAGTGTCACAGGGCACCACCCTGGCCTATTTCAGCATCATTGTTCGCCCCATTAGACATGGACTTAGAGAATTGCTCTGAAATTCTTGAGGGACGACCCTGGCAGCAGCTCAGACGTTTTTGGGGACACGGGACCGGTGATGGGCATAATGTCCTGTGATTCCTCTCAGCATAGAACTTTGTATCAGCATTTATTTAGTGGAACACATTGTATCCAATTGTTACCCTATTTCCGCTCTGCGCCTATTTTTGTAGTTTTCACATATAGGCACATGAAGACTAGCGAGTACTGGAATATTACTTTAGTGCAAGTTAAGAATTGCATGTTAATCTGATGGCCAGAATTGTTGAACACTGTTCAAATGTGGTTTAAAATTCACCATTGTGTCCGTTTTTTCCAGTCATTTCTTTGAGAAGAATTTTTTTGTTTGTTTGTTTTCGGTGTATGTTTATATATCGCGAATTTCCCAAAGGCATCGGAGCTCTTTTCATTAGCACCACTTACATTACACAAGATCGGATTTTTTTTAGGCACAGGGAGACGAAGGGATTTGCCCAGAATCACAGGATGTTGAAGAGACGCCGGGACTAGACTCCGGTCCCCAAGTTCCAGAGTAGGCAGCTCCGATAGTTAGGCCACATCTCTTCCCCCTGAACCTGGCAACAGAGAGCTGGGCTTGCTTGCCACCGCTCACGTGGTGCCAGTCGGGGCTGGCAGGAGAGGTTTGCCCGGGTTAATGTTGGTTCCCTGTCTGTCCTCGCTCACGCGTTGGTGAGCACAGAGCAGACGCAGCCATCAGGTGCATGGGTTCTGTTCACAGGCAGCTCGGCGCGCTTCCCCCAAACCCCTCAAACAGATGAATGAGCACCAGCTGTCAAGCATGGGCGCCAGATTCACAAAATTATTGATGGGGCCTGGGTCACATGACTAATTTTTAATATAAATGTAAATCAGAGGCTTGATCAGGCGCCGCAGGCGGCAAAGGCAACTGCAAGAGGCTTTGCTGAGTTTAACTTTCATCTCTTTGTTTTGATCTATCAAATAAATGTCGATCCCTTTGGACAAGAATGTTGGATTTTCAATTTTCAAGGTGAAGCCAAGAAAGGATTTTAACGCCAATGGAACAAATCTGCATACGTTTATGTCTTCCCATTAAAGGAATCTCGTAACCCTGAGCAGTACGGGCGCTGTTCCATTAAAGGTACAACAGCGCTGCTCAGAAGTGCGACACTGTCGCTTTAAATGAATTACGGACCTTCCGAGAAGACATGCGCAGTTCTGTTAAAGAGAGCTTTCGGTGAATGATGTCATAATACTCAGGGCCGGACTGGGAACTGAAACCAGCCCTGGCAAATTTTGCCAGACCAGCCCCCGTCCGGCGCGTAGCGAGCGAGCCTGACCGCCACTAGGAATTCAGAAAAAGCATATGAGCATATGTTTCCACATAGTTGTGTGACGACTATTGAACTGATTCACAAAACTGTCCATCCTCACCATGTGTTCTTTCGATATCCTAAACAAGAGAAGTCTGGGCACTGTATAGTTTGCATATGCCTTGAATTCTCACTCCCTTTACCTACTTTGTTCATGTCCCCCCTACTGGCTCTCTCTCCTTTGTTCATGTCCCCACTGCACATACCCTTCCTCCATTATTCCTGTTGACCTCCCACCCGCCCTCTGTCCACTGCCTATGTTGCCCTAAGCCGCTTGCCCGCCAATGTCAATGTTCACCCCACCTGCTCTCCCTTCATTGTCCATGCTGCGCCAATCCAACCTTCCTCAGTTGTCTGTGTTGCCCTCCACCCACCACCCCCTTGTTCTCCATACTGACCCCCAACGCACCCTCCACTCTGATGGTTGTGTTGCCTATCAATTTTCTGTGTTGCCACTGCACTCTGTTGTCCATGTCTCAACCCCTCACCTGCCCTCTCTCTGTTGCACATGTTAGCCATAGCCCGCTCTACCTCCATTGTCCATGTTGTGATTGTTCTTCCGTAGTCTGTTATGCTCCTCCACCCACAATAACAAAAAAGCACTATAACGCTGGCGCTGCTGGCCGCATCAGATCACTTTTTTATCACACCCTGCATTGTCTGTGCTGCTCTCCAGGCCTATCCTTCCTCCCTCGTGTTGTCTCTCTTCCCGCCCTACCTCTCACAAAAATAAAAGCACAATGTCGAATTGCTTTATTTTCTTTTTACTTTCAGTCATGCTGCCCTGCCTGCAGCCGCGCTGCTGTGTGACATGGCTAAACATTGCATTAGGCAGTCTTCAGCTGTAAGTCAGATTGGTAGCATGACATGAAGGAGGCTGGCGCGGCTTGAGTGCAGGGGATGGGACTGGTGTGAATAGTGAATACTGATGGCGATGGTTTGGCACAGATGTATTGAGGGGTTGTATTGTGCGAGTGGCGATATCTGAGGGTTACTGTTTTGTTTGTCCGTGTGTTTTGCCTACGTTCATTATCAAGCAATCAGAGGCAAGCACGTCCTATCCCTAGAAGTCACATCGCCCCAATTCGGTTCTGAAAGTGCTCTCCTAAGTCCTAAGGACTTAACTAGGGTCCCTAGTTATACTCCTTAGGACTTAGGAGAGCACTTTCAGAACCAAATTGGGGCGATGTGACTTGCGGGTACCCAGTTACTGTTAGTGGAGCGGAGCCGGAGAACCATACTTCATCAGACTGGGTAAGACCCGTACGGCCCAGCGAAGACAATGGGAGCATTGCCTGATCCAGAGGATGTGCGCTCAGCTCAGACAGGAATGGGTAGGGTTACGGGTAACTAAGATAATTGGAGCAAGCAACGCTGAACAAAGAGCTAGCAGGAGTCGGCGAGAGGCCTAAGGAGCCAACAGGAGTTCGACCAGCACTGTTTCTCAATGGCAGCACACACCTTCTGCTGAATCAAATATTGTACCCGAGGTAACCAACATGTGGGGGGAGACAAAGCCACTTTCATAGGTGTGCTTCTCAAAGCTCTTTTCCTGTTGATTACATATGGTCAGGTGACTGCTGCGATGTGCAGCCAGACCTAAAAAGTAAACTCTGAATCTCAGAAGTTGTGAAATACATTTGTTAACTATGGTGATTTTTTAAAAAGCGCATCACAACACTATACAAGTATCCTAACTTTTCCAGACTGATGCATGGAGTTGACAATGGTTGCAGAATATAAATCAGTAATTTGTAGATTTAATTATGTAACTAAGAAGAGCCAAGCAACGGATGTTCCACCATGTTGGACTGAATCTACACTATCAACAGATATGGAATCTGGAGCCAGAAATGCCATGACAACCAAACACATTACGACAAGTTTGTACTTGTAATACAGAAAGTCAGGGCCACAGGAATTATGCGATTCTATGGCTGTTTTTTTCCGCACAATAATGCATGCTGCATTATGCTTCAAAATTTGCCTGATCTTGCCCCATCATTTAGTGAAACCTACTGCATCATTTTGTTCTCCCCTGCTGCATAGTTCCAGTGGCCCGCATAAAGTAAATCAATAATAGAACATGATACAAAGGCCATAACATGCCACTTCTTATACTTCTAATGAATCCCCAGTCCCATATCATTTATCACTCCTCTTGGTCACTTACCCCCCGCCACGAGGAACAATCACACTTTCACATTAAACACACTTCAAGCCTTCGCTCTAGAGCAGCAGGGTTTGTGATAGGAAGGCATTTTCCCCAGCTTTTGAAGGCCTCACATATGCTTTTTTATGAGCAATGACGTCTATTCCGGAGGTCAACCAAAGCTGTTAATTTAATACAAGGGAAGGGTTTTCTTCAGTACTCGTACAAATGATGCTCAACTATTCAGTTGACCGGTTGGCACAATTTGCGCCTTCATGAGCTGGCACCCACTCACAGCAGCTTCTCCGTTTGCCAGTTGCCCAGCTGCTGACAGCTGGATACCAGGTCACCCCATTCCATGACATCACAGCACAGCACAGCAAGCAGCAGCCAGTGACAACACACATGAGTATAACACACCTCTACCTATATACAATGACTACACACCCTATGGTAAGTATAACAGAACATAATTTACATAAAATCTCTTCTTTGTACAGGGCATCCACAGTGCCAAAAAACTCTATCCCATCACAGACACAAAACAAGACACTGCAACCTACCAACACAACTACACATCGTACTCACACTCCCCAAAGCATCTGTCACCCCACAAGAGAGAGGAACAGTAACTGGAGGACACTAGAGGACGCTAAAGCAGGGAAAGTGTCAATCACACCCACTGTAATATCATTGTGCTGTGTGTTATCCCAGCCGCATCACCAGTCTTGCAAAGTGACCTCGAAATCACTCGCATGGGGAATGTTTCGTTTACTCCAACTACCACTTGGCAGACAAGACAACCCTCCGCACCAGGGCCCTGGCATGCCCATCTGGGGCTGTACGCAGACCTCTGCGTCTCCTACAGTGTGGGGGAGGGCGGGGAAGGCAACCCTTCGGGGGACCCATTCAGCACCATGACAATGAATATTTGTGAGCTATGAGGGGTCACGCCACTAATGCCCTCCCTTCGCCCACCACCACCACCTTCTCTCGAACTCCTCAGTTCCTGCAGGTGATGACATCACAGTATTTCTGATGCAACAGCCTCAGGCCCAGGCATGAGCGCAGATCATAATATCGTTCTTAGCTGGAGATGTAAATATAATGCACCAATATCGCGCCTGGCGCACAGATGTATGGTACCCTAGATAAAGGGAAAGTGTTGTCGTCCCATCGCCCCCTGCAAAGGGGCCACTTTTAGTTTTCTCTGGGTATTCATGCGCCCTGGGCAGGCCCCTACTATTGTCGGTATCGCAGACGTCTATTAGCATGATGTAACATGTAACAAACAGAGCTGCTGCTATGCATATACGGTCAGTGGTAACGGTCGGACTGGAAATGGGTGGAATCTCTGGAGTCCAGACCACCACCACTGCGCGACGCTGCAACTGTTTGTGAGAAATGACAATCCCCATTAATTGCAGGGGCGGAAAAACATACTCACCTCCTGCTGTTGTTGGTTGCAGCACTGGCAGACACAGGGGGTCTACATCGGCGGGCTAGCCAGTAGGATAACTAAATTATGGCCGCTCCGGTCTTTGCTCCTCTCGTCACCGCAGTCACGCGCAGTAATTGCCCAATGCGCATGCGGAAATTACATCAGCCGCACCCAAGAGAGGCGCGCATAAGCGGCGTAGGAGGAGACAGGGCATAATTCTGCGCGCGCTGCGCACAGGCACCTCCCTCCTCCTCCTCCTGAAACTTTGTTTAGGTTGCACTGCACGCATACTTTCAGTATACTACACACGGGTCAATCAGGCTTGCTGCTGGCGCTAGTAGTACTTTAGTATTCAGAATCAGGCCTACTTGTAAGTTTGAGACTTAGAGTCTCTCAGACACGAGTCACACGACACCTGGTGACTTCTCTGTGACTGAGTGAGTGACGCTGTGAATGTCGGACTGAAATCGGCCCCCCAGCCACAAAACCGGCCCCCACCCCCTCCAGCCTACCGGGGGATTGCCCGGTGCCCTAAAGCACCAGTCCGGCCCTGATAATACTCCCAAAGCCCAAGCAGACGTCATCAGAGGACATGCACTCTCTTCGAATGCATCTTGTTGAAGCTTGTTAGTGACGCCAGTGGCGTAACGAAACTTGAGGGGGCCCCCCTGCAAACTACATGGAGGGGGCCCCCCTCCCATCATCCGTGCCAGTCTAGAGCTCTCAGGCCAGCGACCCGCCATCCTGCAGGGGATGCGGGTTGTTGTTGCGCCACTGTCACCAATACAGTTGTTATAACTAACACTGGATGGTGGAGTTAAAGGTTGGGCTTAGTCTGCTTGAAGGCTATCAAAGGTGGTGGTCCATTCATTACAGGGTCCCTGCCATCAGTAGGCCGGGGAAGTTTTCCCATTTTTAGGTGGGTTTCCTGCTGCAAACTCCAGTCATGATATACAACATCGGGCCCACTCATCGTTCAGTTTTGACAAAAGTGCATCAACTGCTCCTTCGCGTTTCCGTTTTAAAACATTAGACAATGCGACTTTGCAGTATTTCAAAAGGAGATGTAACTACAAAGAGCACATTTTGCTAATACATTTTTATTAGTAGACAATAGCAATCTTAAGATGCATTGTATAGCTTCATACACACTGTGACCCCAATTCCATCACAGTCTCTCTCTCTCTCTCTTTCAGTGAGTCAGTCTCACTCTCTCAGTCAGTCTCTCTCTTCAGTCAGTCTCTATCAGTCAGTCAGTCTCTCTCGCTGGTGGTCAGGTTCTCTCTCTGTCAGCCTCTCTCCGTCAGGCAGTCTCTCTCTGTCAGTCTCTCTCTCTGTCAGTCTCTCTCTCTCTGTCAGTCTCTCTCTTTCAGTCGGCCTCTCTCTCTCAGTCAGTCTCTGCCTCTCCCTGTCATTCTCTCTCTCTCTGTCAGTCAGTATCTCTCTACCTCAGTCAGTCTCTCGGCCAGTCAGTCTCGCAGTCAGTCAGTATTCAGTCTCTGAGTCAGTCAGTCAGTCTCCCTACTCCCTCTCCACTCTCTCTCTACTCTGTCCACTCTATCTCCACTGTCTCACTTGCTCTTCACTCTCTCTCCACTGTCTCTCCACTGTCTCTCTCCACTCCCTCTCTCCATCCACTCTCTCTGCTCTCTCTCCACTCTCTCTGTCAGTCTCTCTCTCTTTTAGCCTCTCTCTCTCTCAGCCAGTCTCTCTCTCAGTCAGTCTCTATCTCTCTCAGTCAGTCTCTATCTCTCTCTGTCAGTCTCTCTCTCTCAGTCAGTCAGTCAGTCAGTCTCACTCTCTCTGTCAGTCCATCTCTCTCGGTCAGTCTCTCTCTCAGTCTCTCTCTCTCTCTGTCAGTCTCTCTCTCTGTCAGTCCCTCTCTCTGTCAGTCCCTCTCTCTGTCTCCCTCAGTCAGTCAGTCAGTCTTCCAGACAGTCTCTCTCTCTCCCTCTGTCAGTCTCTCCACTGTCTCTCTTCACTCTCTCTCTCCATCCTCTCTCTCTCTCTCTCCATCTACTCTCTCTCCACTCTTTCTGTCAGTCTCTCTCTCTCTTTTAGCCTCTCTCTCTCTCAGCCAGTCTCTCTCTCAGTCAGTCTCTATCTCTCTCTGTCAGTCTCTCTCTCTCAGTCAGTCAGTCTCACTCTCTCTGTCAGTCCATCTCTCTCGGTCAGTCTCTCTCTCAGTCTCTCTCTCTCTGTCAGTCTCTCTCTCTGTCTCTCTTAGTCAGTCAGTCTCTCTCAGTCAGTCAGTCTTCCAGACAGTCTCTCTCTCTCCCTCTGTCAGTCTCTCCACTGTCTCTCTCCACTCTCTCTCTCCATCCACTCTCTCTCTCTCTCTACTCTCTCTCCACTCTTTCTGTCAGTCTCTCTCTCTCTTTTAGCCTCTCTCTCTCTCAGCCAGTCTCTCTCTCAGTCAGTCTCTATCTCTCTCTGTCAGTCTCTCTCTCTCAGTCAGTCAGTCTCACTCTCTCTGTCAGTCCATCTCTCTCGGTCAGTCTCTCTCTCAGTCTCTCTCTCTCTGTCAGTCTCTCTCTCTGTCTCTCTTAGTCAGTCAGTCTCTCTCAGTCAGTCAGTCTTCCAGACAGTCTCTCTCTCTCCCTCTGTCAGTCTCTCCACTGTCTCTCTCCACTCTCTCTCTCCATCCACTCTCTCTCTACTCTCTCTCCACTCTTTCTGTCAGTCTCTCTCTCTCTTTTAGCCTCTCTCTCTCTCAGCCAGTCTCTCTCTCAGTCAGTCTCTATCTCTCTCTGTCAGTCTCTCTCTCTCATTCAGTCAGTCAGTCTCACTCTCTCTGTCAGTCCATCTCTCTCGGTCAGTCTCTCTCTCATTCTCTCTCTCTCTCTGTCAGTCAGTCTCTCTCTCTCTGTCAGTCAGTCTCTCTCTCTCTGTCAGTCCCTCTCTCTGTCAGCCCCTCTCTCTAAATCAGTCAGTCAGTCTCTCTCAGTCAGTCAGTCTTCCAGACAGTCTCTCTCTCTCCCTCTGTCAGTCTCTCTCAGTCAGTTTCTCCCTCTCTCCGTCAGTGACTCTCTCTGTCAGTCAGTCTCTCTCTCTCTCTGTCAGTCTCTCACTCTCTGTCAGTCAGTCTCTGTCAGTCTCTCTCTCTCCCTGTCAGTCTCTCTCTCTCTGTCAGTCTCTCTCAGTCAGTAATTCTCTCTCTACCTCAGTCAGTCTCTCTTTCTCTCTGTCAGTCAGTCTCTCTCCGTCAGTAAGCCTCTATCTCTCTCTCTCTCTCAGTCTCTCTCTCTCTGTCAGTCAGTCTCTGTCAGTCTCTCTCTCTCCCTGTCAGTCTCTCTCTCTGTGTCAGTCTCTCTCAGTCAGTCAATCTCTCTCTCTCTGTCAGTCTCTCTCTCAGTCGGTCTCCCTTGCAGTCAATCAGTCTCTCTCTGTCAGTCTCTGTTTCTCTCTGTCAGTCAGTATCTCTCTACCTCAGTCAGTCAGGCAGGCAGGCAGTCTCCGTCAGTCAGTATTCAGTCTCTGAGTCAGTCTCCCTACTCTCTCTCCACTCTCTCTCTCTCTCTCTCTACTCTGTCCACTCTATCTCCACTGTCTCACTCTCGATCCACTGTCTCTCTCTCCTGTCTCTCTACTGTCTCTCGACTCTCTCTATACTGTCTCTACACTTTCTCTCCACTGTCTCTCTCTCTCCAACCTCTCCTCTCTCTCTCCACTGTCTCTCTCCACTTTCTGTCTCTCCACTCTCTCTTTCCGACCTCTCCAATCTCTCCACTCGCTCTCTCCACTCTCTCTCTCCACTCTGTCTCTCCACTCTGTCTCTCCACTCTGTCTCTCTCTCTATCCTCTTTCTATCTACTCTCTCTCCATATGTCTCTCTCTCTCCATTATCTCTCTCCAGACTCCACTCTTTCTCTACTCTCTCTCCACTCTCTCCACCGTCTCTCCACTCTCTCTCTCCACTGTCACCCTCCACTCTCTCTCTCTCCACTGTATCTCCACTATCTCTCTCTTTAGTGTCTCTCTCCACTTTCTGTCTCTCCACTCTCACTCCACTCTTTCTCTCTCTACTCTCTCTCCACTTTCTCCACAATCTCTCCACTCTCTCTCTCTCTCTCCACTCTCTACTTTCTCCCTCCCTCCGATCTCTCTCCACTCACTCACTCTCCACAGTCTCTCCACAGTCCCTGCACTCTCTCTCTCCACTCTCTCCACTGTCTCCCTCCACACACTCCCTCCACTCTCTCTCTCTACTCTCTCGACTCTCTCTCCACTGTCTCTCCCCACTCTCTCCCCACTCTCTCTCCACCCTCTCCCTCCACTCTCTCCCTCCACTCTCTCCCTCCACTCTCTCCCTCCACTCTCTCTCCACTCTCTCTCCACTCTCTCTCTCCACTGTCTCCCCACTCTCTCTCTCCACTCTCTCTCTCTCTCCACTCCATCTCTCCACTCTCTCCCTCCACTCTCTCTCTCCACTCTCTCTCTCCACTCTCTCTCTCCACTGTCTCCTTCCTCTCTCTCTCTCTCTACTCTCTCTCTCTCTCTCTCTACTCTCTCTCCATCTCTCCACTGTCTCTCTCCACTCTCTCTTCACTGTCTCTCCACTCTCCCCCCCACTCTCTCTCCACTCTCTCTCAACTGTCTCCTTCCACTGTCTCCCTCCACTCTCTCTCCACTCTCTCTCCACTGTCTCCACTGTCTCTCTCTCTCCAATCTCTCCACTCTCTCTCTCCACCCCCTCCACTCTCTCTCTCCATTCTCTCTCTCTCCACTTTCTGTCTCTCCGCTTGCCTCTCTCTCTCTCCACTCTCACTCTCTCGCGCTCTGGGGGGCATGGGCAAATTACCGGCAAGGTACGCAGGCCATTATGTTGCACCCTCGTTCTGGTTAATTATAATGTTTAGAGGAACAACAGTTGTTGCGTAAATATGATAATTTTAGGACTTCAATCACCTAAACCATTGCTTGCTAAATGAGATAATAGACATTTTTCAATATATATATATATATCATTCAGGCATGTGATTCATTTTTGAACACTCACTTTTTGTAAAACCCTTTATAAATATAACTATCAAAAGCAATGTTGAGTAACAGTGACTCAAAAGGCAGCATTGTTCTTATATAAATAACTTTTTGGAAGCACACTGTCGTCTGGAAACATTTTAAATTCGTAGGCATAATACAATACCTCACAAATATCTATGTATTCTCAGATGGAAAATCCCTGATGGGAAATCCATCTGGCTACCTACTAATGTTTTTACTCGGGTCAGTTACAGAGCCTGAGATTTAAAAGGGAGTACACTGGAAAATACAAACCCAATAACCAGTTGCAGGATTGCAGTGTTCCCCAGGTAAACATCAGGTGTCAAAAAACCAATATGGTAGCTACTACGTCTAGCAGAAACTCTTTGCAATCGGCCAACGGGGATTTTCACTAGGGTTGTGAAAAGGCACCATCAGGGTTCAATCAATAAGGAGCAGAGAGCATGGAAGCCACAGGCTCTGAAACACACACAAATTAAGCTTGTATTAATTATTCTACCCGGTCGAAAGTCATGTGCATGTGCTATATAGCTCAAGGTTAGGGGTGGTCAGGACACCAACTGTAAACACTTTACCACACCAGGGTTTTTCAACTGCAGCTATCAGGGTATTTTGAAATGCTTTACATATGCTGGACATTGTAATGCGTGTGCAGACCACTGTGGCCGCCCATCAAATACTAACTCCACACAATATCTGCTACACGAGCAAATAATAAACACAAGTGTTTGTTCACACTTCCTAAACGGGTCAATTCCAGCTGATGAGGAGGCACAGTTAGACGAAGCAGCCATGCAGACTTCAAGGTCACAGTGTGCAAATTCCAATAGGGAACTGAAGGACACACTAAGCTAGAGCACTTACTATGAGGGTTACTTGTAGTATCGCAACACGCTCGACTGGTTTTAGCATCCCCGATTTACACAGTACACAGACCAGGGAATACATTCACGCCTATTTACCCCACATAGCTCCTTCCTCCCGCGCTCCCCGATGTACATATGCACCTTATTTTGTTTCTGCAATGCTGTTTTACCAAGATTGCATGCCTATGGATTCGGTACATGGTGCAGAATTCATTGAAAGACTGTTACACGGACATTCTTCACATATAGATCGAACAATCCATCCATCCATCGCACATCCTCTCGGAGTTGCTTACATTTATTTGTTGACGTTTTTATTCGTGCGCTCAGTTTAAAATTGTCACTTCAGTGACACAAGTTTTATATGTCTGGCGTTTTTACCCTTTCCCCGATCTGTGCCCTGGAGGGACGGAAAGGCTGTGTCTCAGCCTATAATTCCACGGCGAAATGAAATAAGAACCATACTGAACCGGATTGAAGAGCCCAGGCATCCAGAACAGTCCGCAACCTTCGCAATTCACGCGCTCCGCTGCCTGCCGTCCAGGCAGGACCAGGCCCCAGCAGGCCCGAGCGGCCCCTCCGCAGCCCCGGTCCAGGGAAGGTAAACTAAAGTTATTCTTCGAAGTCACCGCACTGCACTGCGGGGACTTCCTCGAAGCTTACAGTTCACAGTTTTGAATGCACTCCGTGTGAGCTACTGTCGGCCTCTCAAGGAAAGGAGGAGACTCGAGCCGCGCTCATCATCTGACGCTGGCCATGTGAAGGGACCCAGGAGGGAATCATGCACCAGGCCAGCGCTTCCAGAAGAGAGGTAACCCCCTCCCCCCTGCGCCAGGCCCCCAGAGGGGTAAACTCACCCTCTGTGCCAGGCCACCAGAGGCGTAAACCCCCACCCTGTGCTAGGGCACCACAGGGTAAACCCACTCCCTCTACCAGGGGCACCACAGGGTAAATCCCCGCTCTGCGCCAGGTCACCGCAGGACTAGCCGTGCTCAGCATCTGCCGCTGGCCGAGTGCAGGACCGCGTAAAGTTCAGGCGCCCCCCAAACCTCTCCGCAGCAGGAATGAAGCCTCAAGGCACCTGGGATCCTTCCAATGCTCTTTCAGGGATAACGCCAACACAGGGAAAGGACACATTTAAGGAGTCTTTATGGGGACAATCCTGCTGCATAACTTTAAATATCTGTGCAGAGCAGGGCACAGCCTTCTGACACCTCGATGTGGTATGCGCTCTAGTCTATGCGCGTATACGCGATGACGCGTTACGCCATAGACTAGAGCGGATCGGCGCGCATGCGCAAATGAGGAAAAAGTAAAGGCGCGAACGCTAGAAGCGGCAGTTGGCGACCGGAGCGAGAGATAGTTAGACGCTCGGCGCCCTTTAGCTCGGATACCTCTTGTATTGCTGAATAAACCTTAATTACACATACTACCCTGCCTCAGCGTGTACCTGTGGGGGAACTACACATTACAGTGGCGACGAGGCTGAGATCTGAACACCACCCGGTGCAGTGGACGACGGAAAGCCCCCACAAGCCACAATCACGAGCCAGCAAGGCAGGTCACTTGCAAGGAAGAGCAAAGGGCGTGGCAGCAGCGCAGCAACACGGCACGGAGCCAAACACCAACCTTACAAGTCAGGTTAGTGTGGCCCAAGACTCCAGGAGCCCCCAGGCAGCAACCTGGCAACCAAGGGAGACACCCCCAAGCTAGAGGAAGGGGGGAAGATTGTACAGACTGCGCAAAGTGCGAGGGATAATACCCCAGGCAGCCCAAGGGGCCAAGGCGACACGGCAGAGAGCGCAGGAGCGTCCGGTGAGCCTACCCAACGAAGGGCCCAGGAAGGAGAGCCTAGAGGCGAAGTCAGGATGGCGAATCAAGCGTCAGCCCTAATGGCACCCGTCCCGTTCCTCCCCAGACCAGGAGAACCCCAACTAAAATGGGAAGACTGGAAAGAATATTTCCTCAATTACATTGAGGCTCTCGGGGATGAAAGTGAAAGTGAATACACGCCGGAAAGAAAAAAGAGACTATTACTCCACAACTTAGGCCCAGAAGGGGTGAGGGTGTTTAAGAATCTAGTGCCCAAGGAGAGGGGTGCTGCGGAGACGGATGTCTTTGTGAATGCACTGGACGACCTGGACAGCCATTACCGCCCAGCAGTTTGCGTCTCGATAGACCGCTATAACTTCCAACAGAGAAAACAAGAGGCGGGAGAATCCATTGATGACTATGTGGCAGCTCTTCGACGACTAGCAATCACGTGTCGGTACGGGACTTTGCAGGATGAATACATTAAAGACCAAATTGTAATGCACACCACCAGCAGAGCAGTTCAAGACAAGCTATGGGCGATGAATGAGACAACCCTAAAAGAAGTTGTGGCGATGGTCAAGAAGGCGGAAATGTCGAAGAGAGGCGCAGACGCTGCGAAAAGGGAAAGTGGGCCGAAACAGATGATCAACAAGATTGATGAGGCACCACTATCCAGCAAGCCCAAAAGCGCTTATGGAGACCCGAGGAAGGACACAAGAGGGTCTGGAAAACAGATGGCCCGCTCCAGCCCGGGGACAAAATTCGCTTGCTACAGATGCGGCAGTGCAGCGCACGCGGCCCAGGACAGGCGTTGTCCCGCGTTCCGCACGAGGTGCTCGTTCTGTGGGTTGACAGGTCACTTCGAAAAGGTCTGCCGGAAGAAAGGGGCGAAGTCCACAGTCAAGTGCATCGACACGGCCACGGCCAACGTAAGTGAGGAAGACGATCCGGAAGAGGATGATCTGGTTCTGTGCATAGAGGATCAAGTGCTGGACATAGCCGGGAAGCGAAGAGATAAGCCCCGCACCGACATGCTCATCGGGGGCGTCAAAGTACATGTGGCCGTAGACTCAGGGTCCCCCTGGACCATCGTGCAAAGATCGATATGGGAAGAGGACTTCGCGCCAGTCATAGGGCCCGACCTAATGCCGCCGGACATCAGACCCATCTCGTATACCGAGAATTCCATCCCCCTAGTAGGGTGCAGGGACCTTGAGTTCGAATTCAGAGGACGGTCTGCCACGTGCACCCTGTATGTAGCGGAGAAGGGCCCATCGGTACTGGGATGGAGAGACGCAGGTGATCTCGGCATCATACTCAATCCTGGAGGGAAAGAACAGATTTTATTAACAGATGAATGGCCCCTCTCGAAGGAGGAAGACTGGAAGGCAGCATACCCCAAGGTCTTTGAGGGCACGGTTGGTAAACTGGACAAATTCGTGCATAAAATGGTCCTTAAGGAGGGAGCAGTACCAGTTGTGCATAAGGTCCGGAACATACCTATATCCACGAGTGAGGCGGTGCGCCAGGAACTACTGAAGTTGGAAGAGCAAGACATCATCGAGCCAGTGGATAGTGCGGAATGGCTATCGCCCTTGGTAGTGGTCAAGAAACCCAACGGCAAGGTCAGGCTCTGCGTGGACCTAAGGGAGCTCAACAAAAACCTCATAGTGGAGAGGTTCCCGCTCCCCAGAATAGAGGAGATGCTAGCAAGGACAAAAGGCATCAACCACTTCTCCACCATAGACCTCACGTCTGCATACTACCAGATAGAACTGCATCCGTCGAGTAGGAAGTACACAGCCTTCATAACGCCCTTTGGATGCTACCAATTCCGGAGGATGCCCTTCGGCCTAGCATCCGCTGCGGCCGTTTTCCAGAAGTTGATGCACAGGTTGTTTAAGGACATCTCGGGAGTGCAATATTTCCAAGACGACATCCTAGTGATGGGCTCCGACAAAGGTGAGCACGACAAGAAACTACATTGAGTGCTGGGAGTGCTACAAGGCAAGGGCTTAACGGCGGAATGGAGCAAGTGTAGAATTGGGTCTCGCTCAGTGACCTACCTAGGGCATGAGATAGGAACGCATGGCATCTCGCCGAAGGAGCAAAACGTGAAGGCAATAAGGGACGCCAAAGCCCCAACAACCAAGGAGGAAGTGCGGTCATTCCTGGGAATGGCCGAGTATTACAGCAAGTTTGTAAGACATTTCGCCACTAGAACGTACAGGATGAGACAACTAATCAGAAACAATGCAAAATTCGAATGGGACGCAGAGGCTCAATCTGAATTTGAGTCCATTAAAGACTGTATCAGCCACGCCATTCCATTGCAAGGGTTTGTCCCCCCGGGTAAGACCATTGTGACAACAGATGCAAGCGACAAGGGCTTGGGGGCTGTCTTGGCGCAGGAAAGGGAGGATGGAGCTAAGGAAACGATCAGTTTTGCATCCCGGGCGCTATCCCCGACGGAACAAAGGTACAGCGTAATTGAAAAGGAGATGCTGGCGGTCACGTGGGCGTTAAACAAGTTTCGTCAGTTTATATGGGGCACGAGATTCAGGCTCCAAACGGATCACAAGCCACTCATCAAGGTGTTGA
Organism: Lissotriton vulgaris; assembly: GCF_964263255.1. NCBI lineage: Eukaryota > Metazoa > Chordata > Amphibia > Caudata > Salamandridae > Lissotriton > Lissotriton vulgaris. Next base: position 1,081,919,995 of record NC_141699.1, on the reverse strand, counting down.
CGTCATCGGGCCATGACACTGCCACCCCGAGAATAGCAAAAATGACCTTGAAGTTGCTGGATTATACCTATGATGTAGAATATCTCCCAGGTACGCAGAACAAGGTAGCTGATTACCTCAGCCGGGCAGCAGCAATGGAGGAGGCGCCGGGAGAGACCCCGGACACAGAGGAGATGGTGGCCAGCATGGAGGATCACGAAATGTCGATCAGTGCACAGGAATGGCAGGCGGCTTACGAGCTTGATGAGGAAAAGATGGATGTAAAGAAACACCTCACGTTGGGGTGGCCGGACAAGAAGAAGCTCACGGAGGGAGTGCGACGATTCTACGAAATGAGAGAAGAATTGTCCCTGAGTGACTCGGGGATATTCTTGTACAGAGGAGAGAGAGTTGTGCCCCCAGTGACACTGATACCCAGGCTGCTGAAATTACTCCATGAGGGGCATTTGGGCATAGTGAAAACCAAGGCGTTGGTCAAGCAGATGTATTGGTGGCCAGGAATGGATGCCCACATCGAGAGACAAGTGCGGGAGTGCGGGCAGTGCCAAGGAGCGGACAAGGTGCTCCGCCCACTCAGACCAGCCCTGGGGAAGTTCGACACCCCGCAAGGCCCCTGGGAAGATGTGGCCATTGACATTCTGGGGCCCGTTCTGGACAGTAGAGGTGTGAATAAGTACATATGCGTGATAATAGACAAATATTCCAAATGGCCGGAAGTGGACATACAAGAGTCGATGGACACGGACACGATCTTGAAGTTCCTAACATCGGTGTTCCTTAGAGAGGGCATACCCAAATCCATTCTCAGCGACAATGGACCACAATTCGTGTCGGACAAGTGGGGGAGATACATGAAGAGGAATGGGATCGATGTGAAACACACAGCCGTGTACCATCCAGCTTGCAACGGCCAGGTCGAAAGGTTCAACAGGGTGCTCATGGGCTCAATTCAGGCAGCCATATCGCAAGGAAAAGACTGGGAGGTGGAAGTAATGAACATGCTATGGGCATACCGGATAACGCCCTCTGTAGTGGGGTATAGTCCGTTCCAAGTGCTAAGGGGACGGCATCCCTTCACCCGGGACAACGTAGCATGGAGGGAGAAGACCATCACCAGCAAGTGGTCTCCAGCGGTGGTGCAGCACAATCTGGAGAAGGCCCAGAAGATCTATGCAGCGCACTATGACAAGCGACGCAGCACGAAGGAAACGGCGTTGGAAGAAGGGGAGTGGGTTAGGATCAAACTCCCCACCCTACAAAAGAAAGGTGAAAGTAAATTCAGCCAGCCGCTACAAGTCAAGGAGGTGCGTGGCAGGGCGGCTCTCCTCAGTGACGGAAAGGTCTGGTCACAAGATCGCATGGCCAGAGTCAACAAAATACTAGTCTGGCCCAAGGCTGAGGAGGGCGAGAGATGCATGAATCACCAGGAGGCTAGACCCCTCTCTGAGCACGGCCCAGACAACCATGGAGAAGGTGCAGGTGATGACAGTGAAGCGGATATCCTGGGAGCTAGGCCTACCGACGGAGGTGGTGTACAGGCGAGTGCAGAGCAGAGAGCAGAAGTGAGAGAAGCTGGGATGTCCCAAGGAGAGACTGAAGCGGGAGAGAACGTGCCGGTAAGACACACCCGCAGCGGAAGGGCAGTTATCGTGCCCTCTCGTTATAGAGACTTTGTGATGGATGGACGCTAGCTTGGCGCCGCCCCCCGTGGTGCCCCACATAGACACTTTTCACAGCTGGAGGACACTCAACATGTTGGGAGGGAATGTTTATCCTTGTTTTATTAAAGGGGGGAGATATGTGGTATGCGCTCTAGTCTATGCGCGTATACGCGATGACGCGTTACGCCATAGACTAGAGCGGATCGGCGCGCATGCGCAAATGAGGAAAAAGTAAAGGCGCGAACGCTAGAAGCGGCAGTTGGCGACCGGAGCGAGAGATAGTTAGACGCTCGGCGCCCTTTAGCTCGGATACCTCTTGTATTGCTGAATAAACCTTAATTACACATACTACCCTGCCTCAGCGTGTACCTGTGGGGGAACTACACATTACACTCGACAACTTTTTTTTTTTAAATCGCCCCAAAGTCTTTGCGTTAGATGGTAATTTCTGCAGAATTCGTTAAATTCTTAATCATAAATCCCAATCCCCGAGCAGCGCCTCCCATCTGCAAGCAGAGCAGCATAAACACAACTTGGCACACTGAGCTCAATTATTAAACAGGCCTGAAGGCAGGCGCAAAGTAGTGTGCCTTCTAGCAATTGTGCTTACCTGAGGGCACCGACCATTTTGCTGCCTCGTCCTTTCACATATAGGCATTACCCTATGGAAAATGCTCTCTCTGGAAAATGCTTTCTCTGGGGCGGGGCCGGGTGGGGCCCCCACCCCCATCCCTTTTCCGTGGGCCCCCACCCCATCCCTTTTCCGTGGGCCCCCACCCCCATCCCTTTTCCGGTGTTCTGGCGCGCTCTGACTGAAGAGAAACATTGTTTTCTCTTCAGTCCTGGGTCAGCGCTAGGAGGTCGGAGCAGGCTGCGCACAGCAGCTGCTGCTTTAGAGCCTGTCTCTCTCACAGCTCTCTGTAGATGAGCTGAGGGGGCCGGGGGGCCCCCTTCATGTACTGGACCCTGGGGGCCCCCCGCAATGCGTGGTCTGCGGGGGTGTTTGTTACGCCCCTGAGTGACGCAGAACTCCTGCAGAGAGCTGTTACTTACCCGATTTCCGGCATAACTGCATATCCCCTTTAAAGTAGAACAGCCCTGCTAAGAAGTGCCTGGACAGGAATACTTTGTTACTGTGCCATTAGTGACTCTTATAAGAAGGGTTAGTCTTGTCGCATTAACACTATGGGTCCGGTTACAATCTCGTCCGGAAAGCATTCTGACCAAGGGGCATATCATCAAGGGCCGGAGGTAAAATTATCGCCGCTTTTGCGTCCGTTTTCGGACGAAAAGCGGCGATAATTTTAACGGCCTATCAGCATGGACACGCTAACGTGTGAATCCATGCCTTAGCGCACATAAACTTATCGCCTCGCACCGCTAATGAGGTGCGAGGTAGGCGTTCCCTAGTGAAATACTGCGATTCTCATCGCTAACAAAGGTTCTCCCTATCAGCAAGGCAATCGCTAACCGGCTTAGCGACATTAAAACTAGCGCTAACCGGCTGTATCGCAGGTTTCTTGCGCCTGCAATTTTTCCGACTTGGCTATGTTCATAATGGGAGGTGGATCATTATGCTGAGGCCACATCTCCCTATCAGCAATGTTTATCACTTACTCTTTTATTTAGCAAAGGAATTCCTGCATTTTTGTCCCTTATCGCCGATATTGCCTGGATTTTTTATCGCCTCGGTGATGCGCGCTGCTGATAGTGCGCTCACCGGCGATAGAATCCGGCGATAGGCAGCGTTACGATTTCACATGCTACAGGCAACCAGCAATAATTTTTGCCGGCCGTTGATGATATGCCCCCAAATTGGTTCTGGAATGCTTTCCGGATGACTCGGATCGGGGAAGTCCGACAGAGTGATTTGTATGCATCCGTCTGCTTCCGGATACAAATCAGTCGGACTCCCATTGATTTCAATGGGAGCCTGTGTTCCGAACAAGAACACAGGCTCCCACGGAAGAAAGGGGTGGCTAGGGAAAATCGTGCACGCTGTGGCAGGCGCCCCATGGCTCCCCGGGTGAAGGGGGCCTGCTACAGGCCCCCAAAGACAGATTCTAACATCCGTTTCGTTCCGGGCAAACCAAATTGGAATAGCTGTCTGAATCGGTCATCATAATCGCTCGTTCGGAAACCATGACCATGGAGCTGTACAAATCGGCTTCAATAGGCTCGACCTGTACGAAGGTCTTTCGGAACCGATTAGGATGGCCCACAAAGTTTCCGGGCCTCGGAAATGGTTGTTCAGACCTGGGTTCGATTCGGTTGGAAACAAGGGCTCCAAATCGGATTTGGCAAATGCAAATCCGATTCGGAGCCTTTCAGAATGGGATCGCAATCAACTCATTTCAAATTACGTTTCATGTGACTGACCCTTTACTGTCTCTGCCGGAAACTGGAAATTCTCTGCCCGATACTCCTTCTGATAGGCCATTAGGGCTGGGAGAGTGTCAGCAATAGGTCAGGCAAGGGAGAGGTCATGAAGGTGTTGAGAGCACTGGTAGCTGTAGTACCCCAAGGTGGGACCGTGCCATTAAAAGTGTAGCAGCCCCTCTGGGAAATGATAGTCTAAAACCGATACTTCATAGCCCTGTTGAGAAGGGCTGCACCGTCTCATCAAAGTTTTAATTGCCGTTGCTATTAACCTGTTGAGAGTACAGAAGCCCTTCGGAGTGTTGCTAATGTCTCACACTGACTCCCTCATGACATGGACACTCATGCACTTATTCTCTTTAACTATTGCTGGAGCTAGACGTTTTGTTGTCTTTCTATTTCTATTTCTCCGCCGGCGCCATGATGCCCATGAATGCTTTATGAGATGCATTCTCAGGGGCTTATTTATGAGCCCTTGCGTTACTCTTTCGCCACCGGTGCGTCATTTTTTGTTACACACCAGCAGGGTAAAAAATGCGCCATGTTGCGTCATATTTACAAAGTGACGCATCTAGGTAGATGCATCACTTTGTAAACCCCTGCACCACATTATACCTGCACCAGGTATAATATATGCAGGGTGGGCGTTCTGACGCAAGTAAGCCTCGTAGAAGTGACGCCGTGAAATCTATGAGATTTCACTCCGTCACTTCTATGACTCAAATGTGTCAATATCTTACGCCTGTCTCAGAGTCAGATTACAACCCCTGAGACAAAATGAGGGTTGAAGTTAAAGGCTCGGAAACAATATGTGCAGTAGGCCAAGGCTAGTGTTTCTTAAACTCGGGCTGCTCCAGGTGAATTTGAGCTCCGGGTGCCTTGTGGCGTCCTCGAGGGGAACCAGTAATGATTTGTTCCAATTCATTCGTAGCTTGACCTCCGTCCATACGCAATTAAATCCCAGATTACTCTGTGTCGTTTGTTCCATAGTCTTATCATGCCCATTTGTCTAATGTTGGTCCTCGGTACTCTGATTGATGCTACATTTTTTATATTGAATTTTCGCTTTTACAACCATAACGGACAGTTGTTCAACTACATAGAAGCACACGTCAGCAGACTGGAATTGCAGTTTGTTGTGTACACAATTACACATTATGCAGAATAAGCATCACCATCACCCCGCAGTCTGTGCGTTGTAGAGTGCCCCAATATCCTACCAGGCTAGCTGTCACGCTATCCAATCATGTCCAAGCTAGCCACGTAGTCACGGAGAAGCCCCCTTAAGTCTGTTGACCTAAAAGTAGGCGGCAACATGTTGGCAAAGAGATCCACCAGTTCGCTTCACATTATCATGTCATTTGGCTAGCTTTTAAATTTGGTTGCCCCCCTGCCAACCCACATCAAGGCCACCCGCCTCCGACCTAGCAGGGTCGTCCTTGCCAACAGTTTCTTGCATTGTTTAGGGGTAACCAGGCTACACCCAGCAGTGCCATCATGGGAGACATAGGAATTATTTGATCTGTCATTAGCTCTAGCCTGTGAATTACCTGGGACTGAGATGTTGCAGCTGTTGGGCAGGGCAGGAGCCCAACAAGTGCTCGAAATCTATCTGCCCCAGGGGCAGCACATCCGCGGCATTTAGACCCTGGCAATATGCGTCGTTTTTGTAATAAACAAAGGGAGAGGGAGGGTATTATAAGTAGGGTAATACTCCTTATCCCCTGGGGCTATATTTTCTAAAACAAAGAGAGGAGTATCCCCAGGACACAGGGTCCCAGTGATTACAAAGGCGGGAGAAAGGATGCAGATAAAGAAAGAAATCTTTCTTTATAAAAACCCCTCACTCACCAACCTGGTTGGTGACATGCTTCATCATCGGGGTCCACCTGAGTGACCGAGTGTCACTCAGGTGTGCTGCGACGCCTGCAACTGCAGCGGAGCTGGGTTTTTTGTGAAGTGTGACAGGAGTGATTTAGTGATTTATAAAAAGGTGTTCAACATGTACACTTATTCAATTTATTCTAGAGTCATGTGACACGGTTAAAAGGTACAAATGGGATACTTATGCTGGCGTAATGTGACCAGAAAGTATCAGTGCTAAGTGAATATGGTCAACATGTTTCAACCTTTAGACAAATTAGTAGGTTTTTGTCAGGACCAATGTGCGATGAGCCGAGAGGTATGCGCACACTAAGGCGCACCCGTCCCAGACTCAGCTGGAAGCCAGACCGTGTACATACGGATTGGCGAGCTTACAGCATTCTGAGTAAGAACAAATTTGTAACTAATTGTAATTATGCCCCACGGATTCCGTGGGGGGGCCTTCTACGAGAGTAATTTTTCTCGAAATAGCTGTCCGCCGGAAACCCCGGTACCTTCCACACGGAGTCCCAACTTAGCCTTCATCTATCAAATGACTGGAGTACTTTCATCAGTGTTCCCCAAACTACTGTGCCAGGGGGTTACGCTGGAGATTCAGTTGGCTTTTTCACAAGACCCCCAGAGCAAAGGAGATTTCAGGCAGGGCCTTATTTAGTGGACGCTAATCAGCTTGTTTTCCAAACACACTGGGACTTTTCTCCCAGGGCGTGCTTTCTTTTGCAGTTTTTTATATAGCGCGAACGTGGCCCAATGGTATTAGAGGGCTTTACTTGCACCACAGTTACATTACAAGGACAAATTCTTTTTTAGTTGGACACGTGGAAATTAACTGATTTGCCCATGATCACAGGATGTTGAGCCAGCTTCGTCGAGACTCGAACCTGGTTCCCAGTGCCAAAGTCGGCCATTGATCATTTTTCCATGACCAGCACAACCATGTTCTGCATCGTGAATGCAGGAAAAAAAACATAGCAGATTTGGGTGGCCCTCTTATGTAATGCCATGCCAATTTGTAGCAGCTGATGACCCAGACCACTCCTGCAAGGCTTCTATGACGGTGGAGCTACTGTAGAATCAGCATCGAACGCACAGATGTACCCAACCCCTGAATGAGGAGGGGTGGGACTGGGGGGGTGCCGAGAGGTAGACAGAATTTATAGCCATCAGTTTTCGGTGGGTGTCCCATTACCTGCCACCTCTAAATGGCAGCTTTCCGCTGTTCGGAGTCCTCCTCTATTTGCACCATACGCAAGTTTCTGGTACTTTGCAGCAGTAAACGACTTAGAGTGTCTCGTTGCTCATGTGGGTGTAATTTCTGATATTTATATGTTTCCCTCTTCTTCATTGCTTGATTTTGCTTGCGAGAAAGTGTCACTCTTTGGGGCAGATTCACAAGAAACTGACACATTTCTGCATCATAGCAGAGATGCATCAGTTTACTTGCGTCACATAAAAAAACCCTTGCACCAGCGTGGATTTGTCGCATTTACAATGCAGCGCACCATGGACCAAGGATTGACAGATACGCCACGCATCTGTTGGCGCAAAGGACACGCATTGCTAGAGTCGTGTCGCAAGCACGACGCAACTCTAGCAATGCTCAGGAAGGCCTATATCTATTGTACTGCTTCACTCCTTTCATCTGCTTCAAGCAGGCATAAGGTTTTAATGCAGTGGCGCCCTAGAAGTGGCTAAGTGAAATCTTGTAGATTTCACTGCATCACTTTTACAAGGGTTTCTTGCGTCGGAATGCCCACCCTGCATACATTATACCTGACGCAGGTATAATGGGATTCAGAGCTTTACATCGCGACGCATCTCTCTAGATGCGTCACATTGTAAATGTGATGCAACGTGGCATAATGTTTACACCGCCACAGCGTCACAAAAGTGACGCAATGGCGGCGCACAAATGTCGCACAGGGCTTGTAAATCTGCCCGGTCTTTTAAATGTCACTCATAATTACACTGAAATTATGAAAATGGCACACATGGCAATCTAAAACCTTGGCAGCTAATGTGATATTAACCGTCTAACCCACAGGTAGCGGGCCATCGTCATTGCTTGCCCTGGAGGACACAGCATCCTTGCTACACCACTGCCTTTGTTGCAATTTGATATTTACAAGTCAGCTATTTGAAAGAACATCACCCGCCAACTCCCTTCAGGGACTCCCGACTCCAGGGTATCGCCCTCCCCGGGACCAGCAGGAGTCGGACCCCTCGAGTGCAGAGACCCCTTCCTCCTGCCCAGGAGCCACACACTATGCCCCCTGGCAGTGTAATGAGCGCCTCATTGACACGGGGCGTATTCCAGGCGCTCCTGCTCTCCGACTCCAGGGCATCGCCCTCCCCGGGACCAGCAGGAGTCGGACCCCTCGAGTGTGGAGACCCCTCCCCCTGCCCGGGAGCAGCACACCATGCCCTCTCGCAGTGTAACGAGCGCCTCATGGATACGAGGCGCATTCCAGGCGCTCCTGCTCTTCCACGCCAGGGCACTTCCCCGGACCTTCTTCTTGCGGATCCTCAACACCAATACCCCAGTGGTCCAGAGCCTGTGCACGCATCTTATTACCTTCCGTTCACCTTTGGTTTTGTGGCTGCATCCCCCGTCTGACTCTACTCAACGGAATCCTGCTCTCTGGGTTCCTCTTCTGGATTCTTGACTTTGGTGACTTTTGTGCATCCCGCCATTTTTGGAGATGGTCTCCATCCCACCACGGACTCTCATGGACTTCTTTACTTTTTCTTTTGTCCTGACCGTCATTTTGCTGCTGTTCTCGGCCGCTTTTCTCTGGACCCGCCAACTTGTCCATTCCCTCGTCTTTTACCCTTTTCCCTCGTTTCCCCCTTGACGATCCTCAAATGTTTCTTCCCTTTTCTGTTTTGCCTTTTCTCCATACCCTTGTATCCCTCCCACCCTCCTTTGGAGCTGTGACTGCATCCCCCCTCCGACCCCACTTAATGGAACTCTGCTCTCCTGTTTTTTTTTTTGGGTCTTGACCTGAGAAAATCTACTATGTGTATATATATGTATATAGAGATAACTCTATTCACTAGTATATGCAGTAGACCTTTGTACTCTCTACCATTCCTATGAGACTCTTAGAGTATATCCATTTGTATCTCTTCCTTGAGTCACTTTACTACTTGTACATTTGCAATTTTTCTTTCTGTTTGTATCTCTTTCTTGTGTGAATTTACATCTTGTACATTTGCAATTTTTTCTGTTAGTTCGCGCTATATAAAATCGCATTAAATAAAATAAAATAAAATAAAATAAAATAAACTGAGTTTGTGCGGTACTCAGCGGTGCAGAAACGTTTAGTTAAGGGCAAGGTGGATTATTGTTGGTGCTGCGGCGCCACCTGCAGGATTTAAAGAGAATTGCTGCATTTCCAACGTACTCTACAAACTATTATGGCGACGAAAAGATGATTTTTAGATCGGAATTCAAACCTATAGGGGAAAATGCTGACTTGCAGGTATTCCCTCAGTGGAAGGTGCACGTTTCGTATTGGAACACAGGAGTTCTACTGTAAGGGGCACTAAGGTGAGCTGCTAAGTATACCTAAAAACATGTGCCTTTTGCAAGGTCAGACGGGCCAAAGCGGGCACCGGGCAATCCCCAGGTGTGCCGCATGGGTGGGGGCCGATTTTGGGCCCCTGGGGGCCGTTTTTGTTACAGGGTGCAAAATCGGCCCAGTACCAAAATCGGTTTTGGTATTTAGTTTTTGAATTAGTTTTTGCTACTTTATTGCAGATTTTTTTCAAAAATATATTTATACTCAGCTCTATGCTGTTTACTACAAAAGTAAAACGGTGACTAAGGTGATGCTGCAGGGCAAAATAACTCAGACAGTAAGTACCTCCAGACTAGGCCTGGTTAGAATTTCTATTACGCCTGAGCAATTGAAGTAATGTAGGGAATTCTGCGCTACTCTTTGATACAGGATTACTGATAATTATGCAATTACTTCTGCTTGTGCAATTAAGAGTAATTTAGCGGAGAAAAATCTTACCTCAAAAGCATATTTAGTGAGTGTGAGCACCTGCTTATTCTGGCTATTCATGTTCTGTCGCATTTACCAGTATTTCTTAGCAAAAAATATACCTGGCATCCATTTTGGACGCGAGGGGGCATTTTTGCACTAAGACATAGCACTGAACTCAGAATTACTCCCCTCCCCTCCCATAATTCAGCATTATCTTGCAAAATTGTTAGGTTGTTCTGGCTGACAACGCTACTTGCGGAATTAAGGGAGTTACACCCACCCCTACTTCAGAGGAACAACTACATGCATTCACAAACCCAGAGTGTGTAAATCAGCGCAGTCTTTATAGTAAAAAAAAAGGGCATCAGCGCGGCCAATCAACATCTGCACAAAAACAAAGACATACTGTTCCAAAACCAGATAAAGAAAATCAGCCCAAACTGGGTTTGCACACTGAGGGCCCCTTTAGGATGGCGGGCGGATTGCCCCTGCCGGGCCGGCGGTAGTTACCGCCAACCCGGTGGGGGCAATCCGCCCACCATCTTCGCATCAAAGACCCCCCGCCATATTACATTGCCTAGGGGGTCCACGGCGGATGGAAAGACCATCCTCCGCTTTTCCACCCGGTCGACAAGTCGACCGGGCGGAAAAGGCTTCAATATGGTGGTGGTGTCTGTTTGGCACCACCAGCCATTTTAGTATGTGTGCTGGGACATGCCTTTCCATGGTGGCATCGCTGCCACGGAAAGACATGCGGAGTCTGCCTGCGTGGGCCTGTTGCGGTCCCCCAAGGACACCGGGGGGTTAGGGGTGCACATGGGGGTACCTATTGTACCCCCCCTGCAGTTCCATGCACAACATAGCAGGCACCGCACGGTGCCTGCAATATTGTGCATGGAAGTGCACGACATGCCTTCCTGGCATTGTGGCAGACGGTGCTGAGTGCTTCGCCCGCTGCAATGTCAGGAATGCAGGATGCACCCGCCAGTGTGGCGGGTGCATCCTAATCTCTGCAACGGGACCCCTGTATCTATGGTGGGCGGTCATTTTCCACGGGAGGATGGCAGGCGGACAAAGTCCACCGGCCATCTTAATAAATGTAAATGTAAATGTTGTATAGCGCCCGAATCACCCCACATGGGGTCTCTCCGGCGCTTGTACGCATACCGCTGTGGAACCCTTCCTGGATTTTTCCTTGTGAGGCGCCCACTATTGGGCACCCCCAAGGTGCAGACAGGCATCCTTGCGCTGTGGGGGCCGTTGTGGAGATTAAGCAAGCTATTGCCCAGAGTTGCAGAGTGGGACCCATGATTGGAATAGGCACCGAGGCGAGAGTTATCAGGTCTGAGGAAATTGAGCCCCAAGACCCGTCGAGGCGGGAATTGAACCCTGGTCCCTGGCCAGACCTCTGCATCAGGGTTTGCCGCTCTAACCATTGAGCCACACTTCTCCACAAATTACCCCCTAACTATTCAAATTCCAGTCTCTTCAAAGATCCCTTATTTGCACTTGCAGATAAAAAAAATACATGCAGCAGACCACTGCCAGTACTTAGTCAGTAATAAGGCTAACCTCTGCTTATGCATAATTACAGAACAAGGGCTTTCTCAAAAACGATAACACATAACTATCAGCCCACCCTATGCAAATCGAACCAACAGTACTTGCACAGAATCAGTTGGGCCCACCTTTTATGCAAATAAGCACAGGAATACCTTCACCTGTATAGGTGCAAACTAAAACACTCTGCGTGTCCTTCCCTTCAGGGTTTGAATGCCCTGGTAAGCAGGGCATTGACAGGCACAAATTGAGGAGATGGGAGTGAGGGTGGAGAGGGCAGAGGAAAGGAAATGGCAGGTGGTGTGAGAGGCTCCATACCGGGTACTGGCTCCTCTTTGAATGTTGTCCTGACCATCTATGTTTTTCGATTATGACCATTATCATTTATTCAAGAGACATAAATGAAGGAGTTCTCTCCATGAGAACTGGTCTTCAAACAAACAACAATCCTGCCACAAATGTTGTTACCTGCTCCTCCCTGTAGGGGTTTGACTACAATGGGACCATGGAGGATTTTACGGTTGCTTCGTAGCTGTTTTTTTAACCTGCAGCCCTGAGTAAGTGCCAGAGAGGTAGAATGTCCAGTCCATCACTGCTCTCTATAAACCAAAAACATAAGTGGCAGATCTACAATAAAGTGCTGCAGCGCGGCACCGCAAGCCCTATGGCTGCGCCACGCTGCAGTATTTTCTGAGCACAGGAATGCAACATTGCTACAATGATATGTTGCATTCCTTTGCTCTCCCCTGCGCTGGTGCAGAAACAGCTGCCTGCGCAATGGGGAGATTGCTTTTGTGAAGGAGGGGGCCCCTTCCTGCACAAAAGCATACTGTAGAATGCAGCACGCATTAAAAGAGGAAAATAACAAGGAGAAATCAAAACATTTCTCCTCGTTTCGCTTGGCTACGCCACCCCTAAAACTTCCAGGTTTACGATTTCTCGTAAATCTGGAAATGCATCAGTAGATATGGGTGTTGCGTGGGAACACCCACAGCAACACCCATGTCCCGCCCCTAATGCACAAAGTGTTGGGTGAATTGGGGAAATATTTACAAGCACAGGTTAAGACATGCAGGGTGACTTTATCTGTGCTTGTAAATATCCCTTAGCAGGCTGCGTCACACCATGCGCCACCGGTGCATCATGTTGCGTGGCGCATCGACGGCGCATGGGGCTTGTAAATCTGCCCCTAAGTGTTTTGGGCCATATGCAGTAATTCTGGGCCGCCACTAGGTAGCGCTTGTACAGCCTGACATCCTCAGGGTGGTCTCAACATAATCATTTTGCCTTACTATTCCATTTTAGCAGATATCGATTTCGCTGACCATAGGAATCTTTGCACTTTCCCACTACTACAAACCAGTGCTAAAGTCTATGTGCTTACTACGTTAAACATGGTAACATTGTCTTACACCCAATTGGCACATTTAATTTATGTGTAAGTCCCTAGTAAAGTGGTGCTACATGTACCCAGGGCCTGTAAATTAAATGATTGTGCCACTCACTGAAATACCCCTTTAGACACATCTCAGGTCTGCAACAGCAGAGAGCACAGTTTAAACTGCCATTTCGACCTCGGAAAAGAAACCTTTTGCCATGATTAAACCTTTCTATTCAATGCATATGTGTTACCACTACAGTAGGCCCTAAACAGCCCTTAGGGCAGGGTGCAGTGTATAAAAAAAGTTGGATATGTACTTTTAACGTTTGCATGTCCTGGTAGTGAAAAACTCTTAATTAAATTTTTCACTACTGCAAGGCCTGCCTCTCTGATAGGATTACATTTAAGAACTGATAACTGTCAAAAGAGAGCAGGTCTGAATGTCAAGTTTGGTGTCTTAGGAATAAGGATCGGCAACAAGTTCCGCCAACCACCGCATGGAGGAGTATTTTCTCACACATGGTTAGCCAACAGTAAGTTGGCAAGCACGAGCCAGAATTGGCATTCCCCTAGCGAGATTTTTGGGCACCAGAAGGGCACCCAGCAAGATTTTCTCAATGTCGGTGGTCACAACCATTCACGTTGAGAAAGCTGCTGCTCAAGTAGAAAATCTATTCGAGTGGCAGCAAAGAAGCTGCACCCTCTGGTGCTCTGCTAGGTGCCATTTATGCCGCTTTTGCAGCGTGGAACAAGCTCTCCATGCTAAAAATCAGTGCGATCAGCGCAAAGTGCTGATTTCCACCCCCTTGCGGAACTCTATGGAATCTCACAGAGCTTTCATGCAACTCTATGGAATTCCGCAAAGTGAAACTCCACAAGTTCCGCCCACCCCTATTTACAAATTGCAATTTAAAGCTCTCTCTATAACAGTAAAGTCGAATTTTGAATCACATTTCTGAAAGCTGCCAGGACCACGGGACCGAAATATGTCTCAGGGGGGTTTCCGCCTTGAAAAAAGTGTGACTACAGATGGAACCTCTCCCAGGCCCTGAATTTCTGTCAGACACACAAATCTAGTGTTTTCTAAGTGGGTTCATAAGTATACCGACACCACCTAACACTACAACACACCTTAGCGCGTGTGTTGGAAATTCACTTTCATGTGGCATAATTTTTGCCACTCACGCACTTTTCACCTGGTCCTGGCAAAAGCCCACTCATTTTTACCTTAGGCTGAAAAATATAGACCATTTTTTGACAACTAGGAGTAAACCGCTCCATTAGTTGTGCTTTCTGGTTTTAACTATATCCCGGGCTGCCAACAATAAAAAAAATTGGTAAGGATTCCCAAACATATTTTTAATCTGCACTACACTACTTCACACAATTAGACTACACCAGCTCCACTGTAATCAGGCATTGTAGCAGAAGTGGGGGGCATTCGGACGCCCGGTTTGGACCCCAATGATGAAGCATGACACCAACCAGGTTGGCGTGTGAGAGGTCTTTTAAGAAAACCCAATGGTTCCTTGGCACTGCTTATCACATCAGTGAGTCTAGACAACCTTCTTTTCAGTGGGTCCGTCCACATTGTTTGCTTATACCTGAATTGGGGACAGGGACATACCCCTTAATTTACTAGCTCTCTCCTTGGTTTACACATTTCTGAAAATCCCACTTGTGGAGAGTTGGCATTTTCTTGCCCCAGCCATTTGATGGCAGCTGCCTATATCCTGGGTCATATGCCTAGGTGTAGATGGCAATTGGTCTTTGTGTATTGCTTTCAAACTGAGAAAAAGGAGAATAGGTGTTGGTAGGATGGGCCATTTCTGACTCGACAAGGGGGGGGAGCTGTCATCTATCACACTTGCACATCACAAAGCCTCTGCCTGAGGAGACTCACAAAGGGTTTGACACTAGTATTTTGTGACCCCAGACAAGCTGGGCCATAGGCAGTGAGGCAGGAAATTTAAAACACCTCTGAGGAGGGGGGAACCTCCAGAATATCAGAGTGAGCACCAGGTATAAATATTGAACCCTCATATCCAACTCTTCAGTATATCTCTGGATGAGTGAAAGACATAGAAGGACTACGGTGTTGCTCTGCAAGAAGTACTTCTACTCTTCTGCCCTGCAGCCCTGTTGGCCAGCTGTCTGAGCGAAAAAAGTGGACCTGCATTTTGGACCCAGAACTACCAGACTGACTCCAAGGGCTAGTTTGCTGGCCTCCTGATCCGAGCCTCAAAAATAAAAAAGGCTCCAACCACCTTGAACCCAGCACCTGGACTCTGTCTGCTGGGAATCCTACACCCTAGTGGTGCCACCGCAGTCCTGGACCCTTGGACGTGGGTCTGAATTTGCTCTGCTAGCCCAGCTGTGGTCCAGTGTTTGGAATCGATGCAGTGCAATGCATCAATGCATCTCCTCTCCACTCAACTCCACTTTGGAACCACTGCAGTTCCATTCATCTTACACATTGGATTACGCATTGCAGCCTGCTGTCTCCTCAGAACTGCCACTTCGCAATACTTTCTCAGCAAAGACCTTCGCATCACACGCCCTTAGTTAGCAGCCTCCTCAGCGACGGAGGCCTCATCATCGCATCCCCACCGCTTCTTCAGAACCGCAGGTGAATTACATATCTTTGGCGCATAACTTTCCATCATATCCTTGCAATTCCTTGGAACCGCTGCTGCATGATGCATCCTTGACGTAGGACCTAACAATTGTCCGCAACCAGGATTTAAGGTACTTTGTTCAGCTGGCCTAACTTTGTCCCTATAGCTGGCCCACGCTCCATTGTGCTCAACCTGAACTTGTGATTTTGTCCAGGTCCGGTGTGACCGGAAAATCACATTTGAAGACTTATGGGAGCTCTCAAATGCTAAGCAATGTCACACAATGTGTGCAGTGCCACAACTACCCCCACTTCACAGCAACCAGAAGAAAACAGGCCCTTATACCACAACCATTTTAAGAAATGGGTAGACATTGTGGGTTGCACAATGTAGTCGAGTACACCGTCTGCCAAGCTGATGGTCTGCCTGCCCCATTTAGAGTCACGTGGACCATGATATTGCTGCCAGACTGTTCCCCAGGTGGAAACTTTACACTGACAGCACATTGGTGTAAGTACATCACACTGTGCCCTACTTAGCGCAGATGGTCTGATGTCATTTTTTCTGTCCTTTTTCTATTCTGGATTGACAAAGAAAGCATGGCTGGTATGAGCAAAATAAAAGATAAACGACCCACACACCTCGGGAGAAAATAACCAGGGTGCCGGGGTCATTAGCATTTTGTTTTGCAAAAGCAAAAACCTGCCTTCGGAGTTTGCCGGTGTGGGGTGGCATCTTTGAAGGCACAGACATTGCCACCGGGGATGTACATCGCGGTACTTTACAACGCATCTTTTACAACGCAAGTCGTTATCATGACTTGCGCTGTAGGGTGCTGGACTTAGGAATAGTAAGATTTACTATTCCAACACCAGCCTACGTACAGTAGGGAAGGTGTTGGAATAGTAAATCTACTATTCCTTAGCCTAGAGCTCCCTCCAGCGCAAGTCGTGGTTACGACTTGCGTTGTAAAAGACGCATCGTAACTGCACTGCGGGGTAACATCCGCGTTGTAAAGGATGTTCCCCGCCACCGGGTTAGCGGAGATCTTTAAACATGGTGGGTGTACTGGTTGTCCACCCGGGTGGCAGAGGTAATGGCTTCCCAACTCTGGCGGACTGCAGGCCCCCCACCAAACTCTAAATGAAGGCCTCTGTTTTTTGGTACAGAGAAGATGTAAATATCTACAAAGTGCCAGGGACTGATTTAAAGTGCAACCGACTCTCTATGAACCAGTGCCTGAAAGGGGCTCACAAAAAAAGCTAATGGTCTAATATGCATGTTGCAAGTTATATGTTGTGTTGAAATCAGCCCAGGCAGATGGTTAAAATTGCCTGCAGCCAGACCAAAAAGTGGGGGAGGGGGTACAGGACTGGATAGGGCAATCAACTTATGGGACTACAAGATTTGGTACCCTCATTGTTGAAGGTGATTTGGAGTCCAAGTTGGTCGCTTTAACCCTTTTCCCTCTCCAATCCACTTCTCTCCACTTCTGCCAATGCCACTGTTGCATTGTCGCCTGTCACTGTTGACTGTGTGCGGATAGAACTTCAGATAGAAGGATACCCAGAGAGGCTGTGCTGATGATGAAAGATCATGGAAGCCTTTCAACTCATCCCCAGACTCATGGCATAGAGGCAGATCTTCTCATCAGTGCTCCCTTTAGGGTTCGGCGGGTCAAGGGTTCTCCACAGGGGCAGAGTTTACTGTCCTCCCTTTTCATTCACAAGGAGCTGCCACCCAGGCCTTTGAAAGTGTTATGTTGTTTTCTCAGCTGCTGAGGCAGTGGAAGAAGAAAATACTTTATTGTTGATTAATAAAAAATCATTACAAAAAGGAACTATAAAATGTTTTGGATTGTGCATGGAACATAGTTGAACCGATTCGGCCAATCAATTATATTATATTCCAGTGATAAAGACACATAGGGGCAGATCTACAAGCCGCTTGCGCCAACAGTACATCACTTTCTGTGATGTACTGGAGTCGCATTTCACTTCTTCATATTTACAAGGAGAGGAAAAGCCACCCTGCATGCCTTTTCCTCTCCTTGTAAATATGGCCCCTTTACATGCAGCATTTTGCGTGAAAGGGGCGTTCCATGGGTGTTGCTGTGGGTGTTCCCACACAACACCCATGGAACCAGACACATTTCCAGATTTACGAGGAATCATAAACCTGGAAATGCATCAGTTTGCTACGCCACCCAAGGGGTAGCGTAGCCAGGCACAACAAGGAGAAATGTTTTCATTTCTCCTCGTTTTTCCTCTTTTAGTTCATGCTGCATACTACAGCACACATTGAAAGAGGAAAATGCCTGTAGTGATTGTTTTTGTGCAGGAAGGTGCCCCTTCCTGCACAAAAACAATCTCCCCACGACGCAGGCATCCTTGCACCGTGGTGCAAGGGTGCCTGCGCCTGCGCATGGCTGCAGTTTGGGCTCCAGCGCAGGGGGAAGCAGAGAGATGTGACATATTGTTGTAAATATGTCACCTCCCTGTGTTTCGGAAGTGCCGCAGCATGGCGCAGCCAAAGGGCTTGCGTTGCCGCGCTGCAGCACTTCGATGTAGATCTGCCCCCCCAATACATTGCAAAGTGTGAAATAATATCGGAGATGCATTATGTTTCCATTCTCATTCCCATGCATTTGGAATCAGTGCCCACTTAAGCATGCCTGGATTCCCTCCAGAGAGCCTTCACTAGTCTCACAGATTCTCCAGATTGTCACATTTGACCTACCAGGGAAGACTCTCTGGGTGACTTGTCCACCTTCCCTCCTTATATGAAGTTCATTACATGCTGTTGTTTAAGATACCAGAGCAGATGTAAATGTGATGCCTGGACACACAATTGATGGACGGAATGCAGAACAAATCAAAACATTCACCCCCAGTCAAGAAATCATTTGCTCACCATGCCACCCCAGTTGAGACCTGGCCGTATGCAAATCAGTCTTGACCCTGTGACTCATGGGAACAGTCCAGCCCAAAATGCCAAGTCAGATGCTCCCTGGACCGGAAACAAGCATCCTAGGACCGGTTTCAGGCTTTCAGCCCTCATCAGCCAGGCTAGCTTGAATCCAGTGGCACAGTGAGCCCGGGATCCACGTCTGGGCATACCTGGCACACTTAGGGCGAGAAAGCAAAAGACACACAATTGATGGATGGAATGCAGAACACATCAAAACATTCACCCCCAGTCAAGAGATCTGGTTTCATGGCTGAGGCAGGGTCACCACACACAAGGCAAGGAGGCTTCTTGGCCAGAATGGCAAGGGGTGCCCCTCTCGGAGATCTGTGATGATGCCACATGGGGGTTCCTGCACATTTTTATGTCACTTTAAAGGATCTTTTGGGGGGGGGGGGGGGGGTCCTTATGCATCCTGGGGTAATGACGACCATTTTTCAACAAAAACCCACTCTAAGAAATATTTGTGCCATACTCTGAGGTTTATTCACAACATATACCTTACCACAGTAATGCACATAGATGTGACTCGCTCATAAGGGGGTACGGTACATATGTTCACCCTTAAGTCGGCCATTGCTGCTAACTTAATTGCACTTAGGAATGACGGCTGCCCCAGGGATGGGTAGTTTCTGGAAGCAAGAGCCCCCCCCCCCCCCCCCCTTCCCCCCTCCCCCCCTGAATACGAGTTGTATAAAGC
This sequence comes from Lissotriton vulgaris, assembly GCF_964263255.1. Lineage (NCBI taxonomy): Eukaryota > Metazoa > Chordata > Amphibia > Caudata > Salamandridae > Lissotriton > Lissotriton vulgaris. The sequence continues at coordinate 1,081,900,850 of NC_141699.1, read as the reverse complement.
AAATGAGGAATGTCGTAAACATGCTGCCATGCCAGTCTTCCCGTCGATGAGAAGTGTAGGCTTACACTTGGTTTACTATGGAGCAATAGTGACATCTTGTGGCCAGTCTTTAGATAGTCGCGGTGGTTAAGGCCTTCAAGAAAACACATGCAGGGCCATAAAGGCCAAGCCATTTTGCAGTCGCAAATCCAGCAGTTCGCAAAATCGCTAGCTGTGCGACAGCAAAAAGGACTTTTGGTATGTGCTAGACCAATGTTGTCAGTTAAAGAAGCGTTTGTGATCCTCGAAATTGGATTACCCGAACCATACCTAATTATAAACAGGAAGTAGTGTGGATGTAACGTTCACCCGCCAAATTGAATTTGCCTTATTCAGGGGTAACTAGAGCCAAATATCGGCGGAGGCTAATACTTTCAGCAATGCAGAGCCATATTTCGAGGGGTGGGGGGTTAATACTCCCAGCAATATGTCCTTGTATAATGTAACTGGTGCGCATGCAAAGTGCACCTTCGGGTGGAATTCGAGCTGTAGAAAACTGCAAAAGAACAAAGCATAAGGTTACTTTTCAGGAAATGCATCTCACACGGTGGCAGCAAAAGTAATGTGTAACTTTAAGGAATAGGCAAAGTGGAGATGCAGGGGCTCCAAGAAATGCCTGTGTGGGGGGGGGGGGGGGGGGGGGGAAGCTCTCGGCCCGGGCTGACACATACAACGGGGCGGGGGTGGGGGGTGCTGAAGCTCTTTGAGCTCTATGGTCTCTGTGCGCCTGGCTATATGTATCTCAATCGCTGTCATAAACAGCTACAGACTTCTCTAAGACAGTGTTACCTGATAATCAAAGGAAAAACTGCCCCCCATTGGACAGTTCCTCTTTAGGAATCATGCCGGGTGATCCAGCACACCCCTATCTCTACTCCAGTGTGTTTCCAAACCTGATTTATGTTTGTTTTTGTTGTTGTAGTTTTTTAAAGCAGCACTGTTTCCTTTAAGGAACACAGACCGCTTTAAAAGAAAAAAAGTTCTGTTTGGTCTAATGGCCCATGCAGGCCACCATTACTGTATTTGCAGTCAATCACAAGGGTCACAAAAAGCAGCATGCCAAATTAATATTCATTAGGCAGGTTGATCTGTGGCAGCTCCCCCATGATTGGAGATTTTGTGACTCGACCAAATAGTATATATATCTCATCACAAAATGAAACATTGGTCACAAAAAGTCAGTGTGCTATTTGAAACATATTTTTGCAACCAATATGTTATCATAGCAAGTCCACGGTTCCTATGTTCCTAGAAGTGCCTTGAGCCCAGGGAGAGTAGTGGGTCCCAAAAAAACAAACACGTTTTGGAAAGCCAATATTTATTTATTTATTTATTAAGGAGTTTTATATAGCGCTAGCTTGACCCGAGGGTATCAGAGTGCTTCACAACAGTATTTGAGCAAGATTCATACAATAAGCAGTATTCAGCATATAAGTTCGGCAGTCAAAGTGTGCTGAGCAGCATTGAGGTGGTACATGAGTCCAGAGATAACCTCATAGAGTGCACGTTGTCTTGGGATTGAACCAATTGAGGAGGGGACGAGCAGCTGGGGGTCGAATAGCAGGGAGGAGGTAAGTCTTAGAGCAACAATGTAAGGAAGAGACGACGAGCAGGGGATAGCGTTTCGATGGCAGCTATCCATACGGGGGGGGGGGGAGCGGTTGAGGAAAAGGACTTTAAGTTGTTTTTTAAATTTTGTGAAGGACGGGATAGTCCTGATACCGACTTGGATGGCGTTCCAGATTTGACGTGCGTTTCCGTCGAAGGACCGTGCCGCAGTTTTTTGTTTGCGTGTTTTCATGAAAATGTTTTCATGAAAGTTGGTGAGATTAGTCAAAAATGCATGCATATCCAAACATTTGAAACAAAATGCCTAGAGGTGGCAACTATATGCATTGAATGAAAATATTTACATTGAAAAATAAATTAACAATGGCATATCATTTTAATAGAACAGACTGTGTGCTTCCTAGCATACAGGTGTACTTAGCACCGAGAAAGAAACCCTTTTAGTTTAATTGCATATTAAATATGCATTACTAGTGTAAAGAATAAGTACTATTAGCTTTGAAATAATGTATCCTGGATACTTAAACACTGAAGGATTACTAAAAAAAGTAATAAAAATGGAAAGAACAATCATTGGAAAAGTAATGTATGGGCCAACCCGACCCAACTTCTTTTTAGGTGTTAGTGTTTGTGCACATGCAATTGGGAAAAATGCTGTCCCTCACAGTGCAAGAGAGCTAAAGTAGGCTGGCCCATTGTCTCATGCTGTACGCTGTAGTAGGTGGAAGCAAAATGTGAATGACAGTTGAGCAGACCAATGGACAAAGAAGGCAGACCCTAAACCCCTCTCTGTAGGTTTCTATGTACATATTTTTTATTTATTATTTGTTTTTGACAACATGAGACTGAAGAGATAGCTAAAGTTATCTCTAGGCCAGACTTTAAGTGAACGGTCAATATGTCTTCAGTTCCTGACAGTTTTGGTACTCTATTTACATTTTCACAACAGGTTGCCTGGTGAACTCACCGCTGTACAAGAGAAATCAATGTAAACACACTCGTTAAAAAATACAATCTGTATTCCTATGTTTCACCTCTACATTATTTCACAGTAGTGATGATTATTTATGTTATTTATATTTCATTTTATACACCTCAAACTGCACCTGGGATATGTTTTACTGCTCTGTACAATGTGAGGTGGAAATAGGAGGCCTGCAGTATGAATAGCTGTTCAGCAAAACAGAACACAAGCTCCATATTATAACATCTTATAAAAGTTCAATTTGCCAATAAAAGGATGGGTCATCAGAGCACTATAGGATGGGACTTCAGAGCACTATACACTCAAGAGCAAAGCGAAACTTCATAGAGGTAGGTTGAAACAGCAGCATCTTAGGATCCCAATTATTCACAATTAGTTGAGCATGCACGCGCTGAATGGTTAAGGCAAGTAAAGAATGCAAGTTTGAACCTAAAGGCCACATGTACTAAAATATTTTTATATAGACATAGAATGGGTAAAGTCTTTGAAACATCTGCCCCTAAGTGATCACTGAAAAAGCAGCAAGGCAGCCACGCAAGGAACTCGAAAACAAATGGGATTAAGTAAATCATCACTGTCAGAATAAAGATATTAGATCTAAATATGGCTAAGGAATGTCAGATGGGGGTGAAGGCAAAGTGTACGCACTCATGTATGTGTGTGGTATTTTAAGTGAAGAGGAGTTGGCCTAACGGCTAGGGCGATTGACCTCGAATCTGGGGAACTGGGTTCAAGTCTCGGCAATGACGCTGAACATCCTGTGATTCTGGGCAAATCACTTAATCTCCCCGTGCCTAACAAAAAAATGAATGTGTCCTCATGTAACGCAACTGGTTCTATGAAAGCTCTGATACCCGATTCGGGTCAAGTTCACGCTATATAAAAACTCTGTAAAAAACATAAATGTAACATGAAACTAGCTAAAAGGCAGCAGAGCACAGTACAGGGTCAAAGACAAGCGTAAAGTCAACGAGTGATAGGCGAGGTGGCTGGTTTATGGACTGTTGATGTCTTGTGATTCCCTAAACTGGAGAAGCATTGGAAATGTCCTGATTTTAGGATGTTGTTCCAAATCCTGATGAATGGATGAAAACGACACATCGTTGTTCGTGCACCTTCCCATCTCAGAGACTTCTTGTGAATGCACGAATTCAAGGATGTTTTCATTCATGTGGTTACACTGCCACCTGCTGGGTGACAAGATAATTGCAATTCATTCCATTTGTTCTAGGCCACAAATTGCAAAGATGTCATGCATTGTGTGCGAAGCCTTTCAATTCATGACCACTGCCCGTCATGAAAATGTATGTTTTTTTATTTACTTTAATAATACGTCTCTACTTGGTTGTAATCAATCCAATAAATACCATTAAAATAACACTCAGATAAAAATTGCTACTATTTACAGAAATTACAAAATCCCAAAGAAGTATGATCTTCAGTTGACAACGACTTATTGCATTCTACCGCAATAGGGGGCATATTATCAAGCAGGGCGTTAAAATTATCGCCGTTTTAGCGGCAGAAAAACTGCTGCTAAAGCGGCGATGATGGGCTTGATAATATGGCCTTGTGAATTCCCATAGAAGCCCAGGTTAACACCAGAACATGGGCTTCTATGGGTATTCACAAGGCCATATTGTCAAGCCCATTATCGCCGCTTTAGCGGCAGTTTCCTGCCGATAAAAGCGGCGATAATGTATTGCCCTTTCTTGATAATATGGCCCAAGATTCCCCCCGCAGGAGTATAAATCGGAAACAAAGTTTTCACCAGTGCACACACTGAGCTAATGGCTTTGTCAATGTTTTAGCCATGTTGCACAGCAGTGCTGGTTTGCAACAAGGCTAAAATATTGACACATTTCACCTACAAGAGCTATTGGCTTTGTCAATGACTTTGGCTATGTTGCACAGCTGTGCTGCTCTGCAACCTGGATAAAAAAATTTACATATTCATTCGTTCTAATAGGCAAGAGATTCTGGCTTTGCAAATGCTTGTTTCAGGGTGCGACGTTCAGGTCAACAGTAAAACTTTTCATCTTTCTCGAAGCCATCCCTGGCTCGGAGCATTAATCTGCTCTTGCTGTGAGTGGCTAGAAGCGTTCCAGGATTGCAGAGGTTTGTGGTTTTCAGTTCACGATTGTAAAACAGGGCTTAATAAAACAACGTAAAATGTATGACTTGATCTCCCTCTGACTCTGCTGTGCAGTTAAAGGGGTCACACACACATTTATCAATGGATGAGAGGGCCCTGCTTAGCTGTGTCAAACAACCAGTGGGCATATTATCAAGACAGGCGATAAAATTATCGCCGCTTTATCGGCAGAAAACTGCCGCTAAAGCGGCGATAATGGTCTTGATAACATGCTCTATGGAATTCCAATCGAAGCCCGTGTTAGATGTGAAGATATTTAACATGGGCTTCGATTGGAATTCCATAGGGCATATTTTCAAGCCCATGATCTCCGCTTTAGCGGCAGTTTTCTGCCGGTAAAGCGGCGATAATTTTATCGCCTGTCCTGGTAATATGCCCCCACATTTCTAAGAAGTCTTCGTGCTTTGAAGTTGATGATTTTGATCCAAGCATGTGGCTGTTTCCACTGCACAGCTGGAATCTGTTCGCACCTCTTCTACATGAACATTGCAGTTGTTAAAATAAAAAAAAAAGTGGCCACATTCAAATGCACACCCAGCAATAAATTTGTCTGAATTACTTTCAGTCGCTGAAGTAACGAGGCCTGCCCTGAAGCCCACGTTATGCATAGTGTAAATTAAGATTACACATGTAATTTATACCCTTGAGCAAGTTCATGCTGATTTCCATCCAGGTGATTAGTGTAATGTATGCACAGCGCAACTGCATGACCGATATTTGCACAACATGTTTACCTACTCTTGTTTTTCAAACTCTACATATTTATTTTGTAAACAATGCATCACAAGCACAAGCAGAGGTGGGAAAATTCCTCAACCCAACATTTAACTCTCTATGGGGCATATTATCAAGCGGGGCGTTAAAATTATCGCCGTTTTAGCAGCAGAAAACTGCCGCTAAAACAGCGATAATGGGCTTAATAATATGGCCTTGTGAATTCCAATAGAAACTCATGTTCTGTTGTGAACCTTGGCTTCTATTGGAATTCTCAAGGGCATATTATCAAGCCCATTATTGCCGCTTTAGCTGCAGTTTTCTGCCGCTAAAACGGCAATAATTTTATCGCCCTGCTTGATAATATGCCCCTTTGTTTTCTCCCAACTTCACTTTCAGTGCTCTTTTTGTCAATGTGCGGATTCATGTGCTACAGCTCATTTTCTGCGCAACATATGTATTCTATATTCTGATCAAACTCAGGTGCTCGACTCAGCCGGAGCATGAGTTTCACAATGTTTGGGAATGCTACATAACTTCCTGCTTGTGGACTTTACCATGCCATGACAGTCCGTACCATACCATACTATACAATGGCAGTCCATTCCTTACAATAAGACGCCATACCATACCTTACCATATGAGCAGTCATGCATTATCATATCATACAAAGCAATGAAAAGCCAAACCATACTATACCATACAAAGTCAGGCCATGCCATACTATACTAAGCAATGATACGTGGCGAGGAATGCGCAAGCGCAGGCTCCAGAGCATGCGCAGTTTCAAGAAGAAGGCGCGATAGACCAGGAAGAGATGTCCCCGCGATAGTGTAAGTGTTTTAAATCTTATTTCAGGCTTTAAGCTTTTTAATATTGCGGGCGGGCGGCGGGTGGGTGTTTCGTAACGGAAATTTGCAGAGAGGCACCGAAATTGGTCCAATTTCCGTGCCTCTCCGCGAAAGTCCATTACGCGACTTCCACCCACCCCTACTTTACAAACGAGGGGACAACATCTGACCCTGATATAGAGTGGGATGCCTTTAACATTTTCTTACAGCCCGGGCATGCTCTCAAGACAGTATAGGGTACTAAGGTAGTATTGCGCAGGGAACTGCACACACTAGAAATAGATATTCGCAGACTCGAGCGGAGGTTACCAGAAGATCAGATGGCCACTGGGCCATTGACGATGGCGCAGTTGACACACCAAACGACATTGGAACAATTATGCAGATTAGACAATAAAGAATACCAAACCTGGAAACACGTGCATGGAGACAAGGCAGGTATTCTTCTGGCCTAGATTCTACGCTCTGAGTCCCCAAGTGTCGCCATTACCGCAATCCGTGATAGGTTGGGCACCATTCTCAATACACAAAGAGGTTATAAGTATTGATGCAGCATTTCGCTCCTTTTATGCCGAGCTCTACACAGCGCCATAACAAGCAGATGCCACTCAGACCAACTCGTTACTAGATGCAATACAGCTGCCGCGCCTGCGGGTATCAGCCTGTTTTGGTCTTGGTGCACTATGGATTGCAATATGGGGATCAATAGGTTAGCTAGCACCTTCCCTAATATTTTATAGTCAGTGTTCAATAAGGAGAGTGGTCTATATGACCCTATCAGCAGGGGATCTCTGTCAGGTTTAGGTAGAACAACTAGTATTGCCTCCGTGAGTACGGGAGAATTTCTTTTGAGAAGGGTGCATTGTACAGTTTAAGCAGGTCGGGGGCAAGTTTGGATCTGAAGGTGGCATACAACGATACCATTTCACATTGATATAGGGATGCACACCTATTTAACCACATTGTTTTATTTCTCCATTTTTTTATCTCTCCTTCGTATAATTGCGTGCAGATCGGTGATAGGCATGCCCAACTGCCATAAGTCAGGAAGTTTATGTAAGATGGGACTGCATAGCCCCATAACCTTTCGCACAGCTTCATGCTGCCTTTGAAGTGCATGTTTTTTTCGAAATATTTTTAATCCATTCTTTTAGTTTTCCATCTTTTGACCATTCTTTTAAATCTTCTTCAACCATTTTCTCTCATTTTAATCCAAGGTCCACAACAGAAGTGTAATGCCATTTTTCATTTTTCTTATATTCAAGCTGTGCCAATCCAGGCCTCTTGAAAGAATATGAATAGTGCAAAAGTTCATCACAAGCAGTCTTTATTTCGTGTGAAAACCCAATGTATTTCGGGCAACTTGGTGCCCTTCTTCGGGGGTCACTACAATTAAAAGCAACACAATAATTAATACTGCTGAGTCATAAGTAAATGCATCTTTGCAACATAATTTCATAAATGTATCATTTTTGAAAAAAATTACCACTTCGTACATTATGTCATCCTGTGTTTTTACATTATCGCACACCAATCCTTTCTACTCCAACCATGGGATAACATTCCCCCTACTTCCCATTCCGACCCACTACTCTTCCTAAATCGTCTCGGAATCTCTCCCTCCCTTCACCGTTCTCGTGCTAAAATCCTCTGATCAAAACTGCAAAAAACCACTTTTGTACTGTCCTTACTCGGAGTTTGTTCCTATATAAAACCCTTTATATGCTTCGAAACGCATGTAATGCTGCTTTGTTCTCACACTGCTATAGTAGGGCCTCTACTTCAAAATGTCCCGAAGGGAGGGAGAGATTCCGAGACGATTTAGGAAGAGTAGTGGGTCGGAATGGGAAGTAGGGGGAATGTTATCCCATGGTTGGAGTAGAAAGGATTGGTGTGCGATAATGTAAAAACACAGGATGACATAATGTACGAAGTGGTAATTTTTTTCAAATATGATACATTTATGAAATTATGTTGCAAAGATGCATTTACTTATGACTCAGCAGTATTAATTATTGTGTTGCTTTTAATTGTAGTGACCCCCGAAGAAGGGCACCAAATTGCCCGAAATTCATTGGGTTTTCACACAAAATAAAGACTGCTTGTGATGAACTTTTGCACTATTCATATTCTTTCAAGAGGCCTGGATTGGCACAGCTTGAATATAAGAAAATTGAAAAATGGCATTACACTTCTGTTGTGGACCTTGGATTAAAATGAGAGAAAATGGTTGAAGAAGATTTAAAAGAATGGTCAAAAGATGGAAACTAAAAGAATGGATTAAAAATATTTCGAAAAAAACATGCACGTCAAAGGCAGCATGAAGCTGTGCGAAAGGTTATGGGGCTATGCAGTCCCATCTTACATACAATTCTGCCAGCCAGCCATCCACTCCAGGGATCTTGCCCCGTGCCATTTGCTTAATCGCATCCGCAATCTCGGTTTCAGTTAAAGGGGCTTCCAAATCTGTCTTCTGTGATACCCCGTAGTATTACTGGTATAGCAGAGAAAAAGTGTAGGAGCCTCTGCAAGTTTATACCTGGGAGAAATACTTTCCAGAACTTATGCCACCTATTCATGCTGATGGACTGGGCACACTCCACTGACACAACCCCCTGGGTAGCATCGCTGGACATAGAGAAGGCATTTGACACCCTGAGTTGGGAACTTTTAGGGGCGATCCTGACGGTGATTGGGATAGGCCCCAAGTTCCTCTGCTGGGTAGCTCTACTCTATAACACACCGCTAGCCCGGGTTAAAACAGGGCATATTATACGAGACCCATTGGGGACAGAATACAGCACACATCAAGGTTGCCCACTACATTCACATAGGTGATGGAACCTCTTGCATGTGCACTCAGAGTGCGTGCCCCGCAATGGGGAATTCAGGCTGACGGGCACTGGCATAGAGTATTGTGGTATACCGATGATATACTAGTTTACCTGAGAAACAATGTTGTGGTGCTGGCTTAGGTCATGGACCTTCTACGAAGATTTGGGGAGAACCACTGAATATCTAAGTGTCAAGGTATATCATTCCGAGAAAGATCTCGTAGAGGCCAACGTGGGCAGAGCCATCACAGGTCTGACATCCTCCCTCCTGTTCTGGACGTCCCTGCCCATTGCATCGATGGGAAGAGTGGCTATCTCCAAAATGTTAATCATGCCTAGCCTCCTACACTTTTCATCTGCTATACCAGTAATACTTATTTTCAAAAACACAAGGGAACCCGAAATGTAGATAAGGACCTTGGGTAACAGTTTAGTATTAGAACAATGGTCCTTAAAAAGAACAGTATGGCCATCAGGGTAAATATAGACTCCAATCAGTGCTATATTAAGAGTGTCCAGCCGAACAGTCAATTTAATCATTCAAAAATGTCAAAAGCAAAAGTATAAACACATCAATACAGTGGGACACAATCCTGCATCCTACAAAATCACATGATAAGTACACCTTCGGACAGGACCATATCAGGCAAGAAAGAGTAGCTTGTGGAATATTGAACACAATTTCTAACGAGCTTGAGGAAACAGTAAATATTCTTTTTTATCAGATTTGATTAGTGTGCAAACTGTACATTCGTCGACGACGTTTCGATCCTATTTAAAAAACAGTAGGATCATCATCAGGAAAGTAAGGGTACAACCCTGAATAATTAGAGATTGCCTCAATTAGGCTTGCAGAAGGTTAAGTCACATACGTATTTGTTGGCGGTAGCCGAATTCTTAGCATTTTCTGAGGATGAATAATCTGGCATTTAAATTGTGAAAATAAAAAGTTCCAGCAAGTGATGATGCATGTTATGTTGTTTGATCCAAGGCTCGATGGCAGGGATGAAACGTGCATCGCCACTTGCTGCTTTGGAACTTGATATTTTCACAGTTTAAACATAGGATTTGTTACTTACAGGTATTAAGTGGAGTGTGGGGATTGATTTTTGTGTCGCAGAGCTCCTGCTATTCTTAATAATGTTTTTGATGCTCTGTATTGCTACTTTCTTCTAGTTCAGGTTCGTCTGATGTTGCTCTGGAGTTTGGGACCCTGCAGTCATTTCTGATATTTTTTGCTTCAGCTATTTCCCTCCTCAGCAGTGGTGTCTTTCTTTGGATACTTACCTGTTGCTTTTCACTCCACCATCAGCCGATACAGGGGCTGTAGGACGGAATCGCCCATACCTCGGGGTCAAATGTTAAAACTGCGAAGACCTCTGCTGTGTCCATCCTTCAACAGGTACTCTTCCACCATTATTTCCCACATCCTTTGTGTTGCTTTAGGTCAACATGGGGTTGGATCATGTCTATTTCGTATGTAACTCAATTTTATTTTCCATTTTTTTATTTAAATCGTTTTTATTGATATTTTTCGCATTTTAAGCATACAGCCAGAACAATGCATATGTACCATGTACAGTTGCTTGCTAATGTTACAATATCCAGTATCAAACTGTAAAAAACACAGATGAGTTGTTCAACAGGTATTAAAAGGAGACTCATGACAGTGTCTGTTTGGAGGGCGTGGCGGAGCCCAATAGTCTGAGCACTAGACAACTTGGGCACGTTTCGAACATTGTGCATTTTAGGCCAAACTGTGGACATAGGGTACAACAAAAAGAGAACAACTAAAGCAAAAGAGGGGAAGGGAATCGTACGAGACCTGCTGCCGCACATAGTATAACCTCAATTTTGTTTTCCATGAAGGTATTGCTCTCAGGGACAATAGTGCTGGTGGCAGGGCATCAGCCCATTTCAATTTACTTTCCAAGTTTATCCAAGCAATCTTACTCTTGAGGGCACCATTGTTCCTTTCTGCATTCCTCGCTGATTCTCTGACATATGCACAATGAAAATGTTGGTCTATTCCCAGAGCCTTGCAACCTGCCTGTAATACTGCTGCTGACCCAAAGTGAGCTCCGCGGTCACTTGTAATCCAGTATGGTACTCCAGTGGCATCTGCTCAGGCAGAGGAGTATGCCTGCATCCATCCTAAAAACATAAATATGATAACTAAGACATATGAGTAGTTAGCACGCCTAAAATCCATATGATACGGGGAATAGGACCATTCTTATACATAGCGTCTTCAGTGGTATTAGGCAACGCATTATTTTTAATGGCTGATTCAGCTCAATGTTGACGTTTGAGATAACATTGTAAGGATGCTAGCGCCTGGCACACCTTACCACCACTGACTTTTTCAGTAACTATAAGGCATTTAAAATGTTTTGAATATACTGTACATGTTCAGCAGGGGTCACAGCCTTTCAATCCGCAGGAGAATAAAGCCGCACGTTTCTCCAGACATATACGTTGAGTCTGTGTGCACAGCCACAATTTTTCCCTAGGCTAAAATCCAGGCTCTGGTGAGCGCAGTAAGCTCAGCAACTTGAGCAGATCTCACATTTTACAAATGATAACTTTGCACAATTTCATTAACGGTTCATACATCGTAGCCAGAAACCAGGACCCCATCAGTATTACTGAGCCATGACTCATCCACAAAATATGTTAAATCACTGTTAAAAATGGGGAAGTCAGTGAAATCAACAGTGGGTTTTGTTATATCATGGACAGTGACAAGGATGCAATCATGGGGTTCCCCTTCCTCATGGGTGGGTATTAAAGAGGCAAGGTTGAGGCCTGGACAACAGGTCAGGGTGATATGTAAAGCGGATAACAGTTACATTTCATACGTATTTATTTATGACATTTTACAAAGCACGAACATGACCAATGTTTTGGTGTCAGAGCATGGTACAACCTAATAAATACCATCAAATATACAAGGAGCAAAATATAAAATATACAGCATGAAAGGATAATACAAAGAGACATAGTGAAAACACCAGCAATGAAATCAAATTGGCTTGGATAGTCACCTCAGATGGGAAGGAGATTATGCAGTAGTCTCATTTTTACTTTGTTTTCTAAAAGAGCGAATGAATGGATGGTTCTGTTCTCTGGGAGGGGGGGGGAGTTCCAAATTATTGGGGCAATTCCAGAGAAAGATCTCTTATAGGCTTTCTTTTTATGACACTTTTCGGGTTCCAGCAGTTGGGAGCATGTTATACGAGAAGCTCTATTCCTTGCGGATAGAACCATTTTCTGAGTCAGGTAGCGAGGAGTGTTGTGGTGGATGGCTTTGTACGTCATCCTTGCTATTTTTAGGTGGATCCTAGTCTTGTAGGATAGCCAGTTCAGAGAGTGGAGGGCTGGGGTTATGGGATTATTTTTTTTCTTTATGCCTGTGATGAGCCGTGCATCCGCATTGAGGGTAGCCCTCAGCAGTGCTAGTTTTATTTTTGGTAGGCCAACCAGGATAGCATTCCCATAGTCAAGTTTGGAGATCACAGGAGCCTGAACCGCCATCTTCAGATCTGCACTGGGCAGGAAAGGCGTTAGTTTTCTTAAGAAATGGAGATGGAAATTGGCCCCTCTGGCTGTGGAGCTGATGTGGTTCCACATGGAGAGGTTGTTGTCTAGTGTTATTCCTATGGATTTTGCTGATTCAACGATATGTGGGGTACAGTTCAAGGCGGTGAGTAGTGGGAGCCAGTCTTTGTTGATAGATGTGGAGTTGGGAGGTGAGATTAATAGGAATTCGGTGTTGAGGGAGTTGAGTTTGAGGTGGTTAAGTGTTAACCAGTATTGAGGTTTGTTCAAGATGTTATTGAGAGTGCTGATGTTGTTAGGGGAGGTAATCTTCATGTGCAATTGCATATCATCAGCGTGCATATGGTAGGAGATGTTGGATTGTTTGAGGATTTTAGTCATGGACATATTGAAGACTCCCTGTTTGCTTCCAAAGACTACTGGACCCAGAATGCACTGCCAAGTATTCACAGAGACCCGGCATCTACTGTGCTTTGCTGTCAATGGTGACAGCACTGCAGATCCTCAGCACTATATTCTCTACTGCAGGACTTGTGAGAGATTGAAATAGCACACACCTTTGAAGAGTCTTGTACTGACACACAAACACAGACTTGTACAGGCCTGGTTCATGCATTGAAGCATGAACCTCTGTGTACTGGACCCCTAGGGGCCTGTTTTCCTGTCAAGTTCCTGCCTTGCTTCAGCCAGAGCCTATGTCCAGTTCCAGTGCAGCTTCCTGCAGGTTTCTCTCAGCACTGCATTGGTCTGCTTCAGTCTTATGCCTGCCTTGTTTTCTACAATCAGGTGCAGCCCCTGGGCTGCTCCCTTTCTCCTTTCCCAGTGTGTTCTTCCTTTTTCTGCTATTAATTCATTTTGCTTATTCCTTTGTTTGTCATAGCTCTTGTATTTTCCTTGCAGTCTCCTAGATTTTGCAGTTTATGTATGTCCCCGTTCTCAGTGTTTCTCTCACACTCTCTACTATTCCCTTGAAGTTGCAGTCTCTTGCTTCTCAGAGTTCCTAGAATACTTGGGATTTACTCACCCTTTGCTCTCCAGTTTTTCCTTGTATGTCCTGCTCCTTGCTATTAGCTACAGCTCTTCGATTCCTTTCTAGTGCTTGCTCTGCGTTCTCCTTTTGGCTTTTTGTGTTTGGTAAGTGTGTCATTTTTTCCTCACCTGTGTATGTGTATTCCTTTGTACTGGGGTTGGCTCCTGATTTCTTATAACTCCGGGCCGAGTTGCTCTATGTGGAGTACCATAAAGTTGGACAAAAACTCAGTGGAACTCCGCTCGGCTGAGAGCCTCCACCACCCCTAATAAATATTTTTTTTTAAAGAAATAAGATTTAAAATAAATATGCTTACCTGTATATACAGCGTCTCCGGTGCTGCCCTCCTCCTCCTCGCCATGGTCTCTACAAACTTCTATGTCATACGTACAGGAATAGGAACAGGATAGGAAAAAAATGAGAAGAAATGGGGAGGCATAGCATTCAGATGCATTTTTGTGTTTGTGATTTCTTGTAAATATGGAAATGCGTCTGGTTCCATGGGTGTTGCGCGGGAACACCCACAGCAACACCCATTGAATGCCCATTTCACGCAAAGTGCTGCGAGCAAAGGGGCCTCATTTACTAGAACAGGAAAAGTCACAGAGGGTGGTTTTTCCTGTGCTTGTAAATATGGGACACTAAAATGCGCCGCCGGTGCATCACAAAAAGCAACGCACCGGTGGCGCAAGGGGCTTGTAAATTTGCCCCCAAGACCCCGTGCTTAATCAAATCTGCTACTGCAAGGCAGATCCCTTCCTTTGCTTCAGTTTTTATCAGGTACCAAAGTATTCTAGGTATTTTCTTACTCAATGTTTCTGGTTCTGCCAATGATATGAACCTCACATCGGGCCCGATTCACAGAACTAACTTAAGACAAAATCCTAAACTTACTACTTTTGGTATTCACAGAAGTTAGGATTTTGTCTTCAGTTTGTCTTAAGACAGACTTAAGACAGACTTAAGACAAAATCCTAACTCAAGTCTGTCTTAAGTCTGTCTTAAGACAAATTTAAGACAAAATCCTAACTTCTGTGAATACCAAAAGTAGTAAGTTTAGGATTTTGTCTTAAGTTAGTTCTGTGAATCGGGCCCTGAATTTGCCCTAGTGGACCACAATGTATGTAGAAAGTACCTGTGAAATCAATTCAGTTAAGTCGGTAGACATGGCAGTTTTTATTCACAACGCTTTGCCAATTTGTGCTCTCACACAACCATGTGAGTAATTAATTTTCTTATTGACAAGATATATTTGAAAACATACCTTCCAGAGTAAAAAACACAATACAGTTTAGTTTGCAAAATAGAACTCCACCTATCAGATTAGCTGGAAAAGTTAGGCTAAGCACAAAGAAATGTTTATTGCTAATTGGTCCAAGGAGATAGACACAGGGTCAGAAATAGGGTGAAGAACTTGTTGGTTGGAAATGCCCAAGCAAGGTAAAGTGGGGAATTCAGAGGAAATATAGAGTCGGGTGACTTGTGCCTATGTCAATACGACACGTTGTGCATTTACCATCAATGCCCCTGTTACCGATGGGCCCTGTTGATCTACTGAGTTTAAGGTATACATGGCACAGTCAGAATCTCTCGGGTTGTCCTAAAATTCAGCATGTGAGGTTTGCGTAATCTGATGACATCCAGATTGATCGGGTAGAACTGTTGCATTAGGCATGGGGGACAGATCCATTTCCAAAGCCCAAACAACCAATCTGCAAAACATGATCCTTCCACTCCCCTGGTCGCTCTATTGAAAAACTATGAACTTGTTAGTGTATTTCACAAACTTGGCTCACTTCTTAGCCTGTCATCTGTTACTGATGGCAATTAATTGACTATGGGCGGTTATCTCTGCTCCGCTCACAGAGTTTGTAGGGTTTTCCGAAAAACTCTGCTTTACATTGCGGAAGAGTTTTTTCCTCACTCGTTTTCGCCATTGTCAAGTTTGCGAGCGCGAGCATGGAAAATCAACCTCCCGATGAGATTTCTCAATGCCTGGGGGTCAAGTTTCTCATTGAGAGTGAACGCAAATGCTTGCGACCGCTCGCATTGTGAGACTGCCCATTCGCATTGAGAAAGCTGCAGCTCGAGTAAAAATCTACTCGAGCAGCAGAAAAGGAAAGCAGGGACCGCTTGCGCTCGGCATGGTGCCGTTCACAATGATTGCAGAGTGCAGACAAGCATCCACCACTGTGCAATCACCGCAAACTGCATTTTTCTATTCTACTCCTCTGCTTGCGGAGCTCCGCGTAGTCCGACAAAGTTCTTTTTTGCATTTCGCGGAGTTCAGCGTAGTGCAACTGCGCAAACCCCGCCCAGGATTACAGTTAATTGGTTTTTAACATTTGGTTAGATTTTGGTAATAATTCCTGTATAAAAGCAGTCCTTGACTTATCTCTGTCAGACAGGCTACACCGAGTACCTTTCAAACACATCCTTAAGTCTTCCCAAATAATCAGCCGGTTCTTTACCCTTATTTTGTTTACAGTTTGAAATCTAATCAGTTTTCACCAGGCACATACCGACAATCTCATTCAACAATGCACTTTTCGCTCCACTCAGCTTTTCGTCCTTGCCAGATACAAATCTCGGATAAGTCAACTTCTCCAACAGTCTTTCTTTTGCTTCGCCTAAAACCACCAATCGCAATAAATGATTCACATCCTCCTCGTTTTCTCTGTATACTTCAAACACACTTTGCAGTTCCTTTCAGAACAGACTAGTGTTTTCTCTGACATTAGCGGATTGTTTTTTAATAATTATTACATCATATGGTGTCCAAGGGAGTGGGCTGTAACGTTATCACCAGCAGGGAGATAGTCCCCTCAACACAGGAGGAAGGACGGCT
Source organism: Lissotriton vulgaris (assembly GCF_964263255.1). Taxonomy (NCBI): domain Eukaryota; kingdom Metazoa; phylum Chordata; class Amphibia; order Caudata; family Salamandridae; genus Lissotriton; species Lissotriton vulgaris. The sequence continues at coordinate 1,081,884,264 of NC_141699.1, read as the reverse complement.
TCACTTGAGTTTGGAGAAGGGAAACGCCTTCTAGACAAATGTTCTGCCTCAAAATTTCTAGGGTAATAGTGGTGATTCATTTTCGACTGTCTAAAGGACCTGGAACAGACTGTACACAGGCCCTGACTGTTGCACAATAGTAGAATCAATTTTCTGTCTATCCATTTGCAACGCTCTACAGAGTGCTTTACTCTCAGTTGGTCATATTATAGCACTCACTTGCGCATTACCTCTTTGTGCTAAAGTTGCACGTAGTTCCACAGGCTCTGCTCTGTTTGCGAGTGCATCCCCTTTGGTATCGCTTTGTTCGCCCTTAGTTGGCAGGGTATGCCCAGACGTGGGTCCCTTGCTCACTTTGCCACTGGATTCAAGATAGCCTGGCTGATGAGGGTTATGAACCCGAAACCATTCCCAGGGTGCTTGTTTCTGGTCCAGGGAAGACATGGCTTAGCAGTTCGGGCTGGACTGTTCCCATGAGGCACAGGGTCAGACTGATTTGCATATAGCCATGTCTGAACTGGGGTGGCAGAGTGGGCTAAAGAATGATGATGGATTAAACCCAGATCAGTTGACTGGGGGTGAGTGTTTGATTTGCTCAAGCGCTCCGTCCATCATCCTCTTTGGTATCGCAATGGGTAAAGTCAGCTCAACCACGATAGGCTGAAAGGTTCTGCTCTTTTTCTGTTCTGTGTGTAAGGCTGCAGTTTGTGCATGTTTGTGTTGTGCGATTGATCTGTGTGGTGAGTTGTGTGGTGACGAGAGGCCTTGTCAGATCGCAAAAGCAGTTTGTGGGCGCGGCCTAAAAAGATGTGAACTCAAAAATCTCCCACTTCTCAAACCTAGGCTGCCATCGCTCCGGAAGTGGCATTAACTCAACTGTTTAGGCGATGTTTCTCAACTTTGACACTAGGTGGCAGCAAAGGACGGTAGAAAGCGGGATCGAACGAGCAAAAGAAGTGGTTTATTATGTCAGGCATGTTTTTTCATATCCTATTTGAACAGGTTTATGGTTGTATTTTATTGTTTTAGATTTTGCAGATCGCTTTCTTACCCTGTTTGAGGCCGTAAACACTTTCTAGATATTAATGTCTATGTCCAAAAGAAGAAAAAAACTGTTAAAAAAACATGAAGGTTTAGCTTGTTTTATGAACCCAGAGGTTGGAGAGAATTAAAGAATGTGCAGGAACTGTAGGCATTCCGACAGTAATACATTCTCACCTTGTAAGGTGGTAGAGGGGCCGTAGTGTGGGCGGGGCCTCTTAGGGGGCGGGGTCTATAGCCATCTGGTGTTTTACGAGCATGGATGGGCAATCTGAGGAGGAGAGGCATGGAAAGGGGGTGTGGCTTAACGGTAGAGAGAAACTCCCTCCCTCTGGTAGAGCTGTAGTCGCTAAATAACCTCCCATGGACATCATTTGTGAGCGGTGTCCACAACAGAATTGGAAACCCACCAAGGAAGTAGCCAGAAAATTAAAATACACCCACTTACAACCTAAGCTCTGATGGCACCAAGCAAGTGAGTCTGAGCCGCCCTAAAAAAGAGTCCCGGTGTGTCTTCCATTGAAGCATCTATCCACTCATCCTTTCACCCTTCCATTCACCCCCTTGATATCCACCATTTCACCTTTACACTCAGTCACTCATTCAGTCTTTCATTCATCTGTTCATCTTTCACCTTTCTATCCATCCATTGGTGATTCCATCCATTTGTTCACACGTCCATCATCTATGCATGTATCCATTCATACATATATCCACCCATACATCCATCATTTAACTAATCCATCGATCAATAAAGCCTTTTATCCAGCAATTGATACTTCGATTCATCCATCAATCCATCCATCCATAATTCATCTATCCTCTCAGATTTCCATGTACTCTGACATCCGTTCACCCATCTATCATCCATCCTCTCAGAGTTGCCTTTCCTCTGCTTTATTTTCACCCATTTATCCATCCATCCATTCTTCCAGATCTCCATTTACGCTCTCATCCTTCACCCACGCATGAGTGCATCCACCAACTTCAAATTTCCATTTAATCTGCCATCCATCCATCCACGTCTGCAGATTTTCATTTAGTCTGTCACCCTTTCATCCACCCATCTATCTATATCCTCTCACACACTCATCATCCATCCAGCCACCGACTCATCCACTCATCCATCCATCCTTTTACCCACCCATCCTTTCACCAACCCATCTTTTCACACGTTCATCCATCTCATGCATTCACTCATCCAGCCTTCATTCCCATTTCTATCAACTGTTATGTGTGTTATGTTATAGGTTTTGTAGAGCGCGCAGCTGCGCCAGCAAAGGGGCATCCCAGCGCTAAAACTGCAAACTGATACAGGCTAGCCGCGGCCGGTAGTGAGAGTACCTGCCGGGCGGTGACGTGGGGAGGGGGAGGGGCAGGGTGGGGGTAGTAATTTATGGATTATGGACCTTAACAGGTAAGTAAACATATAAATTAATAAAAAGGATTTTGTTGCGTGCACTGCATTACCAAATGTGATGCAGTGAGTGCAACAAAATTATTTTATTTATTTATATGGTTACTTACCTGTTAAGGTCAGTAATCCATAAATTACTACCCCCCACCCTGCCCCTCCCCCTCCCCACGTCACCGCCCGGCAGGTACTCTCACTACCGGACGCGGCTGATATAGGCACTGTAAGAGAAGCACAGGTGACCGATTATGCAGGAAAGAGATGAGTTAGCGGAATTTGTGGAATTTGGGTAATTTCGCGTTCCGCGCACAATGCAAAATTGCCCCGAATCGTGCGTTCCGTGACTTCACGAAATGTTTTGCTTGTTCGCGTTCTCAAATGCATGTTCGCGAGATATTTCTCCCCGAGCACGCAAACAGCGATTGCAAACAGTAAAAAAGCATCGCGAACAAGCAATTCAGCATGTTTGCGGAATTTCTGCGTGTTTGCGGAGATTTTTTACTGTTTGGCAGAGATTTGGGTAATGCGATTTCGCAAATTTCGCCCACCCCTAGTCTTAACCCACTGAGCTTTGTCATTTGATGAAAACGTGTGGTTGGCAGGATAAATGAAAGGATCTGAAGTATGTGCATTTACCCACTGAGTTTCTGACTGAACATTTCTATTGTCATTTATTTGCTCTTACTTTATTGTTTTATGCTCAACTCCTTTATGCTCTACTTGTCAAACCCCTGTCCCCATGTTTCTACCTTCTGCAGTGGCGGCAGCCAAAATAAAGAGGTGTTAGGGAGGGTGAAGGGGACTCGGGGGAGCATGCAGGGGAGTTAATAATAAAAAAAAACACTTACCTGGAGCTGGCTCCCGCATTGAGCTCGTCCTGAATGGGGCCGCGTCACGGACTCCCTGCAATCGTCACGCTGTTCTTATGCGAAAACAGCATGGGGATTGGTCTGAGTGGAAAGATGTTCCGCTCAGACTAGGGAGTCAGTGGTGGTTTCTCCAGTGCAGCCGGGCTTGAGAAACCTAAGCGTGCATGTGTGTTTTGGTCGGCCTGAGTCGGCTGGCCAAACACATATGCATACGTAGGGAGTGCACACAGCACTCCTGCTCGTCATGCCCCGCCCCTCCCTGCGCAAGCTGGCTCAGAGCCGGCAATCGAAAAATAAAATGATGACATTAGTTTCTTTTTCGTTTGATGGCTCTGAGCAAGGCAGTGGGGCAACACTCCTTCGCCATTGAGTAGGAGCCGCCGCTGACATTCAGTTTCCCCTTTCCTCTCTCAGTCTCTGTGTCTTACTACTCTTTGTGTTTTCTTTTCATTTTCGATGCATGTGTAATATCCAAAAGACAAAGAGACGAGTATCACAAAATTTGCTTGCCAAAAAGTGAAGGCCAATATTAGTGATAATCAGTTCTTTAAATGTGATTTTAAAAAGTGCAGGTACTCCTGCAAGTGAGCCTTGGAGTGTGCGGCGGGCCTGGGGCAGGCTTACAATGTAAGCATTTAATCAGATCCAGGCAGAAAACCAGTAAATTGAGCACCATCAAAACGGGGTGAAAGTAACATCTGTTGTTTACAGCGCTTAGATGTAGAACTATGAATGTAAGTGCTATAGATAAAAAGCAGAGGAAATAAAGTGCATCTTACTAGTAGGGACTATGGGGCAGATGTATCAAGATTCCGTTGTGCGAATCCTAAATAGCGATTTTTTGCGAATCGCTATTTTGAATTAGCAAAATGGAATGTATGTACAAATTCGCTATTTTTTAGCGATTCCTTATTATTCTTTATTTGCGAATTCGCATTTTGCGAATTCGCAAATAAAGAATAATTTCCAATGCATTCCTATGGGCCAGGAGGCCCATAGGAATGATAGTGCAATAATTCTCAAATTGCGAATTCGCAATTTGCTAATCGCAATTTGTGAATTATTTCAAGGGTGCAGGGGTGTCTCAAAGACACCCTGCTGCATCCCTGAAATTTACATGTGTGTGCCTGTGGCACACATACATGCCCTATGGGCATGTATGTGTGTCACATGCCACCCTCACAAATGCCAAATAGGGCATTTTTAAAAGAAATCGCAAATTACCACCAACTACAAGTTGGTGGTAATTTGCGATTTCTTAACACAAAATCGCAATTTCAAAATGTTTCATACATATCATTTAAGGAATCGCAAAATTTGCGATTCCTTAAATGCTATGGCAAAATAAGGAATCGCAAATTTTTGCGATTCCTTAAATTGCGCTTTTTTCATACATATAAAAAATTCAAAAAGGCCGTTTGCGAGTCGCAAAGGCCGAAATTCTGCGAATTTCGGTCTTTGCGAGTCGCAAAAGCCTTGATACATCTGGCCCTATGTCCACAATTGTATCAAATCTAAAGTGCTAGGACAATTGCCACTTATTTTGGAATGGGATAAATGTAGGATTGTTACAGAATGCGGATGTCCATCTCAGTATGGAAGAGTGTACAGGATAATGTGTCTGATTGTAAACTGGCTTTTGCCAAAGGATGTCCGTGATAATATCAACTTTGGTGCTATTCTCTCTGATTTTTATTTAACTCTTTTCCTCTTCCTCAGTCTGTATCACCCCCATTGTCAATTTTCTGCTCACCATTTGCCTTGTTTCTTGTTCTCTCTCTCCCTGAGCCTGTATCACCTGGTCTTTCCACTATATTTCACTCGCCCTGTCCCTCCCCTCTCCTTCTATGCCCAGTCTCTCCTTTTACTTGCTCCTTCTTCTCTCCCATGTCTCACCATTTCCCCTCCCAGCTTCCCCTTTCTGTCTCTGATTCCTTCCTGACCTGTATCCCTTGCTATGCCTCTACTGTTCAGTTCCCATCTTACTGCCTCCTGCCTTCTTTCCATCTATCTCTGACCTGCCTTTCCCTCTGCTCTTTCTCTCTTTACCCCAGTGTCTGATCAGGGCCCTGCTTAAAAAATGGAGGCGGATGGGAGGGGGCGGGGGGGTGTTCATTCCCTCGCACCCACATTTATCCTGCCCTCCACAACTCACCTGTTCCAAGAAGCACTGGCCTGAATGCTACAGAATTGAATCATAAGGGAGGATTTGCCCAGAGACCAATCGCTCCCAAGCATGACAGAGTTTACACACTCCGGGGATATGTACAAGGAAGCGGAGGAGAGAGATGTTTGCCTTTCTGGCTTAACGCCTCTCTCTCTTCCACCTCTGAAACGCAAGGCTGCACCATGCAGCATATTTACAAGAATGTGGTGCAGCCTTGCGTTTCCCACTTGCGATGGCGCTAAGTTTAACAACTTAGTGCCAATGCAGGCACCCTTGCAAAAGAGTGCGAGGGTGTCTGCGTGCAGGGGAGAGTTGTTTATGTGTAGAAAGGTGGCCTTTCCTGCACATAAACAATCCTAGAAATGCCATTCTGTCACTTTCATGCATGCTGTCTCATGCAGCACACATGAAAGTGACAAAATTGCATTTTTAAAAAGGTTTGTTTATGCATTGGAAGGGACACCTTCCTGCACATAAACAAACAATGGCATTTTGCTTTTTTTCATGTGTGCTGTACAAGGCAGCACAGATGGAAAAGCAAAAACGATGAGAAATAATGCATTTCTCCTCCTTTCACCATTTAAGGCCAGTTTTTTCCTGGTCTTAATTTTAGAGCTGCCTCCTATGTACGCAACCCTTGTACATAGGGGGAGCATAAAAATGAATGGGTGTTGCTGTGGAACACCTACGCAACACCCACTGCCCACCCCTTTCACGCTAACCATAGCGTGGGAGGGGGCCTTATCTACAAGGCAGCGTTAAGCCACGTTAAGTGGCTTAACGCTGACTTGTATATAAGGCTCAGCCCCTATCGTCACAACAACGTCACTATACAAGACGTTGTGGTGGCGATAGGGGCTTGTACATATGCCCCTCCAAGTACAAGCAGAGTAATAGCAGGCAGCATATAAGTTAGTATGTGCCAGCCAGGACCAGTGCAGTGTGCATGCAGAAAGTAACGGAGGCCCCGGAGGCCCCCTCGGCATGGGGGCGGGACTCCACTCCATTCACCTACAATGTGCCCCCCTCAGGCAGGCCAGCTGCAAACAAATAAATCACTCAGAAGCATCAAGACATTTAGGGAAAGGGTACTGGGTGCTCCCTCACCTTACCTTCTGGAGAGGGGGGCCTGAGGTTTTGTTACATCACTTTGGTGGTGCCTTTACTTCAAATAGCACAGTGCAATCTGCTGTCCGATTGGTGCACAAGTGCAGGCACAACCAGAGCCTACCAAGGGTGTAACTATACCAAGGCACCTAAACCAGAAGGGCCTGGCCCGTTGGAAGGGTTTAGTCCATGGGGCAAACTTCACCAGAAAACTAGTCCAAATGGGCCCTTACCCTTATCTCCCAGTGCCACTCACCTGCTCAATTTCCTACACTAGCCTCTGGCTCAGCCACATCCATACTAGATGCTTGAGTTCCTTCTTTCCCTTCAGGGGGCAGATTTACAAGCCCCTTGCAACACTTTTGCACCCCTGTTGCGTCACTTTTTTGATGCAGCTGCGGTGTAAAGAATGCAGCCAATCTACAACGTGATGCATCTAGGGAGATGCGTCAGGCTGTAAAGCCCTGCGTCACATTATACCTGCATCAGGTATACTGTATGCAGGGTGGGCGTTCCCACGCAGAAAAAGCCTCATAAAAGTGACGCAGTGAAACCTACAAGATGTCACTGCGTCACTTCAAGGACGCAACTGCGTCAAAACCATACGCCTCCTTGAAGCAGGCGTAAGGAGTGACACGGTGTATTGGGAATAGGCCTCCCGTGCCTTCCTGGAGTTGCGTCATTCTTACATCACGACTCCAGTAATGCGTGACTTTTGCGCTACCAGATTAGTCTGAATTTCTGATGCATCTGTCATTCCTTGTGCCATGGTGTTTACAATACGGCGCATCAATGGTGACGCAAGAGTTTCGCAGACTGGTGCAAGGAAACTGACGCGTCTCCACAGATGCAACAGTTTCTTATAAATCTGCCCCCAGATGTTTCTTTTTCTACATCAGATGTTTAATGTGTGCTTGAGATGGAAAAATACACAGATCAGAAAGACGCTGGAAGAGAAAGACGACAAAACCAGCACAAACAGAGAAGTCAGAAACATGCAAGCATTAGATAAATGGGCAGGGAGTGTCAATAGTGGATTAATGAGGCACAAGGTGGATTTAAGGCTCTAAACCTTGGAATTTGGTGCACAGACATTTATCTGCACCTGCTGAGGATTTCTAAACGCAGTTTCAGCCACGAGTACTCTTTCTTTCACAAATTAAGCACTGCGCACAGCATTCCACACATTTGATATGTTTATATTTTACAAGCAAATGCTTTCTGGCTGGCGGAAAACATGCCAATGTTTGCTCCAGTGTTCCCATGGAGTCGCACCTGCTTCTCCTGTCTTTGATCACAGCGCTCCCAACCCCAGCTTACCAAAGACTCTGGGCCCAATTCACCGAACTAACTTAAGACAATATCCTAAACTTACTACCATTTTGGTATTCACAGAAGGCACTTACTCATTTTGGTATTCACAGAAGGCACTTACTCATTTCGGTATTCACAGAAGTTTGGAGTCCTAACTTTAGGACTCCTACATGCCTTCTGTGAATACCGAAAGTCTTAAAGTTAGGACTTTTTCTCAGTTTAGGAGTAGTAAAGTTAGGACTCCAAACTTTAGGACTCCTAAATGCCTTCTGTGAATACCAAAAGTCTTAAAGTTGGATTTTTCTCAGTTTAGGAGTCCTAAAGTTAGAAGTCCTAATTTTACTACTACTAAACTGAGAAAAATCCTATCTTCAGGGGGAGGGGGTGTGAGGGGGAGGGGGTGTGAGGGGGTGTGAAGGTGAGGGTGTAAGGGAGGGTGAGGGGATGTGAGGGTGGAGGGATGTGAGGGGTGTGAGGGTGAGGGGGTGAGAGGGTGAGGGGGTGTGAGGGTGAGAGGGTGTTTGTGGGGCAGAGGGTGTGTGAGGGTGAGAGGGTGTGTGAGGGTGAGGGTGTGTGAGGGTGTGTGAGAGTGAGGGGGTGTGAGGGTGAGGGGTGTGTGAGGGTGAGGGGTGTGAGGGTGAGGGGGTGTGAGGGGGTGAAGGTGAGGGGGTGTGATTGTGAGGGGGTGTGAGGGTGAGGGGGTATGTGAGGGTGAGGGTGTGTGAGGGTGAGTGATGTGAGGGTGAGGGGTGTGAGGGTGAAAGGGTGAAAGGGTATGAGTGTGAGGGTGGGTGAGAATGGGTGAGAGGGTGTGTGAGGGTGAGAGGGTATGTGAGGGTGAGGGTTAGAGGGTATGTGAGGGTGAAAAGGTGTGTGGGTGAGAGGGTGGGTGAGGGTGAGAGGGTGGGTGAGGGCTAAGGCGGCCCAGCCTTCCATGGGTGCTGTTCATACTGAAGCAGGACCAATACAGATTTGCATATGGCTGCGGGGACGTTTAATTAGAAAAATAAAATAGTGTGTTTAACTTAGACGGGACGCAAATGGAGTAAATGTATTGTATTTTCTTAATTACGTTTTAAACTTGCCAGAACAAGGTCTCAAGTGAGAGCAATAAAGCAACAAGCTCTTGGCATTGCTGTTGGCGGCAGGGGAGCACATTCCTTTGAAGTCTGATGCTGAGGCAGATGATGTTTGATATGCACGTGACTGGCTCACATGAACTGTACCAAATCCGCAGTTTGGGGAGACTTTTTGGAAGCCTACTACAATCTCGCCGAACAATGCTTACGCATTGATTCAGCGAGACCTAAAATTGGAGTTTAACGTGCAACTCCATAACAAGCGTAGCGGGTCTGTGGTCAGGCCCTGCACCCAAACCCACGCCATGCTGGTCTACAGACTTCTGGGCCCCTTTTGATTAAAATGTGCCCAGCACGGGTGTGTTCATGATGTAAATATGAATAACCATGCAATTCCGGCCTGCCATGAGGCCTTTTCCAATCTGGCCCCAATGCACCATTCCAAACATTCTTGAAAGGTAAGGAAATATCTGCATTGAGGTAGGAGGATTTTTGAGGGAGAGTAAAAAAGCAGAGCTAGGAAGAAAAGCAAAAAGGGGGCAGCGTGTAAGAGTTGGCTACATTTGTGGAAAATAAAGGTCCCTGTCTTAAGATCCATTCCCCTAAACACTTACTATCCAACTAAACCTAGAAGTGATCCCTCTCCCTTCCTAAATTGGAAAAAAAACTGCCGTTCGCAGAAGCAAGTGTCTTTGCATTTCCAGGGCGAGCAACTGGCTGCAAGAGGTATCTGAATGCTCACAAATGTATGAGTTTGGGGGTGCTAAGCTACTTCTCAGCTACTTCTGCAGATTATCTACCTGAAACGCCCCATTTTTCCCCCTTAACTATATATTTACAACACTGGACTATCCACAATATTGGCTGATTTCCTTCCTTTGTAGGTGCACTATGAGTTAACCAAATTCCACAAAACCTGATTGCATGAATCTGGAAGTGGATTTTAGGACCACAAGTAGCTTTCTCATCCACCTGAGTTGGTAGTAAACAATATAAAAAGTCATGGTACAGAAATGCTAATGTTTTTGCATATAAATAAATAAAAACACTTTGAAATTTAAGAAAAGTCATGGTACAGAAAAGTTGCACAAAAGTGTAGATTTGCACCTAAGAGATCATCTGCAAGTCAGTAAATCTACATGTGTAAATTTACCTTTGTGAATAGGGCCTCATGCTATGAGATAAATAAGTTTCAGGACTTGCTAGGGACCATTGTATCTGGGGCTACTGCGCCACATTAGAGCGGGGCAGACGTCTCTGGTATTATTCTATTTAGCTCCTCTTAATAAAACCATGGAACTAAAGAACATCCTGTGAATTGAGAGTTGAATCCATAGGCACAGCCCTGGGCCCTGTGCAGTCAATCAAAATGGACTTCACTTAGCCCTAGTTTCATGGTAAAAACACCCAAAATATGAGTTCCGGTCCCCATCGGGCCCATGGGTCATGTTGCCACTGCACATGCTGCGCCGTTGATACCTATTGTTGGATCCAATGCTACACAAACCCCAGCTGTGCTGATCTTCACAGATGTGCACCATTGAAAGCCTAAAACTGAAGATAAATGGCTGTGGGGGTCTGTGGTGTGTTTGTGTTGCCTTCCTCAAAGTGCTTATTTTTTCACTTTTCTGCATGCAGAGTAGCAAGCCCTTACACTTAATTTGTGTTTACTTCATTTCTCATCACAGGACGTGACATCACTGATTTCCAGCTAAAACCATCATAAAAAAGAAGAACCCAGGAAAGAGGTCCTCGTTTCTCATCATTCATCTGTAGAAAGTGAAACTGCTTCTTCCGGAAAAGGAATTTCGACACGCTGCTCAAGCCCTCACGCAACCTGATGGTGGTTACGCCCTGCACCATGGCATCCCAGGCTCAACACCAGCACACATTATACTACACGCTGTATCACGTCTCACCAGGGCCTGAGGTAGATCTGCAAGTGAAGTGACAACGCTGAATTTACCATCATCCCTGTGCACTGGAAGTGACATCATGACTTCCTGACAAACCTTGCTTTAAAAAGAAGGAGCCAAAAGAGAGGACTTAATTTCCCCACATTTTTCCAAACAGGAAGTGACATCACTGGTTTTCCTCCAAAACCATCTTTAAAAAAAAGAGGCCAAGCAAGAGGTTTTAATTTCCCACCATCCATCTGCACAGGAAGTAACATTACTGGATTTCGTCTGCATCTTGACAGAAAGTGACATCACTTCCTGCTTTCTCCCTACTTCAGCCCACTCTTCAGGCATTCCATCACCTTGGAGTCTCCTGCAATGGTTCGACAAGGGCATCACCTTTTGTAGACCTGTTAGGAAGGAGCTGGGGAGTCAACCCTTGTTCTGCTGACACATACATGGCAAGACAAAATCATGTACTTCACCCAGCACCTCAAATTACCAATTCCCAAAATCACACCCAGAACTTGACAATCCAGACACAAACACAGCATTCACACAACGGATAGATACAACCTGGTACGAATCCCACGAACCACCAAACAGCCTCAAACTACAGAACTCACATTCCACTTCAGGCTCACTAATGCTTACCCTGAGGTACTCCAAGCCCCAGACATTACAGACCTTATCCCCTACCATGAGGTTTCACCCCCACATTCCCGCACATCCTAGATATCTTTCTTCCTACAGGCTGCAGCATCCATCGTGTGGACCACTCACATAAGAAGGGAGGAGGCCTCGCTGTCAATCATAAGTCCTCCTAGTCCTGCATCCTAGGCAAGCAAGTAACACTCATCTCCACGGAGCTGCTAACTTAACATTTCACACTCGCTGTAACTCAGACCCCCACCTTCCTCTCATCTACAAGCCTCTCGGGCAAAACAATGGCTTAATTGGTGAATTTTCTGATCTCCTCACCACCTTGCCTATCCAAAATGCCCACACCACTCTCATGGATGACTTCAACCTCTCAGTTTACACAAGCTAAAAGCAAGAGACATCCACTTCAACCTCATTGTGTAGAAGTGTGGCTCACTGGTTAGAAGCGGCAGACCCTGATGCAGAGGTCTGGCCGGGGACCAGGGTTCAATTCCCGTCACGGCAGGGTCTTGGGCTCAATGTCCGCGGACTCGATAATTCTCGCCTCGGTGCCAACTCTAATCATGGGTCCCATGCTGCAACTCTGGGCAATAGCTTGCTTAATCTCCACAACGGACCCAGCAGCGTTGGATGCCTGGCTTCACCTTGGGGGTGCCCAGGAGGGAGCATCTCACAGGGAAAGCCAGGACGGGTTCCACAGCGGTATACAGCACCAGGATGCCCCGAGATGGGGCGGCAGTGCGCTTTACAAGTATACACACATTTACATTGACACACTTAACTCTGTACAGTGTGTGACACAACCAACATCCTCCAAAGGTCACATCCTTGATTTTGTCTACTCAACATCAACAACAAACAAGTGCAAATCACCCATACTCTAGGACTGGAGCAACCACCTTGCCATCCCTATCTCCATGTTGGGGGCGTGGCCAAGAGCGCGATGTAAGAAGACGTGCCCGGGTAGAGCTCCGAGCGAAGCTCCCCTTCCACGGGCGATTTCTCCTCCAATTCCTGTGCATTCGGGCCCAAACTCGGACCGAGTGCACCCGGGGACCTGCCCAGCCATCCCTAGAAATTTCAGGAGGATCGGAGTACCGGACCCTCCGACCGTCAGCTGCCGCTGCACCTGCCCGCCCAGGGCTCACTTCCGGTCGGCGGCCCCATCTACCCAAGACCGGGGATCCGGCCCAACGAGGTAGGCCGCAACACGTGTGCACTCCCCGGCGCGATCCGGAGGGGAAGGAGACCGCGCCGCAACGCCGGCCGCCCACCAGCGCTCCAGCCGTGCAGGGGCCCCAGATTCAACTGCAAGGCATACAACCCTGGCCCACGACAGGCGGTGAAATCGGCCCGCCCTGCCGACCGACCCTGGAGGCATCCTGCCAGGCCCTGTGAGCACCGGAGAGGGGGAACACTCGGACACCTGGGGGTCCATTTGGTCGGCGTTGCCCCTGGCTCCCGGCAGGCCACAGCGAGAACTGACCCGCTCTGCCCCCTGGACCCTCACACTCGCCCGCCGCCTTGTCACTGGCCCAGCAAGGGGGACGAGACAGCACCACAGCGCCCGGTACCCCCGGTGAACCCACGGCGCGGGGACCCCAGAGGCTACAAGCAGGCACGCCACACTGACCCACGGCGCCCTGCACTGCTGACCCGCCCTGCCTACCGGCGCTGGGGACTTCCCGCCAAAACTAGCGGGAGCCGGAGGACGATCGCACTCCACTGCTTGGAGACCCGCACTATCGACGTCGCCCCTGGGCCTGAATGATCGGCGATGGTAGCTGGGTGGCCCCACCTCCTGGACACCAGAACCCACCCGCTGTACAGATACAGCCGCTGGTCAACGTCGGACCCATCCAATACTGAAGAGCCCGGCCCGCGCGACACACGGACCGTGGCCACGTCGAGACAGCCCATCTAACAATCGGCCTTACACCAGGGGACCTGCCCAGGCCCACGCAGGTGAGAACCCAGAACAGCTCCGCATTCTCCACCTCAGCCAATCCGGCACTGAGCTCCACGGTGCCCCACGCAACGTCAGGTGGCATCCAGGATCCCGCACACCGCCCGGCACGGGCTGAGCTGACGGCCTGACCAGGAGAGGCTAGTACGCACAGGCCCCAACAGTGTTCACCGTGAAAGCCTGCCTGACCGGCTGCCTACCCGTGACGACCACCCACATGTCAGGGAGGACCAGAGCAAAGACCAGCACCGGTGGGACACTGAGCAAAGGAAAGATGGTGAAGAACACAGAGGCTGACCAAACCGCCTCCAAACTGGACACTATACTGGCGGCCATGGAACGCCTGGAGGAATCCATGCAGCTCACCCGTACGTCACTGGAGAACAGGATCGATAAAGTGGCTGTGGACTTAACGCTCCTTCGAGCGGACCACAAGAAACTGTCCGACCGCACCACGGCCTTGGAGCAAACGATGGCGGAGACCACACCCAAGCTGACGCAGACAGATAAGCACGTCCGTGACCTACTCAACCGGGTGGAGTTCCTCGAGGATAGAGCGGAGGATGCTGAAGGACGGGCCAGAAGAAACAATGTACGCATAGTAGGCCTGCCGGAACGATGGGAACGGAGGGAGACTGCGGAACATATGGAGATCTGGCTCAGAGAGCTCCTACCAGAAGGCACACTGTCACCACATTTTGTGGTGGAAAGAGCGCACAGAGTACCATCCCGTCCACCCCCGGAGGGCTCCAGCCCGAGGCCAATGCTCATGCGGGTGCTGAACTACCGTGACCGGGGCGCCATTCTCCGCGAAACGCGGAAACTGTCGGACATACAGGTGGACAACGCCAAGGTGATGTTCTTCCCTGATTACACCATTCAGGTCCAGCGCCGGCGTCAATCGTTCCTCGAGGTGAAACAACGGCTCAGGCGCCTGGCTCTCAAGTACTCCTTGCTGTTCCCAGCACATCTCAGAGTGGTGGCGCAGGACAAAACCCACTTCTTCGATACTCCAGAGGCGGCGGCGGCCTGGCTGGATTCAGGAGTGGATGCGAACTACGTACCTGCGCCGAAGGAGCAGCGCCGAAATCGAGGTACCCGCAGGCGGAGACAACGACACGCCTCGAGGCCCGGGTCGCCGACCACAGAGGCAGAAATCGGACCCACCCCAGAGCAAATACTGATTGAACATCGAGAGGCCATCCGGAGAACGGCTGAGATCAGTGGATCACAATCGCCCATTCTGATCTCCAACGCAAGCCCAAGATCACGCGGGAGCGAGGACGACGATTTCATGTACGGACTGCCAGATGACTCAAACACTGAGGGCTTACCGGATGTCACACCCCAAACATCGGATCTGATAGCATAAACGACCCTCCTCAACCTAGCCCAGGCCTGGGCATTGCGATTGGCATCCTGGGACAGTTTGGTCACTTTCAAGGCTGACCTGTCCGGAAGTCCACAACAGCACTTCCGAGACCCACAGCAGCTACATACAGCCCCATCTCCGTGATCTGAGCTCCACTCCTGATCCCCCCGCCTACCGGCCCGGCACGGCCCGCCGTGACACCGAGAGAGGGGTTGGAGCGGTCCCATTGGCACGTCACTGGGAGCAAGCATCTGGTGGGGTGGACGGACCCCTAGAGGTTAGTGGCCCCCCCTGAGGAAGTAGCAGATGGGATCCCCCCCCCAGGGGTGGACTATCCGAGACCAGCGACATTGGGAACCCTGACCTGTCTGCGGACACTGCCACTGACATTTGGTGCCCCTAGACACGCTGCCCGTGGTGGGGAGCCGCCACAGCTCTCTTGGCGACTTGAACTAACTTGCTTTACTCACGTGCTGAACTTCGTCATCCCCCCATTGAACTCACGGATTGATTAAGCTCGATAGAGCGTTTGGGCGGCGACTCATTCTGTCGTTGCCCTTTTGGTATTATGTTTCTGTTAAAGTTCTTCCTTTTGAGACTAGTGTGGACATTGCAATGCTACAACGTGCATCCCTGGGACTGTGGGAGTGGGCGAGGGGTAACAATAGCCACTGTCCGCGGCCGCTGTGTGTGTGTGGGTGGGGTGGGCTGGGGGTTGGGGGGGGGGGGCGGGTGTTTGAGCGCGATGTATACTGTGATGGCTACGGTTAAATTTTGTACCTGGAATGTCAGGGGCATGCACACACCCTCACGTAGATACCAGGTGTACTCATACCTTAGGCGACATCAGGTCCAGATTGCACTACTACAGGAGACACACCTAGTCGCCGCTGAGGTGGCCGCACTTCGCCGTAGGTGGAGGGGGCAGATATACGCCACGACCTTTTCAGCGTTCGCGCGGGGGACCCTGATCTGGGTCAGACCTGGGGTTCCATTCGCACTAACACACAGCAATATCGACACCGAGGGACGCTACGTCTTCATACAGGGCAGACTAGACGGGCAGCAAATTGTCATAGCCTCCATATACGCACCCAATGTGGAACAGGGGAAATTCTTCACGCGCTTGTCGGCAGTAATTGCGCCCTGGCCAGACGTACCCTTGATGGTGGGTGGGGATTACAACTGCGTACTAGATGTTTCCCTTGACCGCTCGTCCCCCCCAGCAGCAATCGCCCCAGCGCAAGCGACTTCCAGGGCCCTGACCGATTGGGCGACGCAATGGAACCTGCACGATGCCTGGCGAGTCAGGAATCCCACCGCCCGGGTGTATTCCTATTACTCGGGAGCCCATTCTCTGCATGTTAGGTTGGACCGCTACATGCTGTCCCGCGACCTGATTTCCTCCGTGACTGACGCTGACTATCTGGGACGGACGCACTCGGACCATAACCCGCACACACTGGTCTATGGATGGCGGTGCCCACGTCCGCCCGTACCCACATGGCGCTTACAGCCGGACCTCCTACTCGACCCGCCATTCCGGGAGGAGATGTCCAGGAGAATCATACAATATTTTGAAGACAACACCGACTCGACCTCCTCCCCGAGAATTGAGTGGGACGCCTTCAAGGCAGTCACCCGGGGAGGCTGCCTTAGTGTGCAGGCGGGCCTACGAGGCCAGGTGGAGAGGGATCTGATAAGGGCGGAGGAGGCGCTACTGGATAAAGAACGGGAGGCGATGATTCCCAGCTGATCTCGGCCAGGGCAGATCACGCTGCGTTGATGGAGCGCCTAAAGAACATTAACTTCGCGGCCCACTCCGCGCGCACTCACAACGCGGGGGACAAACCTGGCAGACTGCTATCGTGGCTGATACGGCAAGACACGCAGTCTGCGCCGGTCCTGTCGATCCGTACGACCCAAGGCGTCGAGGTCTACACCCAGACACAGATCCACGAGGCGTTCACGTCACATTACAAGTCCCTGTATAGCACATGGCTGCGGGCCACCGTGGTGGAGATCGTGGACTATCTAACGACCCTACAGCTCCCAACAGCTACTGCTGCCCACCAGGCGGAGTTGGGTGCTGCAATTACCGGTGAGGAATTACGGGACGTGATTTTCTCCCTTTCCAATAGCAAAGCGCCGGGCCCTGACGGGCTCCCGGCAGAGTTCTATAAAGCCTACTCACTGGTGCTAATACCAGAACTGCTGAGAATGTATAAGGCGGCATTGGAAGATGCTGAGCTCCTGGCGTCCCTAAACGAAGCTAACGTGGTCTCTCTGCTGAAACCAGGTAGGGAGGCGACCGAACTTGGCTCATACAGACCATTGGCACTCCTCAACACCGATTACAAAATATTGGCCGCGACGCTCGCCCGGAGACTTGCACCGCTGGTCCCCACGCTGGTGCACGCTGATCAAAATGGCTTTGTGCCCACCCGGAGCACGTCCTACAACCTACGCCGGTTTTTTAAGATCCAACGGTATGCAACCCCTACCTGGCCGCGTTCAGGGTGCATCGTGCTCGATCTGGAAAAAGCGTTTGACTCGGTGGAATGGCCGTATCTCCTCCGAGTCCTTGAGAAATACGAACTAGGCGACGCCTATATCCAGATGGTGGGGCTCCTCTATCAGGCGCCCGATGTGCGTGTCCGGACTGGGCGGTTGTTTTCCGACAGGATCCGCATTGGGCGGGGTACCAGACAGGGCTGCCCCCTCTCCCCTATGATATTCGCCCTGGCGATGGAGCCATTGGCGGAGCTGCTCCGCACCTCCGGCGCCGCATGGGGCATCCCACTAGCGGACGGCATACACTCGGTGTCTCTATATGCCGATGATCTACTACTGTATGTCAGAGATCTCACATGCATACCTGAGGCAATCGCGGACATCTTCCGTACATTCGGAGATATGTCGGGGCTCCGCGTTAACTGGGCCAAATCGGGAACCTACGCATTCAGTAGCGAGATGCCGCAATGTGAGGTGCGCATGATGGGGGAGACGCTCCGATGGCACCCGACGGTATTCAGGTACCTAGGGGTCTTGATATATCGAGACCCCGTGGATCTCCTGGAGGGTAACCTGGTGAGAGCTATATCCTCACTCACGGCCCAGGTCACGTTCTGGAACTCCCTCCCGCTGAATGTGCCGGCCAGAGTGGCACTGACCAAAATTATTATGCTCCCCCGGCTCCTCTATTATTATGCTAACCTGCCAGTGTATGTGCCAGCGCGCATATTCAGAGGGCTGGAAACTCTCACCAGGCGCCTTATTTGGAACAAAGGGAGACCCCGGGTAGCGTTAAAGACTCTATATGCGGCCACGGACGCTGGAAGCTTAGCCGTCCCCAACCAGGAGCTATATTACTTAGCAGCCCAGCTACAATGGGTCGCTTACTGGCTGAGCGGCAAGAACCTGATAGACACGGCCACGGCTGATACCACTCTGTCCCCCGTGCAGGTGCTCACACTCTTCCACCCCCTAACGCAGGGGCGACACCCCACACAAGTCCATGTGGCGATCGCGAAGCGGTGCTTTGCGCGGGCCCTCAGACTTACCAAAGGTACAGTGCCCTACGCTCCGAACCTACCACTACTGGGAACTCCCTTGGGCACTAGCATACTGTCCTCGACTGCGCTACGCAGCTGGACGGCGGCAGACCTGGACGACCTGAGCGGCCTATATAGCGACGGAGTGCTGCTGCCCTTCGAGACCCTGACCACGGACACCGAGCTACCAGTGGGTCAATTCCTGGCACACGCAGGACTCCTACATGAACTGACGAAGGCATGGGGTGACATGAGCCAAGAACCGCCCACTCATCTTCTCATCCAGTACCTGCACGTGATGGGCAATGGGTCTCATATAGTGCACTGGCTAGCACAGGCACTACACACCCTTACTCAATTCTCCTCCCAAAGCCTGAGGGGGAAGTGGACGACCGACCGGGGCTCCGACTGGACGGACAAACAATGGACCGCAATATTAACGGGCGCTAGAAATATTCCCCGCAACGCGCGATTTAAAACCATCCAATATTATATCATTCATCGAGCATATTTGTCTCCTGACAAACTGAATCGCTATTTCGGACTCACTTCGTCGGCATGTCCCAGATGCGGCCTCCTAGACTCAGACTTCCTGCACGCACTCTGGAACTGCGCCCACCTCGCCTCGTACTGGTCAGCGGTCACTGACACGCTGACGGCGGCCTCGGGCGAAACTCTCCCCAAGACGTGGGAAGTGTGCCTACTGGGGCTCTACAGGAGAACCAAGCAGACCAAGCTGCGGGCACGCTTTTGGGACTTAGGCCTCATTACGGCTAAACGCCTCATTACGAAACGGTGGAAAAACGCCAACCCACCGCGCCCTGCAGACTGGCGTCGCTCTTTTGGCAACTGGGCCAGTGCGGAGAGTGTGTCACTACACAGAGAGGAGACCACTGGCCTACGGAAATAACCGATCGCCCAAGACTGGGATGCCACCCTGATCGCGTACCACAGGGCATGCGCCCGGGCCGGTATAGAATGCCAACCTGACGCGGAATAGAAGGGGCCCTGTCACTCGCTGTCCATATAGGACACGGTATTTGCCCCCCCCCGCTGCTGCGTCCCCCCCCTCCCCCCCCACTGCCGCGCCCCCCCCTCCCCCCCCTCATTCCCCCCCCGCCGCCAGCCCCGACTACCGAGATCTTGCACAACGAGCGATGTCCCCTGCCGCTCCCCGCCGCTGCCCTTCCCCCCCCCGCTGCCTCCTCCCCCCCCAGCCTCCGCCCAGCGGCCGCGGCGACACCACATCCTCGATCACCCCCGCCCCTGCGCAGCCCATACAGGGTGCACCACACACAGCTAGGATTCAAGACACACTACCACACGCACATACACTAGTCCAGCAGTTGTTGAAATGTTTCTCCCTCCCCCTCCTCCTTTAATTCCCAGTTATACCTTTTGGTTGACGCAGAGACTGTTGATTTTGTACACGAGCTAATGCTCGACCCCCCCCTCCCTGTTTCCGTATCATACAATGGCAACTGGGGTGTTTTCATGTACAGGCAGCGGAAGCCCAGCGATCCATGTGACGACGGGGGATATGATCCTGCTCCAGCTCGCTACTGTACTGAACAGGGAACATAACTTAATGCAATGACTGTCGGATTTCTTACAGCACCCTGGCCCTAGAGCAGTGCTATGAGCCGCAAGCGCTGCGGCACAAGACATTTCCTAGCACCGCTACTTGTGAACTAATGCATTACCACTGGCTACTGTTTATTTTCACTCGTATTTAATTGACATGTCATTATGTACTGATAGCCGAGTACCGCTTGTAGTAGTGGTTTATTGTTATGATACTGTGTGACTGCTGTTTAACTCATCTGTGAAACTAAATAAAGTTTGGGACCATTGGTCTTCAAAAAAAAAAAAAATCCCTATCTCCATG
Source organism: Lissotriton vulgaris (assembly GCF_964263255.1). Classification (NCBI taxonomy): domain Eukaryota; kingdom Metazoa; phylum Chordata; class Amphibia; order Caudata; family Salamandridae; genus Lissotriton; species Lissotriton vulgaris. The sequence continues at coordinate 1,081,863,932 of NC_141699.1, read as the reverse complement.
TTCACCCTCCTACCAACAAACCAAGGGCAACACAAAAAAGAACAAATCTTCAGATCCATCAAAGCCTTCTCCGGATATGACTTAATGCTTGAACCTTTCTCTCACTGTATCTACTGGTACTCTAAAGACATTGTGGGCAAAAAGCAATGCATACACAGACAGGAAAAAATGGAAGAAAAACAGAACTCCAGATGACCCTTTGTGCAACATGCACACAGCTCATCACAACAGCCAAAGCAAAGTACAATAATAAGACCTTCCATGAAGCCAGCAACAGAAGAAGCATGTTTTTCAAGAGAATCAAGCACTGCCCCAACCCCCACCATAACCAACTACTACTCTCTCCACATAAAAATACAATGCCCTCATCCTCTTCTTCTTGAAATGAAAAACAGAAGATCCGACAGCACATTGACAACACCATATTTGCTTCATTTCCTAAACCCACCCCGGAGAAACCCACAATTGTCAACCTTCAGAGCCCTATCGTTTACTGATCTTACCAACATACTTAAGTCCCTTAAAGCCACTTGACCTTTATCAAACCTCTCTCTGGAGACACGCTCTCACCCCTACTCAACGTTGTTTATGCCTCTCTCATTCAAAGCATCTCCCCAGAAGCTCTCAAGACACGCCTTCCTGCAAAAAAGCAATCACAAGAGGCTTTTACCTCCGCAGCACACATAGAAAATGGAAAAGCCAGGAGAAATAAACATATTTCTCCCCAGCGTACCTCCCTCACCCCTCCCCTGGGGAGGTGTAAGTTTTGGCCCTGCCTCAGAGTTACGATATCTCGTACATCGGGCATAGTGTCAAAAAGCCATGGATGCCGCAGGGAAAGGCCTCAGCAACACCCACTGCACGCCCCCTTTAATGCAGAAAACGTTAAATGGAACAATAGTTACAAGGCAGCATTGAGCCCAAAAAAGTGGCTTAGTGCTGCCTCGAAAATATGGAGGAGGCTCCTGCGCTACGGAACGTCAAAATGTTTTAACCGCCTGCGGTTCAAGGGACTTATAAATAAGCCCCAAATGTATAAAATAGGAGGCGGCTACAACTCGAGCTTTCTAAAGAACCGACTGCATGACAATGGTATTTCTATAGGAGGGCCGCCTGCATTCCATTCTCTTGCTATTTCTAAATAGAGGGTTGCATCTCCTCACAATTTGTAAGATGGGTCTGCAACGTGCTATTTTTGGGAGGTATTGCTGCTCATGATTATTTTTTAAATGGTGGCTGAAATCTGATGATATTTTTAGCAAGCAAACTCCATCTGATTTCTATTTATGTGGCAGCAGCTGTGTCCAATTCTTATAATTAAATAGAGGGCAGCTTCTCTCTGCTATTTGTAATTCTGTTTTCGAAGACTGCATCCACCTGCCTTTTTAAAGAGTGGACTGCGCCTCCCTTTCTATAACTGAAGAGGGGAATGCTATTACTTGCTTTTTATTAAAAAAAAAAACAGCTGCATGCACTTATTAGTTCTAAAGCTGAAGTATGTCCTTTTGCTATTTTAGGTACAGACTTCCAGACAGTGCAAGCAGTCTGGTTGCAAAAGACCTATTGTGAGCTTATCAAAAAACCTACAGGGTCTCAGAGCAAAGTTTACTATTGGCTGGTTTTATTGTCACTCTCATTTGCTCGCTTCTTGTTGGATAGGCTTCCTTGTCCATCTTGTGTTTGTCCCGTCCCTGGTATTCAAACAGTGGGCCCTTAAGGAGAAATATATACAGTGAATGAATATAGACACAGTCGTAGCTATATTGGTTAGGACTTGTCCAGCCGGACAGAGGTCTAGTATTTACTTATAGTTCAATATGAGGAATGTTACACAACAATTCACAAAGTGGGGCAAAAGCCTGCACCCTACTTAACACATGTTCAACAAGCATTCAATGACAAAACAGGAACACAAGGGCGTGTAGGCAAAAAGGAAGAGGTTTGAGGTACCAGTAATTGCACTATGTCATGGTACATCAGAGCATGATCAACACCTTTACATTAGTAATACATATACGATTTTGAACTTTGTATAAGGTGTTATGAGAAGTCGACTGCATTTCGATCCATTATCTTAATACAAGGATCATCATCAGGACTTAATAATATGCCTAACAATTTTGGCCTCAGGTGCCGGGGGGCGGCCCGTAGTTGAGGTCTGGTTAGCCCTACAACTAGAGCGATGTGTCAAGGGGTGATGATGGCCTAATAAGATCAAGGGAGGCAGGAGGCAGGCAATGCGGACGGGAATGATTCAGGGCGGGTTGCTTTCGGCGTGATAGCTGGGCTGAAGGAGGGGAGCAGCTGCACAATTGTGGTGTCTGGAGTGAATTGTTGTGTAACATTCCTCATATTCAACTATACGTAAATACTAGACCTCTTTCCGGCTGGACAAGTCCTAACCAATATAGCTACGACTGAGTCTATATTCATTCACTGTATATATTTCTCCTTAAGACACCACTGTTGTTTGAATAGCATTTCTCCCAAGGTCCCTTTCGACTTAATTTGGTCCCGATGTTGTTCTTAATATGTCCCGTCCCTGGAGCATAACTCTTTACCATCCTCTTAGCCGACTGACTTGTGTCGTTCCACTGCTCACTTTCGGGGAACTTCTTTTTTCTTGTTGGCTACGTACTCTATCTAAGTGCATCTGTTTTCCAGGTCTCTCCCTCTTTTGCTTCTTTTCTCAACGTCACCCCACTCATCATGTTGACTCTACTGTGCGTTTCCCCTCCAATCCCATAAGATCCCCCCCACCAACCCTGTACTCTGTGTTGCTGCCTCTCCTTGTTGCCCTGTCCTTCCACTGTCATTTTTAATGTATCCATCCACCACCTCCCACTTGCTCCCGCTCTCTCCTGCCCCTTAAGCATTGTGCTTTATACCAATCCTGTTTAGAATCGCCGAAAAGCTTTGGCAAAGTCAGCAGATTCCAAAGGAAAGACCTATTGGCTTTGCCAATGCTTGACAAAGATGGGGCTCAATTCCAAGTGTGTGCACACTTGTGTAATTTGCTGTGGTATAGTTACAAGACATAACTGCAAAACTACATGAAATTACATTAAGCGAAATTACGCCAAATGCTTCTTGTGCTCAAAATATTGCTTGAATGGGCCATTCTGATAAAAATTCTAATAAAAAATGTAACTTAGAATAGATTTCTGGTGTCTCGCATTCAAACCACTCTGCTCCTTTTCTGATTTGTAGTTTTGTGCTGACAAATTACCAAATGGCCCACTCAGGAAAAAAAAAATCAACCGGAAATAGTGCTCATGTTTAAAAAAAGTACCTGAAAGACACATTGTGCGTTAAAATTTCTTCCCAAAATGATGCAATGTGGTGTAGGCTCAGTATTTTTGCGTTCATTTGGTTAGGCAAAAATATCAAAATGATGCCAATTGCAGTGGCATAATTAAAAATTGTGTTCCTGCCTACTAAATTCCAATGCTATTTATATCTCGGACAGCGCAAGTGGCCTGTTTGCAAAATGACCTAAGGCTATTATATGCTTAGAGTTGGCATAGAACCCATCCACTGCTTACCATTGGTTGGTTTTACTATAACTATTATTTACCTGCCTTTTATTCATTAGCTTGTGTGGGCTTTCCTTCCTGTTCTTGTGTTGGTCCCTCACCTACAGCATGGCCTCAATACTTTTGTCCTTCCATTGCAATATATAGCTTCTAGCTATACAAGGACATATACCGTGACCAAAATACAAGTTTGTTTATATTTGTAAAGACTAATTCAACAATTGGTTTTATTCTGGTTTTATTTTGAAGATTGCTATCATAATTTAAAAAAAAGGCAGCGAAAATGGAGGTAATCGCTTATACCTTGTGGAAATTTTATATATACAGATGTTTTCTATGTTCTAATTTTGTATTTTATGCACTAACATTGCAGTGGTTTTAAGTAACTATGCAAGAAATAAAGAAACTTGAAACTTGAAACCCTAGATATCGCAGTCTAACTGTAACACTTAAAGCCCAGAGTAATAAACTACAATCAGCAACTTCAAGTGACACTGCATTTATGTTCTTCCTCCCATCATATTGTAAAGCGCTCTGATATCCTTCGGGATCTTGTTCGCGCTATATAAAACTTTATAAATAAATAAATCTATACTACTATTGTAAAGAGAGAACTGTGTCCTTTGAGCCAGGTAAACTCGAAAAGTACACTACCAATCGTAACACCCAATACAGCGTTGGAAAGGAGAGGTCCAGTAGATGGTCATAGGCTATATAAAAAAAATATATATACGTTATTTAAAAAATTTACAGTAAAAAAAAGTAGTCCCTTTGAAGTAGCGCCGGCTGTGTGGGCTAACCACATACGTGCAGACATCATCATCGGAGGACGGGAGTGCGAGGAGGAGCGGCGGACAGGACCGCGGGGAGGAGCGGGGGACAACAGCGCGGGGAGGAGCGGAGAACTTAGCCACACTGGAGCCACACTGGAGCGGCTTGAGGTACGTGAACTGCGGGGAGGAGCGGTGAAGTAAGGAGGACTGGACTGCAGCGGCGGCGGACAACAGCGTGGGGAGGAGCAGAGAACTTAGCCACACTGGAGTGGCCTGAGGTACGTGAACCGCAGGGAGGAGCGGTGAAGTAAGGCGGACTGGAGCAGGATGACAGGTAAACTTTAGTGCTGCAGCGGGGCGTGTATACTGGCTTTGTTCGTTTTCAGCGTCGGATGGGTGGCCACAGTGTTAGGGAGCAGGGCGTGTGCGGGTGATTGGGGGCACTGAAAGGTGGCGGTGAACTTGGGCTGAGGAGGTGGTTTGGGGCCTGGGTTTCGGCGACTGGGAGCAAGCCTGATTGCCCCAGGACAACGTGGGAATGGAAGTGAGCCTGGGGTTAAGCAGAGTTAAGAATAAGTACCAGCGCACAAAACTCTGCTTAAAAGTACGGGACCAGTGCAATTACATGTCAGCGGGTGGAATACCAGCAAGCCTGATTGCCCCCGGACAACGTCGGGCGGGCTGCTAGTAAATTAATAAATTGCTTACTTTTCAAGCACTACTTTTATCATTTTGGTTAAGCACTCCTTGAGAAGAAATGTGTTTTACAGCTGTCTACCTCTTGTACCTGCCTTGCCCCCTCCGCTGCACTCTATGTTACTCTCTCTCACGCGTGTGCTACTCCCATCCCCCGCCATGATGCACTTTTCCATGTGTGCTTCTCCCCGCATTCCTTTCTCTCCTGTGTGCTTCTCCACCCCCCCCCCCCCCCCCCCAGCTCTTTGTTGCTGTCTCTCGCCTGTGTGCTTCTATTCTCTTCTCTCCACCACTCTCCACGTTGCTCTCTCTGGGGCATGTCAACAAGGCGGCGAAAAAAAATTATTGCTGCTTTTGCGGACGTTTTCGGCCGAAAAGCAGCAATAATTTTATCGCAATATTAGCAAGGTCACGCTACTGCGTGAATCCTTGCTTTAGCGCCCTTTCTTTCCTGTAACGTCCACCTTTGCATCTTTAATGAGATGCGAAGTGGGCGTTCCAGCTCAAAATAACTGGAGAAATGTCGCTAAGCGACAATTCTCCCATTATTAATGAATACTAACAAGCAGAGCGATAAGAAAAATAGCACTAACCTTGGTTAGCGCTACTTTCCTTACGCCTGCTTTTCCTTTGACTAAACAATGTTAGCCCATGGGTGGTGGATTATAGGGCTGATACCACCCAGCCCTATCAACAAGGATATCGCCCTTTTCCATGGAAAGCATCCCTATGTTAGGAATAATTATCGCCATTGCGCTATACGTTGGTAATACAGCGCTAGCATGGCGATAATTATCTGAGATAGCCGGCGATAAAATTCCTCCCGCTAAGGGCGGCCAGCGATAATTATCGCTGCCGCTTGTTGATATGCCCCTCTGTGTTGCGTACTTCTCCCCCTGTTGATTCCCCCATCCACGTCCTCTGCTTTACTTGCGCCCTTTGTGTTGCTTTCACCCCAACAGCCCTTGTATTTCTTTCGCACACCGGCTTAAGGAGAAAATGCTTCTGTCCTACTATTTTTATGAACGTATACTTCTCGAATTGGTAAGTTAAGAAGAAAAGAGAGCAACTACATCATTTTGTAGGTGAGTGTACGCGTGGTGCGCATGGGGGTGCTTTACAGAATTGTTAAAACCCACTGCCAAAGCCAATAGCTCCCAAACGCAAGATGGATTGGCTTTGCCAGTGCTTGTTTTAAACAGGGGACTGTGTACCCTTTGCTGTACAGTGTACAGATGATTCCACGCTTCGCTTTTTTAATTCAGCCTTGCCTCCACTAGGTGCCGCTGTATAGCCTTCAAGGCTCAGTTCTCATGGTCAATTTATTTTGGCCTTATGTAATCTGTCTTTCAGGTTTTTTGGGAGCCTCGGGCGAGCACAGATGATCCTATTACTGCAGTTTAGTCAATGAGTCGTAGCATAAAAAGGGATGTTGTCATCTTCAACCTACAGTAAGATACAAGCAATACAGCAGAAGCACACAACACAGCCACATATCAACTTGCAGGCAGTAACACTTGTCACTAATGCATTCTATATACCTCGTTACATCTAAATGCAAAGACATGCATGCAGCTCTGATCACAGACAACTCTAGGCCCAAATGTTCCAATTAGCTGTCTGTAAGGACACTCATCAGCACATGCTGCCTTTGCCTACCTAACACATATGTGCTCTGCACGTGTATACTCTGCACATGTATGCTCTGCAGTGGAGATGTGCACCCAACAATAGCACGCACGTTCAGGTATTCTTTCACACGTGTAACACACCACTGCCGTTTAGTATTAAGCAGCCAGAGCTCATTTTATTACATCAGACGTAAACCTCTGAAGCATCAGGTAAAACAAGGGAGAGCTCAACACTAATCCTCTGTGGGTCCCGGAGTAGCGTGCTACCCGCCGAAAAAGCGCTTCGACGCTTCGTCAGGGGTAGTAAGCACTATATAAATGCAATTACAATACAATTACAATACTTGCACACAGTGCCCTGGCTGTGTGCTTTGACATTGGATGAATAAGCCATGAAAGATGTTAGGACCAGATGGAGGTGATAACACATTTTGCACAGTTTGACGTCACAACAACATAGCTAATATCTTCCTTTTTCTAACATCAAAGTCAAAAGATAATCATCACGTGCATTATATTCCTTACATTGTGGCATGTCTGTAATTTACAAAATTGACAACAAATTACCAGGGAGAGACACTCGTGATGACGCCTGGTCACAGCTCTGCCGGCAAACAGCGACACCATGATGTAAGCGTGCCAGGGTAGAGGTAGAGGCAAAGCCACCAGCAGACCCACCTTCACCCCCAACCCAGCCCTGATGTGAGCAGTCCAGGGGTTGAGATAGAAGGCAAAAGCAAGCACTTGGCTCCACTTCAATCAGGTCGAACTTGTATAGGACGGCTTATCACCCGAGAGGGTATCCAGCAGGTATCAGTCGAAGAGCCAGATCTTGAGTCTCTTCCTGAAGTGGGTCGGAGAGGGTGGAGAGTGTTCCAGGCTTTGGAGGCGAGGTAGGAGAAATACCATCCTTCGGGGTGGCGGTGGCAGATGCTTGGTACCTGTGCGATGGCAAGGTATGTGAAGCAGAGATCCCTGGGAGGTCTGTGGAAGTGCATGCGGTGGTTCATGTAGACGGATGTTTGGTCATCGAGGGCTTTGTAGGTGTGGGTCAGAAGCTTGAAATGGCATCCCTTCTGGGCGGGGAGCAAGTGGAGGTCCTTCAGGTGCTGGGTTGATGTGGGTTCTCTTGGGCTGGTTGAGGATCAGTCTGGTGGCTGCGTTCTGGATCGTCTGGAGTCTTTGCATGAGTTCGTGGTGGTGCCTGAGTAGAGTTTGTTGTCGTAGTCCAGTCAGCTGGCGATGAGGGACTACATCACCATTTTCCTGGTGCTGATGGGGAGCCACTTGAAAACTTTGTGGCACGTGTGGAAGGAGACTCAGGGGACGGTGTTGGCCTGACTTTTCATGGAGAGTTCACTGTCCAGGATGGTGCTGAGTTTGCGGGCGTGGTATTTCATCGTGGGGCTGGGTCTGACCTCCGCCGGTCACCAGGAGTCATTCCAGAGGGTGGTGTGTCTACTGAAGATCAGAACTTCAGTTTTGTCTGTGTTAAGCTTCAGGCAGTTGTCCTACGTGCAGGCCGAGATGTTCTTCACCAACTTGTGGAAGTTGGTCTTTGTCGAGGTGGAGTCCGCTGAGAGCGAGAGGACAAGCTGGGTATCGTGACTATCGTCAGCGTAGGAGATGATGTTGATGTTGTGCAATCTGACAATGTCTGAGAGTGGAATCGTGTAGATGTTGAAGAGGGTTGGACTGAGGGATAAGCCTTTAGAGATGCCGCAGATGGTGTGCTTGGGTTGTGAGGTGAAGGAAGGGAGGCGGACTCTCTAGGTGAGACCCGTCAGAAAGGATGCCATCCATCTGAGTGCATCGTCTATGATTCTGATCTGGTGTAGTCGATCAATGAGTGTGTGGTGGGAGATGATGTTGAAGGCCACGGAGAGGTCAAGCAGAATCAGGGCGGCTGATTCTCCTCTGTCAAATAGGGTGTGGATGTTATCTGTTGCTGTGATCAGGGCTGTATTTGTGCTGTGATTGGCTCTGAAAACTGTTTGGGATGGGTCCAGTAGGTTGTTTATCTCCAGGTGTTCGGTGAATTGGAGGTTGATGGCCTTCTCCCAGACATTGGTGGGGAACAGGAGTAGAGAGGTGGGACGGTATTTCTGGAGCTCACTGGGGTCTGGCAGAGGTTTTCTGAGGAGGTGGTTTCACCTCCACGTGTTTCCAGGTGTTCGGAAAGGTGGCCCAACCAGGTGAGATCCAAGGCATTGCTTTATCTGATTCTGTTGCTGGATGTGAAAATGCGGTCCAGCATGTGTACTGCTTTGTGCGTGGGGTCAGTGACTAGCTGTTTGAGGCCGATTTTATCCAATCTTTCCAGGAGGTCAGAGGAGTTGGAGTCAGTGGAGTCATCCACGTGAAAGTTGAGGTCTCCCAGGAAGACGTAGTGTTCAGATTTGATGGGGAGCGGGGAGATTAATTCAGTGATGGTGTCGCTGAGGCTGGTTCATGGTCCTGGAGGCCTGAATGTGAGGGTGCGTTTGATGGTGGGTTTGAGATCAGTACAGAGCTGGAAGTTAATGTGTTGAATGAATGAATGAAGTATTTTTAGCGCGCATTTCCCAAAGGTGTCTTAGCGCTAGGCGAATCAAGGACTGAGGAAGGAGCATCAAACCGAATTAGGTCTGAGTGACTTTGTTGTTTACAGGCGTAAATAGCCAGGTCTTTATCTGCTTTCTGAACAGCTGCAGGCTGTGTTGGGACCTGGAGGGCAAGAGGAAGGGAGTTCCATAACTTTCCCCCCTGGAAGGTCAGTGTTCTACCACCCCAGTTTGCTTGTTTAATTCTGGGAATCTGGACCATATGCGCCAAACTAGATCTGAGTGTTCTACTGGGTGCATACCAGGTGGAACGCTCCTGGAAATAGAGACGGCCAGTACCGTGAAGAGCCTTGTGCATTAGGCACAGAGTTTTAAATGAGATTCTTTTCTCCACCGGTAGCCCATGAAGGCTGTATAACAAATGTGATACTGGTTTAAACTTAGGGATTTTCAGAAGGGTTCTGGCTACCACATTCTGTAGGGACTGCAATTTTTTTACCAGGTATTTCGAGGTGCCAAGGTAAAGGGCATTGCAGTAGTCCAGTTTAGAGCCTATGAGGGCCAGCATTACACTCTTCTGAAGGTCCGTTGGAATGAAGGGGGGGAAGTTTTTGAGGACCCGTAACATAAAGTATCCACCAAAAGTCAATGCATTGATCTGAGCAGCAGATCCCCACCACCAGGCCGGTAGTTAACAGTCCATGTGCATGGTCTGACCATTACCTGATTAGGGGACAGAAGATGGCACCAAAATATGGAGAGAAACCTAGACCAGCATGGAAAATGGTGAGGCGATGGAACTCCATAAACGGGGAAGAGTTGGTGGGAAACTTACTAAATTCTGCCGCAATAACCACATGCACTAACCACATGTGACGACAACATAGAGGTCACTTGTAGGATGGAAGTGGACAAACTAAAATCCACCATTGAAGTAGTGGCACCGGTCAGAAAGGTGAAATTGTTGGACAAAGGAGCAGGAGCGCTCTGGTTCAATGAAGCGCTAAGGTTGAGGAAAAAGGCCCTTGGAAGGCTGAGAGAGCCTGGAGGAGGGACTACAATACGAAGGCACAGAGCCTATATCAGCAAGAGCTGGCCACGTATAAAAAGGCTATACTAGCACGAAAATCCGAGTTTTTTGAGACTCGGATTGCAACAGCCCGACACCCGCAGAAAGAGGTTTTCAGGGTGATTTCGGAATTGAGAAAAAATAAGGAACAGAAGCCTGATTTTACGCAGGAGGACTGCCAAAGATTTCAGAATTTTTTCATCAACAAAATTGAAGATCTCCTGTTGGAAATCTCTTGCTCTTCCGTTTTAGAATGCCCGATAAAAGTTACGCCTCTTAGTCATAAAGCTGCTATCCCCCTGAATACTTTCCCCTTGATTACAAAGGAGATGCTAGCTAGCCTGGTAGGGAGGGTAAAATCAGGCTCCCAAGTGGATCCCTGCCCCGAGGGTTTTTAAGCTAGCCATGCCAGGAATGGAAGAGGATGTTCTCAACCTTTTAAATAAATCTCTGGAAACTGGACAAGTTCCGGCTATGTTCAAGGAGGCCCGGTTGATTCCACTGCTTAAGAATCCAGGGGCGGACACAAAAATTCTAAAGAATTTCAGACCCATTTCCCAACTACCCTTCTTAGCAAAGGTTCTGGAACAGCATGTACTGACATACCTTTCAAAGCATCTGGAGATCAATGATCTGCTAGAGCAAAACCAGGCTGGATTCCGGGCTCACCACAGCACGGAGCTGGTGATGGTGTCCATCCTAGATGAACTGAGGTGTAGAGCTGATAAGAAGATTCCTGGGGCCCTGGTGCTTCTCGATCTCTCCGCGGCGTTTGACACGGTATGTCATCGTCAATGTTGTCGCGTGTGAGAGACTTGTGCATCGGGGGGCCTGCACTAGGTTGGCTTACCTCTTTCTTGCAAGATAGATCGCAGAAGGTGCAGCTGTCCGACCTAGTATCAACATCAGCGGCCATCGCCTGTGGAGTGCCGCAAGGCTCGGCTCTCTCACCGCTCCTTTTTAACATCTACCTGCAGCCTTTGATCTCAGCCCTCAATCAGATGGAATGTCAGATTTTTAACTATGCTGACGACACGCAGATTGTCATCCAAATAGAGGATTCTCCAGGAGCACAATCCAGGCTGCATAACATCTTAAGGCTCACGGTAAATTGGATATCCGCCAACTCCTTGAAGATTAATCCGGATAAAACCGAGGTGCTGCCTATTACCATCTCGGGCAGCCCTTGGAACGATGGGTTTTGGACCAAGGAGTTGGGCAGGATGCCGGAACCAGCAACCGTGGTGAAAAGCCTGGGAATCCATATTGACAGCAATCTGTCTATGAAGAAACAGGTGTCTATGGTGGTAGGCACATGTGTTGGTCTTCTAAGACAGCTTCGCAAGATCTCTCATCTGCTGTCGTTTTCTACTCTAAGAAGTGCTGTGTCAGCTATGATTTTGGGATATTTGGACTACCGCAATGCGCTGTATATAGGGCTGCCTCAGCGACAACTTACGAGGCTTTAGACAGTAATGAACGATGCAGTGAGACTGATTTTTAAGAAGCCTAGGAAAACACATGCTTCACCTCTCCTGCGTCAGTTACATTGGCTCCCTGTTAGACAGAGGGCACTGTTCAAAGGATTGTGCATCACACACAAGACACTTTATGGTAACGCGCCCAGGTACATTAAAACCAGACTATCTAGATATACTCCTGGTAGGCTGATATTAATACATGCAGGTTGGTGATGCGCCTCTCACCTTACTTATCTAAATTAAATACACATGCTGAAATTAAACCATTTCCTAAGGGTTAAATTGGCAGATATACACTTCCAAGAAACAAGCAAAACTATTGCTACAAAGAATTAAACAGTCTAGGTTTTCACTTTGCATAATTATTATCATGGTTACAATGTAGTTTCAATAAAAGTGTATTTATTAGCCTTTTGTCTCAGAATTGAATGAATATTAACACAGTAAAAATCTGTTGCAATATGTCGTGCCCTGCATTAGAATAAAAACAGCACCTGTAATCGGGGCCGGCTTTAGCACTGGTGGCGCCCAATGCGACAATGTTTGTTGATGTCCCTAATGACCACCAACCGCCACGGATTCCCTCACTACCATTCTTTAGCATCGCCCCTCAAGTCTCCATAAGCACTCTCTCTCAGATGCATTTCTTTTGTTTTATAGCGCCACTCATACCAGTGTTGGGAGTCAGAGCACTTTACATCACACACATTACACAGAGACAATAAATCATACATTTGAAAATCAGTGTATAGGAAATGGAACATAAGACAGAGGACTATGTTGTGGAGGAGTCGTGTCATCGATACTGCTACGCAGTATAGTTTAACCCGTTAACCACGGCGGTAATTCCGCCACGGTGCGGGCGTTTTCTTGCGCGGGTGGGGAGCCGTCGGCCAATGGCCGACGGCAGCACTGGCGAGGTAGTGCTGCCGTCGGCCATTGACCGACAGCAGCAATTAAGGGGTTAAGAGGGCTTGGTCTGGAGAAGCACATACTCATAATTCAGAACCATGGTTAGGGGTTCTCTTTCATAATAAAAATTGATTTCTACCCAAATGAACCCCTCTTGCAACATTAGGATAATGAAGCGGGAAAAAATCATAACGCTCTAACCTACACCTCTAGCTCTTTGATGGCAGTTCATAGCTCACTGTTCTATATTAGGATTTGAACTTATAAACTACAGGTAACAAAAGGATCTCACTGACAAAAGCAGTAACCCACTGACCTATTTTCGTAATAAACACAGTACACATTCTGTGCAGAAGGCATATTAACCCTCTGCGCTACCTTATGATGAGTGGAATACATTTCCAATAGACAAACCTCCAATCTCTCTCCAGGAAGAACATTAATCTCCGGAGTTATCTTGACATTTTTATTGTTGTCTGGAAATTGCTGGAGGAAAAAAAAGTGGCAACAGGAGCTTTTAAAGCCATAATATACTTGCAAACATGGCGCCCCCACCCCAAGTCAGAGCCCGGTGCGGTGGCACCGGCTGCATCGCCCTGCCTGTAATATACATCATTTGTCTGCAATCCCATTGGTCAGCAGTAAAGTTGGTTGCTTGGTGACAACGCTCATTAAATGTCCTCGTCAACAGAAAGGAAGTCAAAGGTTCCCAAACTTATTCTGATTGGCTCGCCTGGGTGCTGCACTTCCGGGAAACCTAGGGCATCATAAACGAGAATGCAGGAAGCGCATCTGGGAGCAGAGGGAGGAGAGGTTTTAGAATCTCTAGATCTGCAGAGTATTAACTGACAAATTATTAACATCAGGTATCGTGTTGTTCGATGGCCAGTCTAAACCTCTTTACAGCTGCCAAGTGGCGTCATAACTTCAATCAAACCATCAGACAGCTCTGTATTTTTAGCCAACAACAAGTTGAATTCTGGGACTTGTAGTTTCACTTTCAACTCTAGAAATGTAGTCTCATACATTCAATCATTAACATTTTGAAAACCCAGGACAGGCTGAAGGTGCCACTCATGACATGGAACCACTTGACAGCTACACTTCCAGGGTCACATCTTAGTAACTTCCAGAGTTATCCCCTTAACAGTCTTTTGGGGGGATTGCATAAAGAACTCATAGGACACTAAGGGGGCCCCTGGAGGAGGACAACTTTCAAGATGGTATGGCCAGTGGCCAGTAAGAGTCTGTTTTTGACTTTCTTCAGACCCAGCTGATTGCTTGTCCTGGACTTGCATTAGTGCAGTCTCCATGCAAGACTTCACCTTTCCTAAAACCGTTCATCTCTAGTGGAATCCCCCACAGCAAATATCTATATTTTCCCCCACTGGGAACTTGGAATGCTGAGAGCAACATTGCAGTTCTCCAAGAAGGGAAAGTACAGATATTTTGGTCTATTCTGGCTCTTATAGGGGCAGGAGAAAACAGCCATTTGTGACAATATTTTCATCTGTAACTTTGTGCTGCTATGGCTGATTTACAAAAGCAACGTACCATTATATTTGCTAGACCCTTGTGTTTTTGGGGATATATAGGGTTTGTAGGTTCTCCAAGAACTCCAGAATGTAGAACTGGGCTTTTTAGAACCCAGCGGCGCCGGGGGCACGCCCAAAGTCTTCGGATTCACCTGTCTTGGTTTACAGAGACACGGAATACTTCTGGGTGGCGTCAGAGACCAAGTTTATTAGCTGCAGCCAGTAGCAGTGGTCCTCGAAATACAGCATGGGGGTATTTCAGGAGACTGCTCAAATTCGTAGAGCAAGACATCTCCTTTTATACACAATATTCACATTTACAAACATACACTCCGACTGCGCAAAAAGTTAACTAATGAAGTACATTCTCAAACAAAGTATCACATGACGAAAAGCTCAGTTTGCAATATCCCAACCCAAAGTTAATCATTGGGAATGTCCCAAATCCAATATTTACAAGCAGGACAAACCCATAATTGAAAAGCACAATGCATGTAATGAAGAGCATAGAAAAGGAAACAATGTCTGATAGTGAGCAAGATAAGGCATGTGTAAGGAGCCTCTCCATGTGGATGAAATCTAGCTGCAAACTAGGAACCTCAGGGAATATAGGATGGGATGACTTGCATGGATCACATGAGATAGTTTTACACACAATGCCCTGCAAACCTGTGGTTCCGTAGTTCGAGGGTCCGTGGTTCGTAGATTCTGAACCCGTGCAATAAAGGTCGTCGGATATAGACGATTTTGGTATCAGCGGACCGCAAATCACGAGTGCGGTGTGTACGAGTGTTTTCGTCATAATCGATCGATGAGAACACTACGTATTCAGGGATTTCGTTTGAACCCTCGGGTTCCATTTTGTGTGCGGCAGCCATTTTTGTGGTTGCCCTCACATAGGCCGATGACTGCGGCCGAACGAGTCCTTGGGACACGTACACCTTAGCTGACTCTTGTTTGACCTGGCCGAACTGACTCCCTTGCCCGAGGCTGACCTCGCTGAGCCAGTTCCTTGTTAAACAGCTGATCAGATAGAGATCAAAGAGCAGGACATTGCTGAGTTTATGGTACACTGCACCCACCCTTCTATCTCGCTTCTCATCTGTTTCTGTTCCTTCCTTTATTGCCTAATCACTGATTTGGGTTGAGGTTTTATGATGGGTTTGTCCGGCCTGATCGAACAGGATATTGGAATGTGCTTGGTCATTTCTGGTGGGCTGGACAACGGAAAGTGGGATTGTCGTCATGCGATATGTTTGAAATGTCGTTTCTCCATTGGTCAGTTTGTACGTAATTGATGCTAGCCTGGAATGTGATTTTTGGCATAAAAGACCATGCTCCGCTCATTGAATTTGTTCAGTCTCTAGCGAACCACCCGTGTTGTGCTTCGTAGATCTCTGTTCCTGGTTGCAGCCAATAAATTTGCTCTTTGACGTCATCAAGAAGTGTCCCGTGTCTCTGTTTGCCGAGGCAGGGGAATCCGAAGACATTGGGCGTTATCCCTGGCGCTGCTGGGTTCTAAAACCCGGTTCTTCAAACCTTAAACATTGCCTGAAATCACGCATTTTCCTTAAACTTATATGATCAAAACTTCCTGAACTCACAGGAATCCACAAAATTCTTACTACCCAGCAATACACCACTTTAGTTGATAAAAATGCTGCCTTACATGTGTGGCTGGGCCTTGTGCCCGTGACAGGAACGGATCAAACCAAGGTCAGTGGGAGCCCTTGAGTGGGGACTCGCAGCTTCAGCAAAGATTCCTAAATAGATCAGGACATACATTTCACAGGCCCCCTTCAGATCTGAACCGGGATCTGAATCATAACTCATAACTCCTTCACTCCTGATGCTCAGCTTGGTTACAGATCTGCTCTACCCAGCCAACATCTTCCTTACCTTGAAGCCATTATGATCTCACCCTTTTCCCTCGGATTAGCTATAATTGCTAAAGCTGACTCCCTCAGTCATGAGCTTAATTTGCCATTCTTCCATGTATACCGCACAAACCCCGCTGTCGAGTTGTTAGACCTGCATGGCTCTGTACCTTTGGAGACCATTATATGCCACCTCCTGAATTACGCCTCGCCCATGTGACAATTAGGGGTGGGCGATAAATTCTGCTCTGCCGGTGGAGTTTTGCCCACTCTACCATAACGCGGAGTTCCGACAAAACTCCACCAACCACTGCATTGCAGAGTTTTTTCTCGCACACTGCTCGCCAATGGTAAGTTGGCAAGTGCAAGTGAGACTTGGCATCCCCTAGCCCATAGCGTGATTTTTGGCTGCTAGGAGGGCACCCAATGATATTTTCTCAACATGCGAGGTCATGAGGGTTGCGACTGTTCGCGCTGAGAAAGCTGCCGCTCGAATAGAAAATCTACTCGAGTGCCAGCAAAGAAGCAGCGCCCTCTGCCCTGTTGCATGGTGCCGTTTGCACTGATTTTGCAGCTCAGAATTGCCTCCTGGCACTAAAAGTCAGTGCGACGTGCCGATTCTGCCCACTTTTGGATCTCCGCGGATTCTCGTGGAGTTTTCATGTAACTCCGCAGAAATCTGCAGAGTGAAATTCTACGTGTTTCACCTACTCCTAGAGACAATGACCTTACCACTAGCTTGTCCAACCCTTGTATCTATCTTTTCAACAAACTTGCTGAAATATTGGCATTCATTCCCTTAGACACCATTCTTCTGGAAGCCTTCCATTTGAAATGAGAAAGAAAATCTGCTATGTCATTTCTGTACTCTTCTACGAACGAAGGGTCAGGGCTCTAAGCAACCTAAAGATGTGCAAAGGTCTCTCTGAATACTTCTTAAGCATTTACACTATTGACCAGCTGCCAGAGTAAAAGACAACACCTTTGTTCTCCACAAGCCTCAAATCTCTCGGCCACCACCAAGCGGGTACATTTCAAAGAAATGCATGTTCTTCCAATATATTTTTCTCTTAGGGCCCGATTCACAGAACTAACTTAAGACAAAATGCTAAACGTACTACTTTTGGTATTCACAGAAGTTAGGATTTTGTCTTAAGACAAACTTAAGACAGACTTAAAACAGACTTAAGACAAAATCCTAACTTAAGTCTGTCTTAAGTCTGTCTTAAGTTTGTCTTAAGACAAACTTAAGACAAAATCCTAACTTCTGTGAATACCAAAAGTAGTAAGTTTAGGATTTTGTCTTAAGTTAGTTCTGTGAATCGGGCCCTTGATTCCTGCAGTTATTGTCCGACACACCACCTGCCACTTACAAAAAAAACTTCAAATCCAAAACTGCCTGATGCGTCCATGTAGCGCTCCAAGGCATTGCTAGAAACTCTCCGTCCTCTCCATATAGACACTCCCTTCAAATCATTCAGGAATTCGTCCCAGACCTTCAGGTACTCCTTTACCTCTTTTCTGAGCCTTTTGAAGTTGTGATTCTCCCTCGGGCCCACTGTAGCTGGGGCCAGACACCTGGAAACTGGACAGCCCTGGTGCAATGGCCCTTTAGTGATGGTAACTGCATCAGTGTGACCTTTCTTCTCAGGATACAACCTCTCTCTGCTTCTCTGAACGCTTCTCCTTTCTCCCTAAGTACTATTTGAGGCATATTTACAAGGGCTTTATCTCCGCCTTTTTGGCTTACAAAGCCAAAAAAACAGAGATAAAACAAGCGCCCTATATACAAGAGGGTGCTAACATGCATAATCGCATGTTAGCACCCTTTTTCCAAACGCTTCCCTTTGCATCTCCAATGAGATGCAAAGTGGGTGTTACTGGGCGTACCCCAGATGGACTACCTTGCCAATATCGCTGATGTTTACATCGCGATATTTACAAGGCAGCCCACATAATTTTAGCACACATTAGATTTTTGCTAAAATCCTGACTTAGCCATCCCTAACATTGGGGTGGATTATGCTGATACGACCCTGTGGGTCGTATCAGCAAGGTTATTGCCCTTTTGCAGGGAACATCGCTGGAAAACCAGCGATGATCCCTACAAAAGGGCGATGCCCTCGCTTTCTCTGGAATTTTTATCGCCCTGGAGTAACATGTTGTTGATTTTACGCTACCAGGGCAATGAATACCAGAGATAGCCTGCGATAATATAATTATCGCTAAGCACGGCCAGCAATGATTATCGCTGGCTGTTGTTAATATGCCCCTAGATTCTTATCTCATGGTGTGCATCGCTGTCCCTGAGAAGGAAAAGCCCTCACTCTAGGCCCTCACTCTTTCCCACTGCCAGGGATAATTCCAAACTCTGTGTCAGCACCACACGTGTGTTCAAGAGCTGGCTGCATCGTCTGTCCCAGGCCTCACCGAAAACAAGAAATCATACATGCAGTAAACCACGCTCATGCTTGCACCTGCACTCAAGAATGTGATGAGATGCTCAAAGGAGCCACAGATGGTAGAGTACCCCATCAGTTAGCATCTGTCAATGATGAATTAACCCACATCTCCAAATGTCTAAAGGGGACTGCTGTGCAGAGGGGCTGGCAGCAATCTAAATGTTGCCAGCTCTGCAGCTCTTGCACCTCTTGTCTGCTTTGCCCAACAATGTCGACTTGCCCATCTCTCACAGTAAGGGGAAACATCCCTTACAACAAAACTTTTTCCATGCAGTACCCTTTACAATGCAGGAATTACAACGCAAGTCGTTACAACGACTTGCTCTGGAGGGCGCTGTAGGATAGGGAATAGTGTAATTTACTATCCAAACCTTCCCTACTATCCACGGAGACTGGAGTTGGAATAGTAAATTAAGCTATTCACTATCCAGCGCCCCCCAACGCAAGTCGTTGTAACAAATTGCGTTGTAAAACCTGCGTTGTAAAGGCATGCGTGGAAAAAGCATGGGTTGTAACAACATACATCCCACAGTAAGCCCTCTGCATTGTCTAAAAATAATATTTCATTTTATAAAGTGCATAGCTACCTCGATGAGGTGTCCCAGAGCTAGGTACAGGTCTCCACAGTTCCAGATGCAACAATGAGCTTCCCTAGCTCCCACCCTTGAACAGCCAAGTTTTAAGTTGATTCCTAGAGGCAGCCTCCGACTGGATTTGACGAATCGACAAAGGCAGAGAGTTCCATAGTTTCCGTAGCCAGAGTGGCATCCAGCTAAGCATGATCTCTTGATATTAGGTACAGACACCAGCCTTACCCCAGCTGATCTTACATTTCTGGCTGGTATAAATGGCCTGAGCATAGTTTGGAGGTGCTGTCGTCCTTTTTTTTGTAGGTTTCTTGTGACAATAGCACAAGGCTTTAAAAGAGGACCTATGCTTAACCGGCAGTCAGTGCAGCTTCTTGAGTGTGTCTCCCTTCTACGCACTCCTAGGAAGATTCAGAAGACGTGCCGCAGCATTCTGTACCCTCGGGAGTCTCTTGATCGGACCCTGTGTGACCCCCCAGGTACAGCACGTACAGTAATCGAGCCTCGACACAATCAGAGCCTGAACCACTGTGTTTCTAGCTGACTTTGGCAAGAGAAAGAGAATCTTTCTTAGCATTTTCAGAATTCCAAAGCATTTTTAATTTGGCTGTCTTAAGACAGCTTACTGTCCAACCAAATGCCCAGGTTCTTAACCTCAGGTAGTGGACGCAGCTCCGCTGGCCTAACGAAGCATATATCACCAGGCAGCCTCACTGTTGAACTAGTCGTTCAATGAACCCCCTTCATGGAATGGCAAATGCTGAATCATGCGGAATTCAACACTCTGCTTTTTGGGCACCGCGCTCAACACACCTTGAAATGCAGCAATGGAGGGGCTGAGAGCAGACCCGCTACCCTCCCCCCCCCCCCAACACCCCCCCACGTCACACTCCTTCTGCGTCATCTCCATTAACATCTCGGCATGTCACTAGCTGGTTTCACATGATTGTCCATGCCACCTCTGTGGGCCCATTGTATGGGTTACAAGTCTTTAGGTAAAACCTTTGACTAGAGAGCTGACTTCCTCCTCCTCCTTTGGTAACTTCTCGAAGGCCCTATTTAGCCCCTGGGTCCCCACTGGATGTCCCACCCTCTGTTTCAGATCCACTCCTTACCATAAGAGGAGACTGGATCCCTCTTAACTTCCCCTGGGACAGTGGCTTCCTTGTGTCTTGTTTGGAGCGTCCATAGTTCGTGTCTCCTTTTTTTTCTGCAGTTTTATACAGCGTGAACTCGATCCGAAGTTATTAGAGCGCTTTACACGAGCGCCAGTTACATTACACAAGGACACCTTCCTTTTTGATGAGTACGGGGTGATTAAGTGATTTGCCCAGAATCACAGGATGTTGAGCTGACGCTGAGACTCAAACCTCCAAAGTCAGCAGCTCTGGACTTTACCCCTCACCACACCAGCTACACTCCTACATTATCCTGCCCACAAATCATCTTTTTCTTCGGACGTTCCCATGTCCTTTCCTTTCTTGCCATGACCTCGACACATTAGGGGCCAAACTAAAGATCTGCCTCGCGCGCCCTTCCCTGGCCTCACTCATGGTGTCAAGGTTTACCTTGCCTTCGGGTGCCTCAGCATTTCCCAGTTCTGCCTAGTTGTACCAGCGTACCCTGCGTGCCCGCAATGCAACCTCTGAACCTGTTCCTGTTACAAAAACATGTCCTCCATCAAACATGGGGGCATATTTACAAGCCCCTTGCGCCGCTTTTACGCCACTGTTGCGTCACTTTTGTGACGCAGCGGCGGCGCAAAACATACTCTGTGGTGCGGGGTATTTACAACGTGACGCATCTCCCAGATGCGTCACGTTGTAAAGCCCTGCGCCAGAAGAGGCGTACCATGGCAGGGGGAGGCGTTCCGGCGCAGGAACGCCTCCCAAAAGTGGCTGAGTGAAATTTACAAGATTTCACTCAGTCACTTTTGGGCCCATGCTGCGTCAAAACACTGCGCCTGCTTGAAGCAGGCGTAAGGATTGACGCAGCATTGTGCACATAGGGCCCCCCTGATCATTGCTGGAGCTGCGTCGCGCTTGCGACGCAACTCAAGCAATGCTCCGCTTTTACGGCACAGATGCGTGACGCATCTGTGCCGTTTTTGCCCCATGGTGCGCCGCATTGTAAATGCGACGCCTCAAGGGTGGCGGAGATGCGGCGCACAATTACTGACGTATCCCTGCTGATTTGCTCGGATGCGCCAGTAATTGTAAATCTGCCCACATGGTCTTTCCTCCCGTGCAATGTGTGCCGTGGGTACCAAACCTCAAGTTTCTGGCAACAAATAAAACGTGGAAAAATATTCCAACCTTGTGCTTCCCTTTTTAGCAAGCTAACCTCGTCCACCCCCACCCCCAATCCAGGTTGGTTACACATACACACAACAAGGCTGAAGGTGGCGTGAAATTGTTCTTAAGTCTCGCTTGTGCTGCCAAGCGAGCCTGTGTGATTCACGGAAGCTAACATAACATAGAGCACTAGATGGCGCTAGACACTGACATGTGCGTCCGCACGACGTGTTAGTCCCTTGACTCGCACACTTAACACGCCCGCAGGTCCGTCTCTACACAACCACACACAATGGATTCAAACGGGAATCGTTTACTAGACAGTGAGCCAGAGACGAGCCACGGGTCTGGCTTGGTCGCTTGGATGATCTTAGAGGCCGTGCACGAGCCCTGCCCTGAAATTGTTTGCTTTGCAAATAAAACAACAGACATCACGTTAAAGTCTCTACAAAATGTAAAAGTAAAAAATTATATTGGCATGCGGACGGTTTGACATTAATATGTCATATTTATAATGCACTGGGACATTAAGTGATTTGTGAATCGCAGGACGGTGAGCTGATGCCGAGACTCAACCTTCCCCAGTTCATATGTCGGCAGCTCTGGCCATAATGCTACATCCGGGGTAGGTAGGGAAAGGATGGTAGGCAAAAGCCACATAAAAGCCCGGCTCGTTGTGGGCTCGAGGACCTGAGCCGAGCCAGGGCCAGGTTTCAGGCGCGAGCCTGGCTCGCCCACATAGCGTTTACATAGTCAGCGGTTATCTTGAAAAAGTACCCGGGGGCGTGTCTTCTCAGAGTAACACTGCCGCCTCTTAAGGAGCCTCGGCACACTGACAGATGGTTTTCTGGGCGCTATCGTAAAGGACGCTCACGCGCGGCACGTGAAAACTATTAGTAAAGAGCTTCAAACCCCAGATAAGAGGCGCTTTTCATGGCTTCTAATGATGGAAGCCCCAGTCTCCCGCGTCCTTTGCTACTGCCCAGCAACTCTACCTGCAATCAACCAATGACAGGAGCGTCCGTCTCCATTATGCAAAGCTACGCATGCGTCTAGAAGCGATTAACTGTGCAGCGCTTGCGCATCATAACCACTGAACATCAATCAAATCTGGAATGTTGGAAAAGCAAATTGAATAGTGGCTACTAGATTTAGCCCGGGAGTCACTGGCACATGTTAATTTTAGGCTCCCTCGGTGTCTGAGGTCCGGTTGAGCTTGCCCAAGAGTATGGAATGCTGGACGTCAACTATCCGCCAGATAATAAGATTTTTAGTTTATAAAATATATATATATGTATAGATAGATAGATAGATAGATAGATAGATAGATAGATAGATAGATAGATAGATAGATAGATAGATAGATAGATAGATAGATAGATAGATAGATAGAAAGATAGATAGATAGGTAGGTAGGTAGGTAGGTAGGTAGGTAGGTAGGTAGGTAGGTAGGTAGGTAGATAGATAGATAGATAGATAGATAGATAGATAGATAGATAGATAGATAGATAGATAGATAGATAGATAGATAGATAGATAGATAGATAGATAGATAGATAGATAGATAGATAGATAGATAGATAGATAGAGGCTTGACAAGATGACAGGTGCTCTATTTAAAGTTCCATCTGTGGGAAGAGAGCACTGAGAAATCAGTCAGTCACCCTGGCACTTATCTTTGTTGGAGGCACTTATGCATTGCACAACAGTTGCTGTTGTGTGACACTTTACAAAAACTCTTGTGGGATTGCAACATGTTGTAGTGTATCAATCCCCATGCTTTGGGGTGAGCCGAGGGACTAAGGGGCATATTATCAAGCCTGGGCGATCAAATTATCGCTGCTTTATCGGCAGGAAACTGCCGATAAAGCGGCGATAATAGGGCTTGATAATATGCGCTATGAATTCCAATCGAAGCCTATGTTAGATGTCCTTCTCATCTAACATGAGATTCGATTGGAGTTCCATAGAGCATATTATCAAGCCCATTATCGCCACTTTATCGGCAGTTTCCTGCCGATAAAGCAGCGATAATTTTATCGCCCAGGCTTGATAATATGGCCCTAAATCCCTTTGGCATTGGGCATGGGAGGGAGCTACAAAATACCTCTTCTGCCCTTGGGCAAAGCGGGGGCACTGAATAGCCATCCAGACACAGGCAAGGTGAGAGAGGGACCTAAATACACACACTCCATCCATGGACAAGGATTAGGTCCCCACATCTGGCCAAGGCAAGTGGGTCTGGAATAAAATAACCACCATCCTTTGTAAATGGGGGTAATACTAACAAATATCTCACCTCCTTTGGGTAAGAAGGGGCATTTCATTCCCTCCCACTCTTGGGCATGGCCGGGTGGGGCTCAAAACTGAAGAAGTCCTAAACAGAGGCTTCGCCTTTTTACTTGGATTACATTTTAAAGGTGAAATGTGCATTCTTGTGTTCCATAAAGCACTGGAGATTCCCAAGACACCCCCCTGCAGTCAAGGGGATCACTTAGTACAAATAAGTAGATACAAATAATAAACTTCGTGGACAACAACACCCATGCACTGGTGACTTGTGGTATGAACCTGGCTGGAGAGGTTCTGTAGAGTAGGCCTGGGCGGTAAATTCCATTCCGCTCACGGAATTTGCGGAATTTGGGTAAGTTCACGCTCCGCAGAGAACGCGAAATTGCCCAAAAGGCTGCATTCCGCCACTTCGCGAAATTTTTTGCTTGTTCGCGTTCTCAAAATGCATGTTTGCGAGACATTTCCCCTCGAGCACGCAAACAGCGATTGCGAACAGTAAAAAAGCATCACGAGCAAACAATTATGCGCGTTTGCGGAATTTCTGCATGTTTGCGGAGATATTTTACCGTTTTGTGGAGATTTGAGTAACGCGATCCCACAAATTCCGCCCACCCCTACTGTAGGGCGAGTTCAATACAGGGGAGGGAGCTATGGGGAAATGTGAGCCCAACTGACTGTGAAAATGCTCCGTTACAGAGCTTTGCTCAACATACAAGTGGTGCCATGTTTTAACTGGGAGAGAGGGGTGTGGGGGGATTTTTCATACTGCAACTGGCACTGGGAGACATGTGCAAAAGTAAGCATGGCAGAGCAAAAAACATATATTTGGGACCAACATAAAGGAGGGAAAAAAACATAATTATTGCCACGACAAAAATTGTGAAGATGCATACAATCCTTTTTAAAGATATGCAAATACGAGAAAACATATTTCTAGGAAGAGCGGAAGCTGCTGTATTTCCTGCAGAATTCGTTTTCAAATACGCACCATGAGCTTTTGCTCCTGAAACAAAGGTAGGGGTTACCTCCACAAAAGTGCATACACTCTGATTTGAAGCTAGTATGCTAGAGGCAGAGGGCAGGTGGAGACACATTGCAAGATTGGCAGTCTTAGCTCCCTGTGTTCACCATTAAGCTTGAATCACATACTTGCAACTGCGTAAAGCCAACCTCTTTCACCCATGAACTTGTTATCTTTAGGTAGACACTTTCCTGGTGGATTTTTTGGGCGTCCAGTTGTCCACAACATCTTGATTTATATAAATAAGCTGCTAGTTTAGCATTCAAGCACACTGGAATTAATGTGTATGTTTAAGTGCCATTTTAATACCTGTGTTATCTGTAAAGTGCTGCTGATGTGAGCAGAGGTAGCCATTGTATTTATAGTTTCTTGGTTAAAACGGTGAATTGATTTCTGTTTAATGACAGCCCTAGCCCTGCCCACACCACAAGGTGAAAAGGTGAGTGGGACAATGATTTGCCTCAAATGGGCAGGTGGCTACAATCCGCCTGACCGGTGGCCACCACGAAACATCATCGGTTGGCTACCATTAGGCTCACACTTGTTGAAAGGTGCTTCTGCCAGCAATGACTCTTTATGATTCCTAAAAACACACAAGGTGATGGACGGAATGTTGCACATTGGAAAAACATTCACCCCCAGTCACAGATCTGGGTTTAATCCATTGTTATTTTGCTCATCACGCCACCCCAGTTCAGACATGGCCATATGCAAATCAGTCTTGACCCTGTGCCTCATGGGAACAGTCCAGCCCGAACTGCCAAGCCATGACCTCCCTGGACCGGAATCAAGCATTCTGGGGCTGGTTTCTGGCTAATCAGTCGTCATCAGCCAGCATAGCTTGACTCCAGTGGCATAGTGAGCACGGGACCCACGTCTGGGCATACCCTTCCCAATGTGCAACATTCCGTCCATCACCTTGAGTGTTTTTTTCTTTATGATTCCTCGTCATATTCAGGACCTTATAAGACTTGCGTTCAGATTCATTATTTTCCCTCTTGCTGGCCCGATCACGGTAATAACATTTGTGTTCAGCACCCCTTACAATATTGGCACCTTGGTAAGTGGCACAGGTCCAAGCATTGTTGCATTAAAAACCATTGTGATCTTCACCCCCTTGATGCTAGTTCTGTCCAATATGTTTTTGTTGCTTTTAGCAGTTGGAACTGGGTCTATTTCTGCATATTCTCGTTGACTTTTTCCTATTGACTCGGGGTGAGCGGAACTCGCAGAATTAAGACTCAGCGGAATTCCGCAGAGTTACATAAAAGTCCACGGAGTTCTGTCAATCGGCAGAAATAGGCACAAAGCGCTGCTCACGCTGTGATTTAGCGCCAGGATCACGTTTGGCTCTGAAAAATCAGCACAATTGGCACCACACAGTGTGTCAGAGAGTGAACCTACTGGCGTTGATTTGGCTGCCACTCGAGTAGATTTTCTACTCGAGTGGCAGCCTATTTACCGCGGATGCCAGAGTCCTCCTAGCGACTGGAAATTGCGCTAGAGGAGCCACATCTCGCTCGCACTTGCCAATTCTGGAGCCGCCTGTGAGAAACAATTCTATCAATGTGGTACATGCACTCCGGTATTAGCCGGTTCGATGCTGATGACGGGACCGCTCCGTCATCAGCTGCAGTAGGGCTGTGCTGATGAAGGAGCGGTTCCGTCATGGCCCGCGTTCTATTGAGCGGGGTGGGCCATGACGGAACCGCTCCGTCACAAGCACAGCCCAACCGCGGCTGGTGACGAAGCGAGTCCCTCACCAGCATGCGGCCGCCGCGCGGCCGCCCCGCCCTCTTAGCGCTGCGGCGGAATAGCCGCCGCAGCGATGTGGTTAGGAAGGGGAAGTTTATCGAATTCAAAAAGTTCTGCGAGCAGATCCTGTATCACTCATTGGTCCACGAGCATCTCTATGTATCACAAAAGCGTCCCCCCAGGGGAGACATCCCCTCAGTGCACAGCAATATCCCAGATTAGTGGAGTGATTCCATTCAAAACACTTTCAGGCGTGTGTATTCCATCAATCGAATGTATTCTTTTTTCATAAATTCTTTTTTCAATGCTTTATAAGCGAACCTCATGTACATTCTACAGTGGAAAAACTTTTCATTGGATAACATAATCGTTAGGGCACCAATTAATCAGTCCCAATGCATTTCGGGCTCCATGGCCCTTCATCAGGGAAATGTTCAAAATCCATGAAAATGAAGCGCGAAAATGGCTAGGTTACCACTTACCAACACTGAATTAACAAGGTATGTATCTAGATAAAGGGGAGGTGGTGCAGGTGAACCCATTAAGAAGTGCAAAAAACACAGTTGATGGACAGAATGCAGAACAATGTCATGCATTCACCCCAGTACAGAGATCTGAGCCTAAATCCATCGTTTTTTTGCATTCCACACCACCCTGGGTCAGACACTGGCTATATGCAAATCAGTCTGACCCAGTGCCTCATGGGAACAGTCCAGCCCGAACTGCCAAGCCATGCCTTCCCTGGACCGGAAACAAGCTTCCGAGGACCGGTTTCTGGCATTCCAGCCGTCTTCAGCCCGGCTAGCTCAATCCAACTTGACCAACAGAGTAAAGTAAAGGGGAACTCTCCCATAGATATGTAGGTAGTTGAGAATGCTAACAAAGTGTTAACAGCAAGTCCAATACAATCCAATCCAAAAATTCTTTATTTCGGCCATTTAGGCCATAAAAGATACGTATAAAAACATACATCATAAAACATCCACATTTTATTGAAACATTATGTTAAAACATTACTTTGAAAGGGGAAAAAAGGGAAAAAAGAATCAGTTCCCTTTGGTAATCAGGAGGCGGATTGGCATTACAGTTATATAAAAGTTCCGTCCTTCAGTAGTCAGGCTTTTAATAGTTTTCTCCTGATGTGCCACATGGCCATTAAAAATTTAGCAACTGCAAATACTATATGAGGGGAAGTATTTGTTTTCAATATTCTGTATGAAATCGCAAGGCTCCTTACGCCCAAATTCCTACATAGAGGCACTAGCCAATATTTCCTTGGTCTATTGTAGGCTGGGCAAAAGAACAGGACATGAATTTCCTCCTCATCACAGTTGCTACACCCAGGGCAGGTTTTATCATCCCCCTTTGCCCATTTACATGTAAAAGAATTGATGGGCAGTGTACCTAGCCTCCATTAGATGAACAGTTTTCTTGCCAATATCGGGAAAATGATATCCATAAAACTTTCAAAGTAATAAGAATTCTTGGAGTCCAGGAATCATTCAGTTAAAATCCCCTTGTGGGGTGCAAGCACAAGGGAAGCAAGACTTCTCTCCTTATGAATCTCCACCAGTCTTTTTCTAGAGACTTTTTGGAAGCCTAACTCAGGGGCCTCCCATAGCTCATGAAGACTCAGCCGGTACAGTTCTTTCTTTACAAATGCCAGCCACGGAATTCTATCACACTGGTTCAAATTCATTACGTGGATGAGGTCTTGCCTTGTTAACGACAAGTAGTGATGCGCGGTGATAGCGGATAGGCGACATGCCCTTAAACGGATACATTGTGCCACCGTGATGACGGATGCAAACAGACTGAAGTTCACAATTCTGCCACACAGTGATTACCGGAATTTGTCCGGAACTCCGCGTTACAAGAGTAATGCAGAGTTGCAAAAATTCCACCAATTCCGCCGGTGGGACGGAATATTTTGCCCACCCCCACTATTGACATTGGAAGTTTGGTTATTTGCTAATACTTTTGCGTTAATCTTCACTGAAGGGCTACAAGGTTGCCAAGGGGTGTTTTTAACGGCCACATGCATCAACCTATTTAGGAAGTGCAAACGGTGCGAATCGATAAATTCGGCCGTTTGCGATTCCTAAATAAGTTTTTGGGATGCATCATACATTTTTGTGAAATTCGCTATTTGTTGCGATTTCCAAAAATGCGATTGCTTTTAAGGAATCGCAAATTTGCGATTCCTTCAAAGCAATGCATGATTGTTTTTCAAATTGCGAATTAGCAATTAGGGGGTGCAAATTACCACGAGGTTGAACCTCGTGGTAATTTGCGAAAAGTTATGAAAATGCTCAAAAATGCATTTTTTAAACTTTCATGTTACAGACACACATGTCCTTAGGACATGTGTGTGTGAAACATGCACTTTAAAATACATTTCAGGGGTGCGGGGGGTCCTTTGGACCCCCCTCTGCACTCTTGGAATGACTCCTATGGGCTTTTTGGCCCATAGGAATCAATGGGATTTGCGAAATCGCAATTAGGAATTCGCATAATATTTGCGATTCGGTAAAAATCGCAATTTTTACCGAATCGCAAATATTATGCGAATAAAATCATGCATCCTATTTTGCGATTCCTTATTTGCGATTCCCTAAAAATCGCAAATAAGGAATCGCAAAACCTTACAATGATGCATGTGGCTGAAAGTCTCTGTTTTTCCCCATACCTGGGACCCTCTTAAGGAGACATTTTACACCTTTCATGTGTACTATTAAGTACAGAGTGTCACAGTGGCTACTAGACAGAGTCACCCTTTCCACGAACAATCAAGAAGGCAGCTCAGCTGACATTCTCAGCATCCAGCCTTGAACAGATTGAAACACTAAGGTCTGGACGACTGGAACACTATTCTTAAGAGAGTTAAAAAGCCTCATGCTTGGCCAATTTTGCTTTCGACATCAAATAAGAAAAGATCTTCAACGTTGCATTGATTAAACAGATGTAAATCAGATCATAATCAATGATGGATCTATTTTACTTCTTATAAAGGACACATTTAAGTCAATTCGTAAAGCACAAGTCTTAATTAAACTTGATTTACAAGGTGATTATGATCTGTTTCGTCTAAACAAATCCAGCCCGTGGAAAAATGGCTTTCAACACCCCATTCGTGCATTTGGATTTCATGTAATGCCTTTTGGATTGTATACTGCTCCTGCAATTTCTCAGCAATTTAAGGATTCAATAGTTTAGGATGGCTCGAATCAATTTGTATTGTTGTATTTGGATGATGTTCAAGTGTTTTCCAAGAGGCCTGTGGAACATCAGCGACATGTGAGTTTTGTTCTATCATTCATGACTTCAGCAAAATAACTTTTTTTACAAACTCAGAAGTGTAATTTTGAGAAGAAAGAAGCTGAGTACTTTCCATTTAGATTGAATTCTTTTGGTATCTCTATCAGTCGCGGCCGGCATGACTCGCGGGTGGGGCAGAAGGTCGCACGGGGGGATTTCATTTAAAATAAAAAAAATAACTTACCTTTGCCAGCCCGGTCCTGTGTCGTTGGTCCCGCGTCATCTTTTCTGCAACAGGAAGCAGCCGCAGGCAGCTTCCCTCCCCTAAACCAATCACAACACTGCAATGGCAGTGTTGTGATTGGTCGAGACGGCGCCCAGCCAAGCGCCTATGGGGCGGCCATTTTCTCCATGTAGGCTGCATGCAAGCCTACATGAAGACAAAGGCAGAGTGCTCATGACTGGTTTTCGACCAAACAGTCAGCGCCCACAACAGTGGGCAAGCCACACTTACCCTGCCCTCGAGCAGGAACACCCACCCGCCCGCCCACCCCCAACCAAACCCTTCTGCTTTCTCGCAGTGCGAGAAGCAGAAACATAAAATGGTATTTATAATACCATTTTATGTTTCTGCTTCTCGTAGTGTCAGAAAGCAGTGGGGTGAAGCTCTTCCGCCCACGTGGAGGAGCCGCCACTGATTTCTATATATCTAATTAAAGTTTAAGCTCTGCTGGATTGGACTTCATCTACTAGTGTTAAGGACATTCAAAGTTTCCTTAGATTTGCTAACATTAACTCATCAATTAATTTGCAGAAAAAAGATGAAAATATAAAGAGAGATATTTACTGCGATAACCACATTGAAAGAACTTTTCATGAAATGACAAGAACAAAAAGATGGTGGACAAGACCATCCCGTCTTTTATTATCTCATGTTTAGTCAAAGTCTGAGTGGAACTATTCAGTTCTTGAAAGAGAAGGTTTAGCCATGAAGATGGTTTTGTACTGAATGGAGATATAGTTTGATGAGCACTAGAAGACAATCTGAAATATGAACTGATCAACAGGATTAACAATGTTTGAAAAACCTTCAATGCAGGAAGATTTCTCAGGCTTGATGGGGATTTTTTTGTGCACACTGATTTCACTATCACTTATATTTCCGGTTCAAAAAATATGTTGGTGGAAGCTCTATGTCTACTAGCCTTTACTTCTCTCTCAACATGTGTCCAGCATAATTCAGCTTTCCTATACAAAGTGAAGATGGCTTAAGAACAAGATGGATTCAACAGCATTAGATCTTCATGTAAAGACCCCTTCAATTAAATATATTGGATTTCAATCAACAAGTTATCTTTGTGCCACCTGAGGAGCTGCAGTTTGGAATTGACGAGGATTTCTGGTCGTAGGGATGTTGGGACTAGATTGGATTCAGGTTTATGATCTTTTGGGTGGACAACTCTTCATTCTCATGTTCAAGAATATGTTCTTGATTGTCCTATTCAGTGTCAGGATTCAGAAACATTGAAGACAGCAACCCACTCACAGGGTTGGGAGGACATGGAGAGCAAGAAAGATAGGGCAATAGAAATTGGGTTTGCACAAACATTAGGGGCCAGATGTAGGTGGCCATTTACCGGCCGGTAACGGCTGATTTCGTCTGTTACCGACTGGTAAATGGGTTTTTGGGATGTAGGGGGCCAATTTTACCGATTCGGTAAATTTACAGAATCGGTAAATTTACAGAATCGGTAAAATACCGAATCGGTATTTTTACCGATTCGGTAACTTCTAGATGTAGGTGGGACTCTTCTGAGTCCCAAAGGCCTTTCAGGTTCGGTATTTTACCACCCAATCCAATTGGGTGGTAAAATACCAAATCCAGGTGTGCATGCACATGTGTGCATGCACACCTATGCCATGTGACAGACAGACATGCCCTTAGGGCATGTCTGTGTGCCACATGGCACACATGCCTGTATTTGGGGTGCTAGATGGTGTCAAAGTGACACCCCCTGCACCCTTGCTGGAATCGCTATTTACCGAATCGGTAAATACCGATTCGGTAAAGCCCATTGATTCCTATGGGCTTCAATGCCCATAGGAATCAATGGGCATTACCGAATCAGTATTTACAGAATCGCTAAATACCGAATCTTAACGATTCGGTATTTACCGATTCTGTAATACCTACATCCCCCCCTCTATTTTACCACTTCTTAAATACCGAATCGGTAAAATTCGGTATTTAAGAAGTGGTAAAATAAAAATACCTACATCTAGGACTAGATCGCGCAACACAGTTTTAGTGAAAAGTCAAGATGGAACAAACACCTGGCAACATGTTGTGTAGTTTGTTGTGGCTCAATGCTTGCTTTAGTTCATACTCATTTATCTGTCCTTTCACTTTGTTGTTTTCTCTAGGTGTGGTCGAAGAATTTAACTCTGTTGGCGGAGTTCACTGACTTATGCCCACTCCATGCTCAGCGCAGAGTTCTGAAAAACTACGCAAAGTGATGCTGAGTAGAGGTTTTTCTCTTGAGCACTCACAAACATATTGTGCGCTATACCTCCTCCTGGTGAGATTTCTCAAAGTGGGCGGTCGCGGTAGGTCACAACCGCTCGTTTAGAGGAAGCTGCTGCTCGAACAGAATGTCTATCAGAGGGGCAAAAATCAGGAGTGCCCTCTGGCATGACACATACTGCCGTTCGTGCTGATTTTACAGTGCGGGACAAACTCCTGACATTAAAAATAAGTGCGAGCAGCGCGACTTAGCAGACTTCAACGCTGACCGAATTCTGTAGAGGATGGCGGAGTTTTTCCTGAACTTCCGCAGAGTTCCGCGGAGTAAAACTCTATGAACTCGGCCCAGGCCTAGTTTTCTCCATTCCCAGCTCCCCTCGTTATGATGCCCCTTGAGTCCCTTTCAGGGTGTGATAGTCCTTGTTTCAATGAGTCTATCTCTATTCAAAACACTAAGTAAATGCATGAGATCCTGAGAGCACACATTTAACACATCTAATTCTACAAGGAAAAGAAGAACATATTAGTAATCTAATCTGACTCTAACCTTCCGTTCCAGAGTAGCATGCTACCCGCCCTGAAGCACTTCAACTCCCCATCAAGAATGATAAGTCCCCCTCTCTCTCTCTCTCTCTCTCTCTCTCTCTCTCTCTTTCTCTCTCTCTCTCTTTCTCTCTCTCACAGTTGCAACTACAAATGAGTATGATCCTGTCTGCTTTCTTGCTTACAATTTTGATTTTCAGTTTGCCACCTGTCTGTCTTCGAACATAATAAGCTTTTTGCCTGTTGTCCTGGTTTAATGTGAACTTATAACAGCACCTTCTACCAGTACGACTGGTGACAATCATTTTTCCCATCGGCCTAGTTTTTCAGGTCTTGTCACCATGCCACCTTTCATATTCGGAATTGGTCTATTCTACTTACTTTTTAGTCAGTCCATAATCCACTGAAGGCGGATGTATGTTGATACTACGCATGCTTTTACAACGCATGCCTTTACCACGCAGGTTTTGCAACCGACTTGCGTTGGGGGGCGCTGGATAGTGAATAGTTTAATTTACTATTCCAACTCCAGTCCCTGTGGACAGTAGGGAAGGTTTTGGATAGTAAATTAAACTATTCCCTATCCTACAGCGCCCCCCAGCGCAAGTCGTTGTAACGACTTGCGTTGTAAAAGTTGCGTGGTAAAGGTACTGCGTGGTAAAAGTTGCGTGGTAAACGCAGTTCCCCATGCAGTCAAGGCGGTATCCAGTGAAAGTCCTCAGAAGGCTTCAACAATTGAGTCAAGCTCACCTAGATAGAGATTCCAGTACTGGTTTTCTTTTCCTGCTTTTACCTTGCTTTCTCACAGTCCCGCTGAGGTGTGCATCATCAAACTGATACCTCCATGCAAGGATTTAGGAAGATCAGGGTCTCAATTCTAAGAACCTGGCAGTTTGTCAGTCCTCATCTGAAAGCCTGCTTCTGTCTCTGTTTATTTATTTATTTATTTGTATGTTTTTTAGAGTGCGAACGTGACCCGTTAGGGTATCAGAGCGCTTTACAGGAGACATAGAAATGTACAACAGGCTTAGAATCGAAGAGTTACAAGCCATGAATAAGTTAACGCATATCCTGTTAACTCATAGGAATCAGCCGTCCACTTTTTAAACTACCATCGCCAGAGGATGTATGACGGTACGACGCGTACCGTCACAACGCGTGCTTTTACAACGCGTCTCTTACAACGCAAGTCGTTACCACGACTTGCGTTGGGGGCGCGGATTGAGAATAGTATAATTTACTAATCTAACACCAGTCTCCGTGGACACTAGGGAAGGTGTTGGAATAGTAAATATACTATTCTTAATCCTCTAGCGCCCTCCAGCGCAAGTCGTGGTTACGACTTGCGTTGTAACAGACGCGTCGTAAAAGCACTGCAGAGTAAAATTCGCATTGTAAAGGATGTTCCCCATCGCCAGAGCTACAAGGACAAGCAGCACCACTGTGAGTGGCAAACATCGTGGATACAGGAGTAATATCCGGATAGTTCCTTAATTTTAGCACCCCAAAAGAATTGTCAACTACATCTTTTAGCACTACCACTCTACTTTGATTGGGATTCCACCCAAGTTATATTATGCTGTGTTTTTTGTAATTGTATAGCGTGCTATTCACCCATGAGGGTATCCCGGTGCTTGTAGTAAGTGTGTGGGGCTAGCCTGGTAGGCTACTCGAAAAGACAGGCCTTCAGCTTCTTGCGGAAGTCAAGAAGAGAGGAGGAGGCTTTGTGTGGTGGGGGCTGTTCCAGGCTTTAGGAGCCAAGTCTGAGAAGGCGCGATGCCCTGCCCTGCTTTTGCGCATGCGCGGGGTCTGCTAGTGAGAGTCCGGCAGAGCAGGGTTGTCTGGAAATGAATTCGCCTGTAAGAAGAGGGGGAGGAGGGAGGGGCGCAGAGAGGGTGAGAAATGGGCGCAGGAAGGGGCACACAGAGGCAGAAAAAGCAGGCACAAACAGACAGATCCCAAAGAGATAGACATTCATGGCACAAATGTCACAAAGAAAGAAGGAAAAGCAGGTCAGAGATCACAGGAGAGAGAACAAGCATTGCAATGCAATAGGTCTCGCATTTACACGAGTTTGAGCTATTGACATTGCAAATGACAATGTTTTTTACTTTTTTATTTCGTTTTTAAAACATTAATAAAAGGCATTGTCATTTGCAATGTCAATAGCTCAAACCCGCATAAATGCAAGACCTATTGCATTGCAAATGCTTGTCTAATATTGCATTGCTGGGCACCCCACAGAGCCGACATTAACCATTCTAATTGTTATAGAACTGATGTTACTGTTTGCATTATGTTTCTAAAGTATTGATGTTATTTAGGGGATGTTCATCGAGCAATTGGGGCACGATATGGGAGGTGCTGAGGGGGGACTTACTGAAGCGACTTTGAACAGGATACAAACCGAGCAGCACTCACACACCACGATAAACAAATCCTTTGGACGTGAACGGATCGGAGCAGGATGGAAGCGGCCCTTCAAGCCCTTCCAGGCGTTTGATACTCAGGTGACATACAAAATAAAACAATCATCGGAAAACCCACCTACTGTTGGCATATCTTAGCCCACATATGATATATAATGGGCTAATTCATAATTCACGTAACACAAATTGCGGACTCTGGTATTAGTAAATTTGCTTCCAGCGGAAGCTCAGACCATTAGTTGTCCTCTTTCTCCACCTTCTCCAGGAGAGTTGCTGTATAGATTAGGCATGGGTTCACTTCAAACCTTTAAAAGTCAAATTAGATGGCTATGGACGCTTTCTGCTGATCCCGGCACGGGACCATTCCATTGATAAGTATCTATGGCCTGAATTTGGACGTCCCTCATTTTTTCTCTGAGGTTGGGGATCTGACCGCCAACACTGCCCCTCACACTATTATGTGAGGAAGAGAATTCAATACCACATTACAGGTCAAATTATTGGATTGGTGTCACTACAACGCATGCTTTTACATCGCATGCCTTTACAACGCGGTTTTTACCACGCAGTCCATTACAACGCATAATGCTTTTAGGCGCTGGATAGTGAATTATTTAATTTACTATTCCAACTCCAGTCCCCGTGGATAGCAGGGAAGGTGTTGGATAGTAAATTAAATATATTCCCTATCCTAGAGCGCCCCCCAGCGCAATGCGTTGTAATGGTTTGCGTTGTAATGGTTGCGATGTAATGGTAGTGCGTTGTAAAAAATGCGTTGTAAGTGATGTTTACCCAAATTATTCAGCATTGGCTCTGGCACCAGCAGGCCCAGCTGAGCATTTGATAAGTTACGAAACATTATCAGACAGTTTGAACTATTCGAGTTATATCTGCCAGCTAGAGATTTTCTCGGCAGTCCATGGATCTCACTCTAGTATCAACTTCTGGTTGGACTCTGTGAATGTGATGGGATGGGTGGAATCTGTTTCCTGCCTGCCAGGCTCTGTTGGGCTTAATGTGCCCACATCTGCATGACCAGGAAGGTTGTAAAGAAATGTACTCGGCTCAGTTAGAGCAGAGATCTGCCGAGCAATAAATTGCGGTTTTGATTTGAACCATGGGTCTCTGTTGACACATTGAGGGAGGCATTTAAAACAGATTATAATGGATAATGTACCTCGGAGGGACATGGGAGTGGTAAGTCATTACGAAACCAGCTTGATAGGTTGGAGTCTGAAGTGCCACCTTGAACGAGCGGGAAGCAGCCAGATGTTCTAATGTAACTTCATTAGCAGCGCTGAACCCAAAAAGATTTAACTTTCCTGAGGCCACAGGCGCAGATAGAGAATTGATATTTCTGGGGAAGTATGTAGCTGATACAGGGGGCGGGGCTAGCGGTGATGTGCTGAGGAGCATGTTGCTGCAAGCTCCCCATTCTATCTGCCGAGGATCTTTTCAGAAAGTTCGGACTGCTCACTGGGACGGGCTCTCACCGAAGCGATGTGAAGTATAAGCTTCCTGGAAGGGACAAGGTGGGTAAGGAAGCAGAGCTGCAGAGTCAGGGGGCCAACCGCCACACAACCCGTAATGGCAGTTATAAAGCAAACACCTTGTGGTAACTGGTGCATATGTAAAGTGCTCCAATACCTTCTTCGTGTCGAGTTCGCATTATATAAAACTGCAAACGACAAGCTGTACTTAGTCCAAACTGTGCAGCTGTACGCTACCCACTTTCTTCTGAAAAATGCACTTCCTATGCACTCACCTGTAGCTGAAGCCGTTGCTTAGCACACTTGAAGATTAGAACGACAGAGAAACAAACACAGGTAAAATTACAATGGTCAGTTTGTACTAGCAGAGATGCCGTATTCTGACATTCTGGTGTGCAGTGATAGTACTTCGCAGGGGCCCCTTGGGAGAGGGAGGGAAAGCGAAAGCGTGCCATGCACGCATTGTGCTCAAATGATGGAAACCATACACGTGAACATCGCCTGTCCGGGCGCACGCACATCTCCTGTCCCCCTTCGTAAGCTAAATCGGCAACAGATCTCACAGAGCGAGCAGCGCATGCGCTATGTCGCTAGGTGAGACCTAAAAACAGGACAAAGAGTTCACAGAGAGAGGGGGATAAATGGCTCAAAAGTTACCAAGAGATAGAGAAAAACTGCACAAAGATCACAAAAGAGGTTGCGAAAAAAGTGGCACAGAGGTCACAAAGGGAACGGGAGAGAGAGACAGTACAAAAAGGTCACAGAGGGTGATAAACGTAGCAAAGGTCATAATGAGATTAAGAAAATTGTGCAAGTGTCAAAATTAGATCGAGAAAATGTCACAAAGTGTAGGAAGGTGGCTACCTGACTATGGTTACCCCAGATTTTTTGCCCTGTGTTTAGCTGGTTTTCGACTTAGTTGGCCTGGTTCCCTGCTAAT
This sequence comes from Lissotriton vulgaris, assembly GCF_964263255.1. Lineage (NCBI taxonomy): Eukaryota > Metazoa > Chordata > Amphibia > Caudata > Salamandridae > Lissotriton > Lissotriton vulgaris. Next base: position 1,081,826,284 of record NC_141699.1, on the reverse strand, counting down.
CAGGGCCCCAGGCTATCTGCTCTCTCTGTAAAATGGATTCCATGTACCCTAGGTGCATAACTAGATTGGCTTGGGTCACCTTATCAGCCCCTGTACAGAGCACTATAGGTGCCCAGGGCATAGGTGCATCCAAGGCCTACCAGGGGCTGCAGCATATCTTTTGCCACCCCTGGCTGGCTATCTAAATTGACACAACTGGCTGATCACTCAGCTGGGGCAAGTGGGTGTAATCACCCCTTGCTTAGATATAGTATACCTATATCTAAACCTATATCTGGACACATATATAGCCTGTAAGCCACTCCTATGGAAGGCCTCATCAATCCTGGAGGCAGAGTGCGTGGTTTTATGTGAGATGGTGCTCTGGCATGAGCTGAGCCTGTCTGCAGCTGTCGGGAACAACTCCCTAAGCTGATCCGGGATAATGCCATACCATATACTCTTAAGCGCCTTATAATCCTCGCGGTTATATAGCAACGTTGGTTTGGCTTTATCAAAACATGTCGTGTAAGGTGTCATACGAATTGGAATACTACCCCCTCGCCAGTTCTGGCGACGGGGGTAGCATTCCACCCTTCTAGAGGGAGAAGACATGTTACTTTACTGAAACGCGGTTGATTTAAAATGAGCCTCAGATCCACAAAATGGATGCCCCTGCCACAGACACGGGTCTGACCTCCTGCTGCTGACCGAAACCCGGCAGAGGAGGCCTGGACAAAGAGTTTCCTGTCACAGGGCGGTGTCAAACCACCCCAGACAGGAGATAGTGGATTGGAGTAGGGAGGTTTCAAAGAAACCAGACACTGCCTGGGGAGCACAAGGCTGCCCCTTGCAGGATCCGGCCAAACCGGTTCTGGGGCCTCCCAGCCCCTGTCCCAGCGCGGCCAGGATCAAAGGAGAGGGGTGTAACCACCCCCTTCCTGGGTCCCACCCATAGGAGGGGACCTAGCAGGATGTCCAACCCCCTAGATTCGAATAAGAGGGGGAGCAGTCCCAACGGACTTCAGATCATCCTGAAGAAACATAAGAAACGAAATCTGGACCCTTCGACTTTCTACACGACGTGAGAAGACTGAAGAATCTCCCTTGTGGTCAAGGAGTGACCACCCTGTGCAAACAGGCACCATCCAGCCCTCGACCCTTGCTTTGTTGCAGTTCCCGCCGGAACTCGAGCGACAGAGATCGACGAGATCAAGCTTGCCTGCCTTCTACCTGCCCGATCCACAGTCCCTGCAGAGCTGAGACCCGTGGAGGCGACCGGAAGCGTGGGGCACGCCATCTTGAAAAGGCCACGAGACGCTGACCGTGCAGCCCACGAGTGATCCTCGAAGCTGTGCACCGGGGTTTGAGAAGCCCCAGCCCCGAGCTCCACTTGCACCAAAGCTCACCCCTCCACACTTGACGAGTGCTGCGTGGGGCTCTTCTGCTGGTGTGCGCTTGACGCGTTGGCCCGGTCACTTGCCAGCTGGCTTGTGGCCCCTGTGCCGACGAAACTTGAAATCCGACTTGCTTTTCTGGTTGCTCCAGATCTGCACCAGCTCCTGTAAAAAGGAGCACCCACTCTGACCCTCCTGGTTTGAGTGATAAGCAATCTCCCGGTTCCGCGTGGATTGCTTTTGCCAAGTGCTGTTTGCTGCAATCTTGAAGCCGACGGTGCTGACGGCGAGAGCCTACGTGGGACAGATCGTGACCTGCTCCTGGACGTCGCAGATGCCCCAGAGCCCACGTGACAGCGGAGAGAAGCCTATCGACAACCGCCTGATTGCGCCCGACATTGCCTGGTTCCGTCCTGGTTCCACCCTGGTCACTGCTGAGTGACCCAGACTCTGTCCCCTCTGCTTTCAGGTACTTTTCTACTTCGATCCACCCTTGGATCGCACCGGACACTTCTGCTTCACAGCGCCTGCAGCTGCAACAGCTCCAAGCACCAAGAACCTGCGTGACAGAACCCGACTCCACTTCGACCCTGTGCACCCACGGCCTGTGGGTGAGGTAACTTTGCAACGCCGGTGTCCTTACACTGGTACACACCTCTAGGGTCTGTGTCTGAAGTTTTGTGTTCCTAGGTTCAGCGGAAGTATCATTTAATTCACTTTAACTAACTCTTACGCACCATTGACTTTACATTGGTGCGCGCCGCACTTTCCGTGCTGCACCCGTATCCTGTGGGCTACTCCCGACTTCTTCATTGCTTGTCCTGACTGCTCCCAGCGAATCTCTAGGCCCTAGGCCTAACCATTGCTCGATAAGTGTTACTTATACCATTTTTTTAGTATATGGTCTGAGTGGCCCCCCGCCCTCAGCCATAATTGTGCCAACTTTATATGTTTAACAGTGCTTTTGATTTAACGCTTGTGCCCCTTTCCTCATAAAGAGTACTGGGGAGTAATTTAGAAATAAATACATATATTTTTACAATATATACTTGTGTGGTGTCCTTTCATTTGATTACAGGATTGTATGTGGTAAAACAAGCTCGCTTAACACGACCTCTTAAGTTAAGCCTTTAAGGCTGCTTAGTCCATGCTACCACTAGGATAGCTTGTCTACAAGGTTGACTTACAACCTGACATCTTTGGGGTTTGTTTGGACTGATACCCAGTGGTTCCAGAATTGGAAACACTACATATCAGGCCAACTTCTCACATTGGTGTGCAGCGGTGCGGATTTGAGCTTGCTGTTTGTTTTACCATTGCAATCTTTATCAAATTGAAAGATCACATCAAGTACCTCTAGGTACATATAAATCAAAAGCTTAGCATATTAAGTTCTACTGAACTTAGTAGTTGTAGATTAAAGGGATTAGCACACCCTGACTACAACTCACTAGCAAGGTACAGTAGGAAACCACTTAGTGTAGGTAAGTGCACCACTTACACCTCACTAGCAGTCATGTCTGATACAGGTAGACCCTCAGGTTCTGCTCCTGTAGAAGTTGATCCTATAGGGACAACATCCAGATATGACAACCTTAGCCACAAAGACCTGAGTGCCTTGTGCACAGCCAGGGGGCTAAAAAAGGGCAGAGGCCCTACCATTCCTTCCCTAATAGCTCTCCTAGAAAAGGATGACCTAGATAAGGTGAGTCAGGCTCCCTTAGAATCAGGTGAAGGGATACACTCCCCTGAGAATGAGAATCTTCCAGAAGAAGAAGAGGAGGAGGAAGAGGAAGAGGAAGGCTCTGATGTAGAAGAGCCTGAAGATCAGGATCAGCAGGGAAACCAGGTACAGGTTGCCAGCCTTAACCAGGCCAACTTGGACCTACATGGGAATGGAGGAGGCCAGCACCACCCCAGATCTCATAACCTAATTCTCCCAGGCAATAGAAGGGAGAGATCTCTATCTAGGGACTCTCACCTTTCTAGTGCCTCAAGAGAATCTCAAAGAGGAATGACTTCCTCCCAGAGAAAAGAGCATAGGGCCAGGATGAGGGCTGTCCAACTCCAAATAGAAAGGGAAGAGGTAGCCTTGGCTCAAGCTAAACTTGCTTTAGCAAGAGAAAGAAAATTGTGTGGCTTAGATGCCACTGGTGGCAGCAAAGTTCCTAAAGAAAAACCCAGGTCCTATGATAGTAGAAACCTGACAAAGATTGTGCCCCCCTATCAGGAAGGGGATGACATCCACAAATGGATGACTGCTCTGGAGAGAGCCTGCATGGTACAGCAGGTTCCTGAGGAACAGTGGGCAGCAATCTTATGGTACTCCTTTTCAGAGAAAGGGAGAGATAGGCTCCTCACTGTCAGACATGAGGATGCCAGCAATTACAAAGTCCTGAAGAGTGTTCTGATAGATGGGTTTGGCTTAACCACTGAACAGTACAGGTTAAAGTTCAGAGATACCCAGAAGACACAGACTCAGGACTGGACTGATTTTGTTGATTGTGCAACTAAGGCTCTGGAGGGTTGGCTGAATGGCAGCAAAGTACATGACTTCACAGGATTGTATAATTTGATTATGAGGGAGCAGATCCTTAGTAATTGTCAGAACCAGCTCTTACACCAGCACCTGGTGGACTCAGATTTGACCTCTCCCCAAGAATTGGGAAAGAGGGCAGATAAGTGGGTCAGAACCAGGATTAGGCCTAAGAATCAGGACAATAACCAGAAGAAGGAGTCTACCAAGCCTCAAGATAAGGGTGGGGATAAAAGTAAAGAAAACACTTCCCCAGGGCCCCAAAACTCCAAGAAGGGGGGTGGGTCCCAAGACACTTCTTCGACAGAGAAAAAGCCTTATTGCCATGCCTGTAAACAGGTTGGGCATTACAAAACAGACAACTGTTGTCCCAAGAATGGCAATAAAGAAAACATACCTCCAAAGCCAGCTCCAACACCTCCTGTTACTTTCAGCAGTAATCCCCCAGGAAGTGGGAGCACACCCAGGAATCTGGGTGGGTTTACTTTTGGAGCCCAAGGGGACCCTGGCCTATCCAGGTCTCCATCCCCAAATGATCTTGTCTATGAGACTGGCATGGGGTTTGCCAACTTCTCTGTTTGCCCAAATACCTTGAGCAAATATAGACAAGAACCCATCATCAATGGTTTGAAAGTTGAAGCTTTTAGAGACACAGGGGCTAGCATCACCATGGTGGCTGACTGTATAGTCCCCTCTAAGCAACTTTTACCAGGTGCCACATACCAGGTAACAAACATTGATGGTATCCAAACAAATCATCCCATGGCAGTAGTAAGTCTCAGCTGGGGAGGTGTCATTGGCCCAAAGAGAGTGGCAGTGTCACCAAACTTGCCTGTAGACTGTCTACTGGGTAATGATTTGGAAATCTCAGCCTGGGCTGAGGTTGAACAGGAAATCCATTCTAGAATGGTAAATTCCAATGGAAAGGTTAGTGGGGCTGTACTGGCTATAGCCCCAATTCAAGATGTCCTTCCTGAAAAGGTTGGTAGGGCTGAGCAACTCTCTGCCCCATCTTTTCCAGAAGCTCTTCCAAGACAGAGTAGCAAAGCTGTTATGATAACAGCAGAAACCCAAACTGAGTCTCCTCCTGAAAAGGTTGGTGGGGCTGTGATGGCCACAGCCCAAACTCAAACAGATATGTGTGTTGTGAAGCCTGAAATGATGGATCACTCCACCCAAACTGAGAGCATGGAGGAGGAAGAGAAATCTCCCCCTCACCAGACATTAGGACAGGATCAGCCTCCTCAGGGACCTGATCTTACCCCTGATGAAGGTACTGCCCCAGAGGTTGTTAGGCCTGGCCTGACAGAGCCTCTGATGGCAGTGGACCCTTCTCAGGTGGGATCCAGTCTGGAGCAGGTAACCTGCCCCTCTCTACCTTGCCTTAGTCAGCCCAGGGCTGCAGAGGACAAGAAGGACAGTGAGACCCAGAGGGCCCCCTGTCAAATAAAGCACCCCCATCAACAGATTAGGGGCACCAAAACTAGTAGGCCTAGTAAGGTGAAAACTTTAAAAACTCCTGAGGGAGCCCCCTTAAAAACAGTTAGGGACCTCCCACAGATGGATTCTGTTGGGCACAGCCAAACCTGGGACCCAAAGGGCCCAAACCTGAACTGTCCCTCCAGCAAGCCAAACAGAGGGACCCAGCCTCCAGCTTTAGGTAGCCAGAGGTTGACCCTGAGAGCTCAGTGCAACTCAGTTGAAGAAAGAAAGGCACACATGGTGGAAGATAATTGGAGGAAGTTGAGCCCAAAAATAGTGGAGCCTCACTTCAATACTCCATATCCAAACCAGCCTTTAACTTTGCATAAACACACCCAAGGTAGTGATTCCCTATGGTGGAGACCCTCTAATACCCCTAGGGTGAGGGACTGCTTAGTGGACCATGAGACAGGGGGTACCCATGCTAGTGCAGGTACTTCCTTATATGGCCACTCAGGCAATAAAGGCTTACCTGGCCAAGGATAGCCTTATCTCCTTTCGTTTGGGGGGGGGGTTATGTAGGAAGGTGGCTACCTGACTATGGTTACCCCAGATTTTTTGCCCTGTGTTTAGCTGGTTTTCGACTTAGTTGGCCTGGTTCCCTGCTAATCAGGGCCCCAGGCTATCTGCTCTCTCTGTAAAATGGATTCCATGTACCCTAGGTGCATAACTAGATTGGCTTGGGTCACCTTATCAGCCCCTGTACAGAGCACTATAGGTGCCCAGGGCATAGGTGCATCCAAGGCCTACCAGGGGCTGCAGCATATCTTTTGCCACCCCTGGCTGGCTATCTAAATTGACACAACTGGCTGATCACTCAGCTGGGGCAAGTGGGTGTAATCACCCCTTGCTTAGATATAGTATACCTATATCTAAACCTATATCTGGACACATATATAGCCTGTAAGCCACTCCTATGGAAGGCCTCATCAATCCTGGAGGCAGAGTGCGTGGTTTTATGTGAGATGGTGCTCTGGCATGAGCTGAGCCTGTCTGCAGCTGTCGGGAACAACTCCCTAAGCTGATCCGGGATAATGCCATACCATATACTCTTAAGCGCCTTATAATCCTCGCGGTTATATAGCAACTTTGGTTTGGCTTTATCAAAACATGTCGTGTAAGGTGTCATACGAATTGGAATACTACCCCCTCGCCAGTTCTGGCGACGGGGGTAGCATTCCACCCTTCTAGAGGGAGAAGACATGTTACTTTACTGAAACGCGGTTGATTTAAAATGAGCCTCAGATCCACAAAATGGATGCCCCTGCCACAGACACGGGTCTGACCTCCTGCTGCTGACCGAAACCCGGCAGAGGAGGCCTGGACAAAGAGTTTCCTGTCACAGGGCGGTGTCAAACCACCCCAGACAGGAGATAGTGGATTGGAGTAGGGAGGTTTCAAAGAAACCAGACACTGCCTGGGGAGCACAAGGCTGCCCCTTGCAGGATCCGGCCAAACCGGTTCTGGGGCCTCCCAGCCCCTGTCCCAGCGCGGCCAGGATCAAAGGAGAGGGGTGTAACCACCCCCTTCCTGGGTCCCACCCATAGGAGGGGACCTAGCAGGATGTCCAACCCCCTAGATTCGAATAAGAGGGGGAGCAGTCCCAACGGACTTCAGATCATCCTGAAGAAACATAAGAAACGAAATCTGGACCCTTCGACTTTCTACACGACGTGAGAAGACTGAAGAATCTCCCTTGTGGTCAAGGAGTGACCACCCTGTGCAAACAGGCACCATCCAGCCCTCGACCCTTGCTTTGTTGCAGTTCCCGCCGGAACTCGAGCGACAGAGATCGACGAGATCAAGCTTGCCTGCCTTCTACCTGCCCGATCCACAGTCCCTGCAGAGCTGAGACCCGTGGAGGCGACCGGAAGCGTGGGGCACGCCATCTTGAAAAGGCCACGAGACGCTGACCGTGCAGCCCACGAGTGATCCTCGAAGCTGTGCACCGGGGTTTGAGAAGCCCCAGCCCCGAGCTCCACTTGCACCAAAGCTCACCCCTCCACACTCGACGAGTGCTGCGTGGGGCCCTTCTGCTGGTGTGCGCTCGACGCGTTGGCCCGGTCACTTGCCAGCTGGCTTGTGGCCCCTGTGCCGACGAAACTTGAAATCCGACTTGCTTTTCTGGTTGCTCCAGATCTGCACCAGCTCCTGTAAAAAGGAGCACCCACTCTGACCCTCCTGGTTCGAGTGATAAGCAATCTCCCGGTTCCGCGTGGATTGCTTTTGCCAAGTGCTGTTTGCTGCAATCTTGAAGCCGACGGTGCTGACGGCGAGAGCCTACGTGGGACAGATCGTGACCTGCTCCTGGACGTCGCAGGTGCCCCAGAGCCCACGTGACAGCGGAGAGAAGCCTATCGACAACCGCCTGATTGCGCCCGACATTGCCTGGTTCCGTCCTGGTTCCACCCTGGTCACTGCTGAGTGACCCAGACTCTGTCCCCTCTGCTTTCAGGTACTTTTCTACTTCGATCCACCCTTGGATCGCACCGGACACTTCTGCTTCACAGCGCCTGCAGCTGCAACAGCTCCAAGCACCAAGAACCTGCGTGACAGAACCCGACGCCACTTCGACCCTGTGCACCCACGGCCTGTGGGTGAGGTAACTTTGCAACGCCGGTGTCCTTACACTGGTACACACCTCTAGGGTCTGTGTCTGAAGTTTTGTGTTCCTAGGTTCAGCGGAAGTATCATTTAATTCACTTTAACTAACTCTTACGCACCATTGACTTTACATTGGTGCGCGCCGCACTTTCCGTGCTGCACCCGTATCCTGTGGGCTACTCCCGACTTCTTCATTGCTTGTCCTGACTGCTCCCAGCGAATCTCTAGGCCCTAGGCCTAACCATTGCTCGATAAGTGTTACTTATACCATTTTTTTAGTATATGGTCTGAGTGGCCCCCCGCCCTCAGCCATAATTGTGCCAACTTTATATGTTTAACAGTGCTTTTGATTTAACGCTTGTGCCCCTTTCCTCATAAAGAGTACTGGGGAGTAATTTAGAAATAAATACATATATTTTTACAATATATACTTGTGTGGTGTCCTTTCATTTGATTACAGGATTGTATGTGGTAAAACAAGCTCGCTTAACACGACCTCTTAAGTTAAGCCTTTAAGGCTGCTTAGTCCATGCTACCACTAGGATAGCTTGTCTACAAGGTTGACTTACAACCTGACATCTTTGGGGTTTGTTTGGACTGATACCCAGTGGTTCCAGAATTGGAAACACTACATATCAGGCCAACTTCTCACACAAAGGTTATAAAAAGAGCGAGAAAAATAGTTACAGGGAGAGAGAGAAGAAGGTGAGAGAGAGCATGAGAGCATGAGAGCAAGAGAGATGAGGCTGGTGTCTCAAGGGATTGGAGCCAGGTCCAAAAAAGCCTTGACCGGTCAAAGGACTGGTCACAGGTAAGTCCAAGGGGAGATAGGTCTATGCACCTGCTAAATCCAAGGTGGCCTGTGTTCTCTCTTATTTGACTAAAGATGCAATGGCTTGGCTACCAACTTAGGGGTCGATTACGATCGCGGACGGACTTGCGTCCGTCCGCGACCCCAGAGCAGGAGGGAACCTCCGCATGGCATGCGGAGTTCCCTCCTGTGCAATTAGGATGTGACCGCCACCCTGGCGGTCACATCCTCTATTTTTAACATTGCCGCGGGTGCAGCTTCAAGCTGCACCCGCGGCAATGTTCAAAAGGCCCGCATTGCATTTGCATGCAGAAAGAGGCAGGCACCGCGCGGTGCCTGCCGCTTTCTGCATGCAAATGCAGGGGGGTACCATAGGTACCCCCCATGTGCACCCCCCCACCCCCCCTTCACCTAGGGGGCCCGCAACGGGCCCCCGCAGTGAAGTTCCGTATGCTTTTCCGTGGTGGAAAACCCGCCGCGGAAAAGCATACTTTACTGGCCATCCTAATATGGTGGACGGTGTCTGGAAGACACCGTAACCATATTAGAGCTTTTCCGCCGCGGTTGTAATCCGACCGCGGCGGAAAAGCTGCGGACGGAAACCAGGACCCACCAGCCATCCTAATCTGGCGGTGGGTCTTTGGTCAGTCCGCTGCGGATTTTCAGCATCCTCGGGGCCGGCGGTGGCTTCCGCCGGCCCAGAGGATGCGGAAAATCCGCTATTATAATGACCCCCTTAATTTGGAACCAGAGGCCATGGCTTACAAATTGTGGTAAGTTCCTTACTCAGTTTAGAGTGGTATTTGATAAATGCCGGACAAAGCAGTCTGCACACTTGAGGCTGGTGACAGTGATGCAAAGAAATAAATATTTTGGGACATATATCAGTTGTTTCCAACAACTGGCCTCGGAGGCAGCTTGGACCTATGAGGCACCATCAGCTACCTTTTACCAAGGGTTACAAGATGAGTTAAAAACACCTTGGGCCCGATTCTGATCTCGTTCGGAAAACATTCCTACCAAATCGGTCCCGGAATGCTTTCCAAATGACTTGGTTCGGCGGAGTCCGACCGAGCGATTTGGATGTATCTGGATGCTTCCAGATAAGATTCGGTCGGACTCCCATTGACTTTCAATGGGAGTCTGTGTTCCGAACGAGAACACAGGCTACCATTGAAGAAAGAGGTGGCTGGGGAAAATTGCACGCCCTGTGGCGGGCACCCCATGGGACCTGCCACATTGTGCATGGTTGGAAAGTGGGGTCCCTTGGGTACCCCCATGGGCCCGATTCGGTGGGCCCCTGGTGAGGGGGGGCCTGCTACAGGCCCCCAAAGAAAGATTCTGGCAGTAGATTTATTCTGAAGAAACCAAATCAGAGCAGCTGTTCGAATCGGTCATCGTACCAGCTCGCTCGAAAACCTAGTCCGTAGAGCTGTACGATTCGGCTCCAAAAGACATGAATTGTCAGAATGCCTTTTGGAACTGATTAAGACAGCCCTAGCAGTTTCCAGGCATCGTACCCTGTTTTTAGGAAGTGTGTACGCTTCGGTTGTGAACAAGGGCTTTGGATCAGACTTGGCAAACATAAATCCAATTTGGAGCCCGTCCGAACAACATTGGAATAGACCCCCTTGTCCTAGGTTGTTAACTGTCCTGCTACCTAGACAGCTTTAATTGTTTTTGCACTGCAGATAGGTATGTTCCGCAGAAAGCCCAACACAGTGAACAGAAAGGTTATTTTCAATGTCCTTTTAATCTAAAGTAACAGAAACTCCTGCGAGTAAGCCTACATCAGAACAACCCATGCTCATTGGGAACGTATAGAAATCTGTCACTAGATAATAGAATGAGTGAAGGAGAAAAGTGGGGCTATGCTTATAGTGCATTAAGATGTGAACTTATATAGAAACCTGTCCCTGTCAACAGCTGCTTGCTTGATCCTAGGAAATGGATGAGAAAAGAGCAAGGTAATAACTGAAGTGTACACTAAAAACAAGGCTCATTTCCTTCTACAAGTGTAAATCACCAGCCCCCAATGCCTGCCCCCCTTACAGTCCTCACATTAGTGGATTCTGGAGCATCCAGGTAATCCAGAATTATACCTTCTATGATGACATGCGGATTCCACATAGTAGGGTGTACCCTAATTTAACGTTCCACATCAAAAAAGTACCTGAAAAGATAAGGGGGATTGATGCTACAACCCTGTCTTCTGGAGAGATCTTGCAAAAACTCTTCCTCTTTTCCTGGCCACTCCAGTTGGATATGTTATACAGATTAAGTTTAATCTTATAGTTGCTCTGTATTCTCCTATTGTGTTTGGCACAACCTGATTTAGGATTTACAACTCATGAATCAATTGGGAGATTGCTTCCATCGGGTTTGATTCTTCCTATTGTAAAGAACATTTCCTTACATCTATAGTTACGCAGGAGACTCGGCAGTCATCATGTTTTGTTCTACACTAGTTGAAGCTGTCATCTCAGAAATTCCAAAGAAGCCCCAATGCCCACACCCTATGAAGACTTTGTCAATGTGTTTGGTAAGAAGGAAGAAGATATGCTTCCTCAAAATTGTGAGTATGATTGCATTATCAACTTCATCCCCAAGAACTCAAAACCCATGAATAATATACCCACTAACAGTGAAAGAAAATGAGGTGTTGCATCAGTCTTGGGGAAAATCTTGACATGGTTTTAATACGGTATTCTACATCACCAGAAGGGGATTCCATTTTCTTTGCACCCAAATCAAAATAGGAATGATGACAATGTAATGACTATCAAAACTTCAATGCCATCCCTATCTGAAAGAGAAGCCCTCTACCCCTTCATTTTCAAGTCAAGGCTGCTAAAATTTCTGCAAAGCTTTATTTGATGGTAGTATATCATATGGTGAGATTATGAGAGGGGGGTGAGAGAAAGACCTCATTTAATACACAGTATGGATATTTTCAATACCTTGTCAGGCTCTTTGTGCTCTGTAATGCCCCTGCTGTCTTGCAGCATTTTGTCAATGGTATAATTTGTGATTTAATAGATGCTGCTTCATGCTGTATCTCTGGATGTCATATTTCTGTACTCTGATACCATGCAAAAGCATAGTAGTCTTATTTGAGGGGTTCTCTCTCATGTTCTAAATAATGCTTTAAATGCAAAGGCAGAAACATATCTGTTACAAGTATCAAGTATACCCTTTTTAAGGTTTGAGATCTAAGGGGGTGTGATGAGTATGGATGCATCTAAGGTAAAAGCAGTTTTGAAATGGTTTTCACAATCCCCAAGACTTCTTAACAATATTCCAACCCATCACAAAATTGACAATATTGTGGTACTAAACCTTTGAGAAGAGGTCCAGCTGCTCCAATTTATGAAAGAGTCGACTCGCATCTTTAAAAAACACTACATCACAATGCATTAACCATCCAAAGCGCAGCTTCCTCTCCTAATACTTTATATGCTTGTCTTTAACTGTGTACAATGCTCTGCTGCCTTTTGGCTAGGTTTGAGCTATAGAAATAACATATACATACATACATACACACATATATATGTACTAGAAAAGGAACAGGCTTCCCAGAGATTTAAAGTTGCATTTACTACAGCACCTATCTTGGGGCACCTTGATGTAATGTTAACTTTTGCAGTAAAGATAAATGCATACTCATTTGCCATTGGGACAGCATTGTCTCCCTGAGATGTTCAAACTCAAGACTGGCCTCCCGTAGCCTATTGCTTAAAGAGTCTCTAAAAGATAGAAGAATGATTTTAACTATGGTAGAGAATACCTGGCTATAAAAGAGACATTCTTCCAATGGAGATATTATTTGGAAGTGGCAAGTCACCGAATCAAAGTCTCGACAGATCATAAATATCTTTTGTATCACACATTCATAGAATTGCAGTTGGGCAAAAAATCCAGCTCCATGGGTGGAATTCGTAGTTTTACCTTGTGCGCAGCTCACTACCATTAAAAGTTGGCAAGTACGAATTTGCATCCTCCAGTGCATCTTTTGAGCATCAGAATACCTCACTGCAAGAATTTTCAACTCAGGCAGTTGCAGCAGGTCGCTGTCGTTCGCATTGATAAAGCTGCTGCTCGCAGTGACGAAAACATGTAGAAAATTGACTCAAGCGACAGCAAAGTAGCAGCACTCTTTGGCACACCTTGTGGTGCCATTTGCACTTATTTTACACTGTCGATCAAGCTCCTTGTGCAAAACATTTGCATGAGCAGCACAATGTGCCCAAATTCTACCACTCGTGGACCACTGGGGAATCTCGCAAAGTTTTTTAGGTTACTCCAGAGAATTCTGTGGTGTGAAACTCCACGAGCTCTGCTCACCCCTACATAGAATGTGCTAATGTGAGGCATTCTTGAAGTCCATTATTCTTCACAAGGTTCAACTACTTAGTAGATGTGGCAAGGCAGATGCTCTCTCACAATATATCGAAGGCACAGACATTATAGTTTCCGCCCGAAAATCCTTTCTTCTAGTAGAAAACAATCAAATGAATTGAACACTTTCATGGAGTGAGTTAAACAGGCATAACACACTATTGATAGCATGCAATGGATTCAGAAAAAAAACTGATTACAGAACTGTGCAAAACCAATTAATGTATCCGTAAGACCTATGCATTCCCAAAACTGGCATCCAACAACCTATGAAGTAGTGCCACAATTCTCCTGCAATTGGACATCTGGGACTAAGGAAGATCTCGTAGGTCATTAGTAGACACTTTCGGGGATCTCACTTAAAACAGTCAGTCCAGAAATATGTTCAGCAATGCTTGGTACATTTATAATATATGCAAAAACCTCCCATCGCCTTCCAGCTGGATTAAAACAGCGATTACCGACTTTTTCTCAAGCATTCTGCATCATATCTATAGATTTTATTGAGGGACCCTCACTATGAAATAAATTTACCACATTACTGGTCACGGTACATTATTTCACTGTGATGAGTCACTTCATATCACTCAAAAAGTGGCGAAAATAGCAGGAATATTTCTAGTTCTGATCTTTCGTTAGCATGGACGACATACAAAAGTTTTACTGGAAGAGGCACTCAATTTCAATTCACAGCTTTAATCGGGAAAAGAACTATGATAAGAATATGCACTAAACACTTGAATTCCACCAGTTGCCATCCTTGCAGAGATGGTCAAACGGACGACCCAAATCATTCCATTGAACGGTATGTGAGGTATTTTCTGATATCCTATAGATGTTTTTGATGACCCACAACATGTGACTCGGATCAGAAACACAGGTTCGCACAAGATCTGCATATAACACTACAGGGTCAAAGAGACAGTTGTTAGAGCACAACTTTGAGAGTGGGGCAGAATCCCATAATGTAGGTGGAGGGATCATACAGAGGTCCAACTGGAGTCCCACAATCCAAACAAGCAACATCTAATGTTCTCGTGAAATCGCTAACCGGAGGCCTCCGAAGACAGTGCTGGGAAATGTAGTATATAATTCTTTAATGTTCCTCTCCACGGAAATCTTTAGTAAAAGGCGAAAGATTTATTCGGTTTGAAGAGAACCCGAATAATTCTAAGGACTCAAGGAAAGTGTTTGAGGTCTTACTACAGAAGGAATTTTAAAAAGCATAAAAAAACAGAAATCTTGTGGGAAGATGTTCTTGACATCTGCCTTGAAGATAATCTTGACTTGACACAGAAAAGAGAAAAGCCCAACATGGGACTTCCTGTTGGCTTTTGAAGACTGCAGGATCCTCACGTCCTGCTCTAGGTCTACAAATCCGAGGATCTCAAATCCTGCAGTAGATAATCAAATCCTGTGATTCCTAAACCCTGCAGTAGATTTTTGAATTCTGCTGTAACCAACAACTAAGCTGAGGCATCTAGGTATAGCTTTTTGGTTTTCCTGATAGGGCTAGGATTGACTGTGCTGGTGATGGGGGTGTCACAACTGGGCAGCACACATAACCGCCTCAATCCATATTGGTAGGACTCCTGGCACACCAGCATGGATGAGTGGCAATGCCCTAAGCAAGGGGTGGAAGGAGCAGCCAAGTAATGCCCACGACTAGAGGTAGATGGGAGTGCACCTGTGACAAGCCATGACAACGTTCACCCAATCTCTCTTGTCTCCAGACTTGAGGGCACCTCCACAAACATTGAGAAACATCTCAGACATCAAGTCATTACTGGGGTTGGAAAGGTTTGGAGAGTATGGAAGGTAGTGCAGTGGAAAGTGGGCTTAGGAAAACACTAGCCGGCACAACACAATTTCACTTGGCATCCTCACTTCTAGCTTAGTCTA
This sequence comes from Lissotriton vulgaris, assembly GCF_964263255.1. Classification (NCBI taxonomy): domain Eukaryota; kingdom Metazoa; phylum Chordata; class Amphibia; order Caudata; family Salamandridae; genus Lissotriton; species Lissotriton vulgaris. The sequence continues at coordinate 1,081,811,175 of NC_141699.1, read as the reverse complement.
TAGTTTTTCATTGTAAAATCATTATGCAAGGCACCTTCAAGATGGAGCAGATGCCTGCCAATGTGTTGTGTATTTCCTGTGGTTCTTTGCTGCACTTTAGTTCACACTTGCTTACCAGTCCATACACCTTTTTAATTTTCTCCCTTGCCTGTTCCCCACAGTTAGGATTTCTCTTGAGTCCCCTTTATGGTTTATTAGCCCCTATCTTTTTTCTGCTGACTATTTTCATTTTCAGCTTGCTACCTGGCTGTCTTTTGGTGTTTAATGATTCCCATCTGGTCTCCTGGTCTGCCTGAACTCGTTCCAGCGCCTTAGATTAGATTACAAGCTTATGAAGCGCATGATTACTCCAATGGAGTGTCCCTGCGCTAAGACATCCCTGTATTAGAGAAAAACGAGGCCCAATCTAAGAATGCGAAAGTTAGCATCAATCCCCCAAAGGAGATCGAATTATAGCCCAACAGCTGAGCAGAAGGACAGCATGGGAAGTTAAAAAACAGGATGAAATTAATTTAAATAACGGCATATGCCAACATATATTTGTGGTATAATGCTAATATTTACCAATGGATGTGTTGTTAAGTAATATTTGGCAGCTTAAAAAGCTACAACACGACAGACATCAAAGTATGACTGCATGCCCATTAGTTAAATAAATATGGAAATGTACAGTTTTACAAATTCATTTATCCGAAAAATACTAAATAAATATGGATAAATACAGATAAAATGGCCAAAAAATAGATATGGATAAATACAGACGGAAATGTTAAAAAAATAAATACCATAAAACCAGGACCCCTAAGTATCTGCCTCTTAAGCGTGCCGTATGAATTTTTGGCACTGTCAGCTTAGCAGTGCCTGCAGACCTAAGACTCTGGAGAGGTCTGTAGGGAGTGAGTAAGGGCCGCAGATAGCTAGGTCCTTTCTCATTCAGAATCCTACGGCAGAAACACAGAGCTTTAAAAATTACTCTGTACTGCACTGGTAGCCTATGCAGTTCTCTCAGGGCTGCTCCAACCGGAGTTCGCCTTGGGATGTTCAGTAGCATCCGGGCGACAGCTTTCTGGACTTTCACCAATACAACGGATATGCCTCTTTCTATCCTTCCATATTTACAAAGGTTGTATTCTTCTTACCTTTCAGTCTGTACATAATCCATTGACGTTACAGATATTACCTATGAATGTCCTGAGACGGCTCTACCGCTTGAGACAAAATCACTTAGAGGGTTAGACCGGTCCTGATTTTCTCTTACTCTTTTATCCCAGGACCTCCTATGGGCATTTCACCCACCCAATACCTATGCACAGGGATTTAGGGATATCAGGAGTTCTCGGTGGTTCTGACTTCTCAGCTCCTGACATTTGTGATTAGAATAAATTGTTACGTTCTGTGCCTTTTGGCTTCATACAGATGTTTACAGTGGTCCTTAGCATACGACCTCTACAGATTGTAATATGGATCTTCCTCTTTTCGAAGGATTCAGTGTTATACTTGTTACGGTATAGAATTTTTCCAAGATGGTCCATTTTTTACTTTGTCCACGTTACCAACAACTGATGGGAAACATCCATTACAACGCAGTCATTACATCGCACCGCTTTTTCAATGCAGCTGTTACAACGCAGCTGCCTTTACATTGAATGCCATTACAACGCATGCACTACAACGCCTGCCACTACAATGCATGCCATTACAATGCATACCATTACAAAGCATGGCGTTAAAATGCATTATAAGGTAATTATTGGTGTTTGTTTTTGTTTTAGGGTGGGTATGGGTTTTGGGTAGGATGGGACTACTCATTTTTACCCCAACAATATCCAACACTTACCCTACTGGTGTACTCACTGGAGTGGGAATAGTAATTTTCACCCCTACACTATCAAACACTTACCCTACTGTTACCCTAAAAGTACTTTGCGTTGTAATGGTATTCGTTATAATGGAATGCGTTGTAATGGTAGTTTTAAAAAAAATGTTGTAATGGCATGCATTGTACAATCATGTGATGTAATGGTCGTTGCGATGTAAAAACTGCATTGTAAAAGCATGTGTTGTAAATGTTTGTGTTGTAATGTCATATATTCCAGCTGATGAAATGTCCCAAGGCATTTTAATGGTATTTTTTTGCCTCATACTGCCATTTCTGATTTAGGCGTGGAAGCAGAATCCCATATTTTAATGCACCCCAGAATTCTCAGCTCCCCAAAATTGACCTTCAGTGGTCCTGATTCAACACCATTGATCTTGCAATAAGAGGAACCACCCTCCTCAACAACTGGCCTAACATAACATTAGCAGAACAAGTAACTGAGACAAATCAATAACTGAGTTCTAGATCAGGGAAAGATAAAGATAAAGATGTGACCTGACCTGACCTGGTCAGAGCCGGTCGCTCCACCCGCCGCGTGGCCCATCCTTGGTGTACCCGGTCTCCGCTTGCCGCCGCTGCTCCCCGTTGTGCCTCTGTTGTGCCCCTGATCTCGTCTTAAACCGTATTGTATCTGCCCTGTTGTGGCAGTAATTTGTATGTTTTGCCCGCATTGTATGTTGTGCCAGTAAATTGTATTCTGGTGTTCTCACCAACTGTTGTACCCCTCCACCCCGCTCCCCGCTCCCTGCCGCTGCTCCCCCGCGGCCCCACCCCCGTTCCCTCCAACATCACCGATCCGCTCCCCTCCCCACTCGCCACCCCCTCCCGCCTCCCAGCTGCTCCTCCCTCCCACTGAAAACATAGGGTTGTGTCCGCGAGGCGGGGAGCTGTGACCTGACCAGACCTGGTCAAAGCCGGTCGCTCCACCCGCCGCGTGGCCCATCCTTGGTGTGCCCGGTCTCCGCTTGCCGCCGCCGCTGCCCGTTATGCCTCTGTTGTGTCCCTGATCTCGCCTTAAACCGTATTGTATCTGCCCTGTTGTGCCAGTAATTTGTATGTTTTGCCCGCATTGTATGTTGTGCCAGTAAATTGTATTTTTGTGTTCTCGCCAACTGTTGTGCCCCTCCACCCTGCTCCCCGCTCCCTGCCGCTGCTCCCCCGTGGCCCCACCCCCGTTCCCTCCAGCATCACCGATCTGCTCCCCTCCCCACTCGCCACCCCGCTCCCGCCTCCCAGCTGCTCCTCCCTCGCTCCGCCCCCCCACTCTCCATTTCTGGCAGAGCTCGCGCGTGCGCGCAGCGTCCACGCGCAGCGGGCACGCCGATTGTGCGCCGAAGGCGCGCCAAAGGCAAGCCCGTCTGCGCCCGTTCGTGCCTGGCCCGTGCCCAGCGCCAGACCCCCTGGCCCCCGCAGATGCCATCCCACCCGCCGGACGTACGACGCCGCCACGCTCATCGCACTCAACACCGGCCGGATCCCCGGCTGCCACCGAGCCACCCCAGGACGCACCCACGGACTCTTCACCTGCCAATCCTGCAAGTTCTCCTGCATCCGGACCGGCACCGCACCCGCATCCGCCAATCCGAGCACCAACAGCAACCACCTGAAGTGCATCCTGCTTAACACCCGCTCCGTCCACAGACATGCCGTGGAACTATGGAACCTGCTCGACACCACATCTCCAGACGTCGCCTTCCTCACGGAAACCTGGATGAACGCCTCCTCAGCACCCGACATCGCCATCGCCATCCCGGGCGGATACAAGATCACCCGGAGGGACCGCGTCAACCAGACAGGAGGAGGCATCGCCATCGTCCACAAGAACACCATCCGCATCACGACCAACTCCGACGACACCCTCACAACCGCCGAACATCTTCACTTCCAGATACACACCGACCCCAAGACCACACGCAGAGGCACCCTCATCTACAGACACCCAGGACCCGCACACAATTCAGCGAAGACATTGCAGACTTCATCAGCCCACAAGCCCTCCCCTCCGCTGACTACATCTCCTAGGGGACCTCAACTTCCACCTGGAGAACAACAACAACAACAACAACACCACCACCCTGCTGGACAACCTCGCCAACCTCAGACTCAAGCAACTGGTGAACACACCCACCCACTATGCCGGACACATGCTTGACCCAGTCTTCTCCTCCAGCAAGTACATCTCCTTCAGCCACTCCACTGGACTCCACTGGACAGACCACAGCTGCATCCACTTCAGCTTCAGAAAGACCACGACTCACCTCCACCCACAACAGGTTCCCCGCAGGAGCTGAAATAAGATCACCACGACCAGCTCACCACATCACTGAACCAGAACCCTCCAGCCAGATCAACGGACCCCAACCAAGCAGCCAACAACCTCACACAGTGGATCACCAACTGCTCTGACGACCTCGCACCCCTGAAAAACCATCCCAGCAGGCCCGGAAGCAAGAAAGCCCCCTGGTTCAACGACGACCTCAAGAACTCCAAGAAGAACTGCCGTACCCTCGAGAAAGCCTGGCGAAAAAACCCGTCTACCGACAACATGACCTCCCTCAAGCACGCCACCCGCAAACACCACCAGCTGATACACACTACCAAGAAGTCAGCATTCAAGGATCGACTAGACAACAATGCCAGTGGCGTCACTAGGGTTGGTGTCACCCAGTGCGGGTAACTCATGGTGTCACCCCCTCATGACTTTTAGCACCACACAGACTTTTAGGCGTAAAGAGGAGGAGATGTTACATGGATACTAGGGGCCGCAGCCACTGTCTGGCAAAATATGATCGCCGGAGAATCATCTTGGTGGGATTCTGCTCTCATGTGGGCAGTCCAAGAGCCCACATGACATGATCAGCTGACCTGCCCACACTTGTCGCCTGATTCCAGCAGTGTCGCACTGTCTTTAAAAGACTCCATTGATGACCATAGACTGGCGTCGCAGAGGGCACCAGTCAGTGCACTCTCCCCTGAGCCCCAGGCCAAGTCTTGAGAGGAGCCCCTGCTACCTACTTAGACGCTAGCAGCAGAGCCCCATTAACTAAAGCCTCAAATGGGTACTCCAAGCACTGCAATGACATCTCAAACTCTAGACAATACTTGCAGTAGCCCAAAACCACTCAGAGCCTAGGACCCAACCTACAGTGCAACGCAAGAGCACAGCAAGCATCGCTAAGTCACCATGCAAGTCCTGGCAGTTGAGACCTATGCTTTATCAAAAGAGGATACTCCAGCCCTTATGGTAAGTCACTGCCTAATACGTTCATGTCATTTGTAGCACTTTCTGTGGATAACTTGTTATCCCTGAACACGTTTATTGCAATGGGACATGTAGTTTTCTTTCACACGTCATACAGAACGGGCACAATATAAATCCAGAGCAAACTCAAGGAGATGATGTACGGAGCGCTGATACTTTTCAGACACTCACCCCCAGTCACAGATCTGGGTTAAATCCATCATCATTCTTTAGCTCACTTAGCCACCTCAGTTCAGATCCAGTTATACGCAAATCAGTCTGACCCTGTGCCTCATGGGAACAGGCGCCCGAACTGCCAAGTAGGCATGGGCGGAAAATCCGTTCCGCTCGCGGATTTTGCGGATTTTCGGGAAATCCGCAATCCGCGAGATTTGCGAATTTCCTGAAAAATCCGCAAATCCGCGAGCAGCGGATTTTGCTCGCACTGCTCGCACTGTTCGCGTGAGTTCGCGCCCCGCGAATAAGTGCGAAATTGCAGAAATACGATTTTAGCAAAACTGAAAGTAACTACTTACCAGGTTCAAAAGTTCAGGCTCATCATTAGTAGCCATTTCCTGTAGTGCTTCCTGAGGGGCCCCTCCAGAGTTCAGTTGCCAGTTGCAACTATTATGTGACCCTGCTCTGAACCTCAGAATAGTTACACATATGCCACAAAGGTCCTGAATTACAGCTAAGGGAGACAAGCAGGAGCCAGGCTGGAAGTTAAAATCCATTAATCAGCCCCTAATTCATTATTGTCAGTTGGGGCAGGGCAGGTGTTGTAACTAATTTTGCAACAATGAAAGCACTTAGCAAGTGCAAAAGATCACTAATCAGGGCGCACTAAGGAAGCAGGTGCCAGCTAAAAAAATATTCTGTGACACATTAATCAGCCCCAAATTAATTCAGGTCACTTGAGGCAGGGAAGGTGTGCTTTGCTTTGCCAAAAATAATGTACACTGGACAACCAGAGGGTGTGGTGATGAAACAGAGGGTGGCATGGGTGGGCCAGAGGGTGGCATGAGTAGTCAGAGAGTGGCAGTGGTGACAGAGAGTGGCAGTGATGAAGAAGAGTGTCCCAAACAGGTTGGACACGTAGAAACAACAAGTTCGCAAAACTTGCGACCCGACAGGTAAGTTCGCAAATTGCGAAATTGTAAAAACCCTCGCGAACTGGCAGAAACACGGGCGAACACAAAAAAAAAAAAAATCCGCAAATTCGCGGGAATTCGCGGATTTTGCGGATTGCGAGTTTGCAAATCCGCAAATTCGCGGATTGCCAATCCGCAAAATCCGCTCATGCTTACTGCCAAGCCAGGTCTTCCCTGAACCGGATACCAACCATCCTGGGACCGGTTTCTGGGTAACAACCTCTATCAGCCAGTCTAGCTTGAATCCAGTGGCAAAGGGTCCTATGGGTACTCTTACTTGGATCTCATCACTTGAACTAACTCCCCACTCCCTTGAGCTTATGTCCTCTTTCTCTACTTTTAATATTACTCTAAAACATACATTCTTAAACAAGAAGGAAAGATTGCCGACTCCTTCATCACATTCCATTTCCAATTCTACCCAATCCTTCAGTCATATCCACAGGACAACCATATCTCTTTGTAAATATACATCTTATAAAGGTACAGATAAGCAAAGCACAGCACAGGTATCATTGCAGCAAAATCATAGTGCCCCATTGATTGACATAACATGCCGCCTGACTCTTCAGATATCTCAGTGGGAGTGACTTCAACCTTTTCACCCTGATAACATTAAGAAGTGGCTAAATTGCTCGCACAATAAGATTTTATGTATGGATAACTTCAAAATCTTTCAACATTAGACAACTGCAGTACCTGAACTCTCAAAAAGGAGCAGTGTGGGCGCAGATGGAAACCTGGGTTACTCCTAAATGTTTGGCATGAGTTAATGCGCTGCATAATGCCTGTCTATTAGTTCTTTGGTAGTGCAAAAACATTTGTGTATCTGTACCCCATGGCATATTAGAGAGTAGGGATTTGTCGGAGTGTTTCAGTAAAAATAATTAGCTAGGAATTGACCAGGGTTGGAAATCATACCTTTCACAAGAGTCCTTTGTGCCTTTGGAGAAGACTGATGTGTTAGTCACAAGGGCCAGAATGATACTGAGTACCGTGGCCTCCTGGTGCTTGGGCAGTGCCAAGTATGGTTGTGTCAGGGTTGTAGAGTAGCACTGAGTAAGGTAGGCTCAGTCCCGGGTAAGGCAGTTTTGTGGCTCCAAGGCTTTTGAATCTAAGGCAGCTTTCAGTTGTATGAGCAGGAAATGACATTTCGGAAAACACAGCAAAGAATACCCCTTCCCGTATTCCCACTAGTGCGCTCATACATATCCGTGAACAAACACCCTTTCTTGGGGTGCACCACTTCTAATGTTCACAAAAAAACACCAGCATTTTAAATAATACATTGCAAAGCATACATTACGTTCCGTTGAGTCTATGCTATGCACTCTTGTACTTAAAGGCAAGACTTACTTAATTTCACATCGCTCTAAGGGTGAGATCACAAAGTGAACCACACAAAACCATGACTGAAATACCTCAAACCATCATACAACCAGTGCCAAGCACACGCACCTCTTTTTCACATTTACGTTTTTGTAAACAGAGGAGGTATTATTTGAAATAATATACATGTTTACTTTGTAAATTGTTCAAAAATGTGACCCCTGACGTGAGTGTAGCTTGGCTGCTCCCAGGATCAGAACATTAAATTGATTCATCGGACGCCTGCTTCTCCGCCCGGAATAAAGCCCAGAGGAAATTTGAACATTTAATCATGACTTCCCTCCGCGCGCGCCCCTCTCCTGTGCAGAGGCCAGGTGGCGCTGCTGTGCGGCTGCACAAGGGCAGAGCCCAAGAGCTGATGGGGACGGTGTCACCCCATGTCATGGTGTCACCCGGTGCGGTCCGCACCCACCACACCCCCTAGTGACGCCACTGTACAACGCACACAACAGCAAGGAACTCTTCAGCATTGTCAAAGAGCTCTCCAACCCCAGCGCCGGAAACAACAACATCACTCCCTCACAAGACCTCTGCGACTCACTCGCCTCTTTTTTCCACAGCAAGATCGCAGACATACACAACAGCTTCGACGAACAGACCATGCACTCAACCACAGAACCAATGCCCCCCACCACCACCCTCCGCGCCTGGTCCCCGGTCAGCACCGAAGACACCATCCGCACGATGAACACCATCCACTACGGATCGCCAACCGACCCATGCCCCCCCGTTTCCTGCCAAAGTTATCGAGAAGACCGTCAACAGACAGCTTGCCGCCTTCCTCGAGATGAACGGATCCCTCGACCACTCACAGTCCGGCTTCCGAGCCAACCACAGCACCGAGACCGCCCTCATCGCAGCCACTGACGACATCCGAACCCTGCTCGACAACGGGGAAACAGCGGCCCTCATCCTCCTGGAACTATCCGCAGCGTTCAATACTGTCTGCCATCGCACCTAGTACAACACCTCAGCAACGTCAGAATCCAAGAGAAGGCACTGGAGTGGATCATCTCGTTCCTCGCCGTAGGAACCCAGAGAGTCCGCCTCCCCCCGTTCAGATCCGAAGCCACGGAAGTCATCTGCGGCGTACCACAAGGATCATCACTCAGCCCCACCCTCTTCAACGTCTACATGAGCCCCCTCGCGGCCATCGCATGCCAACACAACCTCAACATCATCTCTTACGCCGACGACACCCAGCTGATCCTCTCCCTCACCAACGACCCCGCCACCGCCAAAACCAACCTACACAAAGGGATGAAAGACGTAGCCAAGTGGATAAAGAACAGCCGCCTGAAACTGAACTCAGACAAGACGGAAGTCCTCATCCTGGGATCATTACCCTCTGCCTGGGAAGACTCCTGGTGGCCCCCTGCCCTGGGCAGCACACCCAAACCAATGGACCACGCATGCAACCTGGGCTTCATCCTGGACTCATCCCTCTCGATGACCAGACAAGTCAACGCCGTCTCATCATCGTGTTTAAACATCCTACGCATACTCTGGAAGATCTTCCGTTGGATCCCCACCGAAACCAGGAAGACAGTCACCCAGGCACTCGTCACCAACCGACTCGACTACGGAAAGAACCCTCTACACCGGAACCACAGCCAAACTGCAGAAAAGACTCCAACGCATCCAGATCGCCTCCGCACGACTCATACTGGACATCCCCCAACACAGCCACATATCAGGACACCTGAGAGACCTGCACTGGCTCCCCGTCAGCAAGAGAATCACGTTCCGTCTCCTCACCCACGCACACAAAGCCCTCCACGACCTGGGCCCCAGGTATCTCAACAACCGCCTGACCTTCTACACTCCCACCCGCCAGCTACGATCGACCAGCCACGCCCTCGCCGCCGTTCCACGCATTCGAAGAGCCACCATGGGAGGAAGATCCTTCTCCTACCTGGCAGCCAAGACCTGGAACTCCCTCCCCATCCACCCCCATCTTACCCAAGACCACCTCTCCTTCAGGAAGCAACTTAAGACCTGTTTGTTCGAGCAGTAGCGGACCTCTCTCCCCCAAGCGCCTTGAGACCCTCCGGGTGAGTAGCGCGCTATACAAATTTCTTGATTGATTGATTGATTGAAAGGGTTTTATTATTACAGAATCTCAAAAATCAGGTGGTACAGAATAAAAGTGAAACGCCATGAGGAAAAAAATGCAGAGTACATAATCAGAAATCAAAATAATTTTAATTCCCATATGAACGGCAAAATTATTAGAGAAATGGACATAATAATCTCTGAAAAAATGGACAGCATTTCTAGTGAAAAAGAAAAGTCTCTTTGAGAATCACAAGGACACTGACACCTATAGTAGCGAGGGGAAAGTTTCTGGCTCACTCTCAAAGTCAGGGGGTTTTGTAGTACACTTTCGAAGCATACAAAGTAATGAAAAGCAATTGTCTCAGCATAATACTGTTGCAGGTAGCACAATATGAAGAAATTACAAACTAAAACGTCATGAACTCTATGGCAAAGCTACTAATCCCCGTTCTACATCAGACTCCAGCAACTTCTGCAGTGTTGCTGTTTGGAGATGTCAGCGGCGTAGGAAGGGGGGTGCGGTGAGTGTGGGCCGCTCCGGGTCTCTTCACTGAGGGGGGTGACAAAATGGTGGAGAACATATGGATAAGGAAGGGGGGGATGTTTCTTTCCGCCGAAGTCTGTCTCTGCAGTTTGTATGGGGGCGGGGGGTGACAAGAAATTTTCCACATCGGGTACCACCTGCCGTTGCTATGCCACTGGGAGATGTATAACCAGCGCTTAATTTGTAAAAAAATAAGTGCCATGGCTCTCGTCAGGAGGCCACTGCAGCTTGCACCACCTATCACCTCTGCCTGTGCAACCAATGGCACCACAAACACAATTACTAACCATCACACTCCTACAAGTGTGACAATTCAGACTATTCCATGCCTCAAAGCCATAAGAATGACTGGGGCGGCAGGTATTAGTCATTTTTAAATTTTATTGAATTACTAATTCCCTGTTGTTGTGGTCATCTCTAAATTAGCCAGATAATGCCACCTTGAGGCAGACTGTCACAAATGCAGGTGCTGACAAATAAGTGCTGGTGCCGTGCAACAGAAACCACTTGCTCAAATTAAGCACTGTGTATAACATTATGATTTTTTTTAAACAATTGATTCACACAATGAATTCTGCCAGGCTCACAGAGGACCTTCATCGGAAGTGACCATGGACCCTCAGAGACATTTGGGATGAAGGGAATTCAATTCACAATACACGTTCTCTATGGAAAATAACTAGCTACGTCACAGTGTCCTGTGCTCTGAGAAGACTGTAAATCAAGAAGCCATGCAGAAGAAGTGGAGAAGTGTGGCTCACCGGTTAGAGGAGGCAGTCCCTGATGCAGAGGTCAGACCAGGGACCAGGGTTCAATCCCCGACGCGGCAGGGCCTTGAGCTCAAAATAACCACGGACTCGATAATTCTCGCCTCAGTGCCTACTCGAATTGTGGGTTCACACTCTGCAACTCTGGGCAATAGCTTGCTTAATCTCCACCATGGCCCCACCGCGATGGGATGCCTGGTCTTCACCTTGGGGATGCCCAGTAGGGGTAATCTCGCAGGGAAAGACCAGGACAGGTTCCCAAAGAAAGTGCCTTGAGACCTTACGGTGAAAGGTGCTATATATGAACGTATGATTTACGATTTGCAGGGGGACATTATTGGTGATGGGTAAAGAACAGTTGCAGAATAAACAGTACATCAGAACTGCAACCGTATCAATAAAAATTATGAATTTGTGAAAATGTCGCACAACTAAAATAGATTAATAAACACACATTTAAATGTCTGATTTAAGTAGTTTTAAGCACAATGTTAATAATTAATCAGATACATCTAAAACTCATCATTAAACTCATTAACATTCAAAATTAGTTGTCAGTCGAAATTGCACATTAAAAAAACCTTAACAAATGTACTCAATGTCTTGCATGTTTTTGGAGAACTGTTTGTTAAGCACTAGTAGTTAAGCAAGATCATTTTTGGGATTACCATCCCCAGTCAATTAGACAAACATAATGAACAAATTAAAGTCTGGCGAAATATCTATGTTGTTGCTGTAATACAGTTCGAGATAATTGGGCTTCCTACCAACCAATTGCAATCTTTTTTTTTCTACTATTACATCTCACAGTGCCACCAACATTTTTTTGAAGCATTTTCAAATAGCTAATTTGCTATTTGGGGCCGCAAATAACCGAGGAATTAAACAGGTTGGCAATTTGCAAAAACTTTGTAAAATGCACTAAAGTGCATTTTTCAAAGTTCCATGTTACAGACACACACATGCCCTTGGGGCATGTGTGTGCGCAACATGGGTGCACACCACAATGTCAGGGGTGTTACAGGGTGTCCTTTTGGCACCCTTGCACCCTTGAAATTGCATGCACAATTTGCGAGTACCCTTTGGTGCTCGCAAATTGCGCATGCAATTTCCAATTCATTCCTGTAGGCCCATAGGCCCATAGGAATGAATGGGAAGCTATTCCTTAATTGCTACTCACAATTAGCAAGTCACAATTAAGGAATGTATCGGAATTGCAATTATTTACCGATTTCTACATGCATAGGCTTTTGCGAGTCCTTAATTGTGATTCCTTAAAATTCGCAATTAAGAAATCGAAAACACCTACCTTGATGCATATGCCTTATAGTCACTACATTATCTCTGAATATGCCAGTTGTTTACCAAATATGGATGCTGGTTGTAACTAGGTTGGCAGGTTCCCCAGGCTGTAGCATCGGAACGTCAGAGTATAATGTCCCCCCTTTTTTTTGTCTGGACTCTTGGTGATGAACCACTACTACTGTGCAATATGCAAATTGTTGTTGCTGACTAATCGACTATCTCATGTATGCTGTTTATCTTGTACCGTGTATTAATGTGAACTGGCTTACAAAGCTTAATAAAAATAAATAAATGTTTTGAAAAAGTAATTCACCAAATAGTTGTTGTTTTTTCCTCATATTGATCCTTTGGTTCCAGCAAATACTGATTATTTGAATAAGTTACAGAGGCATGGGCAATGTGTTTCTAAATAATTACATAATTTTAAAGCAAAAATGAAAAAATATGATAAATTAAGAGTAACTTCTGCTTTTTCTGCCAGTGGGAAGGTTTTGCTGTAATCTAATTTTCTTCCTGTTACTACATTGCCATTTAAAATTAAACCACATTTTTTGATCAATTTGTGATAACTCATCAGCTCAATCCTATTGCATTTCAGTTAGTAGTGCACCACGCTTGGAAGTCACTTTGTTTTTAGTCACCTCACCTGCAGCGATGTGTTTCGGTACTTTATCATTGGCTTTTATCTGATCCTGTGTTTAGCACAAGAGGAACCAGAATATAAGGTTCAAGAAACATGTGATTCTCTAAAGATTTAAGGCCATTTTCAATTTCTGATCCACTTGAAAGATTACCATTCTAGTGGAAAGGTGCTTCATCAGTTTATGCTCACCTGATAGTCTGTCATCTCCTTCAACAGCACCCCAATAAGCCTTGAGCATCTGGAGGAGGGCATACTGCTATATCTGTGCCAACAGCTGTGATGAGAGCTTACCATGAACTTCAAGAGATCATGAGGCGACAGGGTACTCCTCACACACCCAGGCAGCATGGTGCTGGGTACCACTCTCCTCACACGGATAAGCATTCTCTCTGCCGAAACATCATTGACAGTCCCATAATCATCCAGAAAAGCGTACTGCAGAATGGGTGTAGCAAAGGTGGCAGCAGAGATGAAGAATGATGTGCTGAATTCATTTGGAATTCTTCTTTGTGTGCCAAACCAAATCCATGGGTGTCAGGAAAGGTCACTGACAAGTTGTATAAGCTGCCCTTTCCAAGATGGCGTGTCCCTGTCAAAATCTATTTTATGTTCCCAATCCAAGATGGAATAGAGTCTTTTCTTATGATGTCAATTTCAGTTTAATCTTAAACAAGGAGGCATTTTTAGGTAATGGATGTGCCATAACACATATGTTCATTATTTCTTTTTGTGTTCTCCACCCATTACTACTTGAATTACTTCTGGATATTCTTGCTTGGGTCTTTGCTCCTGTTTGGAACCTTGCTAATGATGCCTGTAACGAGTATCAAGCACTCTAAATTTAACAAGAATGTTTTTTACGCTTTGTGTCTTTTTGTTTTCTCCCTAGTAGGGCCCTCTTGAGGAGACTCAAAGTTTCAAGTGTACTATTACGTGCAGGGTGGCACTATGGCAACTGGGAGGAGTCACCCATTACTTGGGCAATCAAGAATGGAACTCAATAACACTTTTCAGTGTTCAGTCTTTGGAAACTGAACTCACAGCACAATGTAATCATCATCTGGACCAGTACAGGAATGAGGAAAATATGACCAAATATCACCTAAACTTGTGTCATCCTTAAAAGCTATTGCTAGATCTGCAACCGAACAGGCGCCCCAACATCCCTGGCTACAGCTCTTGCTAAATAAAGTGATTAATGGAACACAAAGTGCCAAGACATGGCCAGACTTGAAATGAATCAAGAATTGGATTTAAGAAATTCCAAGGGATCGAGCTTTACTGCTCAATGCTCCAAGGGTTTGCAACAGTATCCTGACACATTTCATGCTCCCAATGGTGGGGTTGAGATAGTAGACAGAGGTGCATCTCCTCCTGAATTGCCTAATCATTTCAGGTTCCCCTAACCTTACTCTCTTCCTCCTGCCAACTCTAATTATTGACCTCAGGATACACTCTTCACTCCATAATCTTAATAGACTATGGTGGCCCTCTTTTTGGAGCAACAGCTAATGCCTGCTGGCTAGGTTTAAACTTAAAAACGACTAATCGCTGCGTACTGTTACTATTCCGCTAATATACGATCAGCGGGGTGGCACACCACCTGGAAGTCCATGTTCAGCGTATACACGGGGTTGTTCTGATTAAAAATATCATAAAATTATTTGAGCACAATTTCAGTGGTTCCGAATAACAAAAATACCATCCAACATACATTTTCTGAATATTGGGAAACAAAACGTAAAGGTACATTAAATGCATGCTAAATGCAACTTCGTACAGTAGACTAACAGACAGAAATACATTTCTAAGTCCAACAAGTTTTCACATCAGAAGTCTCATTGAGGGATTGCCATGTGGACAATTGATAGCTCTAGAGCTGTGTTTTTTAAGCTGTGGTCCATCGACCCCTGGGGTTTACGACTCTTAGAGCCCAATTACAATGGCGGAGGTATTGCCACCGGCAGTGGCAGTCCCTCCGCCATCTGCATGCCCATTTACCTCCACCAGATCAGGATGGCGGGGGGAATCGTTCCGCAAGTGTGGCAGGCTCGAAGGCTGCCCGACACGCTTCCGCCACAGGCAATCGTATAACTGGCAGTGTGGATATGGCCATGGTTATGGGGGCGGTGCCTTGAAGGCACCACCAGAACGATTACGATGCTGGCCTCCTCCACCCGTTCCAGGGCAGTGGAAACGCCATGGAAAGACTGGCAGAGGCCGGCTTCGGGGGGACTGTTATGGACCCCCTCGGTGGGAGGGATACTTGTGTACTGGGGGGTACCCATGGTACTCCCCTCCATTTTCATGCACAGGGTGGCAGGCACCGCGTGGTGCCTGCCACTTGTGCATGGAAATGCACAACATGGCCATTGGACATTGCGGTGGGTGCTGCAGCCAGCAGCACCCGCCGCAATGTAAAATTGCCTGATGCGACCGCTGCAGTGGCTTGATAAGTTAGAACAGGACAAGTGCAGAAAATACAATATACACAAATGTGGACTAAAAAAAAGCAAAGACAAAAAGACAGCATACACGAGGAGCAAAAAAGACTGTGATAAGCTAGAATTGTGCATACTACTTTGTCTTTAAGCATTTAAGCCAACTATTGCAATATTGTAAAAAATGCAGATTTTTCTATGTTAGATTGTGACTTAAATAAAATATTTCAATATTTGTGTATTTGCTTGATGTATACTTGTGTCTCAATTTGTGTGTATTGTTTTGATTTTCAAATCATAGAAACTGCAGTGCCTAGGGGTCCCGGCTTCCAATGTTGTGTGTTCAGTGCCTGGCCCATTGTAGTTTTCCCTATGCTAGTCTAACTGTGCACGATACAGGCCGCATTTGCTTTGTGCACACTACTATATAAACACACTTATCTTTGTGCCACATTGTACTTTCTCACAAAACTTGAAGCTGTTTTCTCATTCTGTTCTTTCCTGGGATTTGGTCTGAACAGCAGACATGGTCAAACAACAATCTCCCTTATTATTTTGTTCTTGGCAGGCACTAGCACCTAGACACAGCACTTGAGTGCAGCTGTTGTTTGTGAGCACGTGAGCATTGTTATATAGGTATGCCCAGTAATGTAACCTACATCTGAATAGCGTGCGTCAACACCCCATCAGGGCTAACAAGCGCTATATAAATAGAAACCTTTTTCCTCCTCTATCCTTCTTCTATCATTCCAAATCCAAATAACTGACTAACCTATCCACCACTTAAAATGTACTTGCCTATTTCACTATACTAATTCAACACTAATCCTCTATCTATAGGTCCCAGAGTAGCGTCCTACTCACCGAAAAAGCGCTTTGATGCCTCGTCAGGGGTAATAAGCGCTATATAAATGCCATTACAATACAATACAATACATAGAGAGAGAGACTTTTTGAGAGGAGATCATGGCTGTACCTGAGATGTAGAACTCCCACCTGTCTATACTAAGGTACGGGGTTCAATACTTATCCCAGAGATCTCTATTGAATAATCATTCCACTTCTGTAGAAGGAGAGGGAGGTTAGGCTAATCTGCCTTATAATATGACAAGGCTTTTCATACTACATGGTTTACTGACTATGCTGATTGTATTTTCCTTAGGCATTTGTTTTGTAAGTGTGGCACGTATACTGCATTCTAGAGCACGATGGTGAAAAGAAACATTTCAAACTTACTTCATGTCTCAGTTATATCTTATTGATTACGAGTATGAGAGCCAAATGGAGATCCCTGAGAGGGTCAGGAGGGTTGAGTTCTGGGCTGTCAATTCACTTGTTTCTCTAAATATTGTTAGGAGGGCAAGTGAGACACTATTGCTAGTCAGACTCTGGCTCATTGTTACGGAGGTGTATGGGTGACTCAGTCCCTCCCTACTAACGTTCTATGGCCCCATGCATAGTTGTGTTCCTGAGCAGAATCCCTGCAACACCAATAATGACTTAGTTGGGTCCCCGGTTTACAGTAATAATTTAGTGGGGTCCACAAAAGTCAAAAGGTTAAGATCTGCTGCTCTAGTGAATAATAATTTTAGACTGCAACATTAATGCACAAGAGGAAGAGAGGCTATTGAATAAATTTAGAAAGAGGTGCTATATTCATTACAACAAGTAAAAATACAAAATAGACAATGCCAATTTAGATAATGTGTTTCAAAAGAAGGATACACTGCAAGATTCTGGGAAAAGAAAGTTTATTACAAAATTTTCTACAGCAGCAAAGGATATATTTCAACAATTTGAAACTTTATGATACTATCAAAGTTGGTAAAACTTTGTTCAATATAATCAAGCTAGAACTGTTGTTTTTATACATGTAATTAGGTAACGTTAAGGACATTCTAATATGGGCAGAATAACAAATTGTGTAAAAAAAAATAGAGTAAACTATTATGAAGAAAGGAACATCCTCATACCTTTCCTGTGTGAACTGTGATCAAAAGGAACAATCCACAAACTAGGAAGAAGATTAGAGTATGAGAGGAGGATGCTTTTGATACTACGTTTTTAATTTACATTATAAAAAACCCATATGGCTTTCTGTAGGACAAACTACATGGACAGAAAAACAAAGAAGGAATAACCATAAAAGGGGCTTTTGGGATCAAAATCAGGAATCTCCTGTGCATGCCACTTTATTGCCATGAAACAACAATGCCACAAAATACGCTTCAAATATTTGGATAGGTACCTCCAGATTTATGAGTTATTACACTAAATTCCCGTCTGGAACTTTTTGCGTTGTTTTTTTGTGCATAAAGGCATCCTTGTGTCCAATATTAGCACGAGGAAGCACTCAATGCAAAAAAAAGCACAAAATTGCATGCGACACAAACCACCACTCGTGTTCAGTTTGTTTGCATTCACATGCCATGCTCCTGTGATATGGTTTTTAGTTGAGCTAAGTCTCATTGGCGTGACATTGTCTAATGCTTTAATCTCCAACGGTGAACGTAACTGATGTAATTCTCTCTAGCATAATTTCTTGTAATTACTGCAAAATTACTCGTAATTATTTGTAATTGTAGGAGAAACGTAATCCAGCGTTTTAGCACTATTTTCTTCTAAAATGTGACAGATGATACATCTTGCGCAACAAAAAATAGCACTTCATGCTACAGGACACGAACAGCAGTAGACAGCAGCCGCTTATTCTCTCATAGAGGCATATTAACAAGCAAGTGGCGGAGCGCTGGTTAGCTCCAAAATTGCTAACACTGCACTGCGTCACTCCCTCAGTTCCTGTGCTCCTGCGGTGGGATTTTTGCCCCAAATTACTCTACATTCCTCAAGGTGGAGTAATTGCATACATTTTGTAATTTCGCAGCAGAAAACTAATGTGTAATTACTGGAATGTCTCTAATTACTCCAGCGTAATTAAAATTTCACCCAGTCCTATGAATCCCTGACATTTCATTTGGCAGTCAGAACGCAAAATTACGGAATTTACACAAGATTAGAGCAGTTTAAACCACATTTAGCTGGGGCCTAATTCAGATAAGCTTGAAAAGGTAATCATGTGCTATATAAACATTGCGCATAACAAGACTGACATGGGAACACCTTTCAGTTACACTGGTCTTATTCGAGACAGGAAAAAGAAACATGATAGAACTTCTGGTGAAGACAGGCAGTATTCAAAATAAACAAAGAGGAAGTGTAGAGGTATTGGTGATAGAATCACCCTCCTTGGCTGTATATGTAAACAATTGGATTCTATCAATGTGAACAGGAAAGTGAATTTTATTTTGATATTGTGATTTTATCTAGAAAGGTGAGAAAAGTTATACTTTGCTGATGGCAAAGGCAAGCACTATGTGTTTTTAAAATACCCCTCACACAAGAGTGGACAAGAGAGTCCTGACAAGACTCAAATCCGGTTCCCCAGCTCCGAGGTCGACCGCCCTAGCCGCTAGGCCACATTCTCTCTTAAATGGTCGAGGCGAGCTTCCCTCAAGCTTCTACGACTGGTTGCCTATTGGTTTACCCAATGGTAAAGTAGGCTTCCCTGGCTCCTATGAGTGATTTGCATATTGGTTACCCAATGATACATGGCCAAAACATTAAATTTAGTCTACAATGAACTCCTCTTGAATCCAACGGAGCCATCTGAGGGGACCTTCCTGGACTGGCCGCCAGTTATGTGGTAAAAAACAGAGCAGCCAACTTCAGACCGAAACCTTAGTACTCCTATCAGGGCAGAATTATCATTGAAGACCCAGGCAGCCAATACAGCCAAATTCTATTTTGGCAATTAAAAACTAGTAGTCCTTACGTCCCGGGCCGGACTGGCCATAGCTGACACTGGGCGTTTCCCAGGTGGGCTGGAGCGGTGTAGGCCAGTTTTATCACTGGGGGCTGGTTTTGCAGCAGTCCTACAATATTGGCCCCTGTAACAAACATGGGAAAAGTGCTTTTTACTAGCACCACCCCTCTGCTTTCAGCGCCGGTCAAGCATTAATCTGCAAGGGCTGGTTGCTGTTTCCAGTCCGGCCCTGCTTACGTCCTTTCCTTGATGCAATGTTTCCCATTCCAGTCATAATGCCCTTATCCAATTCCTTTAAATGATGGAAATTAGCTTCTTGATGTAATGCGTGGGAAACAACCTTTACAACGCAACTTTTACAACGCACTACCATTACAACAGAACTTTTACAACGCAACATCCATTACAACGCATGCATTACAACGCATGACACTACAACGCACACCACTACAACGCATGCCATTACAACACAGTCATTACAACGTATACCATTACAACGCATAGCATTACAACACATATTACCCTTACACTATCCAACACTTACCCTACTGTTGCACCCCCTAGAGTTAGAATAGTAATGTTTACCCCTACACCATCCAACACTTACCCTACTGTTGCACCCCCTGGAGTTAGAATAGTACTGTTTACCCCTACACTATCCAACACTTACCCTACTGTTGCACCCCCTGGAGTTAGAATAGTAATTTTTACCCCTACACTATCCAATACTTACCTTACATGCAATGTAATGTTATGAGTTGTAATGGTATGCGTTGTAAATGTAGAATGCGTTGTAGTGGAATGCGTTGTAAAGGTAGTTTCAAAGAATTTGTTGTAATGGCATGTGTTGTAATGGTATGCGTTCTAATGGATGTTGCAGTGTAAAAAATGTGTTGTAAAGGTAGGCGTTGTAAAAGTATGCGTTGTAACGTCATACATCCGTATTGCGTATGACCCCAAATTCTAACATATTACTCTCATTTTGCACCAGGCCTGCTTTAAACATCAAGTCATTTTTAAAACAATGGGGAAAGTTCACGGAGGAGTGTTCCAGTATCTTAAGGACTTTATGGCAAAAAGTAAATGGTGCTCACCTAAGCCTACTCTGCTCTCTGCCCACTCACGTGTAGTCTAATTCCCAAGATCACAAGAGTAAAAGGTGTGGACAGAGCTTTCTCAGTGACCATGGTCAAGACACGGAACCCTCTCCCTGTCTGCCTCCGCTCTGAACCTAACCTTCAACAATTCAGAAAACTTCTCAAGTCCTAGCTGCTTAGCCAGATTGACATTCTTCTATGGTCATCTTCTAACTTTTTCTTTCTTTTCAGTTCCAAGAAGCTCTAGCGAATATGTGCTTTACAAGTAAAACCCAATGACCACTAAACACATGGCTCCCACCCCAGGAACCTGCCTCTTTCCCCGTTGGTCGCTCACTTTTCATTCTGTTGGTAGTATTATCTCCCTCTTCTCTTAAGGTGCATCCTCTTTTTCTCTATTTCTTCCCCTTTTGAAGTCATGTTTATGTCCCTCTCTTCCCTTCTCTCTGGTTGTTGCTACAATGGACCTGTCCTCTGTACCACTTCCTCTCTCCTACTCGTGGTCTCCATCGCTCTTTTAAAGTCCCTCCTTTCAAGGCAACCTTACTCTCTTGTCAGCCTCTGTTCAGTGGTGGGTATGGGATGTGACTGGTGATGTGGTTAGGATCAGCGATGCTTTGGGTGTGTCCCAGGTTACTGAGGCTGTCTACGAGTGCGTCTGAGTTGGGGTCGGTACGGTATTTTAGATGGAAATTGATCTCTTCTTGAATGCGATGGAGTCAAGGACTAGTGTCTATGGAATTTATATTTCGGCAGACGGTCTTCACACTTTTATTCCCAACACCCCGAACAACTTATTCATTAACCTTGTGAACACAGCAAGTACTATTGTATAATGCCTGACCTCAAAACCTCAATATGGAGATCTCTAAAATCAGAGGTATTTATGGATTTGGCCTTATTGTTTAGCCTCTCCTGATTAACAGTGAAATGTCCTAAAAAAAAGTACTTTTTTCTCATTCTGTATTTATCCAGCGCAAGCTAATATCCTTTACCTTAATGGACATGCATGGTGGGCATTGAACACCCTCCCCACCCTTTTAGGGTGCTGTAACCAATAACAGAGGGGGCACCAGGTCTTGCAGGGGCAGGTCCTCTCCCTTAAGGTTTAAAAATAATAGAACCAAATCCATAGGACAAATCAAATGGACAATAAGGGTGCAAAAGGTCCTATAGAATATCCATTAATACATTCGGCCATCCCAACACTCTAGGCCCATCTTCTCAGATATAGGACATTTTATGTCCCTATTTGTGAAATCACCTAACTGGACACCTCTAGCAATGTGTACTTACCTACTTCATACCTCATAGACCAGAACTGGGCCCTGCACGACTGCCAGCGCTTACACTTGGCAGAGTGTCTGCTAGAGCAAGTCATCGTGAAATATCCAAAAGCTATAATCGCGCTTACCTTCCACCTGGCGACCCACCTGGAGCACAAAAGGCAAAACAGGAGGTCAGGTATGTGAAGGTTCTATTTACATCAGGTGATAGGATGGTGGCGTGATGTCCCAGGAGGAGTGAGAAAATTTGTTCTGTTTCCACTTGGTTATTTTTGGGCAGGAAGAGCATTCGCTCAAAGGGTAATGACTGTGACGGGGAGGTCGGGCGAGGAGGTAATCTTGGCTGATGGGGTGCGATGTTGAGACTAGCCCTTGCATCACGACTGTGTGAAGGGGCCAGATTCACAGAACTAAATTAAGACAAAATCCTAAACTTACTACTTTTGGTATTCACAGAAGTTAGGATTTTGTCTTAATTTTGTCTTAAGACAAACTTAAGACAGACTTAAGACAAAATTCTGTCTTAAGTCTGTCTTAAGTTTTTCTGAAGACAAACTTAAGACAAAATCCTAACATCTGTGAATACCAAAAGTAGGAAGTTTAGGATTTTGTCTTAAGTTAGTTCTGCGAATCGGGCCCTAAGAGTGGTGGCAATGTTCCATATCCTTGGCAATGTAACCTATTTATGCTAATAAAGAGCCTACGGCAAACTGAGAATCTTAAATTCAATACATTGGCCTTTATTGTTGCAGCAACATATCCAGAAACAAAAATGTCCTTGAATGGTCAGCTGGCTGGTTTTGTACTGGTTGTATATGTTTACAAATGGCATCCCCTGAGGCTGTTTTGGATTTTGTATGTTCCCAGATTCACCAGCAAAAACATCAGCAGGTAAAATATTGTTGATCTAAAGACCAGAGAGCTGACTATGCAGCAACAAACTAGATTACAACATTTCTACACTGACAATAACTTTTTCTGTTATGAAATGTTGACCAAATGAGTGCTTAATTTGAGCAGGTGGGTTCCGGTGCTCAGTATCGGCACTCAATTCTTAACACCAGCACTAATGATGCGTGCAGCCTGATGAACGAGGTGCCGCTTCGCTGAATTAGCGTTTTTTAAAACTGTCACTTGCACTTTAGATTTTAAAATTGTATCGCTTCGCCAGAACGCGTGCAGCCTGATGAATGAGGTGCCGCTTTATTGAAATAACGTTTTAAAAAACTGTCACTTGCACTTTAACTTTAAAAATTGTATTGTGGTGCACAAATTGCTCATACTTCAACCCACGTACTCCTCTGTACCCCGAGGCCCCGTTCCAGCCCGGCCTGTGCCGTTTGATTGGAGGGCTACACCGGGAGCAGACACACCCCAACTTCCGGCGGATGCCGCAAGCAGCGCTCCAGTCTCTCGAAGGCCCCAGACTACTTAGGGCAGAGAGCAAGCACAAGCGCAGCGGACGCGCGCAGCGGGAGTGCCAGCGGCGCGCCAAAGGCAAGCCCATCTGCGCCCGTCCGCGCCTGTACCGGGCCCAGGGCTTCAACTCATAGTCCTTCCACATCAGACTCCACCCTGGTTTACAATCGCCAAGCCCTCCTCAACTTACGTCCACCGACCAATTGCCCTGACTTCTGTTTTAATCTTATAAACCCTCTTTATTACCATAACATCTGCCAAAGCTGCCATTACAAACTAGGGGCCCCACAACGAACACATGCATGCACCCCACCCTCTCCTTTAACGAGCATGAAACAAATCCAAGCCGCACTCATTAACGCCCGATCCCTAAGTAAACACAAGGATGAAATCGCTGAGTTTATCAGTGCTCACAAACTTGACCTACTTTTCATAACCGAAACTAAGACTAACCCCTCGTCAGAACCTGACCTCCTGATAGCCACCCCAGAAGGCTATAACATACTCAGACAGGACAGAAAGCTAAAAACGGGGAGAGGAATCGCCATAATCAACTGAAATCTACTAAAAACTACCATTAGCTCAGTTCCACTTCCCACATGTGAAGCACTGCAATTCTCTGTCACCCTAGGTCCCTACCAACGTTTTAAAGGTATCGTTTTATACCGACCACCAGGCAGAAAAACACAATTTCTGGCCACCTTTTCGGAAATGATGGAGTCCCTTGCCACAGACAATTCCACTACCATCTTAGGTGACTTCAACTTTCCCCTAGAAAATTTTGCAAATAACAATACCAAAAACCTCATAACTGACCTAGAAACCCTCGGTCTCAAGCAACTGGTTCCTAGTAGCACTCATGAAGCAGGTCACACCCTAGATGGCTTATTCACAAATGACAAAAATATAAACATCACTAAGATCTTCCCCTTAGGGTGGACAGACCACCATGTGGTCATGTTCACGATTTTATCCGACTCTCCTCCACACCCCAACCATACCACTCGTTCTTCACATACTTTTAGGTCATGGAAAAATCTGGACTACTAGCAACTCAGCGACCTACTGCCCTCCTCAATAACTGCGCTCTCCCACAATCCTAACATAGCAGCCGGAGAGTACTCCGAATGGCTCACCACGGCCTTGAACAAATTAGTCCCCACCAAATCTACATCTAAAAATCATAGTACACCCTCAACGCCCTGGTTTAATGAGGTTCTCAGACAGCAGAAACAAATATGCAGGAATAAAGAAAGACACTGGAGAAAGACCAACTGAAGTGAAGAGAAGGAAACATACAAAAAAGAGCTTACCCAATACAAATTCTTAATCCTGCAAGCAAAAAGTAGTTACTACTCATCCCAAATTGAGCAAGCCAAAAACTCTAACAAACAACTCTACCAGGTTGTAACCAAACTATCCCACCTACCCCCACAATCCATCCCTAAACCCTCCCAATCATTCTGTAACAACCTAGCCACATTTTTTTCCGATAAAGTAAATAACATCTACACCCAATTTTCTGACAAAACCAACACAGACTCCCCTTCCACTGCGACCACTAAAAACCACCCTACTTTTCTGCAGTGTGACAACACCAATCCCACTCAGGTTGCCAAAACAATGAACGCCATCAAATCAGGGTCAGCCAAGGACACTTGCCCATCAGCCATACTTCTCCCGATCTCAGACATCATAGCACCTCAACTCACCAACATTTTCAATGCTATGCTTAATTCCGGTATATACCCGAATCTGGAAAGACATCCTCCTCAAACCTCTTTTAAAAAAAAAACATCTTGATGCAGACGACTCCAACAACTAGCGACCCATAGCCAGTCTGCCGTTCCCTGCCAAAATCGTTGAAAAACTGATGAATCACCAAATCTCCCAATTTATTGAAGAGCACTCCCTACTCGATGACACCCAGTTTGGTTTCCGGAAATACCACAGCACCGAAACCGCCCTCATCAAAGCCACAGATGAGATAAGAGCGGCCCTCGATCAAGGAGGAGCGGCGGTGCTCATCCTTCTGGACCTTACTGCGGCCTTCGACATGGTTGATCACAAAATCTTGATCGACCGTGTCAACTCCATAGGCATCCAAGCTAAAGCAAAATATCTTCTGTCATCCTTTTTAGCTTACCGTCCTCAGACGGTCCAGCTAGGAACCTTCCAATCTGAACAAATTACGTTACTCTGTGGTGTCCCTCAAGGCTCATCCCTCAGTCCAATCCTTTTTAATATCTACGTAACAGACTTGTCTAAGGTCATTAAGGACTGTGGGATGAGCCAAACATCCTACGCAGACGACACCCAATTGGTTCTCACCATCAAAGACATTGAAGACAAAATTGCCGCCAACTTCCAAGTGGGCATGCTGGCCATCAGCAACTGGATGTCAATAAACTGTCTCAAACTTAACTCCAACAAAACGGAGGTCATCACATTCGGCAAGCTCACCCCTACCTGGCCTGATGCATGGTGGCCCACATACCTAGGCCCTCCTCCCCTCCCAGTCACTAAGGTAAAAAATCTGGGTGTTCTCATCGACGACAAACTCACTTTTTCCGCACATGTTAACTCCATCGTCTCCTCCTCTTTCTTCAAGCTAAAAACCATAAAAAAGATTCTCTCTTTTCTTCCCCCCAACTCTGGCAAGACCCTGTTCACCGCTTTTGTAATCTCCTCCATGGATCATTGTAATGGACTGTTGGTCAACGCCCAACGCAAAGTCATCAAAAGACTACAGTCCAGACAAAACGCTGCACCCAGGATGCTCTCTGGCACTCCCAAGTTTCAACCTATCGCCCACATCATCAAAGGCTTTCACTGGCTAGCAGTAAAGAACAGAATGAAATTCAAAGCCCTCTGCATCGCCTTTAAAGCCGCGCAAAAACAGGGCTCGCAATTTCTTCTAAATCCCCTTGTATTTCACGTCCCCAAACGATCACTTCGATCAATGAATGCATCCATCATGACGGTCCCTCGAACCAGAACTGTCACTTGGGGCGATCGCAGTTTCACAGTATCAACAGCTAAACTCTGGAACTCCTTTGACCCCGACATCAGATCAGCCCCTACCTTGACTATCTTTAGGAAAAAAGTGAAAACCTGGCTTTTCAACCAATAAATCTCCTCCCTCTCAATTCATATTCTGCTCTGTCCACAGCGCCGAGACGCCCTCGGGCATTTGTGCGCGCTATACAAATCGCATAAATAAATAAATACATAAATGACAGTCTACCACATGGTGGTGCTGTCTGTCTAATTTTGAGGTGAGCACAACAACAGTGCTTAATAAATCAATATACATTAAAAATGAAAATTCTAAGAACTTCACATCATTCTTATATATTTGTAGGCCTAGAATAGTCTGAACTGTCGCATTTGTAGGGGTGCGATGGTTGGTAGATGTATTGGCATTGTCATCAGCAATGCTGCCAGAAGCAATGGGTTGTGAAGGCTGCAGTGGCCTCCTGGGAAGGGCCCTGGCACTTACTTTTTTACAAATTAACAATTGGACTAAACAGTTGCACCTTTACTTTTCACCCCGATTTCTCAGGCCGCCACTAGCTCCCCATGACCTTGGTGGTGTAGTGCGGGGAGCGGGAGACGTGAGCAGGAGAAAGCAATAGCTAACTTCTTTCGGTGGGCTATGAATGGCCGCAGCACAGAAGAGCAGGAGCAAAAGCCGGCCTTGTGATCATCGGAGGAAGGATTGGATGTGTGATGGTATATATGCTTAATGGCATTTGTATACGGCAAACCTAGCTGGGAAGCAACTGAGGACTAAGCAGTTGGCAAGAGCCCAGGGGTAAAATACACAATAATTTTATAAATGACCGAGTAACAAATGGATTAATTTTTTGAGGGGATGGAGGCTTCTCCTTAAAGAGATACGTCTTCAGTTTCTTTCTGCATTATATGAGGGTTGGGTTATGTTGATGTCCTAGGAGTAGATTTAGACGACCTACCGTCTGTTTTTCCCTTTTCTGCACTTCTTCATCTCCAGTGTGGGGTTCTCCTCCTGGCTCCAGGAGTGACTCTGTCTTGCTGATGTAGTTTGTTTCTTGGCCAGGCATGTCTGAGTATTCTTTCTGATGGCCCTGTAGGCGATGCTCTGCTCCTGAAGATGATACAGGTCTAGAAAGAAAGTCAAAGTAGTCTGGCAGCCTTTGAGTGAAGTGGCCAAGTCTTTTATAAGAAAGACTGCAGTTTGAAAGACATCTTTGACAGGCCCAGAGTGGCACTGGGGAAGCCCATTGAGGAGAACAATGACTAAAACCACATTCGAGAGGACAAGAGCTTGTACTATCATTCTGAAATTGGTTTTCTTTCCAAAAGGGAGAGCTGGTATTATGCTGTCTTGGTTTTCCTGGAAATGTATTCTTAAGGGTGAGGAATGTGTCTTGGTTGAACGATTTGTGTTGGCTGTCAGTTGGGGCAGTGTCGCGGTCTCAGCACAGATAGGATTACCAGATTGAATCTGAATTTGTTTGGAGATATGGGTGAGCAAGAAAACATCGGCCTTTGTAGAGTTAAGCTTTAAGTAGGATTGACACCTAATTCTGAAATAGTTTGGAGAAGGTTTTGGGACTTAAAATGTCCTTGTATGCGGAGATTGTAAGGTAGAGTTGAATGGGGTCATCATATTGAGGGCTAGCTGTGAACCTGAGAGGTTCCAAGTGGAGGCTGAAGATGACGCAGAAGAGAAAGAACCCCTGAACAATTCCCACCTCCTTCGGGGAGGTACAGAGCTCCTGGGTTCTTGTAGATCCAACCCTTCTGAGCAGGTAGCGGTGGACAATGCAGGAGATGAACCATATCATGACTTGCCGGAGAAAACCATATCAGTTTCTAGTTGAGGGAACAACGCTTGAGTTCGATTGAAACAAAACCTGCCAAGAGGTGGAACGGATCAGAAACAGGCATTGTTTCTGTTATTGATGAAGAGAGCATGGTATAAAGATATTTTTAGGTTCTAGGGGATCTTTGGATCTGATTGAAGGAGGCTTTCTGAGACACTGTGGTTGTTGTACGCGGTAGAGAGGCATTCGAATAGCTAGATGCTTGTGGTTTGCTTTGGGTCCACAAGGGGGGGGCAGCACAGATCACAGGCCAGCTTGTTGCTGTGAAAAAGGCTGCTTTATTGGAAACAGGTGCACCTTACAAATACCTCCCCTTGGGCTGGGCCGTACAAAACTAAACCTCTCTAAAAATAGTCCTCCTAACATACCCCCTAAACATGTTTCCCCCTGCAACAATTATAAACACAAACTTGCAATTCCTAACTTTCCTACCTACCTAACTAGGTAACTTCTTATATTTATCACAACTGTAAACCAACCTCACTAAATCCCGAGAACCTAGGAAATAACACCACTCGAAAGTCATCCTGACGACTTTCCACCCCCGCCCCCCCCAGACCTCCTGACGTTTCGGATATCTGCGTACCCCTATGACTTTGTCCAGAGCCTCCTTCAGTTGCACTATGTACAATTTCATCCCATACCGAGAGAGGTGGACCCCGTCTGTGGTTCTGTGGTTCTGTGACTCTCAGGGTTTGTGGTTCGGAGATTCTGAACCCGTTCAATGAAGGCCGTCGGATATAGACGATTTTGGTATCAGCGGACCGCAAATGACGAGTGCGGTGTGTACGAGTGTTTTTGTCATAACCGATCAATGAGAACACTACGTATTTAGGGATTTCGTTTGAACCCTTGGGTTCCATTTTGTGTGCGGCAGCCATTTTGTGTGGTTGCCCTCACATAGGCCGATGACTATGGCCGAACGAGTCTTTGGGACACGTACACCTTAACTGACTTCTGTGTGACCTGGCCGAACTGACTCCCTTGCCCGAGGCTGACCTCGTTGAGCCAGTTCCTTGTTAAGCAGCTGGTCAGATAAAGATCAAAGAGCAGGACATTGCTGAGTTTATGGTACATGCACACACCCTTCTATCTTGCTTCTCATCTGCTTCTGTTCCTTCCTTTATGGCTTAATCATTGATTTGGGTTAAGGTCTTTATGATGGGTTTGCCCGGCCTGTTCGAACAGGAATGTTGGATTTTGCTTGGTCATTTCTGGTGAGCTGGACAACGGAAAGTGGGATTGTCGTCA
The DNA here is from genome assembly GCF_964263255.1 of Lissotriton vulgaris. Classification (NCBI taxonomy): domain Eukaryota; kingdom Metazoa; phylum Chordata; class Amphibia; order Caudata; family Salamandridae; genus Lissotriton; species Lissotriton vulgaris. The sequence goes on along the minus strand of NC_141699.1, from coordinate 1,081,782,010 downwards.
TGCGATATGTTTGAAATGTCGTTTCTCCATTGGTCAGTTTGTATGTAATTGATGCTAGCCTGGAATGTGATTTTTGGCATAAAAGACGATGCTCCTCTCTATGAATTCGTGCAGTCTCTAGCGAACCACCCGTGTTGTGCTTCGTAGACCTCTGTTCCTGGTTGCAGCCAATAAACTTGGTCTTTGACGTCATCAAGAAGTGTCCCGTGTCTCTGTTTGCCGAGGCAGGGGAATCCGAAGACATCGGGCGTTATCCCTGGCGCCGCTGGGTTCTAAAACCCGGTTCTTCACGTCCTCTCAAAAAAAGTAAACTGTCGCATAGCGCAGTTCTGGGTGTTCCATCCTACCAAAACCTTCCTTATCGCAGAAAATACTCATATCCCTATTGATCTTCCTACGCGCCCTATCTATGGCTGCCGGCCCCTCCGCTCCTCTCCAAATTCTCCAGGGTATAAACTCCGACCATAATATATGGCAACCTGACCACTGCCGCCGGACCTCCAGCAAATCCTGCTTCATTTGCTTCACGAACGCTAGGCCCTTGCATTGTACTAGATCGTTCTACCCAGGTGAATGACCAAAACATCCGGACAAACTCTCCTCCTGACCACCTTATTCAAGGCTGGCACTTGCTCATGCCACCTCATGCCCCCTTTCCCCTGCCAATGACATGTGAAAAGCCTTGGGTCCAATTCCAGATTAAGACTCCTGTTCTTAGCCCACTCAGCACGCTCCGCTCGTTTCACAAAGGAGTGTCCCACAATGAGGATAGACAGGACTGCTTCGTCCGGCCCACCACCGCACCGGAAAAGACACACATGTAAGGTAAGGGAACCGCAAATCAAACTTGATCCTCCATCCCGACACCCCTCAACCTGATGTATGTCCTGTAGCAGTCCGATTTAAAACACCCCAAGCGCATGAGCTTCTCCCTCCCCCACCCATTTCTTGCTGCATTCGTCGCCGCACCTATGCGGAAAGAATGTGTCCTAAAAACCCTGGGGTCCTCACCCATGGCGTGCAGGGACCCATAGCAACTGAGCCGCCGTCACCCTTCCCCATCGACCTGGCAAAAAACTTACCCTGCGGCTGCTCTCCTGCCGGATGCCAAAACCTCCCCCCACCCTGTTGGGCACACCGTACTGTCCACTACATGACCCATGACGACCCACTTCCCCACTCCCCTTTGGTCGGTCTTCGATCGCCTTAACAGAACCGCCACCTCCCGAGACCTCAATTCCACCTCCCTCCAACGGACCCAGGCCTCCCTCTGGGCCATACCAGTTCTGACACTCGAAAGGCCCAAAATACATCCACGACATGAGAGTGGAAAACAGAATGGTCTCCTCCTGGATGCGGCAAATTGTCGGCAAAAGCAGTATTAAGCCGACAAGCATACCCGCCGTGATGGGCCGGAGCTGACTAACCTTCGCACCCCTCTCCCGCATCCAACATTCCAATAGACGCGTGCCCAATTCCCCCGCTGACAGCGCGTAACCCCACCAATACTTACCCATGAAGGCGATGGCTGACAACTTGCTGGCAATCGTTGCTTTCGACATCCCCTTGTCCATCATCTGCAGCATAAACTGTACTACCTATTCGCTCTGCATCCAGCGATTGTCCTGCCGCACTGCCCTCCTTCCAAAAATTTCAATCATGCCTGCTCGAACACTTTCCATGTAGAAATGGCCACCAACGCTCTTACGACCCGGTCTCTCCTACTGACAACAGTCCCAACGGCACCAGCGTCTTGCGCTCGTCCGCCTCCGTGGCTAGCCCATAGAACCTCTGCCACTGTGACCCAAGACAAAGCATCCGCAATGTCATTGTCCACCCCTGGCACATGTTGGGCTTGAAACAAAATGTTGTGTTCCAAACATCGTAGTATAAACACCCTCATCAACTTGAGCCCTGTGGGTCCCTGGCCGACTGCCTCTTGACGACCTGCACTACCGACATGTTGTCCACTTTGAAGATCACCCGTTTGTGTGCCAGCTCTCGTGCCCACACAGTTACCGCCACCACCAGCGGGAAAAGTTCCAAGAATGCAATGCTCTTCCCCCGCCCTGCCATTGTGCCGGCCATGCCTCTACGCACCACTTCCCCCGCCAGTTCAAACCGAAACTGCCCACACCCGCCGTATCCGATGAGATGGTCACGTCCCATTCCCAGTCCTCGGGAGGCACTATGGGTATACCATTGAAGCGCTCCAAAAAGGCCTGCCACATTCGCAGGTCCTCCTTCGTCCCCGCCCACAAGCGCAGGTGATGATGTGGCAGCATCAGTCCAGACAGCGCCAGGCCCAGCCGTCTGAAAAATGTACGACCCGCCCGTAGGACTCGGCATGCAAAGTTCAAATGCCCCAGAAGAATCTGCACCTCACGAACTGTCACCTTCTGTTTCCTCAACATGCTGTCCACCAACGATATCATGTGTACCTTCTTGTCCCCTGGCAGGCATGCTTCCATGGCCATGGAGTCGAGCTGTATTCCCAGAAATGACAGCACTGTGCTGGGATCCTGCGTCTTCTCTGGTGCCAGGGGCACACCCAGGTAGCCCATGAGTTCCGTAAAACTGTCCAGCTGCTGCTGGCAGTCTGCCAAACCAGGCCGTCCCACCAAGAAAAAGTCATCCAGGTAATGCGTCACCGTCTCTTTGCTTGTATGCCAGGAAAAAGCCCACTGCAAGAAGGTACTAAAACGCTTAAACAACGAACACGAGATCGAACACCCCATGGGCAATGCTTTGTCTACAAATATGGCACCGTCAAACTGGATCCCCAACAGCTGGTAGTCATCCTGGTGTACTGGTAGAAGCCGGAAGGCCGACTTGATGTCGCATTTTGCCATGAGGGCGCCCGCCCCCACCGATGCCACCAACCGTCGTGCCACATCTACGGAAGGGTAGGATACCGATGATATTTCCGCCGATATATAGTCATTTATCGATGTCCCTTCCGGCCACGACAGATGTTCAATCAGGCGATATTGACCCGGCTCCTTCTTCGGCACCAATCCGATAGAAGAGATAATCAGATCCCGAATGGGGGCCTCCCGAAAGGGGCCCGCCATCTGCCCTTCCCGCACCTCCTTGCCCAATTTGTCCCGTACCACCGTCTTGTGCGTATTGACTGATTTTAGATTTTTGGCCCACCTGGCAATTCTCCGACCCTCGCACCCAAGCCGGAAACCCTCCCGAAACCCCCGTCGTAACAAAACTGCATCTTCGGTCCGTGGATAAGACGCTATAAGGGTCTCCAGCCGGTCCTGTTTAACTGGTGTATGAGCCTTTTCCCAATGCCCCTGACCCCCTTTCCTCCCCTGCCCCCGGTCTGTGGTCCTGTCGTCGCTGACTGTTGCCCCTGACTGCCGCCCCCAACTCTCCAGCATTGCACCACTGGGTGTCATTTCCCTAATTTAGAGCACTCATGTCGAAATCTACAAAACTGTCTGGCACACGCGCCTTTGCTGCAATCCCAACATGCTCCCACTGTGGCACCAGTGGTGCTCTCTCCCTGCCCCACCCCCGCACGGGTGGGTGGGTAGGAAAGGGGTGGGGCATGAGCGGTAAACCACTGGCCATGTAGATCGTTTTTCCAAACTTCGCCCCCCATATGGTCTGCTGATTCAGATCCGGGTCAAGTTCCCCACACTGCGTCTTTGGGTCCGCCGCCAAGCGTGCTCAAAACTCCTCATCATAATGCGACCACGCGTAACCCCCGTATGTGACCTGCGCCCACCAAATCACATCAATATATTTAATAAGCGCGACCGACCGGTCCGGGTACTTCTCGAAGTACACGCTGGTGAAAATCAAAAAACCCGCTTACCAATTTTCTATGTTCAGAGGAACCTTCGGCCGCTTGGACAATTCCTGCTCCTCCTCCTTCAACCCCTCCTTCGCCGTCAGCTCACGGTGCAGGAGCTTTAAGATATCCACATATTCCCCTTTCCAAATCTTCTCCTTGGTGGCCAGCGACAAGTGCGCCCCCAGGGGTTTCGTGATTCCCATATACGGCAGCTTGCGCACCGGTATATCATGACTCTCCTTCCCCTGCTTCCCCTCCTTGGGCGTCCCCCATCCTTCTTTGTGTCCGTGGACCCGCCCCCGCTGGTAAACGCCTCATCCGGTCCCACCCCCGTGTCCCGAACATACGTTCCTTTATTTAGGCGCACTCCTTCTTCCTCCCCTTTAGCATCTGTGCCGACCGACACCTTGTCCCGTTGGTCCCGGCCCAACCTGCTCCCTTCTTCGCACCGTTCCTTACCTGGCGTCAAGGTCGACTTCCTCAGCAGATCCCACCGCCTAGCCAGTGAAGCAGGGGGGCCACCACTCTATCTGCTCTGCACCTCTCTTGTGCCTGCAAAAGACTAGGGACAGTATTACTCCGATCCCCCCATCCAGTCCCTCCCCCATTCCTCCCATATTTCCCCCTCCTCCGTGCTGTCTTCATCATAGTCTAGCTGGGACATCTCTCCCTCCTCATGGTCCAACCCTGCAAGACCCATCCGGCACTGCCGCGGGCTCCAGCCTGCTCAGTCCTGCCCATTCCCTACAAGTATGAAGCAGTTCCCTCTAATCCACACTCTCCCTCCTCCTCTCCGCATGGTACTCTTCGGGTTCCTGATCTCCACTGACGGACCTCCACCCCCGTCCCCCGGCGGCTGTCTCGACCCTTCAGGATGGGGCTGGCGGGGACTTACCGCCCACCTCCCGTAGGACGCCATCGTCTGGTCCCTCATGGGAGCGTGACTGCCCGCATAAGGCAGAGCCGGCCCATCGTCCCAGTGGATTGGAGCCGCATGCTGCGCCCCGAGCACCTCACCATACGTTCCTGTTGGAAGAAATAAGCGGAGTCCAACATGCCGGGGTTAAAATGGCCCCCCACTCCGCCAGATCCACCCATGTCCCATCGCGCTCCCCCAGTACCCCTCCCCCCTGACGAATGACCCCTCCTGACGCGACGGGGTGGACCGCCATGCCCCCAGTTCCCCTCCCGTGCCCAGAGAGCCCCACCCTCTATCCCCACAGCCGCCCACCTCATCCTCCTTGTCACTCCACACTAGGGACTCCAACTACCGGTGCACGGATCCGCCCTCTCCCCCTTCCCCAAAACCCCCGGGCCCCCCCACCCTAAGCACTCTCACAGTCTCTCCAATACCCTCCCGGCTGGCCCCCGGCTGCCCCGGCCGTCCGGCAACCCCCCCGAGCCTGGTCGCCGTCCCCCCATCTGCCCCCACCTCAGTACTGCCTCGCGCCCTCTATGGACCCGCCACCACCTCCGTGCACCGTCCCCCTCCCGCTGCGACTCCCGCAGTGTGGGCCTGTCTCCCACCTGTGTCGCCCCCCCCAGCACCCTCCTTAAACAACAATGTGGGCCTCGGAGCCGCTCCCCACCTCCCCCCTCGCCGCCGGGTCCACAATCACTGCCACTGCGGCGTCGCTTGCCGCGTGCCGCGGCGGCCTCGCCTTCACGTCAGACTGCACAATATCCATACGGCCAGCGTCCTCGAGGAGGCAGAGGGCCTCCAACACTCGCAGATCCTCCAAATGCGCCATCAGCACAGTGAAGGCACTGGAGCAGTAAGATTTCACCACAACCCACAACACAAACGTCGCTAGCAGGACGGTCTTAACAGCACGATACAGGCCACCACAGGAAAGGCAAACCAAAAGGCAAAAACCCCTGAGATCACCCCGCAACCGGCTGTTGGGTCACTACCACCAAAATGGTGGCTTGCTCCCTGAGATGGCCGGTTATAAAGGCCCAAAGCCAGCCCAACCGGAGCCCAAGGCGCCCAAAGGAAGCCCAAAATAGCCCAACCAGCCCAAACTGAGGTACTGGCTGCCCCCGGCCCAAAACCCCCCCCGGGAGGGGCAGGCCTCCCGCTGGTCGGCCGCCCCTCCCAAAGCCCTAGTGGACTAGTTGATGTTGGCTAGACCCCCTCACGTATTGAATTGTGCATTGGATGTTCCTACACCGCAGAGGTGAGGAGGACATGAAAGGATTATGAAAGTAGATGAGAACAAAGTTTCAAGATAAAGAATTGCATAGAGGTGGAATTGTGCAATGACAGGAGTGTGGGTGGCTGCATTGTGTGTGTTCATCAGCATGAGTTTGAGGTCTTTCAGGGAGTGTGTTGGTGGAGCGTGTGTGAGCGGTGTGTGCATGAGGTTGTTGGTATTTGTTTGGCCAATTGGTGTGGGTTTGCATTACCTGGGTTTGAGGACAGAATGTGAAGTACTGCTATAATTCTAATTAGCCTTCCCTACTTTTCTACCTTTGGAGTTGACCATCCAGAATGCAGTCCTTAATTTGAACCAGTGGTTTCAGATGCTCAGCACCTGCATATTAATAGCTAACACCAGCACTTATGGAAGTCTGCCATATGGTGGCGCTGCTTGTCTAATTTACAGATGAACACAAGAAAAGTTGTTTATTAACTTAATATACATTAAAAACAGTAATACCTGTCACCCAAGCCATTTTTATGGCTTTTGAGGACTGGAATATTCTGATTTGTCACACTCTTAGGAGTATGATGCTTAGTAATTGTGTTGGTACTGTCACTGGCCGCGCTGGTCTGGGCGGTGATGCAAACTGCATTGCCCTTCTGATAAGGGCCCAGGCACTTATTGTTTTACAAATTAAGCACTGCCATCATGTCTTTCACAGCCTCTGTTGGACATGATGGGAGAGCCATGCCTGAAGGATGGAGAAGGTCGCCAGAGTGGATGCTGGGACAACCATGTCCTTTGCTGGGATCAGTGGACCTTCAGCAGATTTAGAATGCAGGTCAGCATGAGAGCATGAATTGTAGCAGCAGGTACGCTGCAGCATAGCATGGTAAGTGCACATCTCAGCATTGATACAGAGACGCCGGACGGACTTGGTTAGGGTGAGGTGCATAGAAACGTGGGCGGAGTCAGACACAGCAGTGGGGTGGTTGCAGGCTCAGGCGATGCTGCAAGCTGAGCTGCAGGAATGCTAGCACCGGTTCTTTTTTTTAATGTATTATTTATTATTAATTTACAACTTCTCAATACGTTAAAGCAATTATTGAGGCCGGATTGTGAAAGTTGCGCTTATATGTTGTGTCAAAGCATCATGGGCGAAAACCTGTCTTTATTGACTTACATTAGTGTTTCTCTATATGTCATTTGCGGGGTTTGAGTGTAAATTGAGGTATGCAATATTGGGCACATGCTCGTGTACCTAACAAAAATGTACTCAACATATTTTATGTCATGCATTCAAAATCATGCAGATATCCATAATGAACAGCATTTTTTTAGTAAACAAATTAACAAATTCACAATACCAGAATACACTTGTTAATGCCTGATTAACACGAACAAAGGACTATGGACATGAAGCACTAGTGTGCTAGGGCCATCTTGGGATAGGAATATACAATGCATCAACCCGAGGAGTGTGCACACCGCTATGCCTGTGTTAGGATGAATTCTTTTTTTTTCTCGTTTAAATGTTTTTATTGATTTTAATAGCGCACGTTTGGCCTTCACGGCAAAAGTAAGATACCTATGTCATTGTCCACCCTCTGTTGAAAATGCCCAGGCATTGGGACCCCTACGTCATGGAAGAAGAGAAGCCTAACAAGAGTCCTGATTGGCTTTGGGGGCTGGTGAGCGGGGAGTTGGAAAGCGCAGCGACAGGACTAGTTGGCTGGGAAGAGTGGTATATTAAATATTTCTGGTGGTGAGCATCTCGTCGTGTTTGGCTTTGGGGGCCTATCTATTGGAAGAAGTTCTCTGGTGCCACCCTTTATTCAGCCTAGCAGTGGGGACCCTTCATCCACAGAGCCCCAGAGTCCACAGCTCTGGCACAAACTCTGAAGAACTGGTGCCGTGCCTTGGATACACGCTGCAGCAAGAGGGGATACAATCTGGAAATCAAGTGACCACCGATCACAATAAATCAAAAGCTCATCACCCAGACGTGAATACTCTCTTACCTCATATCCGGTTACCCTGTCCCATGCACCATGACAGGAGTTTGTTGCCCCAGTTTCAGTGTTTCTGTCAGATTTTTATTTAGGCCCATATTTCAGACACATGGGTGATGGGTTGCTGCTGTCCTGTTGTGTGTGTTGTGCGAACACCCTGAATGTGTGCCTTCTTGATCCAGTGTTAATGTGCTACTGCCACTCTGTGTGCCTCCATGATTAAAACCATGAGCGTCTCACCCTTTTTGTGCATTCAAAGAATACCTCTGCTTTCTGCTTCACGGTCTTTTTGATCTATAGCCGCATCTCCCTGCCCCGGTATCAGTGTTTACTCTCCCTGCCCCGGTGTCAGTGTATTCTCAGACTCACTACCTCCTGAATTCAAGGCGTATCTTTTAGGATTGGTGCATTCATTGTGCTCCTGTCCTTTACTTGTAAGAAGGATTGGGGGCCTGGATTTAAGGGAGGGTTGTGAGTAGTTCTGTGCTGCTGTTGACCGGGTACTCCTCTTGAGGTGCTTGCTAGACTTTCTTTTATCTGCTGTTCCTTCTGGGAGAGTGTGTTGCACCCCTCCAGCCCACTCTGCATCTCGGAACTTGGTTGGTTAGATGCACAAATCTGAGTACCAGCGTCCACTTCTCTGGGCTTACCACCAGTTCTTTGTTGAAGTACAGAGGCTAATGTTGGCCCAGTTAGTGGCTGGAGAACAGGAAGCTTGCTGTGATGCAACGGGGTCTCGCTCCCTTCGGAGTTTCCTTCCATTGGTGCCCGTGGTTTATTCTGCAGTTTGGCAGTAAAGATGTATCCCATCAACAATGGCCTTAATTTGCCATTATGAGCAAGACTGCGACTGTGCAATGTTGCCGGCAAGATTGATCTTCTTTTGGCTTTCGTTTATTTCAGTTGTTTTTTCGGCTTCTTAGGGGGCTTCTGCAAGAGAAAGTTCTGTCGATCCTGCTGCCCCTGGGTGTTCTTATTAAGCTCTTCCCCTTCATATGTACCAGCCACTGGTGGGCTAGCAAATACTCCAGTCCCTTCCCTGCTTCTCTGGATTTCCTTGATCATATCACTTCTTTGCTATTCCTTTATTATCTTTATTTCATGACTTGGGGCAGGTTTGCCTTTGCCTTTTAGATCTGGTGGGAGTTTGCTCCCTAATGTAGGTCTGCAGAATTCACTGGTTGCTATCAATGCTTCCCCCTTGCCCCTAGATGTCACTACCATATCGCCTAGCACCTTTGGCAGTTCGGGACACTTGTATATGGTGGGTGCCCATGAGCACAACAGGCTTTCATGGCTTGATTGCTGAGGATGTTTGCTTCCATATTTCCGAACCTATTACCCTGGTTCGCGAGGCGCTGGGCGATTGATTGCAGAAGGTCAATGGGCACCTCCTTTTTTGTTGACTGTCATAGCAGAGCCCTGGCTAATGAGTTTTGAGCATCTCTTATGGCTTTCAGATTAAGTTGGCCGAGTCTCTCTACTAGGTTCCTTTGCTTCTTCGATCTTTCTAAATACTTTTGGGGTGATTTCTAGGGCTCTTTCGATTGTTAATTCCAGTGTTTGTAAAAAGGAGGAAGTAAGATCTTCTGCCTCTTAGGTATCGACCTTTTGGCTGTTTGCTGGAGAGGTAGTTAAAGTGGAATTTGGGGTAGATAGCTTTTAATCCTTAATTGGGACTTCTTTTTTTTGCCATTTTGCACAAATTCGCGGACCGCGAATTCACAAATTTCGCTCATACTTAGACTTTAGGGTCTTGCTCGCTTCGCCAGTGAATCAGAGCTTTAGTGGAGTGGAGACCGTTTACCTTGTTTGGTGTCTCCCTGGTAATCTCTGGGTTAGGTGAGATCTTCCTGGGTGGTGTCAAGTCGTCCTTTTCATGGTGGGTGATGCAGCTGTTACCCTCATTCGCCCCTTGGTCCTGGTCATGCGCATCCCATTCCCATTCCCTGGGGCATGAGTGTGGCCTGCGTCTGGAGGCGGGATTGCTAAGAAAATGGGAGTCCTCAATGCTTTGGCTAGAGCCTAGGCTTAAGATTGTATGTATTGTTGCATCTTCACCCCCCACCAAGGGACTACCCAGGATTGTTACTTGACTACCAGGTGTTTTGAAGTATTGTGTTATGAGCCCTTGTTGGGGGTGCATTCACTGGGGGTTCTTCTTGCTTGAATGACAGGACAGTGCTCCTTGTAACCCTTTTTTGTGTGTGCTCAGTGATTTAGTTATCGCCAGTGTCGATTCCTTTGGGTCGAGAAGTCTTCTTTTTAAGCGCCTTGTTAATCGGGGAAGGAACAGAGAAATGTTGTAAAAAATTGGGTGGTGACCAGGTGCAGGAGCAGCGCTTGGCCTTTTAAAATGTGAGCCTAAAGTAGATTGCTCTTGATGTTATTGGCAACAAGGCTCACCTTGGCACTCCTGCTGGTCAATCTTTGCTTCCTTGTGTCCACCTCCTTCATTCTTTCCGCCTTCATGCCCCCCCGTGCCTGTGCAGCAAAATAGACACCTTTGGGATGGCTACGGTGGCTGCTGTGTAGTTACTTGCGCCTTTTAGGCATCTGTACCGCGACTAGTGAGGTAGGCAGGTTTTCCAATTCAGGCAAAGGACCAAAAACTCCCTCCAATGTTTCCGGCTGATCCTGCTGCCTCTTTGAGATAGCCAGAGGGAAATGTAGGTGGAGTACATGGTGGAGCAAATTGGGACACTCTGGGCTCCACAAGCCGCACCCAGACCATCTGGGCCGCCTTTGTGGGGCTTACTGGGGCACGCACTCAGTGCAGCACTCTAAGGCCACTAGGCTCGCTCGACCCCTTTCCGTCCCCAGTCACTCCGCAGCCTGATTGTCAGGCCCAAAAGGACACCGCAAAGATCCTCTGACACCGGGGCCACCGGGTTGCTCCCTTAGGGTTCGCACAGGACTCTCCCGCCTGGATGCCTGGAAACCTGGTCCTCGTCTGAGCCCTCCACAAGCCTGGTTGAAACTAGTCTGTGCACTCCTTGAGTCGTGACGAGCCGTGAACTCGGTTGTCCACCGGCTGCCAGGGAATCACCTTGTCGTCTCCAGCATCACTGCCGGCAATCTGCAATCATGTTGGAGGAGCTGGGGCACTGGCGTAACGAAACTCGAGGGGGCCTCCCTGCAAGGCACGTGAAGGGGCCCCCTCTGGGCTCAATCAGGAGCTCTGCAGCCAGAGTGGTGTGCTGAGGGGCCCCCCTGGAGCTTGGGGGATCCCCCCACACCACGGGGGCTGCAGGGGCCTGTGTTACACCCCTGAGCTGGGTGCTGGGCCGGGGACAGGGAGCGGCAGGCAGCTGCAGTGCGCTTGGCGTCCGAGGTGCGTTCAAGGTACGTGTGCGTGCGTCATCAGTTTCTCAGTGTCAGTGTATTCCCTGACTATCCCAGTTCCTGTCACTGTCCCAGGTCAGTGCATTCCCTGACTCTCACTGTCCCTGACCCAGTTTCAGTGTAATCCCAGACTCACTCTGTGCTTCTTCGTGCCCCAATGTCAGCGTATTCCCTGGTTTATACTGTCCCTGCCACAGTGCCAGTGTACACCCTGAGTCACACTGTGCCTGCCCCTGTCGGAATATCAGTGCATTCCCAGACTCACTGTGTGCTTCATCCTGCCGCGGTATCAGTGTATTAACTGACTGTCCCTGCCCTACCCCAGAGTCAGTGTATTCCCTGGTCCTCACTGTCCCTGCCCATTGTCAGTGTATCCTCTGACATTCTTCCTGCCCCAGAGTCAGTGTATTCCCTGGTCCTCACTGTCCCTGCCCATTGTCAGTGTATCCTCTGACATTCTTCCTGCCCCAGCGTCAGTGTATTCCCTGGTCCTCACTGTCCCTTCCCATTGTCAGTGTATCCTCTGCCATTCTTCCTGCCCCAGTGTCATTGTATTTCCTGACTCTCACTGTTCCTGCCCCAGGGTCAGTGTATTCCCTGACTATCACTGTACGTGTTCCTGCCCCAGGGTCAGTGCATCCATCACTCTCACTGTCCCTGCCACATTGTCAGTGTAATTCAAGATTGTATACTTCTTCCTTGCCCAGGGTTGGTGTATCCACTGATGTTCAGGAGCATCTTGGTTTGGCCGGGAGCAGAGTTCTGAGGGTCTTGGAAGCTGGTACACAAAGACGAAGAGGGCCGCATGAAAACACACTGCACAGGCAGACTTACAGGTAAGTACCGGGGATCTCCTTGTAGGGAAGACGTCACAATGGCTTGGGGACCATGGGAGCACAGCTGGTTAGTCAGTCCCCGGGGCCAGTGGGTTTGGGTGCAGAGTAAACAAGTCAGACGGGCATCGTGCATCTTCAAGTCCTTGCAGTCATGAGTAGGGAACTTAGGGAGGTTGTCTCTGGACAGCTGGCCACTCTGTAAGTGGATGTCGGGTGTCTTGACTAACCCTGGGCGTAGTGGGCGTAGTGGGGCTTCGCGGAGCTACGGGAAGTGGGCGAGAAACTACGCCCACCTCCGCACTCCGCGTAGCCCCACTACGCACCACAGGCCTCCCTCCCGCCCTCCCTAAATACTTTAAATTACATCTGTAAATGAATTAAAAGGCACTTACCTTGCCCGCCGCTGCCCGCCGCGTCTCCTCGGCACCCTCTCTTCATCGCCGCCGTCTTGGGTAATAATGCGCATGCGCGGGCGGCCGCACATGCGCATTTCTCGTGAGAAATGCGCATGCGCATTATTACCCAAGACGGAAGCGACGAAGAGAGCGAGCCCCGGGGACGCGGCGGGCAGCGGCGGGCAAGGTAAGTGCCTTTTAATTCATTTACATATGTAATTTAAAGTATTTAGGGCGGGCGGGAGGGAGGCGGGTGGCGGCCAGCTACGCTCCGTCTGCGGAGCGCGCGTAGTGCCGAATTCTACGCCTGCTACGCAAAATGCGTAGAAGCCGGCACTACGCACACTCCGTGCACGGAGCGTAGCCGCCCGCCCACCCTTAGTCTTTGACGTCTCTCGATGGGTGCTTGCTTCTGGTGCTTTGGGAGTTCGGTGTGTATTGTTCTTCTCAGTGTTTGCCGTTAGGGGTTTAGTACCCCAGGTACTGGTGAAGAGACAGATCTGACCTTCTAAAGCTGTTGTACCTTTTCTTGCTTCATTGCTGCGTAGAGGTCATCAGGAAGCAATAAGTTGACAAACTGGACACAATGTGTGTCAGTATATGCCCACTCTCACTGCCCCAGTGTCAGTGTATGCCCCCTCTTGAGGTTTTGTAATTCTCGAGTCTGACTCCATTTTGTTCTGTGCCACCATTTTGTGTTGCCCTCAGGTAGGCCTGTGAAGGTAGCCTGGCGAACAAAGTGACCTGGCCTTCTTAGTTCATGTATACATTAACTAGATTTCTTTTTGACTTTGAAATGAACTGTAAGAAACTGACCTCTTCACCTGAAACTGACCTCGCAAAGCCAATTTCCCTGATCGATCTTTGTTTGAGATTGCAAATCAATGTTCAGAACATCGTTAACTTTTAGTTTCCTTGCACATGCCTTATCTTGTTCAGCATCTGTTACTGTTTCTTTTTTACGTTTCTTCATTACAAGGGTTATGCTTTCAATTATAGGTTTGTCCGGCGTGTGGAGATTGAATTTGGGACATTCCTAATAATTAACTTTTGGGTTGGGATACTGTAAATTGAGTTTTTGTTATGTGATACTTTGTTTGAAAATGTACCTTATTGGCTAGAATTTTGTGCAGTGGGTGTACATTTATAAAGTGAATATTGGGTATAAAAGGAGACGTCTCGCCTTAGTAAATTGAGTAAGCATGGGTGAATTTTGTGAATCTGGCATTCGCAAATTTGCGGATTTGCGAACTCGCAATCCGCAAAATCCGCGAATTCTCGCGAATTTGCGGATTTTTTTTGTGTTCGCAGGGATTTCTGACAGTTCGCGAGGGTTTTGTACCAGTTCGCAATTGCGAACTTACATGTCGGCTCGCAACGGTCGCGATTATGTTGTTTCTATGTCTGGTTCATCATCACAGGTTGCCAGCACCCTCTGTTTCACCACTGCCACCCTCTGTTTCACCCATGCCACCCTCTGGTACATCAATGCCACCCTCTGGTTCATCATCACTGTAGATTATGGGGGGAAAAAGCAAGCACACCTGCCCTGCTTCAACTGACATGAATTAATTTGGGGCTGATTTATTAATGTGTCACTGTTTTAAAATTCCAGTCTGGCACCTGCTTCCTTATCTGTAATTTGCTTTCTGTTGCAGTGCAAATTTTTTTCCAGGACCTTTGTGGCCTACTTGTAGCTATTCTATGAGCCTGCTGTGAGGGTCAGAGCAGGGTCATACAATTGTTGCAACTAGCAACTGAACTCTGGAGGGGCCCCAGTCAGGAAGCACTACAGGGAATGGTTACTAATGATGAGTTTGAACTTTTGCACCTGCTGAATGCTTTCATTTTTGCAAAACTCGGTTTTCTGCAGAACAGCATTACAGCAACTGTAATGCCCCAAACAAGCTTACTTGTGAAAGTTGATTTCTAATCCAAAAGTGATCCAAAGAAAGTCAAAAGGCCTCAAATCCAAGAAAGTGCAGGCAAATGTCAACCTGAGGAGTTATTCTGATAAAAATTATCATTCTCAGAAGGTCTATGCTGCTTCCTAGTGGATTTCTTGTGCAGAATTGCAAATTTTGTAATTTCGCGAGTGCGAGATTGTTGCTGCCCGCCGCACCTACATGTTCGCAATTGCGAACTTACGCCGCACGCCGCAAAATTGCATCACCAAGAAAAAAAAATCCGCTGCGAACGAATTTGCGGATTTTTGGTAAATTCGCGAGCGTTCGCGGATCGCGAATTTACCGAAAATCCGCAAAATCCGCGAGCGGAACGGATTTTCCGCCCATGCTTAAAATTGAGCAGTCTCCTGAGAATTTACACTGTGATGTATTTATAGGATCACTGTTACTAGCTGCAGCTAATAAACTTGGTCTCTGATGCCATCCAGAAGTATTCCGTGTCTCTGTATACCAAGACAGGTGAACTCGAAGATCTTAGGCGTGCCCCTGACGCCGCTGGGTTAAACCCCGGTTCTTCAACTGGCGCCCAAAGTGGGGCGACTTCAGCGGTACTGGTCCAAGCCTGAAGATTGTGAGGAGCCCCGTGGGGAAATTCTGGAGGACGGCCGCCACTTCATCGACCCCTGCATGTCGACGTGGACCGAAGGTTTTTTTTCTGCGAGGCTTCCCCTTTCCGACGGCTGCGAAGGACAGCTGCCCTGACTGGGGCCCTGTCTTGGACCCTCTTGTGATGATTTGTAAGGCGAGACGTTAGACGATCTTCTGGTGGCGTGACAGACATTTTGGTTAAGTATAAGTGGGTCGCTCCCACGACTTTGTTTTGTTTCTTGGTTTTGATTCGGCCATTGCAATAGTCGAAGCCGAGAGGTTTGTATATTTGCGAGTGTATCATTTTTGATAACCCCTTGAAGTTTGAAGCAAGACTAGTGAGCTAAAAGATGCCTGGTTTTAGCAAATTTAGGAAATGGTTTTGTTGTAGTTGAAATAGGGATTCCCGATTGGAGGACTCGTGTCCGATACCTCCGGTTGGAACTCCAACTTATGAACTCTATTCAAAGCATGGTGTAGGTCCCATTACCTTTAATGAAGTATGGGTCCGTTATACAAGGAAAGATGGTGTTTTACGATGGCCCCAACATGGTAGTTTTGAATCAGATGTTTTAGATAACCTAGAAGTTGCGCTATTTAAGAAGACAGCCCGGCCGGTAATGTTTGACTCTTTCCGCCTTTGGCGTAAGGAAGCCAAACAGCGAGAAATTAAGCAAGTTAAGAGAGATAGGAAGGAAAGGAATATATCGGTAATGCAAGCTGCTAGGCAGTTTAAGGAAGATGAAGAAGATCGTGCGATTGAAGTGTCAGATAGACAACATTGCATGGCCATTGACATATGTTATCCGGCTTTGCCACCCCCCCTTTCAAATGTGACTGAAGACCCTGAAAAGGATCCTTTGTTGTCACATTTACTGAGATTACCACCCCCTTATGTGCAGGGTGCTACTGCACCTCCGTTACCTCCAGTTGTTGCACCCCTTGTTGTCGTGCAACCCCCTGTTGTTGTTCAGCCACCCGTTGCTTCACAGGTGGTTCTTCCTCCCCCGGCGCAGCCCCCCCAGGGCCGCCAGCCTTGCCACCAGCCTTGCCTCAAACTCCTTTGCCTTACACTCCTTTATCTTCGACTTCTCTTATTTCTGCCCCTACATCTCTGTTGCCTCAAAACACTTTGTCTCCTGTCCTCATGTCAACTTCTTCTCCTTCTGCTCCGCAACGAATGACTGAGACTGTCACTAGTCTTTTGTCTCCTTTCTTTGGGTCACTGAATATGACCCCTGTTTCTGAACGTAAGCAGAGACGTAGTCAGCTCCCTGGTCCCGAAGAGCGGGCAGTGTTAGATCTCCTTGCTCGTAGATGGGTTTCGAATACCTCCAAGTGCAGTCCGCAGTGGGAGGCACCAAAACAAAGGTATGTTTTTGATGTCATGTGTACCTTCCTTCATCAGGAGTGGGAAGATAATGAGTTGGGTTCAATTCCATTGGAATTGCTTAATGTTCAGTCTGAATTTGCTAAAGGGACGATAGTGGGTTCCGATGTTGAGGAAGCGGTAGAGACACTACTCACTTTTAGGTCTAGACTTCCACCTCAGACATTGTTCGAACCTGACCCTTCTGTTAGGAGAAAAGTGAAGCAGTATCCTATGAGAGAGGTTCCCCCTGTATGGAGAGAGGCAATTGTGGCTGATGCCGCTCATGGTATTGCGGCTGTACCGGCTCATTTTCAGCGAGTGTGGGTGCATGTCCCTTGGAAGAGAGCTAAGGTCCTGGCTCTTAAGCAGACCTTGCCTGACCCCCGTAAAAATTCTGCTGGTTCTCAGACAGTTGATGCGTGTGTTATGAATTTAGCTGACATAGATATGTTGATGGGTAATGTAGTTCCTCAACCCTTGTGGGCGAAGATCCGTCACGAGGATCACGTGCCAGAGTGAGGAGATACGTGGGTTAATATTACTGCTGCAGATGGTCGGCAGGTAGGAGGTGCCAAACCTGAACCCTTAGTTGCAGAACTACCTGGTAGGATTATTAATTTAAGGAAAACTATGATGCCTCCTCTGCGGGTGAATTGGGACAAGTTAGCAGCATGCAAACAAAAGAAAGACAAGAGTGTGTCTGATTTCTTCACTAGGTTTGAGGAAACATTCATTGATCATAGTGGTCAGGACATGAGTACAGAAGGTGGTCAGAGGTTGTTTGTAGAAAAGTTTGTTTTTAATTTACTTCCTGAACTTTCTAATAAGTTAAATGACTCTGAGAGTTCATGGGCTGTTTCTTCTTCGGCCCAGATATTGGCTAGTGCACAATACTATGAGAATAGAGATAAAGATGAGAAGGATAAAGTAGAGAAGAAGACTAGAAAATTAAAAACGAAAGTTCTTCTGCAGCAGGCTTATCCGCCTCGCCCTAATCAGCGTCAGTTTCAGCAACCTTCCCAGTTTCAGAAAACCCACAGTTTCAGAAACTGTTGCAGAAGTCAGAGTCTTTTGCTTCGCGACTCCCGCTAGGCCCTAATCAGTGTGCTTATTGTAAAGAAGAAGGTCACTTCAAGAATAGTTGCCCGATCTTGCTACAGCGTGCGAATGGTATGTGTGGTGGTTCCCAACAAGTAACTAGGGGTAGGGGACATGGTACGTTTCCCCAGAATGAGCGTTCCTTTTCCCCTCAGAATTCTATGAATTATTTTGACCAATTGAATGTTCCGACCGTCCAGTCCGCTCAGTACTACACTGATGAATATTATGTTGGAAGTGAGAGTGCTGGTTTTAATGATAGTTAGGACAGCCATGGACAAAGGGAGGGAGTAGTGTCAGTTACAGTAGACCAGAGTGGACCGTATGTTAAAGTGATTACATCAGGTGTGGCAGAACCTTTTCTTTTGGATACTGGTGCAGCAAAGAGTTCTATCATGCACTCTAAACTCCCTGGCGCACATTTGTCTGGCTTGACCAATATTTCAGTAGGATTTTCTGGCGCCCCAGTTCGTAACCCGGTTTGTTGTCCGTTGCCCCTTTCTATTGGTCCCTATGAATTGGAGGCTCCCCTTATTCTAACGACTGGCTGTGGTGAGAATCTGTTGGGTTTGGACTTGTTGAAAAGATTGCATGCAACATTACATTGTTCTCCTTCGGGAGTACATCTTACGGTGGGTAAGAAAGTGATTTCTTCGATGTATCTGTCTAAGGATCGCCTTCCACTGGAACTGCGTTCTCTTCCTGATACACTTTGGTCTACAGGTCCCAATGATGTTGGTCTCTTGCAAATTCCACCCTACGTTGTTACCCTTAAGTTGAATGCTAAATTACCTCGCATTCCTCAGTACAAAATTTCCAGTGAAGGGGAAAGAGCTCTTTTTGCGATTATCTATGATTTGGTTGAGAAAGGTGTGGTTGAAGAAACGAGAGGTAATGTGTGTAACAGTCCTGTTCTGCCTGTCCTTAAGCGTACTGACTCTTCTCAGCCACCTGTTTATCGGTTTGTGATCGACCTTCGAGAGGTCAATAAGATCGTTGTGCCACAGTTTCCTGTTGTCCCGGACATTACTGCTTTATTGACTATGATCCCTGCCTCAGCTGCTTGGTTTTCTGTTATTGATCTGAAGAACGCTTTCTTCAGTATTCCGATTGCTGAGGAAAGTAGGGATATTTTTGGCTTCTCTTTAGGAGGCCGCAGTTTTCGGTTTAAGCGCGCTCCTCAAGGTTATTGTGAGAGTCCCTCCATTTATAGTCAGGCTTTGAAAACTCAACTTGATACTCTTACATTGCCTTCTGGCGCTACTCTTATCCAGTATGTTGATGATCTGTTGGTTGCTGCTGATGATGAAGAGATTTGTAAAGAAGTTACTCTTTCTTTGTTGCGACATCTGTCTGACCTTCATCATAAAGTGTCACCTTCTAAGTTGCAGAATTGCCGCCAAGAAGTGACCTACTTAGGTCATCTCTTGTCGAAGGAGGGAAGGCGATTGCCCAAATGACTGTGCCATGCACACAGAGAGAGGTGCGTGCCTTCTTAGGTATCACCTCGTATTGTAGACAGTGGATTCCGAATTTTTCTTTGCTAGCGAAACCTTTGTTGAACTTACTCTTAAGGACACACCACACCCTCTTCCTTGGTCTGACGAATGTCAGAAGAGTTTTTCTGAATTGCGTGATGCATTGTGTTCTGCTCCGGTGTTGGGTACCCCCGACTACAGTAAACCTTTTACACTTTATGTACACGAGAGAGAAGGTTGTGCGTTGTCAGTGTTGACGCAACAATTTGGAGACAAGCAGCGCCCATGTGCGTATTTTTCTGCCACTTTAGATCCGGTAGCTAGGGCGTTGCCTGGTTGTCTAAGAGCTACAGCGGCAGCGGCTGTTTCTATCCGACAGTCTGCTGGTTTGGTATTCGATAATACATTGATTGTGATGGTCCCACATGCAGTGGATACCCTATTGAATAGAACGAAGACTCAACATCTTACCAGTGCGCGTTTGTCAGGTTATGAGTTGACGCTTTTGGCTAGTCATGTGCACATCAAGCAGTGCAACACATTGAATCCAGCTACATTGTTGCCTATTTTTGTAGAGATAGATGCTCAGGAACAGCATGACTGTTTTCTCCGGACAGAGGAGGAAACGAAGGGTAGAGTTGATCTGAAAGATACTCCTTTTTCGAATCCTGATGGTACCCTATGGGTAGATGGTTCATGCTTTAAGCTTCCGAATGGAGAGACGACTGCAGCATATGCTGTCACAACTTTGCACACGATTGTTAAAACAGCACGTATTGCACAGAATTCAGCGCAAGCAGCAGAGTTGATAGCATTGACTAGAGCGCGTGTGTTGTCAAAAGGAAAGAGAGTGAATGTTTATACTGATAGCCAATACGCATTTGGTGTGGTTCACAGTTTTGGTCGCTTGTGGAAAGAGAGAGGATTTCTTACTTCCCATGGTACGAAAATTCAGCATGGACAATTAGTGAGTGAACTTCTTGAATCACTTACTTTGCCGACCCAAATTGCGATAGTGGAGTGTAGTGCGCATAAGAAGGTTACGGATGATGTGGGTCGAGGGAATGCGTTTGCAGATGAAGTAGCGAGAGAAACGGCGAAAGATGTGACGAGTCGGATGTATGTTGCAGGTCCTGCCAGATGGGTTGTGGAAGAAGAAATGTGTGAAGATACAACAGAAAGCGTGATGATGATTCAGGCAGAAGCTACTGAGAAACAATTGAGTATGTGGAGAGAGAGTACGGGAATGTTGGATTCAACAGGCTGTTGGGTTGAGTTGTCAGAGCACCAGCGATGGTTGTTGCCAGATGCATATGTTCTTCCGGTGGTTACTATGGCTCATGGGTTGGCTCACATTAGTTCAAAAGGGATATGTAAGTTTTTGGCTCCGGTATGGCAGAATGGTGGAATTCCTAGGTGTGCTGAGAATTTGGTTAAACACTGCAAGATTTGCTTGATGCATAATCCTGGAAAGGAAACCCCAACTCCAGCGGGTCATTTTGCTCCTCCAACGTATGCGTTCGAGGTGCTGCAGATATTTTACATTCATATGAAAAGATGCAATAACTTGAAGTATATCCTTGTGGTTGTTTGTGCCTTTTCCAGATGGATAGAGGCCTACCCCCTAAAGGATAATACTGCCTTGTCTACAGCCACGGTTTTGCTCAAAGAATTCTTTCCCAGATATGGCTTGCCGAGGATGGTATGGAGTGATAATGGAAGTGAATTTGTGGGTCAGATTATGAAGAAAGTATGTGCGGGTCTGGGTATTAAACAGAAATTTCACGCTGCGAATCACCCCAGTCAGCAGGTCTGGTCGAGTGCTATAATGGCACTCTGAAGCTGAAGTTGGCCATGGTGCAAGCGAGCTCTGGTCTTACATGGCCCGATGCCTTACCATTGGCACTTTTGTCCACGAGAACGACAGTACATTCTCGCGTGGGACTTAGCCCATACGAGATTGTTTTTGGACGTCCGGAGAATGTCTGGGTGTGCCGAGGCCTAAGAAGTACAGTGATATTGAGTACCCTATGTTGGTTGACGACTTACATGATTTGACTGCTAAATTGTGTGTTTTTCACCAACAGGTCCATGATACTCTGCCTTCAGTTTATGCAGACGCAGGCCACACGATTCGACTTGGCGACTGGATTCTAACCAAGAATTTCCAGAGGTCAAAGAACTTGGAGCCAAGATGAACCGGTCCAAACCAAGTCCTGTCATCAACTCGGACTGCTATTAAGTTGTTCGGCAAGAAAAACTGGGTACATGGTACCCATTGCAAGAAGATACCTTTGCCCTTACCGTACGATAAGTGGGTCCGGGAAGGTGTTGCCGATTCAGAGAGTGAAAGGGTTCCGGGATTTGTACCTTTTAGCGATGGACATCTGGAATGGACTCAGTCAGAACGTGCGGATGATGAAGTCTTGCAAGAAGCTGTGCCGCCGTGTTTGAGACTTGATACTACGCACCCAGAGACACTCTTTCAGGACCGAACTATGCCTGGTAAAGAACGCTACAAATTAAGGTCTAAAAAGGACAAATAAAATCCGAATTTTTTTGTGAATTACACTCTTTCAGACAAGAGACTGTTTTTCTTTTTTCTTTTTCGAACCACCATTCGGGTTCAGCTGCAGGGTCGCAGTATAAGACTTAAGGGGTGGCCCGCGTATTGACGAAAGGTGTGCGGTTCTAGGGACGTCAAGGACGCCAGGACACACACTTGAGTGAAGAAGGAAAATTGCCGCGAGCAGCACGTTAAAGGATGGAGTCTGTTGTAACTGAAAGAGAGGTTGAGAGAATAGATCTTAAGACAAGATTTTGTACATTGATACATAGCAAATGTTATTGTGCGTTTTTAAGTATCACGTTAGCTTGTGTGGGTTGGACTGTCTATGCTACACAACAGACATCTGCACCCACCTCCCAACCTCACTACTGTTTCTTTGCACCAGTTTTATACGTTGCCTGAACATGAACAGACAAGGAGATCAGAATTTGTCAACAACTCGTTCATACAGTTGTTACATCAGCATCAGTTAGTAGTAAATATCACTATTTGTTGGGTTTGTGGTCTTATGCCTCATACGACATATAAAGGTATGCCATATTTGGTTTTGCCTTTTTCTTTTAATGGGTCTGTGTGGGCTTTTCAGACCATGTTTATCTATGCAAATGAGGTACGCCCCTTACGTTTCCTTAAAGATAACTCGAGCAATAGTGCCTTGATAAGGGGAATAGTAGCTATGATCCGAGATATTGATGTATATAATGCTATCCCTAAGGATGAGGTGCAGGCTTACATTGGTTGGAACGTGACTGGATATAGTACCAGCTTGACAGAGAAGGAGGGACGAAAAAGGTCTCCCCCTATTTGGATTGTACCCTACCGAGGCCATTTTTGTTTGCAAGGTAATGGTCGGAATCCGAAAGCTCAGCTAGGTAAGAGTGTGTGTGCTCAAACCTATGTCTATTCATCTCGGACTTCTCCACCGTTTGTGCCAGCTAAAGGCACGTATTTTGTTTGTCATGACAGAGCCTACACATGGTTGCACCCTGATTTTTCAGGAACGTGTTATGTGGCGTTTCTGCTTCCCGCTACATACACTACTGCTTCAGACTATCAGAACGAGATATGGTAGAGGTGTCTTCAATCAGGAAGATACTGCAGCACACGAAGTAGGAGATTTCTTCAAGGGCTTCCTGCCCTTTTGGGGTTCTATGATCAATAGTAGGCATATTCGACAGCTTGTCCGCGTTGTTGAAGCTACTATTAATGAGACAGCAGGTGCTCTTAGTAATGTTACAGCTGAGCTTCAAGCGGACCGCCTTATGACTTTGCAGAACCGTATGGTATTAGACATCATACTTGCATATCGAGGAGGAGTATGTAAATTGATTGGATCCAGTTGCTGTGTTTACATACCAGATAATGCCCCTACAGTGTACCAAGCCATCTCTAGGTTGTATAAAATCTCTGAGTCTATCCATGTAGATGAAGGAGACTGGTTATTGACGGGATGGTTTTGGGGACTGCTGTCCAAATGGGGATGGAAGACTCTGACATTCCTTGGTATGGTTTTAACCATCCTTTTCTCTTGTTGTCTTTGCATCCAGTGTGGTCCCGCCATTTGTAGTCTTTGTGCTACTATGTCTGTCCCGAGAGAAGTAGGGAATAATAAGATGATGCTACAGCAACACCTTGATGACCTAATGAATATCGATATAGACCTAGATTCAGATTAACATGAGTCTTAAGTTATTGCCTACGTAATGGCAAAAGGAGGGTCTGAGGTTTTGTAATTCTCGAGTCTGACTCCATTTTGTTTTGTGCCACCATTTTGTGTTGCCCTCACGTAGGCCTGTGAAGGTCACCTGGCGAACAAAGTGGCCTGGCCTTCTTAGTTCATGTATACATTAACTAGGTTTCTTTTTGACTCTGAAATGAACTATAAGAAACTGACATCTTCACCTGAAACTGACCTCACAAAGCCAATTTCCCTGATCGATCTTTGTCTGAGATTGCCAATTAATGTTCAGGACATTGTTAACTTTTAGTTTCCTTGCACATGCCTTATCTTGTTCAGCATCTGTTACTGTTTCTTTTTTATGTTTCTTCATTACATGGGTTATGCTTTCAATTATAGGTTTGTCCGGCTTGTGGAGATTGAATTTGGGACATTCCTAATAATTAACTTTTGGGTTGGGATACTGTAAATTGAGTTTTTGATATGTGATACTTTGTTTGAAAATGTACCTTATTGACTAGAATTTTGTGCTGTGGGTGTACATTTATAATGTGAATATTGGGTATAAAAGGAGACGTCTCGCCTTAGTAAAATGAGCAGTCTCCTGAGAATTTACACCGTGATGTATTTCTAGGATCACTGTTACTAGCTGCAGCTAATAAACTTGGTCTCTGATGCCATCCAGAAGTATTTCGTGTCTATGTATACCAAGACAGGTGAACTCGAAGATCTTAGGCGTGCCCCTGACGCCGCTGGGTTAAACACCGGTTCTTCACTCTCACTGCCCTAGTGTCTGTGTATTCCCACTCTGACTGCCCTAGTGCCCGTATATGCCCACTCTCACTGCCCAAGTGTCAGTGTATGCCCACTCTCACTGCCCTAGTGTCAGTATATCCCCAGACTCACACTGCACCAACGTCAGTATATCCCCAGACTCTCACTGCCCTAGTGTCAGTGTATCCAAGCTCTCACTGCCTTAGTTTCAGGATATGCCCACTCTCACTGCTTTAGTGTCAGTATATGCCCCCTCTCACTGCCCCAGTGTCAGGATATGCCCACTCTCACTGCCCTAGTGTCAGGATATACCCACTCTTGCTGCTCCAGTGTGGGTATATGCCCACTCTCACTGCCCCAGTGTCAGTGCATGCCCACTCTCACTGCCCTAGTGTCAGTATATCCCCAGACTCTCACTGCCCTAGTGTCAGTATATGCCAGCTCTCACTGCCCCAGCGTCAGTGTATGCCCACTTTCGCCACCCGGGTGATTAATGTATCTCCAGAGTCACTGCCCAGTCAGTGTGTGCCCACTCTCACCGCCTTAGTGTCAGGATATGCCCACTCTCACTGCCTCAGTGTGAGTGCATGCCCACTCTCACTGCCCTAGTGTCAGTGTATGCCCACTCTCTCTGCCCCAGTGTCAGTGTATGCCCACTCTCTCTGCCCCAGTGTGAGTGTATGCCCACTCTCTCTGCCCCAGTGTCAGTGTATGCCCACTCTCTCTGCCCCAGTGTTGGTATATGCCCACCCTCACTGCCCCAGTGTCAGTGTATGCCCAGACTCTCACTGCCCCAGCGTCAGTGTATACCCAGACTCTCACTGTCCCAGTGTCAGTGTATCCCCACACTCTCACTGCCCCAATGTCAGTGTATGCCCACACTCTCACTGCCCCAGTGTCTGTGTATGCCCAGACTCTCACTGCCTCAGTGTCAGTGTATGCCCACTCTCTCTGCCCCAGTGTCAGTGTATGCCCACTCTCACTGCCCCAGTGTCGGTATATGCCCACTCTCACTGCCCCAGTGTCAGTGCATGCCCACTCTCACTGCCCTAGTGTCAGTGCATGTCCACTCTCACTGCCCCAGTGTCAGTGTATCCCCAGACTCTCACTGCTTGATGTGTATGCCCACTCTCTCTGCCCCAGTGCCGGTATATGCCCACTCTCACTGCCCCAGTGTCAGTGTATGCCCAGACTCTCAATGCCCCAGTGTCAGTGTATGCCCACTCTCTCTGCCCCAGTGTCAGTGTATGCCCACTCTCTCTGCCCCAGTGTCAGTGTATGCCCACTCTCTCTGCCCCAGTGTCAGTGTATGCCCACTCACTGCCCCAGTGTCGGTATATGCCCACTCTCTCTGCCCCAGTGTCAGTGTATGCCCACTCTCTCTGCCCCAGTGTCAGTGTATGCCCACTCTCTCTGCCCCAGTGCCGGTATATGCCCACTCTCACTGCCCCAGTGTCAGTGTATGCCCAGACTCTCAAATCCCCAGTGTCAGTATATGCCCACACTCTCACTGCCCCAGTGTCTGTGTATGCCCACTCTCTCTGCCCGAGTGTCGGTATATGCCCACTCTCACTGCCCCAGTGTCAGTGTATCCCCACACTCTCACTGCCCTAGTGTCAGTATATGCCAGCTCTCACTGCCCCAGTGTCAGTGTATGCCCAGACTCTCAGTGCCCCAGTGTCAGTATATCCCCAGACTCTCACTGCCCTAGTGTCAGTATATGCCAGCTCTCACTGCCCCAGCGTCAGTGTATGCCCACTTTCGCCACCCGGGTGATTAATGTATCTCCAGAGTCACTGCCCAGTCAGTGTGTGCCCACTCTCACAGCCTTAGTGTCAGGATATGCCCACTCTCACTGCCTCAGTGTGAGTGCATGCCCACTCTCACTGCCCTAGTGTCAGTGTATGCCCACTCTCTCTGCCCCAGTGTCAGTGTATGCCCACTCTCTCTGCCCCAGTGTCAGTGTATGCCCACTCTCTCTGCCCCAGTGTCAGTGTATGCCCACTCTCTCTGCCCCAGTGTTGGTATATGCCCACCCTCACTGCCCCAGTGTCAGTGTATGCCCAGACTCTCACTGCCCCAGCGTCAGTGTATCCCCAGACTCTCACTGTCCCAGTGTCAGTGTATCCCCACACTCTCACTGCCCCAATGTCAGTGTATGCCCACACTCTCACTGCCCCAGTGTCTGTGTATGCCCAGACTCTCACTGCCTCAGTGTCAGTGTATGCCCACTCTCTCTGCCCCAGTGTCAGTGTATGCCCACTCTCACTGCCCCAGTGTTGGTATATGCCCACTCTCACTGCCCCAGTGTCAGTGCATGCCCACTCTCACTGCCCTAGTGTCAGTGCATGTCCACTCTCACTGCCCCAGTGTCAGTGTATCCCCAGACTCTCACTGCTTGATGTGTATGCCCACTCTCTCTGCCCCAGTGCCGGTATATGCCCACTCTCACTGCCCCAGTGTCAGTGTATGCCCAGACTCTCAATGCCCCAGTGTCAGTGTATGCCCACTCTCTCTGCCCCAGTGTCAGTGTATGCCCACTCTCTCTGCCCCAGTGTCAGTGTATGCCCACTCTCACTGCCCCAGTGTCGGTATATGCCCACTCTCTCTGCCCCAGTGTCAGTGTATGCCCACTCTCTCTGCCCCAGTGTCAGTGTATGCCCACTCTCTCTGCCCCAGTGCCGGTATATGCCCACTCTCACTGCCCCAGTGTCAGTGTATGCCCAGACTCTCAATGCCCCAGTGTCAGTATATGCCCACACTCTCACTGCCCCAGTGTCTGTGTATGCCCACTCTCTCTGCCCGAGTGTCGGTATATGCCCACTCTCACTGCCCCAGTGTCAGTGTATCCCCACACTCTCACTGCCCTAGTGTCAGTATATGCCAGCTCTCACTGCCCCAGTGTCAGTGTATACCCAGACTCTCAGTGCCCCAGTGTCAGTATATGCCCACACTCTCTCTGCCCCAGTGTCAGTGTATCCCCACACTCTGTGCCCCAGTGTGAGTGTATGCCCACTCTCTCTGCCCCAGTGTCAGTATATGCCCACTCTCTCTGCCCCAGTGTCAGTGTATGCCCACCCTCACTGCCCCAGTGTCAGTGTATGCCCACCCTCACTGCCCCAGTGTCAGTGTATGCCCAGACTCTCACTGCCCCAGTGTCAGTGTATGCCCACTCTCACTGCCTCAGTGTCAGTGTATCCCCACACTCTCACTGCCCCAATGTCAGATTATGCCCACACTCTCACTGCCCCAGTGTCTGTGTATGCCCAGACTCTCACTGCCTCAGTGTCAGTGTATGCCCACTCTCTCTGCCCCAGTGTCAGTGTATGCCCACTCTCACTGCCCCAGTGTCAGTGTATGCCCAGACTCTCAATGCCCCAGTGTCAGTATATGCCCACACTCTCACTGCCCCAGTGTCTGTGTATGCCCACTCTCTCTGCCCGAGTGTCGGTATATGCCCACTCTCACTGCCCCAGTGTCAGTGTATCCCCACACTCTCACTGCCCTAGTGTCAGTATATGCCAGCTCTCACTGCCCCAGTGTCAGTGTATGCCCAGACTCTCAGTGCCCCAGTGTCAGTATATGCCCACACTCTCTCTGCCCCAGTGTCAGTGTATCCCCACACTCTCAGTGCCCCAGTGTGAGTGTATGCCCACTCTCTCTGCCCCAGTGTCAGTATATGCCCACTCTCTCTGCCCCAGTGTCAGTGTATGCCCACCCTCACTGCCCCAGTGTCAGTGTATGCCCACCCTCACTGCCCCAGTGTCAGTGTATGCCCAGACTCTCACTGCCCCAGTGTCAGTGTATGCCCACTCTCACTGCCCCAGCGTCAGTGTATCCCCAGACTCTCACCGTCCCAGTGTCAGTGTATCCCCACACTCTCACTGCCCCAGTGTCAGTGTATGCCCACTCTCACTGCCCCAGTGTCAGTGTCAAGTCAAGTCAAAGAATTTATATAGCGCACTGCATACCCAGAGGGTCTCTCTCTGCCCCAGTGTCAGTGTATGCCCACTCTCACTGCCCCAGTGTCTGTGTATGCCCAGACTCTCATTGCCCCAGTGTCAGTGTATGCCCACTCTCACTGCCCCAGTGTCAGTGTATGCCCCCTCTCTCTGCCCCAGTGTCAGTATATGCCCACACTCTCACTGCCCCAGTGTCTGTGTATGCCCACTCTCTCTGCCCGAGTGTCGGTATATGCCCACTCTCACTGCCCCAGTGTCAGTGTATCCCCACACTCTCACTGCCCTAGTGTCAGTATATGCCAGCTCTCACTGCCCCAGTGTCAGTGTATACCCAGACTCTCAGTGCCCCAGTGTCAGTATATGCCCACACTCTCTCTGCCCCAGTGTCAGTGTATCCCCACACTCTCAGTGCCCCAGTGTCAGTGTATCCCCAGATTCTCACTGTCCCAGTGTGATATCAGGCCGAGTCTGCCCGGTGTGGTGCTTGCATCTCTTGCCTGTGGTAAGAGTCTCACCTCAGTCGCTCTCCCCCCGTCCAGGGTCACTGCCCTAGTGTTGGCGCTCATCCTATGTCGGTATCTTTGTCCAGGTATCCACGTGCTTGGACAGTGACAAACACGGTCCAGTCATACGCGAGGCATTCAGCCGAAATACAGCGCATGGAAACCCATCTGTGCGAGACTGAAGCGCAGTGGACGCGCTCTTTACTTCCACTGATTTTGAAGGACCCAACAAGTCTCTGCCCTGGGAACTTCACCGGCCATCTCGTGGATGGCAAAACAAGGAAATGGCACGAAGTTTTTTGGGGACTGTATTCCAAATTAAATTAATTCTTCCAGGCCCTAGAGATGGTGGTGGTCTAAACAGAGCCAGTCCCTGTCCCCTGCCGCCCCCCACTCATGGAACCAATATCACTGTGCCAGGTACCCCACAAGAGGGGGGGGGGGGTCAAGTGCTAGAACACATATGCTCGTGCACCCAGGAGTGCGCGCACAGCACCTCCTTGAGCACACCCTGGAACCCACTGAAGGCGAGACACCCATTCCTCGTGCCATCCGGAAGAGCTCGAGGTTCTGCAGCAAGGGGCCCCCCAAAGCCTGCTCTACCCGCAGTGTAGGGTGGGGGACCTGCCCTCAAGCCTAGTTATTGTGCGGTGCTCGTTGGTTGCATTTTCACCAGTGCCGGCTTGACCTAGGAAACACCTACCCTCGGGTGAGACCTACCTCAACACCTGAGACTGTTGCATGTTTGCGTCATGTATGCTCCCTTGCACGTGCTGTATGCATTGACACCGGATGTTGCGTGGCCGATGCTCTATGCAGCACACACCCACATGCCACACCCGGTGCCCATGCATACAGCTCTAGTACCTGCAGCAGCCTGCCGCCCCACCCGAAAACATGTTCTGGGTCTGCCAAGATAAAAACAAGCATTGGCAAAGCCAACAGGCCTCACTTTGATGTGAGGTGTAAACTCATCAATTCACATACACTGCTTTCATGCATAAATGCAGTTTGGCACAAGAAGCCAGCACTGTTGGCCTGAACAACAGCACGATGCGGTGGATCGAAGCCTGCATGGAGGTCCAGGGAGCAAACGATCGGGAGCCAAGAGGCGTGCTAGCCAGAACCAAACCCTAAACATTCCATGGTCCTGGGTGTGGCGAGTCGAAGGGGCGAGATCCACCTGGGTTCTATGTAGCCCCTGTGTACCAGCATCATGGGCACCGCCACCGCGTTTCCTTTTTTTAACCTACAGGCAGGGCCACTGAAATTATCCGATTCTATCGCATAATTATGGCTTTTTGCCACATAATCCAGCATCTGCTGGCTGCACAATCTGCAGATTAACACAAAAAAACAGTTTCTCGCTCAAACGTTACTAAAAACGCAGCGCTGGGGAAGGCCCTTTTAGAAACAGTTACCTTGTCATTTTAATGGGCTTTCTTCTATATGGAGTTGTTAAACTAAGTAGGTGAAACCTTAGCGGAGACAGTATTTACTGGTGTAAAAAATGACAAAATAATTAATACATTATGCCGAATAATTTACCTTTTTATGCCGCAAAATGTAGCCAGCTCTGCCGCATAATCTAGTGCTGCCCTGTCTCCCAATGGCGCTGCCTAAACGTGACTGGTTACTAGTGGGTAAAGTGACGCACTGCTACCAGAGTGCCCTTGTCACCTAAAAGTGTTACTAGGCACCTGGGGCTCTCCAGAAAGGTTCTCCTCAACTGCTGTTCCCCCAGCGCTTCCTAGACACTAACAGACGGAACCTAGTAGCGCCCTGAAGCAGTTACTTCTATAGCACTTTGTACCAGTCGATATGTGTGGGCAATGTCTGGCATTAGCAAAGACCTATTGATTTTTACTAAAAGTCTGCACACATTCTTTCAAGCAGCCCTCTTTAAACATTAGATTGCATTTGTTTTGCAGCAACCCACCAACACGGGGGGGGGAAAGCCCACTGTAGCCATAGGTTTTATCCTAAGCGAGTGACGTCATTCAGTCGAAAAAAAATATGGCCGCTCACAGAAAGTAGTCCTCTCTAGAGTAGGGATTTGAGAGGCATTGTATACCTTTATCCCAAAAGTTTATTAAAAAAAACCGAAGCAATAGTATATATATATATATATATATATTTTTTTTTTTTTTTTTTTTTACTTATGGTCATGTTCTTATCTGTGCATATACACGGGTGGCCATCTCAAGTATTATTGCAACAACGATATATATATATATATATATATATATATATATATATATATACACACACACACATACATACATACATACACTATCAATGTAACCGTCTGTACTTTGATAGCACAGTTGGTCATTTGTAAGTGTTTAGGTAAGTGGCTTCCAAGAACTTGTTTTGCAAGGCAAGAACACCGCTTCCAAACACCAGAGCTATTGTGTTTACCAATGCTTGTCGACACAGCGTTTGTCTCAAACCTTTATCGTGCTTTAGCAGAATAGAACTTTTAACAGATTCGTAATTGGCAGGCATTAGACCCAGGGCCACGGTGGATCAGGGCAGGGGCATCAGAGCACATTTGATTTATTGAACTGGTACTTTGGACTCCCTTAGCTTGGCATTCATCCGTAGTAAAAAAAAAAAAGCGGAGCTCTGAAGGTGTACTATCCATTGGCATCTGGAGGGCATCTTTGTGGGTAGCATTACAGGCACAGTGAGATTACTGGATGCTCACGAGGGCCGCCCTTCAGATGGGGAGAGAACTTTGGGGTTAACTTGCTTGGGAAGGGACTTCTGAGCTGAAATCTTAATTACCCCCTCACTACGCCCCCTCCCCTGAACTACAAAGGGGAACAGGGTATTAATTTGCATGAAACACAGGAAAAGAACAGCTCTGAGTCAGTCGCCTTAGAACAACTCGGCAAAATAAAATTCCTGTTTTATTGTTGGACATCAGTTCACACATACATCAAACCGGCCAAGAAATGAAAAAAAAAAAAAACAGCAACTTCATACACAAATAAAATTTAAAAAAACAACAAAAAAAGTCCATCTTTGGCCTTGCCAGCTCATACAACCCAAACTACGTATGGTACATCAAGGTACGTACACAAACAAAAAGGTTACTGGAATGCTCAGATCGGGTCTTTTTGCATTTTATTTTATAGATTTTTTTATTTTTTATATTTTTTAACAAGTTTCCCCTCCTCCCCCTCCGCGGTTTATTTTTCCTTGTGTAGAACTCACGACCTGGTCACACCACGAATAATAGTTACACCTAGAACAGGGACGGGAGGGGCGGAGGGAAAGCCCCCTCCCCTATTCATAGCCCACCCTGCCGCCCCCCAACACAGACACTTCAAAGCTCACTTTTGGTCACCTAGAGATCACTTAAAAATGACTGACCCCCAACCCCCTAACAATATGTACAAAAATATAAAATGTAAATAAAAAATACAAACAAATTCTTTTTTTTAAGTACTTTCAGAAGAAAAGTGGAGCTTTGAAGTTTCGCTACTTCCCTTCCCGCTCCGTTTTTTTTGTAAAAATGTTCGCACCCGCTATGGTCTGTGTGCGCGTGCGGCGAAGCCATGTCCACAAAGGGACTAGGGGGGTCTCGAAGGGGACAGGCATGGGTTCGCTGCTCTACTTCAGGGGAGGAAGAAGGGTGACCACTTTTTGACAGGAAGAGGGTGAAAAGGACAGCAGCCAGGATAAGAAGGGGGTCGCCTAGTCATCATCGGCCGTCTTCTTTTTCTTGTGTTCAACCTCATCATCCTGGTGGAAAAAGGATAGACTTTAGTTCAAGTCACACTAAAAAACTTTTTTTTATAATTCAAGCAACCACTCTCCAGCATAGAATTGTGTGGCAGTTTAAATCATTTTCTGAGAAACAGTGCTACAGGCGAGTAGGTTCTATCTTACTATTTA
Organism: Lissotriton vulgaris; assembly: GCF_964263255.1. NCBI lineage: Eukaryota > Metazoa > Chordata > Amphibia > Caudata > Salamandridae > Lissotriton > Lissotriton vulgaris. Next base: position 1,081,749,569 of record NC_141699.1, on the reverse strand, counting down.
TAATATTTACAAAATCAATGTTATTCAGATTACCAATTGTTCTGAAGAAGATCCCCCCAATCCAAACCATAAAGGTCTTGACAGCAGATTAAGGTGTAAACTTCCCATAAAATCAGTCCTTAATTTGTGCCAGTAGTTTCCAGTGCTGGGCCCTGTCACTTTATTGTCAATACCGGGTCTTCTGACAGCCTGCCACATGGTGGCGCTGTTGGCTTTATTTTTTGAGAAGCACCACAGCTGCTTAATAGTTGACATGTGTTAAACAGTTGCCGCCCAAAGCTATAATAGCGTTGATGGCATGTATTAGTCATTTTAATATATATATATATATATATATATATATATCTATAGTCTGAATTGACACATGTAGGAGATTGATGGCTATCGCCTCCTTACAAGGCCTTGCTACTTTTTTTTTTAAGTAATCACTGCATAAAATGTAGCCATTGACTGCCAGACCAGGACCCTAAAAAGCCAGAAACACTTGATAAACCCTCATAGGACCTGAACTAAAGGCTTTATGTAGCTAGTGCCCGAGCACCGTGCATTAACGCCTGTGCAATCATTGGTGCAAGGCACAGGAAACAACTAATATTCTGCCAGCTCGGGGCAAGTTAATAACAGGACAAGCCCAGGGGCAGGCATAACCAACTCTGTATCACCAGAACTGCTGCCAGCTACCAGAGCGCTGCATACAAGACCAGCTGATGCTAACCCATAAGCCACCCACAACGTGTCGCCCACAAGACCCACCTCATCATCTTCAGCCGCCCTCTTGCATGTGGGTTCATCGTCTTCATCATCATCCTCATCTTCTCCTGTAATTCAAAAGATGCATTGTCAGTTTTGGTGGGGACAATCGATGGACATCAGAAACGTGTGCACAGTTGAGGTGGGTTCACAAACGGGACACCCCAAGGCCGGGACACCTCAAGGCCAGATCAGAGCCCCTCTGAATAAAATGATCAGGCAGCAAATGGACAGACATCCTACAAGTGAGGTCTTTCAGAACGGTGACAGACTGGATAAAGACCGGACCCATCACCCGGGATTTGGACACATCCCGCCATGAAGAGATGTACTTTAATCCCTTATGCAGTGCTGGCCTTCCCCACCGTAAGCCTTGGATTAGGTCACCCTAAACATGGCTTCTCTGGAAACCTACTGAAGGGGGATCCTGCATAATCCACGCAGGGATCACCAGGTCATGGCCAGGGTTGCCAGAGGGCAAAGGGGCAAAGTGTGCTCAAACCCAACATGTAGCGTTCAGTGGCAAATCAGATTACATACAAGCGCCTCCCCCTGAAAATAGTTGCATGGTAAACCACTGGAGTGAAGCTCATCTACTAAAACTAACCTCTAAATCCTGCTTAAGGAATGTTCTAGCGAGGGGCAGAAGGCTCCAGGAATGGACGCTAAATTATACCTAAACACACCCCATACATACATCCCACACACCACATATACATACACACCCATCCCCCACACACACACCCCCAACACACCCATACACACCCCCCAACACATACACCCATACACACCCCCCAACACATCCACACACACCCCCAACACATCCACACACACACCCCCAACACATCCACACACACACACCCCAACACATCCACACCCCCCAACACATCCACACACACACCCCCCAACACATCCACACACACACCCCCAACACATCCACACACACACCCCCAACACATCCACACACACACCCCCCAACACATCCACACACACACACCCCCAACACATCCACACACACACCCCCCAACACATCCACACACCCCAACACATCCACACACCCCAACACATCCACACACCCCAACACATCCACACATACATACCCACGCATCCACACGCACACGCATCCACACGCGCACACATCCACACGCGCACACATCCACACGCGCACACACACATGCATATCTTCATGGCTGCCTGTTTATATTTGTCCTCCTTGTACCAGGGGCATGGTACTGGTGTCCTACATAGGTGGTTTGGGAATATGCCTCATCCCTTAAACATGTGTGCCCTGGTGTGATCTTAAAGTACAGACTCTCAGCGCCAGGCAAAGCTCACCCAGGAAAGCAGGAACTTCGTGCAAAGTCATTTCCCAATTCAACCCCTGGAAAGGGAGAGATTTACTCGCCAAACATCCTCGTGTGCAAGAGATTAAACCCTTCCCGCGACAAGCCAGCATCAGTGGCACACGGACCCCGCCCACGCACTTGGAAAGGACCACGCCCACTCGGCGCCTCACCCCGGACTGAAGGCCAGGGCGGCTTGGCAGGGTGTGTGGCTGGGAGGGGCCCAGTGGGAGGGGCAGCCCAACTGTCAAAACATGCCCGTGGCGCCACGATCTCACTAAAGTGACGATTAAAGGCTCCCAAATTACGGGCCTCCGCCGGGGTGCACCAGTCCCTGCACTACAGAGAATGAAAACCCTAAAATCCTGCCCTGGCAGCTGCAGGTAGCAACTCGAAGATTCAGCAGATTCGGGGGTTTTAAGTTTGATCGTGTGCTCTTCAGTGCAGCCGTAAGGAGGTCTCCTAATAATGCTGCCATCACAGAGCCTGGCAAAGAATACACCGGCATTTACTGTTCTCACCTCCAGATCGGCACTTCAATGATCACACCCAGGGGCTGATCTGCGTCGGCGCGTTCACACAGGCACGGGTGTCAAAGTGCAAGTGACAATCCCTTCCGTTTATTCTGCCGCGCATCACCCAGAAGACAGTCCACGTGACTGCAAGAAGGATGCCCCCCCCCCCCCCCCCACCCCCCGAAACTTACCTGGATGACACGGCCTGCCTCACACGTGCATTAGCACCAAATAGTGCAGCGCTCGGACACTACAAGAGCGCGAGGGAGACTTCAGAATGCAGAACAGGGGCCTCAACGAACACCAGTCCCCCAACACTGGCAGCTTCAAAGTAGAACTCACCCATTTTGCACCCGGGCAAGGTGTACTCCAACTAGTGACTGGTTCATGGTTGTTAGAGGTGATTTGTGAATGCAAGTTCACATCACGGACTTTGCAAAGGGGGAGATTTAATTAGGGTGCACCAAGTCCCGGTGTCAATGCACCTGCTGCACTAATCTGAATGGCACGGCAACAGACCACGGGCCGCCTGCTGTTTCCGGTAGTGTGCGCTGTTGTCGTACGTGTGACCTTGTGCGCATGAGAGCCCAGGTGGAAACAAGGTAAAATGGAGAGGAAATTAGGCTTACCTTCTACTTCGTCTTCTTCCTCGTCCTCTTCCCCAGCTTCCTCATCATCGTCTACCTCGTCTGCTTCCTGTTCACCGTTTTCCTCGTTTTCCTGGGTGGAAAGGGCATAGGATTAGCGCTGATCACCAGTGGGCAACTAGTCTGCAAACAGGTTAGGATGCACCCTTGACCTCCAGCCCGCATGCGATGATTGGACCCTGCTCGGGGTGTACAGTGTGAAATAAATGCACATGCTAGTTGCTGGGCCCTTCGACTGCTAGTGAAGTGATTGTGTAACGGCTGCCACAAGTGAACACTAGTGAACGTGCAAGGTTTATTCAGCGCCTGGAAGCACGGGCATTGCAAAGTGAACACTAGTGAACGTGCAAGGTTTAGTCAGCGCTTGGAAGCACGGGCATTGCAGGACTAAAAGAATAAAGATGTCACCTGGCACCATTCCTGCTACCAGGTGCAGTGATGCGGATACAGGGGAAGCCACTGCGCCCACCCTGAAAACCACCTACGCTCCCAAGGAAACATGGCGAAAATACTCACTGCCTTCCCGTTTGCTGCCTTGTCCTTTTCTTCTGTTTCTACTTCTTTGCCCTTTGCTTTTAAATCCTGGAGGAATAAAAGATAGTTCGGTTAACGTAAAGAAAAATTTAAAATAACAAAAAATAAACATTTAATAATAAAACTGTGGTAGTAAAAAAAAAAAAAAAAAAAAAGCAGTCAACAGTCCCTATGAAGAAGGTGCACTGTGAGAATTGAGTTACTATAATGAGACCGAAAGACAGAAAGGTAATTGTGTACCTGTCTACCAGTTAAGTTGTCTATATTGTGTTACCGAGCCAAAGAAAATCTTGAAAAGGTAATCTTCAAAAGGTATAATAATCTTTGGCGACTGTGGTGTAAAGCAGGCATTAAAGTGTACAATCAAGGGTCAACTAGCTATCCCCCCCGGTAACACAACAGGCCTATACAGGAGGCGCAGGAGTTGATTGACGGCCCTGGAGGGATGGGCCGTAGCCCGCATGCGCAGTTAGGACTGCCCGTGCGTGCAACACCTCCGCACGCTGCCAACATCTGTTCAAAGCTGGCGCCACAGCGAGGACGCCATCCGATTGGTCGTCCCGCCCCACGTGACCATGTTCCCTTTCTTCACCTGGTGACGAGCGGGGGGCGGAGCTCCCGCGGCTGGGGTGGGAGGGACTGCGGAGAGGGCACCTGGAGAGGAGGGACAGGAGCTGCTCCTTGTAGGGGGGAGGCGAAGCGGAATGCAGGGGTGTCAGAGGCAAACGCCCCCCGGCTATGAGGAACACCTGGCACCCCCCTCCCCCGCCGGAGAAGCATCAAAGATTGATGGCGCGGCCCCTCCCCCACCTCACCTGCGCGCCCAAGTACAGGCACCAGTGCACCCCACCCGTGCACCTGGGGCGTGTGTGCCAGGCGCCCCAGGGGCATAAGGGTGGGTATAATGTATCCCGTACACTCCATGGAGACTAAGATCCGCCACTATGTATCCCTCAGCCGAACACGATCCACTTCCTGCACACGGAGACATGATACTAATTATCCCTCGGTAGAACTCCCCCCCCGCCCCCCCATTCACTTGATGCCCACCAGGACTGCCCACTATGTGTCCGCCAGCAGAACACGATCCCCTTCTCACTCATGGAGACACGATACTATGTATCCCAAGGTAGAACCGCATCACTTGTTCCGCCACTATGTATCCCGATACGCTCGGACCCGCCACTGTGTATCCATCAACAGCACACGATGCCCTTAAACACGGAGACACGATACTATGTATGCCCACCCCACCGTAGAACCCCAGTTACTTGCTGCACACGAGAACCAGCCACAATGTATCCCTCAACCGATGGACCCGGTACCCATTGTGACCCGGCCCGGACACAATGCATCCTCGATAGAACACGGTTCACTTTACCCTTCTTAAGACCTGTCACCGTGCACCCCGAGCCACGGGCCGCTCCGCTTCCGATACAAAGGGACTTCCCACAATGTACCCTGTGCCAGCACCCGGCCCGCCACAGTCCCAGCATCTTGCCCTGATCGTGGCATCACCGTGTGCGCGTGGAAGGGGTTGTATTTATTTACATGTACATGGGACCACGCTCTAATTAACAATCAAACGGATCTTGGCCCCTGGAGGCCGCTCCCGGCAGCGCCTTGCCCTAAAGCACCCCCCCCCCCACTTTTTTTTTTAACTCCTTCACCCCTCCCCCGACCAGGTCTGCCTGCATCCTCCGTTATCCTCCCGAGGGGGATGCGCTCCGACCTCTCCCCTGGCAGGGCGACGATGGCTGTCACTCATCCGCCCCCTGTCACTGCCAGCCTGCACTCACTCGGAGGGAGGCGTGGGCTTCACAATGGCGCTCCCCTGGCACCACTGGTGGGCAGCGGCGGGAGGGCACCGCACTTCCTGCCCTAGATCGCGGTGCCCCCTCACCTGCCCGGCACAGCCACTTTACTAAACAGACCACTTGGCCCCGAATCCAAAAGAAGACATCAGGAACGCCCCCCGTGACCCCAAAACAGCAGGGAAAGAAAGTCGACCACATGTACCCATAGTGGCAGAGGGCAATAAACTATCAGAAACCAAATAAACAACAGAAATAAGAAAGATCCCGCCATGCTTTGATGACCAATTAAATGCCACCCTCGCCCGCCCCACTAGCAATCGAGTGGGAGTGCGCGCTCTAACCTCCTTGGTAGCATTATTTGGGGTCACAGACGAAAACCCCATGTACCCCTTAAGCACAAGGTCAAATCAGCAAGCTTATCCTTTGAGGTCGGGTCCCCTCTGCCTCCCAGAGGGGGCTCCAGCTGAGATCAGTGCCCCCACCTCTCACTTTAGCCCCCTCCTACCCTCCGTACCCTAGGTCAGGGCATCACACCCTCTGAGGTCACAGAGCAAGAGTGGTGCCTCCAATCTCAGTAAACAAAGAGCCCCCGCGGCGCTGCGCGCACTGGCACCGCTCATGCCCAGCTCTGCCCATCACCCGCACCGAACCGGCCCAAAAACAGACCGCGTCCGGAGGTGGCAATCTGGTGCCAAGATTTGACCTTTACCCATCACCGCAGAAATCACACTCAAAAACTCAACACACCAACTCTGAAGTTCTGCCAGCACAACATTTCACCCAAAATGCGAATTTTTCAAAGGTACGGGTGAATGGGTTAGTCAATAAGGAAATAACCATTAATCATGGTTGAGTCCCCATGAAAGAAACTGGCAGGAGCGGAGATGCGACGCAGGTGCTGTAACAAAGCAACCAAAAATATGGCATAGAGGGGAGCTGTCAGTTTCTCCCAAAGTGCCCAACAAGCGCGACTCTTACCTTGGTGGTCTTCTCCACGCTGGCATCCAGTGCTGCTTCGGACATGATGGACGGGAAGGTGCTACAATAAAATATATACAAATATATATAAAAAATAATGGATCGGCTCGAAAAAAATAATTCGCCTGTTGCAGCAGCTGGTGCAGGAACAATGGAAAGAAGGCTTTTCTTGTGTGCTGCCAGTAGAGCGCTCGCGCCGCCAGAACCTTTAATATAGACGGCGGGCGGGGCCTGCTGCCGGGCGGCGAGCCCTGATTGGTCCGAAACAGAGAAACCCCGCCTACGGACTGTGCATGATGGGCAGGCGCGTCAAACAATGGGGGAAGAGCCAGTGGCCCGCTCCTTTTCCCTCCCTCCTCCAGGGTTCTTAGCTGAAGTCGGCGCGCGCGCGTGCCCGTCTGCCTTCGCCCGTCCACCGCCCCCCCTCTCTCCTCAGCCCCCGCACCTCCTCGTTTGAAAGGAGGAGGGGGTAGCTGGTAGGGAGGGGGCTGCGAGGGGGGAGGGGGAAGGCGAGCGCCCTCTGCGCATGCGTGAGGAGTTTGCGTCAGGACTTCAGCGCGCAAGCCAACGCAAACATTGGAGGCGGTGGGGGCCAGCGGGGGAAGCTGGACGGAGGGCCGTGTGCAGAGCAGAAAAAAAAAACACGCGGGGACGTGTGCAAAGCCGAGAAAAAAAACGAAGCGCCATTGCGCAGTTTAAAATATCTTTGCGGGCTGTATTCGCGCAGCGCAAAATGTGCGCATTTAAAACTCGGTACTATTTCCCTCTGGCTTGTTGAAAAAAAGACACGTTTCTCCCCCACCCCCCAGATAATAAAATACAGAGGCACTCGATTGTTGTTCCTAATATAGCACAGACATGGTTTACGAAAAGTGAGCGGGAATTGCGCAGTTATCGGCAGTCTGCCATGATATCCTTCCGCCGCAGACGACGACAGCACAAATGTGACGGTTTTTCAGACGAATCTAAAGCCAAAACTGCAGATATCAGTCAGTTTTCGAACACGAGACATAAAAAGATCGTGAACAGAGTGCTAAAACTGGAGAACATTATGAATTGCGCAGCTTTTTATTCGTAAATCTGTAACTGCGTAGGACGAGGTGGAATGACGTATCCTTCCGCGGCGATAAGGCGCCATGTTTTTTTCGCAGAAATATATCTCCTTGCGCCTCCATCATTCGACACGTTTTTATTAATAACTCGGAATAACATATTTACTTTTTTTAACAATCGCAAGCAACACAAAAGCTCACTCGTGTGAATTGATCCCGTCGAAACTTTTGATTGGTTTTATTTAGTTTTTTTGTAGTAACGCGCGTCTCCTCCGCAATGTGATTTTAGTTTAAAATGTTTTATTATTTTTTTCACTTTGTTCTCGGTAATCGGATCCGCATTTAAAAGCTCCGCCTAATTGTGTGAAATTATCCTTAAACCAACACGCAATCAAGTGCTATTGATACTACTAGTGTACGCGTGTTTTTTTATTTAAAAATAGAAGTTTTCCATGCATTAATTTATCGGATTAGCACTTCTTTCTGCGCAGCTCCGTGGTTGCTTGGTAAATCCAAGTATTCTCTTCGTATAGATATAACGTCGTTTTCGCTTCCATGACAGTGGCGTTCCATGACATGGTGGTGTTTTTTAAGATCGACTTTTGTCTCAAAGGTGGAGGTTGTTATTAAATACTTTCGCCCGTGAGATGGCGGATCTCGAAACTCGCGGAGAACGTTCCAGCCGCCAAAATGGCGCCGAGTGTACCCTCTCCTCGGATTTGTCCGTTTATCAGACGACCACAACGGGGAAAATACTCCGCTCTGCCATGGTGAGGCGTGGCGAAACAAGGGCATGCAACAGCGTGGATATGAACTCCTTTTCTGGCGTAAAACTGATCAAATATCGACAGTTTGCAAGGATTTCGAGAGACGCACTTGCCACACTCGTCATGGCTACCGGTCGAAGACGAAAGGAATGACGTCAGGTACAACGCACGAGGGCTATTGGCCTAGAAGGCCTCGCTGGGATCGAGGCAACGCCTTCTTCTCGGCTCGGATTGGCCGAGCTCTCTCAACGAACACCAGATTGACGCTTTGCGGCTGTTGGTTTGTTAATGTAGCTGTCAGTCTTGGCTCTCAAACTGACGGTTTGTGAGAGGGAAAACCGGGAGTGGCTCTGCAGCTTTAGAGTTGGACGGCGTTAGTGCTGTGCAGTTTCTGTCGGTAGCGCCTTTTACTAGATAACAACGAATGTAGCGAGACTGTCGTGTTTTTTTGAAGCAGCAGATTAGTGTTGTAATTCAACTGTCTGCGTATTTTTCTTTCTTTCTTTCAGTGTTAAATTTGACTTTTAATTGCGGATGTTTGAAGCATTAATTTAAATAGTGAGAAGTAATGATTGCAAGCTCTTCCCGCTCTATTTAAGTGGTTACTTCTCCATGGCTAGTTCCTGTGTTTTTTTTTTTAAATACTATTTTTTTTTAGTCAACAGTAATAGAAATTTCATTTTATTTTTGTTTTGTAAATGTTTCTTTGGAGTTCTCAGGAGAAGGCATAACCAAGCTTCATTGCTACACTCCATCTATTTATTTGTGGAGTTGGATTGCTGGAGGGAACATTTCTATTATGTTCAAAGTGACGAATATGGGTAAAAGTTGTACTATTTTCCTGCTGTCCTTTGGCATGATTTGTTAAGAAAATGTTTTTATTTTTTCAGTGTCTTCCTGTGAGAGCTTCTCAGTGCTTCCCCAGAACATTTGACGGAGGAAAGAGAAAATAGCAGAGGATTGACTGAAAGATGAGCCAAGAATGTTAATTCATTCACAATACAGTATAAAGATCTCTACAGCAGAAAGCTACAGTTGGAAAAATACTGATAGTGAAAGTATGATTTGATTCTAATAAGTCTTGGAGCCTGCACTGTTGAACTTAGCCAGGACCACATTGTTCAGAAAGGATGCCCCAAAAAGGACTCTCGAGGTACGTGGGGAAGGCTCCCAGCTGGATTGACTGACGCAGGAAAAGCTCCAAAGTGCAAGAATATGCCCGGAACCAAAGCTCTTTTTCTTTAAGCGGTTGCACAAATCATATGGGCTTCTTGCCGTTGTGATCTTAATTTGCAGCCTGAGCCGGGGGTACTACAGCTGCTGTTTTCATCCATATATACTCAAGGCCACAAGCTGAAAACATAAAGATCCTCAGGCATGAAAAAAAATGTATGTTGGTGATACCCAGCCTGTGCTGTAATTCACAATCCTAAAGAAATAGGGCCTGATTTAGACCTTGGCGGATGGGTTACTCCATCACAACGGTGACGGATATCCAGTTTGCTGAAATATAAATCTCCTTCTGTCCTATTGGATTTTTATTTCGGTCAATGACGTATGTCACCGTTGTGACAGAGTAACCTGTCTACCGAGTTCTACACCAGGAGCATTGCTAGGATTACATTGGTCAGTCATCTTCACCTGTCCCTGAATGGTTCAAAAGAAGCTTAAGCTTTGTTTTGTCTTCCCCAGCAGGCTGCTTTGCTGGTCTGTTGACATGACCTTTTTTACTTTTAGCTCCCAATCATTGAGGCAACTTGTATTTTTGAAGTCTGGACAACAGCTGTGGGAACACATGCATTAGCAGAGGCTGTAAAGATGTGCTGCCCTGCTTTTTGGGCTTATATATATGATATATTTTTTTCCCAGTAGACTCCACAATCTGAGTTTATTGTAGATGCTTCATTATTTTGTTTGACATTCAACAGTAGACTTTAAACTCTACTGGTAGGGGCTGCAACCAGTCTCTTCCTCCACTCATCATTGAGGCTGACCATGCTGCCCATTTTCAGTCGGTGGAGTGGTTAATGGTAGCAGCTGACTGATTATACTGAGGTAGAGGCATTTTGATGTACATTCTTGCTGATCAGTCCTGTTCTTGTGTATCTACATTGTGCCAAATTTGTCTCAATAAACATGTTTTTTTACTTAAACTGACCTACATTGTCCTAATTCTTGCCAGTCCTTAGCTTACCTATAGTCTTTGTGTTGTGCTCTGGTACATATTTGTTTGGTGTGTGTGTGAGACTAGGAAACAGCGTGGTGACTGTAGCATACATTCTACATGTGGATCTGCATACATTGGTATTTTTCCTCCATGTTACTTTTGTCCTACATGGACTTGTATGCTCTTTCTTCCTGTGTCCATTATGCAAAACTGTAACTACTCGGGGTGAAGATGGATACACATGATTTCCTATTAGGTAAGTCTCCCCCTTTGCTTTAAAACATACCATTACCCTTATTTGTTTTGTGTGTAGCATAACCTAGCAATTAGGTGATTCTGGATGAGAGTATCTGAGCCCTATATACTAAATACTGAGTGTGCCTTGATTGCTCAACTGCTATGACCATGGAGAGTCAGAAGCGTAAAGGGAGTAACTTCGATGTGCAAGCTAGAATTTAGAAGTTTGTTTAGCCCTTAGAGATCAGACTTAAACAGCGGTACCAACAACTAATTTTGTCCAGTAACATCTGATTACACCATCCACCATGGATCATTCCTTAGATTGGTGGCAGAATAGGATTTCTACTTTCAATTCTGCAGAGGATGTTGAATACCACTTAACAATTTTTAATAGGTAAACACGACTAGAGGGAGTTTGCACAGATGGATTTCACTGAATGGGTGCCAGTAAATATATATGCAGGGTCGGGTGTTGAAGGCCACATGTTTAATTGAAGGAGACACCTTTTTGCCCTAATCTGGTCTTAAACGCAGATGGATAGAGTTATTTAGATTCAAAGATCTGTCCTATTCTGGGCACTTCAGTGGAAGATAGTAGTATTTTGCTTACCTTAAAAGAAAGTAGGTCTAGCAGTAGCTCTCCTGTTGCTTCTCTGTGCTTCTGCTTCTCCTGCACATCACCCAGGTCCTTATCTTCAGCCGACTGGACTATGGCAGCACTCTACGCAGGGATTGCAGCTCACCTTAGATGACTAAAGACCATGCAGAATACCACAGCCTGATTTGTCTTGGGTCTCCCTAGACTATCCCACATCACCCCCTACCTCCGAAAACTCCATTGGCTCCCTATAAGGAAAAGTTGCCAGTTTAAGCTCCAGACCCATGCATACAAGGCCCTGCACAACTGTTGGCCCACCTACTTGAATCACCACCTGAACTTCCATCAGCTCACCAGACAATTCCGCTCCTCGTCCTTTTCTTTAATCCTCACTTTTCAGCATCCTATGTCCCAGGTGAGTGTGTCTGTGACTGGAGAAGAAAATCTGAACCTTTCTAAGTGGTGCTGAAAAAGGTGTGTGTCACGTGAACTGCAGACAGAATGATCTGAGTGGAGCATCATCTCTGGGAGTTACTTGAGGATGCCACCTTGCCATGAGTCTAGCCGGAAAGAGCCAGTACTTCATCTTAGGAGCTAGGCTACTTTGTGGACATTGGTCTCAGATGAACAAGACAATGGCTGCTGCTTTCTTCCTGTGATAGATTTGGGATTCCACAGCATTGCGGTGTGCTGCAAGGGCCGTGGCAGGAGAACGGAGAGTAAGGCGAGGCTGCGGCGGCGCAGTGGGTGGGTGGACATAGGATGAGGCGAAGCCAGAAGCAGACCATGAGTGGAATGCGGCCTACACTATGGTAATGCGGGGGCCGCCCCTAGTGTCACAATAGCAGCCCGCAGTCCATCCCTCGCTGCTTTTGATTTCACACTGATGCGCCTGGCCTCCTGCAGCTGGTTGGTACAGGATGAAGAGAGGCATAAAGCAGGGTCAGGGGGGGTCCTTAGTGGCGTAGGAGCGAGCCCGTCTGCTTGCTTAGCATCCTGGGCCAGCTGTAGTGTAAGGGGAGGGGACCTGGCAGGAAAAAACAAGTGAACCAGGCAGAGCTTCACCCTGTTACTCTGCCTTAGTCCATCCCCACTCTGGTGCCTGCTCTGGAGAACAGGCATGTGAACCCCTGCTGTACCTACCTCACTGACCTTGCCTCAACCTTAGCTCAAACTGCAGCCCACAACCTTCAGGCCCTCCTCCCCACAGGCTCACAACAGAAAGGTCCTAGAGGCTGAGCCAACCTCGACCTTCCCCCTCCACCACTAACACAGACTGACAACGATCTGACAACTAGGGCTGCAGGAGCTGGAGGGATGAAGGCAAGAGACAGTGTGGGACCCTGTAGGGGCGAAGGCAGTCTGCTTCAGGGAAGAATTAAGCCCCCGGACCTGCAGCATTAAATCTGATCTAGAACATGATCTAGGATCTGAGGCCCACCAGCCCACTGTAGCAGTCCTAGGATCAGTACCACAGCACCCAGCTGCACTCCCGCTGCAGGAACCAAAGCATATGGTCCAGTTGGTCATGACTGAGGTAATAGCAACCCAAGAGTACGGACCGGAGCCAGACAAGCCACCGCCCCCCCCCCCCCCCCCCCAGTGAGGGGGAGAAACTGCATCATAATCGAGCCCATAACAATAACGGAGCTAGGAAGCCTGGCGCCACTCAAAACAACAGAGACCTCTATCAATGAACCAAAGCCCAAATCCACCGTACCACTTAACGGTGTTGGGTATTGGAGCAGATCACCTAACATCATCACTTCCAACCACACAGGAGATAACGCTAAGACATCAGCCCAAAGACGCTGAGCAGCTTTCATACCTCAGCACGCAAGAATGGGAGAACATGTTGGTCGCCTACACACAGGACACATAAGAAAATTACATATGCAACAGCCCGGGAGAGCCCAAAGAACAGGAGCGTCTGGAAGCAAGAGGATAATAGGAGACAGACACGGCAAGGGCAGGCTTAGAGCACACAGGACCAACAGAGGAAAAGAACAAACCAAAGTCCGATAGCGCTCGAGCAAGCTTCCTAAAAACAGTACCACTCTTGGTAACGGCCCTCCACTACCAATCGGACAAAACGGACACGCAGCTCACCCTACTGAACACTCTGGCAGTCATTGTGGTGGCCATTGATGGAAAAACTGGGAGTTCTAAATCCATTTCTCCAAAATACACAGCAAAAATTACAAGACAACAAATCCAGCTGCGGGTGCAGCCCAATAGTTGACAAACTAGCCTATCTCCCCTCAATGCAGAGTAACTTATTCACTCAGCTCAAAATGGCACCCCAAAGATCAAACATGCCACCCTCAGAACAGCAGCTCCTCCAGCAATACAAAGAATCATGGGCACCCACCACCGAACAAGCGAGGACCAAAAGTTTCAAACTACAGCTAAACTTAAGCCCATTAATGATGGATGCCAAAAGCAGCAACATCAAAATCGGACACCGGGCCCAACTCATATCCCAGGATGGAAACTGGCCCTTCGGAACCAAGAACAAAAGCAAAACAAAGAGGAGCGCAAAAGAGGAAAGGCCGGAATCAAAAGCTCGGCCCGAATCAGGAAGATGCCCTCTTTCCGTTCAGGTTAACAAAGGTCCAAACACCAGGCCAAACATTACAACAAACCACAACTCCATCGGAAGTGAGGCACAAACATCCCTCAGATCCTGCAATGGCTGTAAATCAAAACCATGCCAAAGAAACTACATGCCAAGATCTACCGAGGCCACTGAGGCATGCCGAGGAGAATGACAGAAACCCAACCAACTTCAACAGCAAAACAGATCCTCGACGTACCACGCCACGGCCACATCACCCCCCACCTGAGAAACCTGCACTGGCTCCCCATCAACAAGAGGATATCCTTCAAGCTCTTCACCCACGCACACAAGGCACTCCACAAGACCGGCCCAGCCTACCTCAACAGGTGGCTCTCCTTCTACATCCCCAACCGCCAGCTACGCTCTGCACACCTCTCACTTGCCACCGTCCCACGCATCCGAAGAACAACCACCGGTGGGCGATCCTTCTCCCACCTCGCCGCCAAGACATGGAACACCCTCCCACTGAGCCTACGACAGACCCAAGACCTGCTGACCTTCAGGAGATTACTCAAGACCTGGTTGTTCGATCAGTAGCCCCCCCCAGCGCCTTGAGACCCTCGTGGGTATGTAGTGCGCCTCACAAATGATTGATTGATTGATATCAATAATTTCCCCAAAAATGTAGAGGCCCCAGAAAAAGCATCAATAGGACAGCGGCCAAAGCAAACACATTTCAACAGCTATCGAGTCTCTCACCACCATCACCAGACCACCAAACAGTTATCGTCTTCGAGGCTGCCCCAGCAAGCGTCAACCGTTCGATTACTTTGCACCCTGACATCAAGAAGCCAAACTAAACAAGGGAGCGCCAAACTTCAACCACATTCATCACACCACCAAACAGCCGTGGACGGCCAGACTCAAGCAAGACCGGTACAAAACTGGCATTCTCCCTCCTGGAAACAAGGGCCAACCAACCAAAACTGAATCCAACTCAAACAACCATCACATGGAAGGATGCAGGGCAGACGCTGAACCCCCAGCATCATCTGAAGTACAAAGTAAAGGCTTCCGCTACCCGAACCCAACAATGCAGTAGGTCACCCTGCCAAATAAATCCATGGGGGTATGCCAACACTCTTATCTTCATCTCTGGATACACATCAAGAGGACCACATGACACCCTGAACCAAGGAAACCTATTCCGTTTTGTTGTCGCACATACCAACTCTGACAGACCTATCAACAACAGATTGGGATTCAATAAAAGTTATTTGACGCTAAGACCCACTGGAGGGAGAAGACACAAAGACCACATGGAGAACTTCAACCATCTCACAAAAAAGTCCTCTCAGAATGTTCCCCATTCAAGAACTAAGGGATAAACATCATTCCCTTTTCCAACCCTGGCTACCCAGCCCCACTGATAAAAGAGAGCAAGGGTGCTACACCAATGGGCCCAAAAACACCTCAAGATCCTTGCTCAGAGGATCAAAAGGGCTCTCACTGACTAGGAAAGAGTCCTCCAACGACACACACAGTAGTCGACTGGAGCCTGCCCATTTGCAGCATCTGTAGGAGGACCTGAGATGAATCTAAAGGATACTCAACAGTCAAGTAAGCAACAATTGATAAGTTTCCAACCACCACCAACTTGAGTCATCAGTCTACTAAAGATATGCTCATGGAACATCAACGGACTCGCCAACAAGATGTCAAGCTCAGATTTTGGCATTTACTAAAAGTCGTTTGACATCATCGCACTGCAGGAACCCAGGTTGGCAGACCCACCTCTCTTCCAAGGATATCTGCAATTCTTCATGCCAGCCGTCGGGGGGGGGGGGGGGGGCGGACAAAATATGGCCACTTACAAGGCAGATTCACAATATATGTCTCCATCACAAGTACTATCTCAGCTTGCGCAGTGGGCTAGCCTCTACTGCAACCATCGCAATAAAAATATCCATGCCATTTGCAACATCAACAAGCATTTACAATGCAATGGTTTTGCCTTTGTTAAAGTTAGAGCTATTGGCATTGCTCTTGACATTATTTTTATTTATGTTTTTTTAAACATAAATAAATGGCATTGTCATTTACAATGCCACTAGCTTTATCTCTCGCAAATGACACACACAGAGCCCCCCCCACACACACCCACACACACAGCCACACACAGCCCCCCACACACACAGCCACACAAAGCCCCCCACACACACAGCCACACAAAGCACCCCACACACACAGCCACACAGAGCCCTCCACACACCCACACAGAGCCTTCCACAGACACCCACACAGCACAAGCAGGCAACAGGGGCACACGGAGGCACAAGCAGGCAACAGGGGCACACGGAGGCACAAGCAGGCAACAGGGGCACACAGAAGCACAAGCAGGCAACAGGGGCACGAAAACGGAGGCACAAGCAGGCAACAGGGGCATACGGAGGCACAAGCAGGCAACAGGGGCACACGGAGGCACAAGCAGGCAACAGGGGCACACGGAGGCACAAGCAGGCAACAGGGGCACGAAAACAGGCACAAGCAGGCGACGGGGGGACGAAAACTGAGGCACAAGCAGGCGACAGGGGCACGAAAACTGAGGCACAAGCAGGCGACAGGGGCACGAAAACTGAGGCACAAGCAGGCGACAGGGGCACGAAAACGGAGGCACAAGCAGGCAACAGGGGCACACGGAGGCACAAGCAGGCAACAGGGGCACACGGAGGCACAAGCAGGCAACAGGGGCACACGGAGGCACAAGCAGGCAACAGGGGCACACGGAGGCACAAGTAGGCAACAGGGTCACGAAAACAAGCACAAGCAGGCAAAAGGGTCACAAGCAGGAATTGTAATTTAGACGGGGCTGAAGTGGAGAACGGTCAGTAGGGAAGTAGTGCGGCTGGTGCAGTGGTACCAGGCCGAAAGGTGAGAGGGGCTGTCTGCACCCCAGTTTGGACAGTTTCCACTACCTAACAGGGATTGGTGGGAGGGGGGCGTACTTCTTGCTTGCTTTAGGGCTGTTACTTCGGGGACGCAGTGCACGCTCTTGCCTGCTGGCTGCTGCCACCAGGACACGACAACAGGCAGGGAGAGGACAGGCTGCGAGAGGACAGGCTGCGAGAGGACAGGCTGCGAGAGGGCAGGCTGGGAGTGGGCAGGCTGCGAGATGACAGGCTGCGAGAGGACAGGCTGCGAGAAGACAGGCTGCGAGAGGACAGGCTGCAAGAGGACAGGCTGCGAGAGGACAGGCTGCAGCAATTTCCATCGAACACTGTAGAATTAAAGGTTGCTGCTAATTGTCCGTGTAGTTTGACCTTTTGCTCACTGCCGACACTTCATGGCCAAGGAGTGAGTGAATGAATAATGTATGTATTCACACTGCAGCCAAAACCACCCCCTGACAGTTTCTAATGGAAGAATATCAGCAGGGGTGGTTTGGAAAAATGAGAGTTTTAAAATTATAACAATGGTATTTCTAATAGTGGAGATTCTTCTAAGGTTTAAGGAGAAAGTCTTTCTCAGGTGAGGTAACCGTCCTTTCCCTGTTCTTTCCAACCTTTACGTTATACGTGTTATTGACATTCGGAGAATGAAAGTCTAAGTCATCCCTGCAGTGATCCAAACAGTGGCCCGCAGGTTCTGCACAGATCTCTGCAGGGGGCAATAACTAATCGAGCTCATTTACTGTAAAGATGTAAATGCGGTGCCATTTTTCCTGTCTTTTAAGCTTTTTTTCACCCATTTTCTCGTGTCCCCCTGGCCTTGCCCATCCCCCGCTGCACCCATCACCTCACTCCCGAGCAGCAGTTCTGCTTTACCTGAAGCTATGTTGTGGACACCTTTCTTTTTCGGAACAGTGATGTTTCCCGCATAGGAACGGAATCTATTTAATTTAAGAAGTAGGGTCACACCGTGTTCCGCCGATCCCGCCCACTGAAAGATATGGAAAAAAAGCTCTCTACCTCCCGAAAAAGACACTGCTACCATTGGCGTGTTGTCCCCATCTTTCTGGAGACATTAATAAATAACAGACTGCCCTTAAACTACTGTTCGGGCTCTGTCCAGAAGCCACTTTTTCCTGCTGCTTATCGACCGTGCAATAGGAAAAGTGGGACACGCGATAAATAAAAGCTGCCAGACAGGACAGGAAGGGTGACATTTTGAAACACAGACGAGCAGAGCCTCGAAGCCTGTCAACGCTCCAGTGATGACGCTGGGGAGGGAGCCACGCTCCCCACATCACGACGTTTATGCTCTCGACCTAAAGGAAGTAAATCAGCCAGACAAAAATGTGTTGTTCTGGGGTTTGACTGCACAAGCCTTCCAGGGGAGATTTATACATCCCCTTCAAACCCAGCGCCTGAGTGATCATGCCCGGATGCTGACACCGCACTCTGGCAGATTTAGCTCCGTTCGGTCTGAAAAAGATGCTCTGGTCGATGTGACAAAGAACCTCCGCTCCCCTGAGCACTTCACCCTCGTCATGCCCGTGCTTAGACCGAGCGAAAAGCGTGTTCAACCCCTTCCTTGCTGCGAGGCGCCCACAAAAACATCGCATGAGAGCGATACCGTACAGTGTCAAGCTTCCCTCCACGCCTTTCCTTTTATCAATTATTTAACAAGGTACAGCGCTCGCTGAATGTTCCATTAGAGAACACGTTTCCTTTCGTGCACTTTGATTTTAAACCTCTTGGTGCAGACGGCGACTCTAAAGAATGCAAACAATGCCGTCGCCTGTGGAAGGAAGGCTGCGCCCACCGAGGGACGGCTCCTCGAGGTAAAATTAAAAAGACTGGAAAAAGTATGAGCACTTGCAGGGGACACGGTCGTCTGAGAACAACAACGCTATAAACAGTAGGAGCCCCCTATTTGCAAGGATATTTATGTGAGCGCTGCAAGAGTTCACCTTTTCCTGCCAAGTGGTCGCTTCTGAGGGAGGCACTCGTACGTGAACACACGCTCGGTAGGGGGGCGGGAACGGGGTCAGAGACACAGAGAGCGAGGCAGCGGTAGGGGGACGGGAACGGGAGCCGAGGCAGCGGTAGGGGGGCGGGAACGGGGCCGGGGAGACACGGAGAGCGAGGCAGCGGTAGGGGGGCGGGAACGGGGTCCGGAGACACGGAGAGCGGGAGAGGGGGTGGGAACCGGCAAAAAAAAAAGCAAGCACTCACCTGGACTTCTTCCGGGTGCCTTCAATGCCGGACCAGATTCGGGGGCGTTCCCGAGAACTCAGGCTTTCGGCTGATGTAGCCAAAAGCCAAAAATTCTCGGGAACGCCCCCGAATCTGGTCCGAGATTGACAGACAGAGCCCTCTCCCAATGGCTAGCCTCCATTTATGGAGCTAGCCAATGGGAGGAGGGGGCTGTTACCCGACTCCACACACAGATCATAAGATTTTTCCTAGCGCATGCGTACTTCGTACGCATGCATTTGCTAGTCAAAAACTAAAAAACAGGAGCTCGGACATCATATTAATTAATGCTTATATACATCAAAAAGAAAAAACAAGGCATCCCGGCAACTGATAGACCACCTTGAGGCATGCATAAGTGAATGGGATACAGCAGATACTATCCTCACTGGCGATCTAAATCTTTACCTATTAGGCTCCTCGACTGCTGATGAAGTGTCCACCCAAACCTCGCTTTGGAACATTCCAAAGCAGGGGAAAAGCACACTGGGTCACATAACCAAAACTGGCTGGCCCCTATTAGAGAATCTTGAACATCTTATTCTTAGAGCCACTAACGGGATATTTGCGGACAATAACCCTCCACCAGTCACTTATTACTCCTCAACCATAAGTTCAATACTAGACTACACCTATGTCTCTCTATCCCTCTTCAATCAAACAGGCTCATTTCACCCGGGTTACAAAGCTGACAGTGACCATTGCCCTCAAAAAACCTCATTTGAACGAACATGCCGACGTTTGAACGGTCTCTGGCTTTTCAGAAACAAATCTCTCAATCAATTATAGAATAGTCAACTTTGTACATGCATCAAGTGGGAGCCTCTTGTAAACAACCACACTTCTCTTTGAGTCACGGTCTGGAACAAGCAAAACTAAGAAATGGGAGAGCTTCTCCAACAATATTGCAGAGTCCTTTGCGGATCCAATTAAACCAGAGGCACATCACAGCTACAACGGGATGAAGCACATCCCAAAAGCGCAAAGGACCCAAATCAAGAACATCAAAAACCTAATCTACCGCATGCTAAGATCTCTCTGTCACTATCCAACTGACAAAGCCTAATAGCACTGCCATGAAAGCAAAAAGATCAGCTCAAGAGACTAAAATAGGCTGACAACAGAAAATAAGGAGGATGAGGTCTGGCCAAAAGTGCATGCCAACATCAAGCAGAAAGACAGAGCAAGATTCTGGGGAACAAAATAAATTCACTCGCCCCACACACAGGGGCGTTTCATCCAACATCTCAGAAGAAGATTGGGCAATATACATCGGGGGCCATTTCCACCAAGGTTATACCACCAGATAAAAAACTACAACATACACAGGAAGAGCCCAGCTGGAAATCCATCATGTGGAAAGGAGCCAACAGAATCTTTGGCAGCAGGGGGGAAATAAAACGATTACTGCATGCTCAAGTTGCAAAATGGCAATCAATAGACAAAAAGGAAAAGTAAGGAGAGAAGGGGCCCCAGGTCCAAATGGGATTCGTCCAGTATTGTTCAAACTAGAAGCAGAACTCTGGGCCAAGGCCCTCGGACCTCTCTTTACCATATTAAGGCAAATTGGTGCACTTTTATCCTCCTGGTGGGGTTCAATAATCCCCCCAATATTCAAGTAAAGACACAAATCTTTGCCAAAAAACGGTTTAGTAGCTCTCCTAGACAACAAGGCAAAAAACTTTGCAAGAACACTCCTAGAAGAGTTCCAGTCCTGGGCCAAAGAAAAATCAATCATCCCTCATAATCAGACAGGCTTTGGAAAGTCTGTCGGAACAACAAAAAACATCTTGGCCCTGGCACTGCTGTTTGATAATGCGGAACCAACATAAATGCTGTTACACCTATGCTTTGTTGACTATAAGGCTGCGTTAACCGTAACATACTCTAGGTCAAACTGGCAAAATGTGGTATTCCACAGACTCTGCTAAACTTGGTAATCAACTTGCACCTAGATACTTAGGTCCAGATAAAGCTGGGCCATGTTTTCTCTCAGTCAAGGCATATACTAACCAAGAAGGGACTTAAACAGTCGTGTGTTCTGGCTCCAACCCCATTTAACATCTTCCTAGCAGACCTAGTACCAGCACTGAATGCCTGCAACTCACACACTCCAAGAATAGGAGGATTAGTACTACCAGGCCTTCTCTATGCAGATGATATAGAAATGATAAGCCACACGCAGTTGGGCGATCAGCACCTTCTCACCGTCCCACAGGAATTCTCCAAACCAAACGGCCTAATCATCAACCTGGAGAAAACAAGGTAAATGATGATCAGGAAAAACCTAAAGAAATCTCCTGTCTGGCACTGGGACAAAACACACATTGAACCTGTGACAGAATACAAATACCTAGGTGTGATTATAGACAAGGAACGCCACTTCGTCGCCCAGAAGAACTCAATCAGAAGGAAGGGCCTTGCCCTGGCAGTCTCAGTAAAGAATCTCAGTTCAAAATTGAGCGGTCCATCGTTCCGCCCCTTAATTCAGGTTACAAATGCTTTTACCAACAATAGCCTATGGCAGTGAACTACAGATGGCCAGTGGTTAAAAAATCTTGGAAATCACTGTTATAATAGTGTACAGAATTATTTTTTCCTGCCCAAGTACACCTCACCAGTAAATATGGGTGAATTTTGCGGATCTGCGGTGCGCGAAATCGCAAAAAAATCCGCAAATTTGCTGATTTTTTTTGCGATTTGCACCATACTTAACTGGAGTACTTGCTAGTGGCTAATCAGTAAGTGCTACCTCATTGGGTAAATGTATAGTGCTTTGCCTACACTGCAGCTGCGTAAAGGGCCAGATGATTTGTCCCCAGTGACCATGTGTGCCTGTAACATTGCAGTGAGCTGTCCATCATAGTTGGGAAAGGGCAGGAAGACGTTTTATACTGCTAGTGTGTGGTGCGGGGCCAAACGGGCAGGGCTTCTATGCGTGTTCACATGCCTCTTGTGTATAAAGGGTCAGAGGGCGAGCAGGGCAGCAGATGAGGAGAAAGCAGCCTCCTGGTCACAGGAACTACAAGGGGATTGCGCTCGAGAAACTCATGGATGCAAAGACCTCCCTCGAGTATTACAGCTAATTTTTGACAGCAGATATGGGGTTAAAGCACACTTGCCCAGCCTCGGCCGTGCTCACTAATGTTTTGGGCTGATTAAAACGTTACTGAATTTGAGCTTCAACTCGGGCACCTGCTTTATTTATATGAAGTGCTTCCTGTTGAGGTTTAATTTTTGTGACAGGAGCCTCGTGCCAGAATGAATCCTGTCCTGCATAGATATCAACGAAGATGCCACTGTGTTGTGCAATACCTCTACTCAACTGGAGTATTTTTACTGGCTAATCAGTAAGTGCTACTTCGTTGGGTAAATGTACAGTACTTTTCCTACCCTGCAGCTGCGTAAAGGGCCAGAAAATTTGTCTCCACTGCCTGTAACTTTGCCACCGCGCCAAAAGGCGCCGAGGTCCCTTGATTGAGCTGTCCATCACAGTTGGGAAAGGGTGGGAAGGCGTTTGATACCGCTAGTGTGTGCTGCGTGGCCAAACGGGCGGGGCTTCTATGTGTGTTCACATGCCTCTTGTGTATAAAGGGTCAGAGAGCGAGCAGGGCATCAGGTGACGAGAAAGCAGCCTCCTGGTGACATGAACTATACAGGGGTTGTGCATGCGAAACTCATGGATGCAAAGGCCCTGTTTTATATCTGTAAGTGCTTCCTGTTGCAGGATCTTCGTGCCATACTTGTAACTATTCTCTGACCCTGCTTCGAGGGTCAGAGCAGGGTCAGAGAATAGTTGCAAGGAGGCGCCGCTCAGGAAGCACTTACAGGGTTCCAGCATGTGCCCAAATTGAAGTTAATTTCTTTGTAACCATTTTTTAAATGGTTACAAAGAAATTAGCTTAAACTTGGGCACCTGCTGTGCCCTGTAAGTGCTTCCTGAACAAAATTCGTCCTGCTTGTGGATTCGTGGATTTTGCAGCAAATTTGTGGATCGTGAAATTGCAGAAAATCCGCAAATTCCGCGAGCGGAACAAATTTTCAGCCCATACTTACTCACCAGGACAGATTAGGTTGGAGTTTGGACTACAAAAACAGGCCCTGGCAAGACAAGGAGCATATATCGTGACCTGGGATGAAGTTCGGAAAGCTACACCAGAAACTTAATCATTACCTATGGTTAGAATTACAAGAGCCACATTCACCACCTGCTTTATCCTATCTCAAAAGATCCCTGAGTCATTCAAGGCTATCTCAGTTCTGGGACACATCCACCAACATTATAGCATTAAAAAACTTGTATAGAAAACAGTAAAATGTTTATTGTTGACCAAAGACAAAGCTGCACTATCAAAGAGGGCCCACAGCTGGATGACCCTGAGCACTTACACGGCCCAGGCTACCCCAAAATACTTCAATTTAGGATTTACCAAAACTGTCAAAACTCAATTCCTGTAGTATCGACTAGGTCTGCTACCTTGCACACAGCACCTCCCACATTGGCCTGAGGATCAAGCAGGCTCCACCTGCTTCTTATGCGGCACAGCACCGGTGGGCCTGTTGCACATCTTCTGAAGGAACGGAACGGAAACTGCTATTGAAAACTCACTTCAATCAACGAGGGATCCGTACAAGGAGGGAAGTCGGGCTGGCCTGCTTCGCATCCAAGGACCCACAGCTGAACTGCAGTTTTGTAAAAGTTCTGAGATTGGTGGCCAAATATGCCAACACACTGATGAAGAGACGTTTAACCAGAACAACCGAGCAAACCTAAAGCTTTTTTGATGGTATAATTGAACCCACATCACATCTTACGGTTACCCCACGCAGTTGCGGCACAGTACAGCAACACTAAACAAACCTGCGGCTGAAACTTTCTCCCCACCGATGGCAACATCCCTAAAGTTGCACAAAAACAAAACTTAAAAACGCAACCCGTAATGAAAATGGATTACAAACTTATTTTAACAATATTTTATCATCTTTTACAAACTTTAACCTCATGCCTGCTTCTGACGGCCAACGCGTGCACTACCTTTGTAGTGCTGCGCATGCACGTTGGCTGTCGTGGCCCGCCCGTTCAGTAGAACGTTCCGCACTGGCGCGGAACATTCAGAGCAGTTAAGGGGTTAACACAGTGCCTTGCTGCAATGGTTTTAATTAATTATGCTGATAAAATAAAACTCAAACTATGTAGCAGATGCTGAGGTCGCTCCTGGTTCTTCCTAGCAGCGAAGACATGGAACAAGCTACCCTATGATCTGCAGACCTCCCCATCTCTTCCAGAGTTCTGAAAGTCCCTGAAGACTTGGCTATTTGGCTAATCAACTGAACCCTGACAGTACCTGGATACCCTCACAGGTGACCACAAGCGTTCTACAAATCTGATTGATCCATCTTTTAATCTTCTCAAGAAGATTGCGCCTTAAAGTAAAGGTGGCTGAAAAATAGAAGGTCTGTTTGAGAGGTGAAAGCCCAAGATTTAGTAGCCAAATATGGCATGGGCCTGGTTAGAAGGACAGCAGAGAGGGACGGAGCCTTAGAGTAGAAAATGCTTGTCAGTGCCCAGTGATTTCAAGACTGCAAGCATCATCTTAGCACCTATGCAAATGTAACAATATCCCAACCCCAATTTAGGGAGGAAGGCAACAGATTATGCATGTTCGTACAACTCCCAATTGAAATAAGATCTCTCTGTCTTTTGTTTAGTAATGCTAAAAAAGACCTTTGCTAACATTCTCGTGACTAACAAAACCTAGCTGGATACTAAGTGTTTTTTTTTGTTTAGCAAATAGGATAAGTCAGGAGGGGCAGGGTCAACTGCTGTGTGAATCTGCAGACGAAGAGTCGCTGTCATCATAAATAGTCAGTACTGCTGTTGCAATCTTGAGTGATCCCATCCTAGACAAATTCCCCAGGACAATGAGTACTTGCATCAGGACCAGAACTCCAGTGCAGCGAGGGTGCCCTTCTCTCACCCAGTGTGAGTTGTTTTGTGTATAGCAAGAAGGACCACAACCGTGACATCTCTCCGTGTTCCACAAATTAATAGATAGCCTGGCTGTATTTTTGCTCATAGAAGAAATTTTATTTAATACCATCACAGTATAAACTGATATAGTTTATGAGGCCAACCACAGAGTCCTGTGTGCCCTCAAGGTACCAGGTGATAGCGTGTGGGAGCCTTCCATGGTTGCTCAAGTTACGTCCAATATGGAGGAGTTTTGTTGGGCTCAGGAAGAATGTCCTTGTATAGTAGGTTTGGCGAGATGACAGGCACAGACCAAAAGTGAAACTGCTGGCTGCTTTAAGAAAATGAGCTGCTCAATGTCATACTATATTTATCCTGATACTAGGAAGAAGTTAGTTGTCATATGTGCAAGAAATATTTGATGTAATTAGGCCATGAGATAGGATTGGTAGGACAGCGTGAGGTCAAGAAATCAAGCGTTCAACTATATCTCACCTTCTGGCCCAACATGGGAGTAAAGACATGTTTTGCCAGACCTGTCCAATATGCAATCTGAGTGGCGTGACACACAGGCAGCCATTGGCATTAGGGGTGTCCTAATGTCTTGGAAAAGCGGTGCCATCTTATATTGTTAATGTTTTTGCTGTGCCTTATTATTTTCTCCAGTTGTTGATTATCTGTAAATCTACTGGCGGTGCTCCATGATTTTCCTTGACATTCAACATTTCACATCTGTTTTGCTGGTTAACACTTACACCTAAAGAATGCCTCACTCATTGTTTAGGGTTATCCCTTCCCCTGCATATGTAGTTATACCAGCGCCTCTTCAAAGCCTATTGAAATAAAGAGATGCCTATATTTTTGCCTGCACTTCAGATGGGTTTATCAACCTTTTAGTTTCTTTTCAAAATTTACACAATTTACCTTTAGTGGGTTTCTTTACTCTTCTAAGCTGTCCATTCTGTAGTGTGTGGTGATATATGTTGGCTGTGTGACCAGGAATTTAAGGGCAGATTACACTGAACTGATATGGGATTCTCTGTGGTTAAGTGCAAGATGATTGTTTCTCTTCAAGCTACAGACAACCTGCATGTACTTTGTCCCTGGGTTCTACCCTATAACCAAAGGCAGTTGATGGAATGAGGAAAATTACCTGTTTCTGTTAAAAAAAAGAGATTCCTCAGTACACCTGACATACTTCCTTCTCTCTTTTCAGCATTGTGCTAAGCCTAGAATGGCAACCAGGTGACCGTAACAGAAATATGCTCAGCCTGTATATCTTGCTACCCGCTAGAGTAATTATTGATTACTTGAGTTTATTACCCCTGAGGGGTAAGGAGTCTCAGAGATTGATTAACTTGGTTGTCTACCTGGTGTGTATTTGTACTCCTGGCTGTGTGACACCAAAAAGTAAACAAGCATTGTCATAGCCAATGGGTCTCGCCTTTGGGACCTTATAAGTGTTTAGTTATCCAGCACAATATCCTTGGTGCAACAACATAAAGTGTTGCATGGCTAAACACTTATAAGGGCCCAAAGGCGAGACTTATTGGCTTTGTCAATGCTTGTTTTGAGTGAGTGGCTTGTGCAGGTATGCCACTGTGAGGTAGAGATGTTGCAAGTGCTTTTACAGGAGCCCCTGTGACATTGCGCCTCTTCAAAATGTATCTTGGGTCTGGTGTAATACTTATAGCCCCTATTCCCGCACCGAATACATCCTTAAATGTCCCATGTACAGCCGGGGCTGACACTCCTATTACCCCTGCACTCCAGTGACACTTTACTCGTCACCGGTGGTGGTGGACGTGGTGGTGGTGGACATGGTGGTGGTGGTGGTGGAAGTGGTGGTGGACAATGTGGTGGTGGACATGTTGGTGGTGGGCGTGGTGGTGGATGTGGTGAACGTGGTGGTGGTGGATGCAGTGGTGGTGGATGCAGTGGTGGTGGATGCGGTGGTGGTGGATGCAGTGGTGGTGGATGCAGTGGTGGTGGATGACGTGGTGGTGGATGACGTGGTGGTGGTGGACGTGGTGGTGGTGGTTGACGTGGTGGTGGTGGATGTGGGGGATGTGGTAATGGTGGTGGATGTGGTGGTGGTGGATGTGGTGGTGTTGGACGTGATGGTGGTGGACGTGAGGGTGGTGGAAGTGATGGACGTGGTGGATGTGGTCGACATGGTGGTGGACGTGGTGCTGGTAGACATGGTGGTGGTGGACGTGGTGGATATGGTGATGACATGGTGGTGGTGGACGTAGTGGTGTATGTGGTGGTGGACATGGTGGTGGAGGATGTGGTGGTGGAGGACGTGGTGGTGGTGGTGGAGGACGTGGTGGTGGTGGAGGTGGAGGTGGTGGTGGTGGAGGATGTGGTGGTGGTGGAGGATGTGGTGGTGGTTGTGGTGATGGAAATGGTGGTGTGGACGTGGTGGTGGATGTGGTGGACATGGTGGTGGTGGACGTGGTGGTGGCAGTGGTGGACATGGTGGTGGTGGACACGGTGGTGGTGAATGCAGTGGTGGTGGACATGGTGGTGGTGGTGGATATGGTGGTGGTGGATGTGATGGTGGATGTGGTAGTGGACATGGTGGTGGATGTGGTGGTGATGGACATGGGGGTAGACGTGGTGATGGTGGATGTGGTGGTGGACGTGGTGGTGGACATGGTGGTGGACGTGGTGGTGGTGGTGGACTTGGTGGTGGATGTGGTGGTGATGGTGGACATGGTGGTGATGGTGGACGCAGTGGTGGATGTGGTGGTGGTGGTGGAAATGGTGGTGGCTGACGTGGTGGTGGACATGGTGGTGGTGGTCGTGGACAACTATTGGGTAGGAGGGTGCTGGCAGAATGAGGAAGGAGAGGAGGATCTCTAAGGGGGCACATGGGAGAGCAGAAAGAGGCAGAATATTAGAAACAAACAAGTGCTGAAGAAAAGCAAAGCATTCGGCTTAGCAAGTGCAGCTAGTGCAGCTGTCGCGCTGGTTTAATAAACCTTACAAAGCAGCTATGGAAGAAAGACAGTGATTGGAGGAAGCGTTCACAACGTAAACAAGCGGTCTTCACTGTCTTAATTTTTCAAGCACTCGCACTCATGCTTGTGGCGGCATCCACCTTGCGGGAGCAAGCAGTGGCCATAAGTTTGTAATTAACGTGGCCGCGCCGCTGCTCACTGCCGCAAGGTGGATGCCACCACAAGCACACTTGCGAGTGCTTGAAAAGTGAAGACAGATGGCTAAAGGCCCTCCTAGTGCAGCACATGCGCGCTGCCTAGGAGAGACCTAATCAAAGAGGGACTAATTGTCCTGGTAGAAGACCGGGAATATATCTTACTTTATACAATACGGAAGCATACAAAATGGCAAGTTTATTTTGCAATTCATTTATTCATTGCATATTTGTAATGGCGAAAACATTTACTCTTATAGAAGATCCAGTACTCATGCTTGTAGTGAAGGAACTTGCAGTGGAGTGAGAAGGCTAAAAACAAATTGCATCACAATTAAAAAGACCTATGACTCCTGTTTATTTTAACAGTATGCTTGGAGTCTATATAGGTCTGTTGGCGGCAGCATTTCCATCCTAGTTTAATGAATGGTCTTCATCATGACAAGAGCGCTTGGTATCTGGAGAATAAAGAAAAATACAAAAAATGTAGAGAATGATCAGCCTAAAAAGTATGGCACCAAGAGTATGCCACACTTGACTGGTATTAAGGAGGATGGTTGTGTAAAATGTTTTTGCAGGAACATACATAAGGGCACAAAGGTGTCCTATAACTAATAGAAATGCAGGTCAGTACGGGTGATGTATCGATTTTATTATTTATATACTGACTCATCCCCCATACAGACAATGGCAACTCAGAGGTTCACCATTTAGATGCATTCCATTGGCAATGGAATTATCTGTACAACAAGAGCTCCTTCATCAACTACACCTCAATTGCAACTCATCTACGTAAATGGGCAGGATATCTATGCTATTAACAATAAACAAGCTCTCCATTGTGCCGGCACCATTCATAATCTTCACACCTGTTAGGGTGCATTACCAAACTACTCTTTGTTGGGATTCTTTACTGTATGCAGTCAAACTGTATTCTCTGTAAAACTACTAACCTCCACAGCACAAACTGTGAAATACCTGGCTCTGATAGTCTTCAAAACAGTCTTTCAATTTTTGTATAACATGTTTTCTGAGCCATATTTGTGTTGTGGTTTACACATTTTCAGAGCTGATTTGTTGTATTCTTCCACAGATGTATGCTGGCATGCCTCACTAAGATAGAATATTGTACTCTATTCGGATCCTGTGATCTAGGGCCTCCTTGCTAGTGATTCTACTTGTCTAGAGATAGGATGAATGCAGCTGTCGGTAGCAGCCTGTATATAAGATTTTTGTAGGGATGGGCCTTACTGGTGCAATTCATTCTAGCTTAATCACTTGTAATTGCCACAAAATTGCTGATAATTATGCGTAATTGTGTGAGAAGTGTAATTCAGCATTTTCTGCTATTTTTTTAGTTCAAAATGTACCCTCTCATCCAAAATAGGCCCAAAGTTTGATTTTGCTCTAAGAAAACAGCACTAAATACTACAGGACAAGAATAAGCAGTAGCCGGCATCTGCTCGGTCTCTCTTAGTTTGTTGTTTCTGTGCTCCTGCAGTAGGACTTTTGCCCCAAATTACTCTTAGTTACTGAAACTGGGGTAATCGCATAATTTCAGTAATCTTTTAATAACAGTAATGCCTAATTACTCCAGTAACTCCGACATAATGACATTTACACCCAGGCCAAGTTTTATGGAACAATGACTTTTATTATCGCCAGGCGAGACACCCTCTCCTTTAACCTAAGCCTGGTTCATGGAAATCTACCAGGTACTGTTCAGTGGTGTAATGTAAAATGATGATGAAGGCCCTGTGTAGAATGTGGTGAGGTTCCCCTAGGACTAAGCCTGGGCAAAGCACTACGCTACGCTCGCGTAGTTTGCGAAGTTTGCGCTACTTCGCACTACGCGAATTGCACGTAGCAAACATGCGTAGTGTAGTGCAGCGGTCATTTTTTGCTTGCTCGCGGTCCTCAACGTCAAGTTGGCGACCGCAAGCAAGCAAGCAAAATGACATCCCGGCGAGACTTTTTCCTTTTTCGCGATCAGCAACATCAAGTTGCTGATCGCGAGCATGGAAAAGAAACCTCCCGGCGAGCTTCTCAACGTGGAGAGGTCAGGTTTCTCATTGTGAGTGGTCGAGTATGCTTGCGACCGCTCGCGATGAGAAACTACCAGTCTGCATTGAGAAAGCTGCTGCTCGAGTAGAAATCTACTCGACCGGCAGAAAACGACCGATTGCAGTGTGCAAGATGCAGTTTGCACTGATTGCACAGTGCGAACAAGCATCCGGCACTGTGCAATCAGTGCGAACAGCATCTTGCACAGTGCACTGTGCAGTTCGCGTAGCTCGCGTAGTGCGAAGTGCACTTCGTGTAGCTACGCGTCGCGCTACTTCGCAAACTATGCCCAGGGTTACCTAGGACTTCCATACCTCGCAAAAATGCAGAGATCTTAGGTGGAATGGGACCGCTAGGAAGATGGAGGCATCTAAATGCTGTATGAGCTGACATTACACCCCGGTACTGTTCAACAGGGGCTGCTTCAGATTTTAATGTATCACAAATAATAATAATAATCCTGTATTTGTAAAGCGCACAGCTACCTGTAGTAGGTTTCACGGCACTAGGGGCCATCAGGAAAATGAAGCAAGCTATTGCCTAGAGTCACATGGTGCTGGGCAGACCCCTGCTGCCGGTGATCGAACCGTGATCCCCAGCGTCCGGCGTCAGTCGCCCTGGCCGCTGCGCCACACCACTTCCACAAAGAGTCACCAATAAGCCACATTTCCCCATTTCTGTTTTTTGGCAAAAACTGGCTGTTTCCCTTATCCAAACAGGTTTTGGCGTGTAAGAAGCCTCTAATTATTACCCCCCACAAATTGAAACCTGGGTGATTTTGCAATTGTTAGAATTCATTTCTAAAAGTACCTGTGGTTTACACATACAATGCATGAGTTCAGTAGTTAAGCACACAGTGTACAAAAATGGCAAAATGTTTTTCTCAAATATTTATGGCTTGCCTTCATTGACATGGAGGAAAGCAAAAACATCAATGCTGAAAACAAAATGAAAAAAAATTACAGGCATGATTGAAACATTTTCAGCCACATCTTTAACATGATAGGGAAGGATCAAATTCACAAAAAAAGATGTCTCCCATGCTTCTACAGAGAGTCCCAACAATTTTTTTAGGATCATAAACTATCTAAATATTACATTTCTATGGCCAGTTTAAGAGCCTCATAAGATAATGTCAAATAAAAGCTGTACATGGAGTCCAGTGGAATGAGACTCGTAACCTACTACCAAGCTTTATTCTGAGTGACCAAAATCTTTTGTAGTTAAGAAAATATCTGCTGTAGGATCTGTACAGTGAGGCTAGCGACAGAGGGAGGCCTA
Organism: Lissotriton vulgaris; assembly: GCF_964263255.1. NCBI lineage: Eukaryota > Metazoa > Chordata > Amphibia > Caudata > Salamandridae > Lissotriton > Lissotriton vulgaris. The sequence continues at coordinate 1,081,717,927 of NC_141699.1, read as the reverse complement.
ATAAAATCATGTACTCCTTTTTATTATCCAAACATAAATAACTACATTAAAGATTGTACATGACGTGGAAACACTAATAATCATAGATAATTCATTGAAGACTCAATTCAAGCATATTACAACATTCCACTAGGGAGAAATAGAAGGATAAAAATCGATGGATCCTCTGTAACTAACTTGAACTCTTTAATATAGGTCAGTGTACTGTTTATTAATGACTTTTTTAATTCAACCCAAGCCTTATCATTTGCTAAATTGTAGTTGGAACTCTGTATTGAATTGTGCAGTTTTCGGAACCCAAAACGTTCCTTCTGGGCGCCCAGAGCTCGAGCAAGCTGATTTCCAAATTGTACACCTCTGCCCTGGCTACTAAGATACCCTCCCTAAACAAAGCCAGACAAGCATGGCAATCCGATATCGATGCCCCTATCTCTGACGTCTGGCTCTACTGTTGCACAGTTACTCGTCAAATTTCAATAAATGGTAGACATCGCCTTGCCCATTTTAAGTTTCTGAATAGGGTGTATCATTCCCTACTGCGCCTGTGCAGGTTCGGATTACGGTTAACTGACAGCTGTGAGCGGTGTGACGCCCCCCGGGTGTTTTTTTTCATCTGGCTTGGCTCTGCCCCCCAGTAGCGCAGTATTGGGTTTCTATCTTTCATAAACTAAATTACATTGTTGGTTCAACCTTATCCCCTGATCCATTGTTAGATTTGCTAGGATACACTAAACCTCTTACAAGTTAAGACCTCCTCTTAGCCAAGCGCAGACTGGCGATGAGATGGCTGAAGGGACCTTTGCCCACATTGGTGGAATGGGAGCGAGATATATTGTATTGTCACACACAATCAGAGGTTTACAATGAGATGAGACCACCGAATAATCGCCCGAAGAGTTTCTGGGGTCTTTATGCTCAATATGCTGCACGCCAACTGTCTGATGCTGGCGCTTCTGAAGCCTAATCGCTGCTAAAGTTGATTTCATTCCATGCGAGAGCTGGTGGGTGTTGTCCGTTGTTGCTGACCCCCTTACCTTGTTATAAGCGGCCTATGCTACGATCTGCACCCTATTACAACTATGTGCTGGCTTGCCTTCTCACTCCCTCGAATCTCTTTACACCCTAAGTCGTTTTTGCCCTACCTGTATGCTCATTGCCCGCCATCCCCTCTTTATCAGTATTGTTTAATTGATCCGAGAGCGCTGATTTTGGTGATATGCACATGCCTTTTTTTGCTTATTGTCTTGTCTATTTCTTTCAGATGTGTATTGCTTTTAGTCTTTATTTTTATGTTTTGTCTTTGAAAACTCAATAACATTATTATTATTTTTTTTTAAACGTTTCTTCTGAAAACCAACATTTTCGCACACAACACAGGTCCTATTCTAACTCCCAACACTCCTTGGCATCAAACGCTACACATTGTCTACAAGTGCACAATCAATACCAATTCCTGTTTCCGCTCCCTTAATAAGCACAATCAAACCACTGGATCCCAGAACTAGTTCTGAATTTAGATATTGATATTATAGTTTGAATTAAAGGTCCTCAAATCCTCCTTCCAATAAAAATTGCTACCTACAGTTGTCATTCTAGGTATATTATATTTTACTCTGTAATATCCCCTAGAACCCTCTTAAAAAACTCATGACTACCAAACCAAACATGTAGTCTGCAAATTGAAATGTACCTTGGAAAAAACAAGCTAAAACATATAAATAAAGTGATTAAAAAACTGGCTTTTCAGACTCTGATACTTACTGTCATCAATGACCCACCACAGGCATCCTGGTGCGTGCACTGTTCAATTGTTTTAGGATAAAGCTATGCTAGTAAAAGATCAATATTCATTAGAGAGCATTTCAACTATAGGACATTACTCTACCAGGCATGGCATTGCTTGGGTCTTCTAGCCAAACCGTCCCCACAAGACACTAAAGAATATGCTATAGGTTCCATTACATGATTCCTTGATAGCATTTGCTTCTAAAATCATGCCTTGATATTGCAGAAGGGGTTGCACAAGCGCCTGTGGTCACTTCAGTAATATCAAAGTATTCAGTGGGTGCAAAAAAGTCCATTATGTCTCTGGGGCACTTTTTAATTCATCTCCTGGTCAAATATAATCATTAAACCAAATGGTTTTCAATGTGGGTAAAATCTCCCCCATTTGCAAATCTTTTGTTCTTGATAAGTAATAGGGATTTTTTAATTGTCCCAGTAATATCAAACAGATGTCATCATATGCAGGAATACTTGTTTTTTCTTCTTCTTATAAATCAATAAAAAGTTTCAGGCAAAAAATGATTATACATTTAGCATCAGAAACAAGCAACATTGGCAGAGCCAATAGATCTCTCCTGTGCTACTCGGCACTGATCTATCGGCTTTGCAATTACTTCTTTTTTTTGCCACAGAGGTGGTTGAGGCACAAGGTACTGGCAGGTAGCAAATGGTTGCGAGGTACACATTCTGCACCACTGGGGATGGAGAAGCAGTGGGACAGAGACAATTAAAGCAGTCTTTGGGCAGAACAATGGGAGGCAAGGGGCCTACACAGAGGACAATTTAAAGTCCTAGGTAACATTCAACAACATTCCTTGGCTTAAAAGATAGCCCACCCAGCCAATGCAACTCACAGAAAAATTGCAACAGCCAATGACTAAAGGGACCTAATCAAAAGCCCACTTTCAGTATGTATGTATGTTGTACTGTATTGGTAATGTGAATTCTCTGACAGTTACGGATGTCTTGGCAAGACCCAAAAGGCCCGGCTATTAATTTCCTAGAACTCTTAACATCATACAACCCCATTGATTGAGTTAGTCATACAACCTTGAAAACACAGAGATCATCTTTAAATAAATAAATCTTGTTGCACGTAAACAACGTTAACACTCCAACTTGGAGATTAGTTCTGATTTTCCAGGTTTCATGCTCAATCGAAAAATGTAAGCATGACTAAGGGTCGGATTACGATCTTGCACACACGGTTGCTCCTTCACAAATGTGACGGATATCCCAACCTCCTTATTACATTTCCATTATATCTTATGCAACTTGTGATATGGGGATGGGGTACCCATCACTTTTGTGACGGAGTATCCCATCAGCCAAGATCGTAATCAGGTCCTAAGATGTAATTGACCTCAATTAAGGGTGGGTATAGTGTCTGTAATTCTCTGTAGTGTAATCATGCAGAATTGACCAAAAAGATTATGCGTAGCTACGCCAAAAGAGTAATTCTGCATGTAGCGCTATTTTCCTTGTGCGAACATAACCCTCGCATCCAAAATTGGCACAAGGAAGCATTTAGCACCAAGACAATAGTACTGAATTCAACAGAACACAAAAATCAGCATAAGCAGACCCTCGTGCCTGCTAAATGGGCTCCGCAGTAGGGTTTTTTCCCCCCCAAATTACCCTTAATCACATGACCGGGGGAAATTGCCTTAATATTGCTTATTCCATGTCGAAGAGTAACATAGAATTCATGAAAATACTCTGATTACTCCAGTGTAATTGCAATGTCACTCAGGCCTGATCGCAATGTCCGTGTTCTCATGCTTGCATTACTTCCGGTGGATCGTCCTTGTCAATTGCCACAACCTGCAAAGGTTTTTCATTTTTAAATCCTTGAGATACTATAATTTTCCTTCTTCGTTGGGGCTTACATTTATGAAATACTTGTTAATTTTGCGTTTGGAAAATGTGCTGTCCTTTCTTTTCATTTTAAACTTCATTGAACTGTACTACTTTTCTAACCATCACCTTGATGCCCTATACCCCACACATCACAAAACAAGGAAGGTGGTGGTGAAATTACTCACAAAAGAGAAAGAAAGAAGAAAGGCAGGTGGAACTACCACCCCCTTGTAAGTGACCAGAAATCAGAAATTGAAATAAAATTGACTGCCTTCTTAAGGTAAGAATTTAAGACAAGGGCGCATCAACTTAAACTGGTCATCAATCACTTGCCTTCACTTTGAAGAAAGCACTGAAAGGTAACACGAGGAGTGGAAATTTCATGAGCACCATGACAAAATGTATATAGGGTATACAAACCTACACAAGAATAACAAGAGAGACAGGCTAAAAACAAAAACTGATAAAGAAATGGACAAAAAGGGCTAGACTGGTAACACTTTTTTCTCCTTCCTAACTATAAGAGGGCTTAGTCTCCAAAGACTAAGTGGAGAGGACATCCGTAAAGAACTGACTTGCGTAACAAGACTGTAACGAACATCTTGTCTGGTATTGCTATATTTTTTGTGTTGCAAGAATTTCATGAAAATCAAGGTCAATCAAGTTATATCTTAATCTGGATTCAATCCAAGATTCTTGAGGATTTTTAAAAACTTGAGTCAAAGTTCTTATGTCCTCAACTGCTTGCTTTATTTAAACAGTTTTTCATTCTTTGGAGCAGAACATGACACAACAATATGTGACTCCATGACAAAAGATGTTTCAGGACCGCAGAGACTGAATACCTTCCATTTAGAGAATCACAAACTTTACCTGCCTACATAACTAAATTCTGCCTTGAAAAAAGCGCACGGCCAATAGGCCACTAGGGCGAAACACGTGCCGGCTGTCTTTTTCGTGTATGGAATAAAAAATATAGACCACGCATGTAAAACCATCAAAGAACGTTTGAAAATCATTTTTGTACTAACGTTGACAAATCGAGAGGGCACAATCCTCCATCTCCCTCTACATCGGCCAAAGGATTTTGGTCCTCGGTCTGCAGAGTGAGTAGCAGTTAACAGTCAATTACCTCTTAAATAGTCAGGAGGCCCACCATAAATTAGCTTATTAGTCAGTGTATAAGCCTTCCAATCCATGCTGGTTTGGTAAGACAAGTAAGTGCTTCCTTAAAGGTAGATTAAACACGGCTCGTGCACCAGTGTTCTGGATACCATGGAGTTCAACTAGACATCTTGAATGTTCCAATCAGTAGAGGCTTGTTTCGCACAAATATTGTCCCTGATAATAACAGTTCTGTACGACTTTCAGAAGGAGCGCTGCATGTATTTTAAAAGTATGTGATAATAGTAGACTTACACAACAACAGCTTAGAGATATATAAAGAGATATTAAAGCCATGACGTTTCATAGATCTAGACAGATATAAAGCAGCGGAAGGAGAATGCAGGAATCCTTTGGAATGCTCCAAGCGGAAGGCATGCAAGAAACATCCATCACTGTGACCTTATTCGTCCTGCACCCTAGGAAAGAGCTGAATGAATCTGCCATCCTGACACCCAACCAGTGTCTCAATTCCCAACAGCCTTCGGATGTGATTTTGGTTATTAAAAGTTGAGAAAATGTGCAAAATAAGCATCAGTGTAGCAGCATCACCCTAATGCAGGAGGTCTGAGATTACCGATTTGGTGCTCTCTTAGGCTCGAATTTAACTCAACAGTCAAAGCATGGTCCCCTATTCATTACAGTCAAATAAAGACTGGCCGCATAGCTGCAAATGCTATTCTACATGGCAAAGAGAAATTGTAAAAAAGGCCAATTATTTCTTGTAATAAGAGACATAGAAGTTGAGTAATCAGAACAGGGAAAGAAAGCAATGTGGAGAGGGGAAAATTGCACTTTCTTGTGGCAAACCACCCCTTTACACAAACTCATCTAAAGAACTGTTTCGGGATATTTCCCTTTCCACCATGTTTCCATGCCTTACACCATGAACCATCTTCCCTTGCCTACTCCAAAAATGGAATTCCATCACCCTCTAGTTAGATAATATTAAGTTCCTTTAAATTTTTTTGTGTTCTGTAGGTTATGACAATGACTTTGTTTTATGTTTCTCTTGGTCTTGTTTCAGGAGATGATCCAAGACATCTACAACACTTTTTCCGGGATGGAACAATTAAGTACACCACTGTCTCTCTCCACCCCAACAAAAACATGGTCCGAATTTAGCTCTCTTGACCTGGTTACGTCCCTTGAGCAATTGGAAAAAACGAAATCCGGGTCTGCATTTGATCCTTGCCCGGACAGGTTTTTCAAAAGTTTAGCACCTCTGCTCAACCCTACTTTAACTCAGCTCTGGAACACCTCTTTGGAATCTGGCACCTATCCATCTATCTGGAAAATCGCCATTGTTCAACCGATCCTCAATAAGGAGAATGCAGATCCTACTTTACTAAAAAACTTTAGACATATTTCCCTCCTGCCAGCACCTGCTAATATTCTTGAAAAAGAGATGCAGAAAAAACTATCTAAGTATCTTGAATCCAATAAATTACTTCATGATTAAGTGTCTGGATTCAGAGCGGGATATAGTACCGAGACAGCACTACTAGAAGTAGCAGAAACTGTCCGGGAGACATTGGATAAGGGGCACCATGCTATGTTGGTGCTATTGGACCTTTCGGCGGCATTCGACACCGTGTCACACAAGATCCTCCTAGGCAGGCTTAGACAGTTGGGAGTGATAGGGACCAATTTAGCTTGGTTCAGCTCCTTTCTAGAAGGCCGCTCCCAGAGAATTCGGATATATCCCTATACTTCCAAGTCTCGTTCTCTGATTTGTAGAATGCCTCAGGGTTCAGCTCTTATCCCGACCCTTTACAATGTCTACATTGCCCCATTAGCCCCTTTGGTAAAGCAACCCGGTGTGGATGTAATCTCATATGCTGATGACACGCAGCTCGTGTTTTCTTTCCAAGATTCCTCTGAAGCCGCTTTTTCAAACTTTAGGCAGTGTCTTTTGGACATCTCAGCATGGATGACAGCCAACTGCCTAAACCTGAATACGGATAAAACAGAGGTACTGTTCTTCAATCAATTCCCCCCCCCCATCACCCGACCTCTAGTGGCCCATAGAACACAATCCTCCACTCCAGTTCCATCAGCAAGAAATCTGGATTTTAAACTGGATACCACCTTGTCGAACAAGAGCCAGATAGGCCATGTTTCCTCGTCTTGCTTTTGGAAGATGAAGGCCCTACGGAGATTCCTGTACATCCTACCCATGGACTGCAGAAAAACAATAGTCCATGCGACGATTACATCACAGCTAGACTATGCTAACCGTCTGTATTTGGTTCTGCCAACATACTTATATAGGAAATTGCAAACTGTACAGAAGGCGGCTGCCAGGCTTATTCGAAACATCTGCGCAGCCTAAACTGGCTGCCCGTCAGAAGGAGAATAGAATTCAAAGCTCTGACCCTGGCCTACAGGGCACTCAATGATATTGATCCACGATATCTAAGGAAAAGAGTCCGTAAATACCATCAGTCAAGGACCCTAAGATTCAACTATCTGGAGCGCCTTGACACCCCCCGCTTTTCAAAGTCCAGAATAGGAGGACGGCCTTTTTCTGTTAAACCAGCAACCTTGTGGAATTCCACGCCTGAACACATCAGGAAAGCAACATCAGAAGCAATCTTCCGGAAGACCTTGAAGACCTGGCTCTTCAGCCTCCCTTAGCTCACTGAGGCTCAATACCTCCAACTCGCCCTCGATTCGATCTGTCTCCACTAGCGCCGGGACACCTCCGTCGGGGGTAGCTGGGTGCTTTAGAAGCTTAAACACATACATACATTTCTCTCTTTTGTACTCTTTTGTACTTTGATTCTGTCTCACCTTCCGTTTTGCACCTGCATCAAAGGCTAATAGTGCCAAAAGTGAAAAGTAAGCAAACTTGCACATGGGCCTGTAGTTTATTCATGCTCCGCTTTCTTTCATTTGAATCAATGAAGTCATATATTTCCATCCCCTTTTTGATTGGTGCTTACGATAAGGCTTGGACCTCGCTGAGCAGGGCTAAAGGCAGCCGCCAAAGAGGGTTGGCCACCTCCTGAGGGTTGGGTGCATGGAACTCTTTAATGTGCTATATTCTTATTTTAAAAAACACAATTTCACTGAAAAAACAAAGTTTAAAGTAAAGTTCTGGTACCCCAACATGTGTTTAAAAACCTTCACAAATTCACCTAAAACACAGTGACACGTCAGTTATAGCTATGAATTAAAAAAAAAGTCCAAGTTATGGTTTAAAGCACTGTTCATAACACGCACAAAAGCCTTGCAAACCATACCTCACACACCGGAAGCAATGCTGATAACCCCACAACACACCCTACCTTTCAGGGATTACGAGTATCCTTCCAAAACATACAGAGCTGGTTCTACAGAGATATTGCTTTGGTATATCATTCCAACCACGCAACATATGTACAGTGTTCCAATGACAAGTTACTTAAGGTGTCTCTTTGTCTTGTAGAGTTCCGCTACAACCTTCAGCCTACATTGACCCCCAAAGTGATGAGGCAGAGTGTGGAGTATTGTGTTTCAGGTTTCTCTTCTATCTTATCTCCATTCTTCCGGCCATGATGCTCTAATATAACTGGTGAGAACTTTGAGAGATGGAAAAGAAATATCAATTCTGTCCTATCTTGTGCTTAAGGGTAGTACCTGATGCTGAATTGTGCTAGGGTAAAATAATTTAGTGGATTGCTGAATGGTGAATTCCAATGTAATATTGTTGTGTTGCCACAAGAGAGTAGTGTACAGCTTTCGCTGTTTTACCTTCCTGAAAACTCACATATTTCTGACATGTCCTCGATTATCGAAGGAAATACCCCACAGAATGAAAGAATTAATCCCTTCTACTAATCTGTCGTCTTCTGAATCTATGGAATATTTGTCTTCATCCGGGTCCATTTGTCTCTATTCATCAGGAATCCTTGGCCTGAGCTTTCTTCTGTGTTGCAGACTTGACAAATCAACCATTAAAAGTTTTATTTTATAATAATATATTTTATGTTATAATATTGTCTAATTTGGGAAAGGTGTCCCGAGGAATGGCTGAGTTACGCTCATTTTGTGTTTTTATCAAGCAACACCTTCAGATCAGGATAGGACCTCTGTTCAATCGAAGAGGAAACCCACACACACAGTCACTCAGATACTAGATTGGACTCAACATTCCCCACATACTTACAGCTGGACCATAATAAGCTTCAAATCAGACACATTTGATAACTTTCTTTGATATGTTTACATCAGAGCCTACATGAACAAGTAGGCCAGGTCTAAAATTTGTTGACACTTTGGATGTCATTGCATTTTCACATAAAGACATTTACATCTCAAAATCACAAGCTTGGATTTCACAGTAATATTCCCTAATATTCTTCTCATTTTAGTTGGTTGTGGTGAAATTGTTTATCTTCTGAGAAAATGCACTGTTTTAGTTGCCTACTTTTTTTTATAGATTTTTAAGTTAAATCATCAGAGGTAACAATTCCAAATACTTCTGTCCACCTTCCTTGTACATTATATTGATTCCTATGTTGGCAGATGAGCTCAATGTAACATCGAAATGGTTCAGCCCATGAGATTGAATGCGTTCACTTCCTCTTCCAAGAATATTTGCTTTGCCTCTGCTAATATGTTTATTATTTCATTGAAAAAGCTACATATATTTGCAAGCTTTAAATGTCCTCAATTTAATTTCGAAGTCCCTGCTATGGCCATCATAATTACAGATAGTTTAAATGTTTGCTATTTTAGATGTCTCTCAAAGTGGTACATTCTGCATTAAATGCCAAATACGCAGTCAGAGAGCACTTTGACAAGCATGCCTCTCACCAGAACTCTCTGTGTTTTGAGCCCTGGAACCCTGGGGTACTTAAAATGGCTGTCACACTACTCTGTAGGGAGTCTTGTCTTGATTATGTTAAGTACATGAGGAGCATTGCATTGAATGCAAAAACTTTGTGTTCAAGATGGATACATGACACTGTTATTCCAGTGGCGGCTCCTCAACTAAGGCGGAGGAGCGTCGCCTCACTTCTGCTGTGCAGCAGTAAAAGAAAGGAAAATGAAAATGATAATAATGTCATTTTATTCTTCCCTGCTGCGGCGTCATACTGGCAGGGCTGCTCCGCTAACAGAGCAGGGGAGGAGTGGTTGGCACACTAAAGTGAGGATGATGATTTGACCGGCCTTCCCGGGCCAGCCAAACCGTCATGCGCACTTCAACATGTTCTCCATGCAAGCTGCATTACAGCCTGCATGGAGAACATGCCCAAGCCCCCAGTCTACATCTGAGCGCCGAACTATAGCGCTCAGACCAATTACAGTGCTGCATTGCAGCTTTGTGATTGGTTTAGGGGAGCCAATCACAACACTGCTTTGCAGCATTGTGATTGACCATGGGGTGCCTGGCTGCTTCCTTTTCGGCAGAAGAGAGACGACGTGGGGCAGAGCGGCGAGGAAGTAAGTGAATTTTTCTTTTTTTTTACAATTATACCTCCTTACCCCCTAGCCCCACCCCCACCACCTCAGATCCTGTCTGGCCGACACTTTGTTATTCATTCAATATGTAGTAATAAGAAAGGTGTGGAGTTGCAAGGGTGAAATTGTTTAAAAAGTAGTGTACGAAAAATATGAGTTGCGTGTTAAACAAAAAATAATTGGCCTCTTGAATGATACTATTGAGTGTATGTTTAATTATGGGATTATAAAAATGATCAAATAGAGATATTTAAATGGGGAACATGAAAGTGACACTAAAGTTTGATACATGGTTTATTGAAATGACTAAAATTGTGAAAATGAAAAAGGCAATTACGAAAACATGAAAATGTACCTTAGAGGAGAAATAATTATGGGCTTGTTACTGTTTATTAGTTTAGATGAGCTGAAAACTATTGTATTCAAATTTCACATTTTGAATTATAGTTGTATATTCGATATATTTATATTATATGTAGCTAAAATAAAAATTGAAAGGGGATTCTCCAGAGTAGGATGTAAAAGATCTGGACATGAATGTGTATAATAAAAATGTTACATTGTGTAGACTATCTTCTTACCTGAATGCCTTGATACCCACTTTACTAAAAATGTGACACATGGGGAGGCAACTAAAACAGATAGTCACTGGTGTGACTATTCTTCACTCTATAACCACAACAGATACAAACAGACAATAACTTTTTTCATTTGTACATAATGACATCTGATAAGTATAAAATCATAAAAAATAGAATTACTAAAAATTAAGATCTTTTCAAAGTGACACCAAGAATCATATTAGTGTAATTGATTGTAGCTTCCCAGAACCCTTGCAGCTTTTTAACGTTCTTCATTAAATAATATACAATACCGGGTTTGTTGTTTCAGACACATTTAAACTGGGTACTAATAGTGTCTGAAAACAATTTTCTGCTGAGATAAACTCAAATTGAAACCCACTGTGCTGCTATGAGTTCCTCCAAAAATGTCTCCACATTTTGGGGGTCATTACGATGGAGGATTTTCCGCATCCTCCGGGCCGGCGGAAGCCACCGCCGGCCCGGAGGATGCGGAAAATCCTCTGCGGACCCACCAGGACCCACCGCCACATTAGGATGGCTGGTGGGTCATGGTTTAGGTCCGCAGCTTTTCCGCTGCGGCTGGCTTACAACCGCGGCGGAAAAGCACTAAAATGGTGACGGTGTCTCTCAGACACCGTCAGCCAGATTAGGATGTGCTTGGGAACATGCTTTTCCGCAGCGGGTTTTCCGCCGTGGAAAAGCATGTGTAACTGCACTGCGGGGGCCCGTTGCGGGCCCCCTAGGTGTAGTGGGGGGTGGGGGGTGCACATGGGGGGGTACCATAGGTACCCCCTGCATTTGCGTGCACAATGCAGCAGGCACCGCGCGGTGCCTGCCGCTTTGTGCACGCAAATGCTGTGCATGCATTTTTAACATTGCTGCGGGTGCAGCTTGAAGCTCCACCCGCCGCAATGTTAAAATAGAGGATGTGACCGCCACCCAGGCGGTCACATCCTAATCTGCACAGAGGAAACGCCGCAGCCCATGCGGACGTTCCCTCATGCTCTGGGGTCGCGGACGGACTCAAGTCCGTCCGCGATCGTAATGACCCCCTAAGTGTTGAAAAGGTCCATGTAATGGAGGAGAAATGATTAAAAGATGTGTTGCTGGCATCCTATTGGTCCTACCGAGATTGAACAACTGAAAAGCCACAGCAACATTTTCATATTTTTTGGTTGTGAACTTGGTGTGAATATTAAATTGAATATAAATTCTGCGAGGGGTTTGTGAGTATTCAGAAATGGAATGGCGCACAACAGGTAATGGTTGAGTCAAAAGAAATGTTAATTGTGGTTGGTGCAACTGGATCAGAGAGAACCCTAAACTCTGAAAACAAAGGTGGAGAAATTCCTGCCTTGTAGTTAATTGTAAGCAAGGTCCGATGCACACAACAAAGTATGTATGATATGATTGATCACAAACATGTAGCAAGGATGGAGTCGTACAAATGTGTTCTTATTGTGTCGTTTTATTGGAATGCATATAGTTGGAACATGAGACCAGCCGACACGTGTTTCGTCAAGAAGGGTGATAACCCGTGACTCTTCAGGGCTGTGGACGGGTCGTGAAGGGAGGAATCGGGGACCGGTGATAATTCCAACCCGGTCCTGGTCGGGTTTGTCACAGCAAACGATCGCACTCAACGGTGCGTGTTAAGTTTACAAATCAAGATTTCCGGAGTAATCCAATGCTGCGCAGGCGGCGGGTAATGCCGTGTCTGTTGGCAGCGGTGTTTTTAGCACTTAGTTCGTGGGAGATAAGGGTATTGTCGGTATCGGTTTTCGCCGGGTGCGGAGAAGACCCCTAAATTGAATATACACTGTGTTGTTTTTCCATTCTTAGTTTTTCAGAAGCCTTTACAGCAGTGTGAAAATTATACCTTAATTATCAAATCCTATTGTCTTTGCTGTGAGCAGCTTTTTATTGAATATCTGGTTTAGGCGACAGACGTTTGTGACCTAGATTGGCAAAGAGGTTTCTTTTTATTTATTATCAGGGTTTTAATACAGCCAAGTATATACCAGATGTTTGCCATGTGAGACAACTCTCTACATGACTAATTGTTCACATAATGCATAGAGCACTTTCATTATTTCTGAGAATGATATTGTCTTTGGTTCTCTGAGATTGTTCTTAGGAGGTTTTATGTTTATGCTGGAATTTATCTGGAATCTATGAAAGCGTATTTTGTAATATTTGATTGTTATTTATTGTTAATGTATACTATGATGGTTTGTATAAAACCGAATAAAGTTAACATGATGATCTTGATTGTTTCAAACATTTTGCCCATGTTCTAATTGTGTGAGACACTATTTTAGGAGTAATTCCACCTTCGCCATTTTGTCCATAGAAAGATGAAAGTCCAAATCAAAGGGTTTAACAGGTTTTTCTATAAGGCATTCAAGCCACCAATAACCTGGTTCCTCTTGCTCCTTGCAATGTGCACAAGAATGATCCCAGGCTCTCAATGAGGACACTTCCAAGGTATGTTTACAGATGTAGAAATTCAGGTTTGACAGATTTCAAATCCCTTTTCAACAAAGCCCACTGTCTACTTACACTCTTACCATCAGTCAAAATCAAAGGTTTCCCTTTGGATATAAAAGGATATCAACACTTGAATACAAAACTGAACTGGTTAAAAACAACACAACCATTCATCCAAATAAAACCAATATCACCAAGTAGCACTGTGAAACTGTATGAGTAGTAAAAATTACATTGTTATTCTAAAAATGGGGGGAAATTATTTAAAACACATTCATTATAACAATAAATATGTGCAAAATATGCTATACATAGGGTCCTGTATTCTTTGAAGACTATATGAGACTTCCAAGACACATCAAAATCATTTCATGTACTAATTGAAGAACCTAGTTGAAAACAACATTAAAAATTATTTTCACAATGAGGTAAAATACCGTAGACACTCATTTTTGTCATTTAAGACACACTAATCGAACAATAAATCGTTGATTAAACCACAGCTATGTATAAAAAGTTCTCTTATTTTAAGCACTGTTGAGTCGATTTAGTGTTAGAACATTTCAGCATCGACGCATTTCGATGGGTTCTTAATGATCCAAACCACCTTCTTCACGAAAGAAATTGATGTCTCCCACTAATCAAAATCTATCACAGAACAAATCAAGATAAACTAAATCCATTTTAGAAATTAATCCAGACTAAACATGTTAACGCAGAATCCAATTTCCCAATGGTTTTACAATATTATTGTTCTTAATAGTACATTTTTCATACATATGAAGGAACATGTCTAACATGTCTTCGTGATATTGGAATGACAATTAGTCATATTACTATATATATAAATAAGTAATTCTTTATTGTTTGATTATTTAAAATCTTACAATATTTCCAGTACAAAAACATATACCTATTAACAATACAGTAAAAACAATTATATCATAAAAAGTTCGTTAAAATTTCACTAAAATCATTTTTTTTCTTCCTAATGTATTCACCCAGTTTTGTAGTTACTATCTTTAAGAACCTTACAAAGGCAGCGTTCATGATTATATCATTTGAAAGAAGACAGTTTTTCAGTGCCTGCCTGCATGTCCTTATTCCACGTATATTAAATTGCAATTTAAGTAGTGTGCATCTTTCATTACGGAGTTCAGGACAGATACATAAGAGGTGGACAATATGCTCTTCACCACTTATACAAAGTCTACACAATATATTATTATATACAAAATATAGTGTGTCCATGTTTACCTCTACCTAAAAATATTATAAATCATTTTGTCCCAATGAGGAGTATAGCTGATGACAGCATTCCTTTATAGACCCTTCTGATAGAACCTTTGTTTTTTTAAACTCGTGTTGGATCCTATAGATAGCTTCTTCAACAAAGTTTCTGACTTTGCCATCTTTAAAAAGTGGGTGATCCAAGAAGCTCTCTTATAAGAGGCATAGTCAGCTAAGAATATTAGCTAACAATGTATGTTAACGTGCCTTATTTTCTTATTTGCTACCACTTGGAAGGTCTCGTAGTACTCTTGAAATCGGGGTGCCTTTCCAGTTCTAGACTACTCATGGACTGCGGTCACATTATACTGCTGTGGTTGTATTCAGTGGTTGTTGATATTGTTTAGAAGCAAGTCATGCTAGTAAGTTGTGGGTGTTAGAACTGACTAGTGTATTGTTTATAGTGTTATTTCTTGTATTATTTCAAACAAAAACAGTACAGCCTGTGTTACTAGAATAAGTCACATGGTTGCCGTGATTGTCTTGTGAAAGAATAAGGGATGGTGCCGAAGGTTTTTCTCAGAAGACTGCGACCGGCACTACTGAATGTCAGCGTACCGGATACCAATGCCATTTAGACTTGATTACACTGCATTCCTCTTCCATCCACCACCAGTCGCTTCTTTCCCCTTTATTTCATTGCCACTGGTTCTTTTCATCCCTGCTTTCTTCCATTTGTCAGTATTGTCCGTCTTTCTCTTCTTCCTTCTTTCCTCTTTTTCTTTTTTTTATCTCTTGCTCTGGGTCAACGTCTGATGAGGAAAAGTAAGTGCTGGTCTCCAAAAATAAGTGCTGGTGGGCCCCACCTGCAACCACCGTCTTAAATTAAGCACTGCGTGGGTGGCCATCAATGACACTGCTTTACAATTAGCAATATACACTTTCATATCAACATGATAGGTGAACACAATAACAAAACTACTCATGCAAAATAACATTCAGTCAGAGTCAATAGTCATGGATTGCAAACAAAACTTGACACTATGCCTGACATTGTCAATATATTTTTGTCCATCAATAGCCACTTCTTCAATGGCCGATCTCGGATAATGCGACTAAATCTATATTTTATTGAAGCCACAAAAGCGCCTTTCTCTATTTTGCCAAAAGTAAGGCGATCTGAATAAATGCCAAGTTAACTACCTTCTTCTTAATAACTGGAATAAAACTCTGAAAATAGAGGAAAATCGTACGTACAGTCAAGGCGATGCTTGAGGATTCAACAACCATCCTGTGTATTACCCTCTGCCCAAACCATATGATTTGAATGATCTGTGAGGTGGCATATACTTATCAACTCTATGACATGGAACCATGTTGTGCATGTGATGGTGCCAGGGGCTGTGTGTGACAGTAATGTTGGTGGGGCATCAATGCTCTCCCTACCAAAATATGTTGGCTGTAGAGTCATCCTGTGGACGAAACTTGTAGAGTGAGGTAATGCAACATTCTCAGTCACAGCAGGTACATACGGGCACATGCATCATTGTAAATTGCATTCGCAAATTGTGCGAATCGCAAAATTCTGCTGTTTACAAATGCAATTTCAACTTTTGGGATGCATCATAATTTTTGTACTTTTCGCAATTTAAGAAATCGCAAAATTGCAATTTCTTAAATTGCAAATGCATTTAAGGAATCTCAAATTGAGATTCCTTAAATGCAATGCATCAAACTTTAAAAATTTGCGATTTCGCTAATAAGGGGAGCAAATTACCATGAAGTTGGCCTTCATGGTAATTTGCGAGAACTTTGAAAAATGCACTAAAGTGCATTTTTCAAAGTTCCATTTTACGCACACGCATGCCCTTTGGCATGTGTGTGTGCAAGATGTACTTATAGGCATATTTCAGGGGTGCAACAGGGTGTCTTTTGGACACCCCTGCACCCTTGAAATTGCATTCTCAATTTGCGATTCTCTAATGGAGAATCGCAAATTGAGAATGTCTTCCCATTCATTCATATCGGCTTCTAGGCCCATAGGAATGAATGGGGAGGTATTCCTTAATTGCGATTCTCAATTAGAGAATCGCGATTAAGGAATTTTAAGAAATCACTATTTTTATGCAATTTCTTGATGCATTGCAGTTTGCAATTCCTTAATTGCGATTCCTTATTTTTCGCAATTAAGGAATCGCAAAAAGAAATATTGATGCATGTGCCCCATAGTTCCCGCAGTAGTCATTTCGTTAGACTCAAGGTACTAAAAAATATTGCATAAAAAACAGAATTGAATACTTGGAAAATAGAGAGGCAGAGTCTTCCTCCCTTTAGAGAATATTACTGAAGTCAACAAGTGTTAAGATATATATGTTTATGCAGAGCACCCTTATCCTAGGACATTGGAAATAATGCATTAGAAAAGGTATTTGTGAAATCTAAGAAGAGCAATACATTCACATTATTAACATTAAGGGCCTACTTACGGGGTTGGGCGGAGTCAAGTCTGCCAGACACCGTCTCGGTCCTGAGACCGACCGACCTACGGTCGGCAGTCCCGACCTCCTAATTACAACCGGACGTAACACAAGCTCCCATTGAGAAATGGGAGTTGTTGTTCATCCCTGCACCACAAGGCAGGGATCAACAGGGGGGCACCATAGGTGCCCCTCAGCCCCCTACCGTAGGCTGCACGCACAACGGTGCCCTGCTGGCGACCCCCAAGCACGCTTTCCGACATTGGTTCCATGTCAGACAGGACGCCTAGAAACCATATCGGAAACTGTGCATCGTAATCCCAATCGTGGAAAAAGGCCCGCTCTTTGTGATTACAAGCTGGTTCCCACTGGCCGACGGGCTCCTTGAAAGCCAGCCGGAATGACCGGCCAGTTTAATTTCCAACCGCCAGCATTGTAATGTGGCTGTCGGTAAGTAAACTGAGGGGCCGATTACGATGTGGCCCGGAAGGCTGCAACAATCGGTCGGAGTCTTTATGGGCCACATCGTAATGGGCCCCTTACTGTTTAGTTTGTTGGTCTTTGTTATTTGCATCCAAGCATAGGTCTCAGTTCCAAAATACTGAGCAGTCAGGACAACTATGCACAGGGCTTTAAGTGGGCCGGGTCTCGAGGGGTCTGAGCACCGCCAGTTTTTTTATGGAGGCCTCGAAACGGGTCTCTATCAGGCTCTGTTTTGAGCCCTGACACAGGCGGTCCGTGTTTTTTCCGGACTGCAGTGACAGCCGTTTGCTGTCACTTTAGTCTGGAAAAAAGTGCCAGGGCGCAAAACAGCCGGATAGAGACCCATTTCGAGACAGCAAGCACATTGATGTGCACTGCTCACTTCTCACTAGCGGAGAAGTTACGGGATGACATCATGCCAGGTGAGCATTGTGGGGGAAGGGAAATCCTTTAGAGAGTCATTTTCTTTATGGATTTCCCTTCCCTTTTTGAAAGAGAAGCAACATTGTGGTAGGGTCACCAGAGCTTTAATTGGAAGCTTTTTCAATATTATATGTAACAAAACATAGTTGCAGCTTATTTATCTTATGCAACTAATAACCATTGACAAAGCCAATAGTACTTACTTGTTGTACTTGTTGTATCACATACCTGGATGCAATGACAGAAACAGCAAAATATATGTCGGGCGGCACACTACGCTAAACACAGATTTTTTTGCGTAAGTGTTTTAAAGCCACGCCCCTAATCACACTGGCCACGCCCCTTTTAGAGACCCCCCGTTTTTTCATCCCACTTAAAGCCCTGACTATGCATATCCAGTAACAACAGCGACTTCTACAATATGGATTGTTAAAATCAGCAACAATCATGGACAATCGCCCTAAAATGCTAAATTTCCTAGAACCCCAGAAGATATTCGTCTCTCTTCTCAACCACATCTGCATGCCACTTAAAAGTGCTTCAGAGAGTCATCCTCACATTTAAAATAGCTGGCTTTTTTTAGATTCTTCCACCCAGAGTGGAACTTGAACTGGACTTTTTTTTATAATCTGGGGGCTGTTACTAGAGATATGCCTTTTTCTTTTATTTATTTTTTTTTTTTACTTATAGGCATTTTTCTCACCTTCAAAATACTTTATGTTTGTCCTTTGCTGAGTTTCCTGGTTTATCTTTGCCTTCGCCTGTACAAAGTTTTTCCCTACATGGCACTATTATTTTCACTCCATAGGAGCCAATTTTCCCTGTAACCCAGCTGCCACCTGGAAGAATGTATGCAGACTTTTTTCCTGCATGTTTTAGCATAGTTCCCCTGGACACAACGTCTCTGCACAGGAAACCAACACCAAGGCACTGATTCTGAGGGTTTTTTCACACTCCAGGTGCATCATTATCTATAAATAACGCTACCATGGGTCAAAATACAAGTGCAAACCCCCGTGGAAGGCCGCATCGGTGTGAACACCAGTAAAGTGTATACTGACTGACAGCACTGGAGGGGCGAGTCTGGCTTCCCTGTTCTGGATGAGACAGCCATGGCTGTCCTGATCTATTAGTCGTAGTTTGGGGCATGTCATATTCAGAAAAGCAAAACAGGGTTCGATTTTACCTCTCTATTGTAGCACAGCGCCTTGAGTCGGTTCAGCACATGACAAGGCGCTATGCCAATGCTACTAGTTCACAGTATCACTTAAATGCTAACCAGGAGCAGACATGTCTCAAAGATCTTCAACAACCACAGACGGGTTTTGCCTGCGGGGTCCTTGACTTGAAAGGGACACAGCGCTTCTCAGGGCGGCTGCGGGTCGATTTTAGAGGTGACCCAGCTCGCAGGGAGCTGTCGCCAGAGCTGTCAAAGGTTACAACAAAGGAATGCTTGCTTTCATTGATCATTGGTATCGCTTTGACTATTGTTAGAGTGGCTTCGGACTCTCGCCGAATTTATTGCATTAATAACCAGTCTTTCCACGTGCCACGAGCACTGCTTTCTCGATTAAAACATTAATACAGAATTGCTGGAAATAAGTTGATGTTGAAACTCCATTCAAGCGCAGGTAGGTTAAAAAATGCAGATACGGACTTCGGGGGCCTGTAGCGGTCCAGGGGGTGTCCTTCTGCCTGCGAGGGTGAGGTGATGTTAACCCCCTCTTTTCTTTGGCTTTTATGGGGCGGAATGCAGGTTGGACCCGGGCCACTTCGAACATTGGTGTATTTTTTTGTCTGTTCATTTTCATTTTCTTTGTTCCATCTTTAGCTGGAAAATAAGGCCCAGCCCACTTTCGTAGCTTCGTTGCTATCAGCTGAAAAGTTTTTGCTCATCTCACTGATGAGGTATGGATGTAGCGCTCTGAAGCGAGGCAGTGCACAGACAGTCGTTGCTCAATCTCGTCAGTGCTCGTGGTCCAAGACCAGGATTCAGACAGGTCTGGCCTGCAGAAGTGGCCACTAGAAACACCTGCAGAAGACACCCCGTGTGCTCTGAGACGTTCCTGGTTCCACTCACACGGTTATTTCCAGGTTACTTCCTGTAGGTTGACTGGTGCACAGACGCCTTGCAAGGTGGCTGCAGCGAGGCAAGGACGCCCTGGGTGGGGTGTGGCAGAACGGGGGCGTGGCCAGTAGCCAGGAAAAGATGCCCCTGGCTCGTGCTTCGGGTCGACGCCTGGACACTTTTAAGCAATCGCCGGCTGCTACACTTTCCACATTTCACACCATTTCCTCCTCCACAGGCCAGCGTGCGCCTGGTTGTGGCGTACCGCCCCGAGCCGCCAGCGTTCAACGTGTTCTTAATCTTTTCATAATGTGAATTATAAATGTCTGGCTTTAGTGTTCTGTGCGAGCAGTGAGAGCGCGCGGGCATCTGATGGGCACCGCGCACTCACTCGCAGCTCGCAGAGAAAGCGGCTCGCTCCATTATTAATGCATGGCCGGCCAGCCGCATCAAAGATTAATACCTTTTAGGCGCGTGCTGCGCGCTTTGTTGTGGAACAAACCAATAACGTCGAGTCGAGTGCCAGGCTGTGGGCAGGGGGCGCCCGCAGCTGAACCCGCCTTCCGTCGCTGCCACCTTGACGGGCAAGTTATGGTGAAATAATGATGCTGCTTCGACTGCCATGTTTGCATTGTGATTGTACGCGTATACGTCTAAGAGATACTGTAATTGTATTTATATAGCGCTTACTATCTCTGGCGAGACATTGAAGCGCTTTTCAGCCAGTAGCACGCTACTCCGGAACCCAAAATGGATTATGGTGACTAATAGAGGGAAGTTTAATTTGTTAATGCGAAAGGTGGACTTGCTAGTCAGTTAGTTGGATTGAATAGGGTAAAGGAGGGATAGAAAAGGGAAGAGTCTAGAAAGTGTTATTTGGGAGATCATAGTAGTAAAATGAGTTGCTTGGGATGAGTAAACGGAGAGATGGAGGAGGGTAGCGCCACTAGAAAGGTGTTAGGGAGATCTTAGCAGTAAAATGAAGTTTGAAGTGAGCCAGGAGGAATAGAAGGGTCTAGAAAGGGTTATTTTGGAGATCAACGTAGTAAAATAAGGTTTGGGATGAGTCAAAGGAGGGAAAAGTCTAGAAGGGGAGAGGATGTGGTGTAACAACCAGAGATGCCGGCTTTAGCGCTGGGGATCCGGGTTCGAGACTCGGCGTCAGCTCAGTATCCTGTGATTCTGGGCAAATCACTTAATCTCTCTGTGCCGACAAAAAATAAAATGAATGTGTTCTTGTGTAATGTAACCTGTGCTCATGTAAAGCGCTCCAATACCTTTGGGTCAAGTTTATGCTATATAAAACTGCAAAAAAAGCAAACTATTATTTGGTCTTCCAAGTAGTCTTTCAAGGGATCATCTGCCATTTGCTAACACAATCGTGACACAGTGGCACTGCCTGGGCCGGACAGGCCTTTTATTCCACTGGGCATTTCCCCAGTGTGCTGGAGCCCTTGTAGGCCGGCTTTGAAAGCCCAGCGTCCCCCCCTGAGGCCTCTGTCACTTTCTGTAGCTCCCGAGGTTAACTGCAGTGTGCACAGGGGGGCTTCAACAGAGAGAGAAAGAGAGGGAGGGAAAGAAGAGAGAAAGCAATCAGAAAGAGAGAGAATGAATGAATGGATGGATAGATGGATGGATGGATGAATGGATGAATGGATGGATGGATGGATGGATGGATGGGTGGGTGGATGGATGGATGGATGGATGGATGGATGGATGGATGGATGGAAAGCGAGAGCTCATGAGTGGAGACGAAGGAAGCAGGGTTGGTTCAAGCATTTTTCTAGGGCTGCTTCTGTTTCCCCAGTCCGGCCCTGGGTACAGCCCTGTTCATCAAGGAACAGAGGCAGATCAGAGAGGACATGGGCAGTTTGATTACACTTCATTTCTAGTGGGGTTAGTAGATTAGGTAGAGTATGAGTAGTACAGTGAGTTACAAATTTTCCGGTGGTCCACTGAAGTTGTCCTTAAGCAGGGTAGGGATAGTAAGTTACGGCAAACAGCCTGGGCAGTTCGGAAAATACTCAATTAGTTGCCTTCAGCAATAGTGGGTTTAGTGGACGACCCATAGTAAGAGTAGTGTTGACAGTTACACATTTTCCAGTAGCTCAGTTAAAGCAAGTAGTTTCGTTTTATTTCCAGTTGGTCTTAACACAGCAGCCATAGTAAGAGTTTTACACCTTATTACAAAAGTGAGGATGGCCAGTCAGGCACGGGGTGGACAGAAACGGGATATTTCACCTCCAGAGAGTATAGTAGATAAGAGTTATCAAGAGTAGTTAGTAAATTACACATTTAAGGTGATCTGGTTAGTGAAAGTAGCTTAGATATGGTTTCAGTTCTACTTGGCCTTTACAGTGTAGGCAAAGTAATAGGAAAGCAGTAAGATGCAGCAGATAGTGCGGGCAGCTCAGATGAGGCAAGTTAATTACACCTCCAACCTTGTGGGTAATGTAGATTAAACACAGAGTAGGACAGTAAGTAACAGATTTGCCAGTGGCCCAGTTCCTGTAAGTACTTCAATTACATTTCAGCTCTAGTTGGCTTTAGCAGAGTAGATGTAGGAAGAGGCGCACAATACCTTGCAACTTCCCTTACGTCAAGGTTTATGGACACTCGGACAGATTAGCAAACCCTTCCAGTGGCCTTTATATGCTTTGAGGGGTCCACCCCGGAGCGGCCAAGGAGAAACCCATAGGAAAGGGCATCTTACAAGCAGACATGGTGCATGCTCTAACAGCTGACCTTGGAGTGCTAGACGAGCAGCCTACAGCTTTGGTTGTGAACACCCACCTGCGGTACATGCTCTGAGAAGATGTGAGTTACACAAAAGCTCTTGTGTTTGATTTTTTAGACTATATTGTTTGTCCATCGTAATAAGAATGTAGGCCATACATAGAGTGCACATGACAACTGATTGCCTCTTAGTTCACTAATGGCATTGTGGTCAGTGTGGGGGTGCAGGATTTTTTTCTAAATGTATGTTTAAAAACTATCACTGTTAATAAATGCTCCTCAAATCAGTGATAACATCCAATGTGCTGAAACACTTCAGCATGTTAAAGAAATACACTCTTGATTTTAACTTTATGATATTTTTACATGATGCTTGTTGCATGATTTAGATGCCAAATATTTCCATGGCTCAGCTTGTGCACAAACTCGAAAGATGTAGCCACACTTTTTGCTCGACTCTCACTGTAAAATTTGCTGTCTTACCCACCACCAAGTAAAAGATGTTTCCTTTCCTCACTCCTTTGTGCAGGTTGAGGATACTGTCTGTGTTACAATCACTTTCTACTTTTCCATATCTCAAGGTGTCCTATTATCCAGTGGACCAATAGCGGTACAGGAAGTTGCGCGACAAAACAGGGTAACGCGAGAATCTCATTGTTTGCCTTGGAAACAGAGCAATGCCTGTGCAGTGTCCCGTTTCCTATATCATGTTTACCTCGCTCCTTTCGCCATAGGTTGACCGAAGGTAGAAATGCTGGACATGTTCTCTTGTTGCATGAGCAGGTCCCTAACACTCTCGCTGTCTACATTTACACCTGCGCTTGGGTTTGATTTCATGTTGTACATGCACACATGATACTCGTGTAAAGCTCCTATAGGCAGTGAGAGACGGCGTGAGTCTGATTGGTCTTTGCGCGCGGTGCCAGGTCACTGGTGTGTCTGACTCAGAATACTCTTCGCAACTCGGCTGTACCTCTAGGTGGCAGTGATGCATTTACAGAGCCCTGGGGTGGGTAAGGTTGGCCTCCAAAAGTTTCTCTGTGTGTGTTTGAAATTGGGGTTCTGGTTGGTAGAGGTGTGCACCCAGTCTAAGCAGGAACCGCAATCCTAGTCAGGGTAAGTCACATACACACTCTAAATTTACCTGTGCTCACCCTCTGGTAGCTTGGCACAGTGGTCAAGCTTAACTAAAAGGCAATGTGTAAAGCATTCGTGCACACAGCACACAGTATTATAATGAAAAGACCACAAAAGGACTCCATGTCCATTAAAAAATAGAGAACATTTCTATGAGTATAACAAGACCAAAACGACAAAAATCCAATAAGCAGAAGTCAAGATATTTATTTTTAAAGAATAAACTGTTTTGTAGTGCTTAGTAACTAATAACGCCAACCGGGGCTATCTGGTCGCACTTGACTGGGAAGAATCGAAAAGTTCAGGCCAGCCGTGATGGAGCACCTGTCAGATACAGGGAACAGCCTTGGCCCGCTGAACAATGCCTTGGATGCGTTGACATTGAGGACGATGCATGGAGAAAAGGAGGCGATGTTGATCGTGCAGAGGGGGTGATGCATCAGTTCAGAGCTGCACAACGTCGAGGATGAGTCGAGAGTCAAAATGCAATGAACATCAGGGCGATGCGTGGTCGTTGCACTGCTAGGCTGCAGGCAATGCATGAAGCACAAAGAAATCCATTGATGCCGAGCCACACAAAGTCAGACATGTGTCAAAAACAGGGGACGATGCGTTGCGCAGTCGGCGATACAGTGTCTGAAGTTCGTGCAGCAGTAGCAATGTGTTGGTGTCAAAGGAAATGTGTCAGTTCTGATCAGTGCAACGTCTTTGATGCATGAATTTTCTGGGTTGCAGCACTGAAAACTCACTTCCAAGGGCCTAGGACTGGATTGGCACCACTTGGTAGAGCAAGACTCACAGCAGACAGAGTCCAGGTGCTGGTTGCAGGGTGAAGTCTTTGATATCCCTGAGACTTCAGAAACAGTAGGTAAGCCAACCAGCCCTTTGAGATACTTTAGTCCTGGGATGCAGAGATGCAGGTCCAGTCCTTGTCACTCCCAGGCAAGAGGTAGCAGGCAGCAGGTAAACCCAGCAGAGCAGGTCATGAAAGTGGAAGTCCCTCCCAGCAGCACGGCAGTACTTCTTCCTGGTTTCTCAGTTTCAGAAGTGCTTGATTTGGTGGTTTCAGAGGTCTAGTACTTATACCCAGTTGGATCTTTGAAGTAAGGAAGACTGGATTGGATGGTGAGGAACTTCCTCAAATTAAATGGGGAAAAAACGGAGGTGCTGATTTTCGGAGGCAAGGAGGAGATTTGGTCTATGGACTGGTGGCCATCCGCCCTTGGAGCCTGTCCCACGCCCTCTCAGTCCACTCGTAACTTGGGTGTTATTTTTGATACCAAGCTCTCCTTCAAAAAGCAAGTCAGTAGGACGACCTCCACCTGCTGTGGTGTCCTTAGAACCCTGAGGAAATTAGTACACTATCTATCCACCGATGCCCGCAAACTGATTACGGTGGCTCTAGTTTCCTCAAGGTTAGACTACTGTAACGCATTGTACCTTGGAATTAATAAATTACAGATACAACGCTTACAAACAGTACAAAACGCAGCAGCCCAGTTTGTTGTTGATGCCCGAGGCTCGCATTAGACACCTCTATTAGGAAGGATCTGCATTGGCTCCCCATCCAGGCCAGAATAGAGTTTAAGGTCCTGTGTCTCACCCACCGTGCTTTGCACAGGCTTGGTTCGGAAGATATCAAACCCCTGGTCACCCCTTATGTCCCCGGCAGGGCACTCCGCTCAGCCAATAAATATCTCATTTCTGTACCGAAAAGCAACAAAGTCAGATGGGGCGATAGAGCTTTTTGCTCCTGTGCTCCTAGAATCTGGAACACCCTTCCGGCTGAGATCAAGGGACTTACCACCCACTCCCTCTTCCGAAAGGCTTTGAAGACCTGGCTCTTCAGGGAGGCCTACCATTAACCGGTTCACCTCGCTCACCTCTCACACAGCTTTTCCATCTTCAGCGCCTTGACGCCTATGGGCAAAGTAGCGCTCTACAAATTTTATCTCAACTCTCAACTCAACTCAAAGAGATGTTTTGACGTGCACAAAGTCCCTTTCTTTCCTGCCCTGGCTCCAGACTCAGTACAGAAGGGTAGGTATTCAAGTGTAAGTGTCAGCTCATCCCTCCTATCCTGCCAACAATGGCTCATCTGGCATACCTAAGTTCCTATTGTGTGTCACTGTCTGGAGGGAATGCACATAGTCCAGTTGTCACCCACCTCAGATGTGTATTCAGAGACAGGCAGAAGGCACTGAATGGTTAAATAAAGAAAATGCCAACTTTTTAAAAGTGGCATTTTCAGACTTTGCCATATGTTGTGTTTTTAAATTGTGAGTCCGGAGACATCAAACTCAAAAAGTCTATCTTTCACAATTGGAAATTTCACTTATAAAATGTAATAAGGTAATCTATATGTTAACCGGTGGGAGAGATAGGCCTTGCAGTAGTGATAAAGGAATTTAAGAGTTTTTCACTACCTGAACCTGTATCCAACATTATAAATACTCTGCACCCTGCCTATGGGGCAGTCCAGGGTGACCTATATGTAATAAAAAGGAAGGTTTGTACCTGATAAGTTGGCTAACCTGCTAGGTCGACATGGCACACACAGACTCTGCAGTGGCAGATCTGAGACATGTTTAATGGGCTATGTAAGTTAGTGGCAAAATCAGTGCTGTAGACCCACCACGTGAGTCCTATGCTCTCCACACCACTGGAGTCAAGCTATCCTGGCTGAAGACGGCTGATAGCCAGAAACCGGCCCTAGGATGCTTGATTCCGGTCCAGGAAAGACATGGTTTGGCAGTTCGGGCTGGACTGTTACCATGAGGCACAGGGTCAAGGCTGATTTGCATATGGCCATGTCTGAACTGGGGTGGTGTGGAGTGCAAAAAAACGATAGATTTAGGCCCAGATCTCTGTACTGGGGTGAATGTATGACATTGTTCTGCATTCTGTCCATCAACTGTTGTTTTTGCATTTGTCAACCTGAGTGGGATGGGTATGCTCAGACATGAGTCCCATGCTCTCCACACCACTGGAGTCAAGCTATCCAGGCTGAAGACGGCTGATAGCCAGAAATTGGTCTTGGATGCTTGATTCCAGTCCAGGAAAGACATGGCATGGCAGTTCGGGCTGGACTGTTCCCATGAGGCACAGGGTCAAGGCTGATTTACATATGGCCATGTCTAAACTGGGGTGGTGTGGAGTGCAAAAAAACTATGGATTTAGGCTCAGATCTCTGTACTGGAGTGAATGTATTGTTCTGCCTTCTGTCCATCAACTGTTGTTTTTGCATTTGTCACCCGAGTGGGATGGGTATGCTCAGACGTGAGTCCCATGCTCTCCACTCCACTGGAGTCAAGCTATCCTGGCTGAAGACGGCTGATAGCCAGAAATTGGTCGTAGAATGCTTGATTCCGGTTCAGGAAAGACATGGCTTGGCAGTTTGGGCTGGACTGTTCCCATGAGGCACAGGGTCAAGGATGATTTGCATATAGCCATGTCTGAACTGGGGTGGCAGAGTGGGCTAAAGAACGGTGATGGATTAAACCTAGATCTTTTGACTGGGTATGAGTGTTTGATTGATTCAGATGCTCCATCCATCACCACCCCATTTTGTACCGCTTTTGGCCGCCATAAGTGTGGCAGGGTATGCTCAGACATGAGTCCTTTGCTCACTTTGCCACTGGATTCAAGCAAGCCGGACTGAAGACGGCTGGAATGCCAGAAACTGGTCCTCGGAAGCTTGTTTCCGGTCCAGGGAAGACATGGCTTGGCAGTTCGGGCTGGACTGTTCCCATGAGGCACAGGGTCAGACTGATTTGCATATAGCCATGTCTGAACTGGGGTGGCAGAGTGGGCTAAAGAACAGTGATGATTAAACCCAGATCTTTTGACTGGGTGTGAGTGTTTGATTGATTCAGATGCTCCGTCCATCACCACCCCCTTTTGTACCGCTTTTGGCCGCCATAAGTGTGGCAGGGTATGCTCAGACGTGAGTCCCTTGTTCACTTTGCCACTGGATGCATATAGCCATGTTTGAACTGGGGTGGCAGAGTGGGCTAAAGAACGGCGATGGATTAAACCCAGATCTTTTGACTGGGTGTGAGTGTTTGATTGATTCAGATGCTCCGTCCATCATCACCCCCTTTTGTACCGCTTTTGCCCACCATAAGTGTGGCAGGGTATGCTCAGACGTGAGTCCCTTGCCCACTTTGCCACTGGATTCAAGCAAGCTGGGCTGAAGACGGCTGGAATCCCAGAAACCGGTCCTCGAAAGCTTTTTTCCGGTCCAGGGAAGACATGGCTTGGCAGTTCGGGCTGGACTGTTCCCATGAGGCACAGGGTCAGACTGATTTGCATATAGCCATGTCTGAACTGGGGTGGCAGAGTGGGCTAAAGAACGGTGATGGATTAAACCCAGATCTTTTGACTGGGGGTGAGTGTTTGATTGATTCAGATGTTCCGTTCATCACCACCCCCTTTTGTACCGCTTTTGGCCGCCATAAGTGTGGCAGGGTATGCTCAGACGTGAGTCCCTTGCTCACTTTGCCACTGGATTCAAGCAAGCTGGACTGAAGACGGCTGGAATGCCAGAAATCGGTCCTCGGAAGCTTGTTTCCGGTCCAGGGAAGACATGGCTTGGCAGTTCGGGCTGGACTGTTCCCATGAGGCACAGGGTCAGACTGATTTGCATATAGCCATGTCTGAACTGTGGTGGCAGAGTGGGCTAAAGAACCGTGATGGATTAAACCCAGATCTTTTGACTGGGTGTGAGTGTTTAATTGATTCAGATGCTCCGTCCATCACCACCCCCTTTTGTACCGCAGATTCCTAAAGACAGCAAAAGAGAAGTCAGCAAAAGAGGAGAGGGATGGCAAAACGTTTGGTGTGACCCTGCAGAATGGGCCATTTCCAGCAGTGTGTCTGTGTCCGTATGTCTGCCCACCCAGATATCGGACCGTGGTCCAACCTCATTACGGTCCCGACAGTCTTGCAGCCTCTTGATTCAGGGGGTGGCAGTTCCCTCAATTGTCCACTCGGCGCAGACAACCCTACTACACCTAGGAATGTTTTATTCGAAAGAATAAGGATGGGGGCCATCCCGCAAAAACTCATGCTGCCAGAAAGCCTACTGGATGCCAGGGATAGTAAAAAAAAAAAGGAGTGGATGGGTGCCGGTGGACCATTCTGACATCAGGCCACAGTTATATCCGTTAAACTGCCACAGTTTTTATGCCCCCTCAACTCCTAATCCACTCACCGGCCTATGAAGCACCACATTATTGTGGCTCTGAGCAGGCCGGCAACCGGGGTACTTGAAGAACACAAGGCATTTCTGATAACTGGAGACTCAGGCAAATGCTGGGCAGCCTGGCTTGCATGGATCGCACCTGGTTTTCTCACCTATAATGCACTGCAAATGACAGGATTTAGATAAAAACAAAGTTGAAGTTTACAGGGCATTACGGCAAAGAAAACATTGTGGGATCCACGCAAGTCACACCACCTTTGGTTCCCCTGGGTCTCTAGTTTTTTTGGAAAATGTTTCCCAGAGTTTTCCAGGGTGTCCACCAATCCTAGGCCCATATACCACAGCTACCCACATCACAAACATGGTTCAATATACAAGACAAAAGTTTTGATGTCTCAGGTTGTGATTTGAACCGTTTCACGTTATTGACAATAGCCCCAGCCACACAGTTGATGTGCTGTTTTTATCAATAGAACTGTGGGAATCCACAATGGTAGAACATTTGTTATTATTAATTGGATATATCAATTTGATTTCTCCCCATTTTTGGATTCTAAAAGTAAGCCAGTGTGAAAAAGAAGCACGTTTTGCAAAATTCCCTCTGAATCTCATGACTGTATGGAAAACCCCTAATTCAAAGTTATACAAATACCCAATTTCCTAAACAGAGTATCTTGTACAGATTAAAAATGCATATGTTCCCTTCTTACCCATTTTTCATTCATTTGATTTTACCATATGAATTGCTGCATGGTCGTTACAGAATGAAAAATCATTATAAGCTGCAGCTCAGTTGTTGGCTCTGGGTATCTCTTGTTTTTGCACAAAATACAAACATTATATATCCAAGCAACCAGAAAGATCTAACAGCTGTAAAGGCATATTACTTTTGAAAATTGGCCATCTGGGCAAAAACCTACAGATGACAACGTTTTCACCTATTTCTATTTTTTCCTATTTTTTTAAACATATTTTTTAATTCAATGATTAATTTTGTTGGGAAAATGACGAGCAATCTACACAAATGACCCCATGCTAAATTGCAAAATGTATCTACTTTTCATAACTGTATGGCTTTCCAGGATCACCCACCTGTTTCAGCATAAATTGCAAGTAGGTGGAAATCACAGAAATTGGAAAAAATAAACTACTCCTTAGAAAACCGCAACATCTGTGGTAAACATATATGTTTTACAATTCTGCTTGTTCTGGGAAGATGGTGATCTCAGCACAGCAAACCTTTTGTTGATGTCATTTTCAGAAAACAAACACATGCTTTCTTGCTCAGCACTTTTTTTCATTTTTCCAAAACAAACATTTTGGCTACTTTCTCCCCCTAGGGAAATTCACAAACCCCGCATATCTTTAGAATCCCCATCAGTTGTGAAAATGGATGCAAGTTTAGTCTGTATAACTTTTTTTTGGGGGGGAGGGGAGTTATAAAGACTTAAGTCTGAAGTTTCCTAAACATAAAAAAAATGATTTGGCACAGGGCAAGAGGGGGGGGGGGGATAGAGGTGGACAGGGAACCTCAGCAGTTAAGGGGTTAACGTCTATATGTATAAATATGTCTGCACCAGCACAGGACACTCTATTCTGAAACTGCAGACCTGGGGAATGGTGACTTCTCTGCCCCTCACCCTGCATCTGATGACCCTGGTCAGTTCCCCCCCCCCCCCCCAGCCCAGTCTCATCACAGCTTTCTAACTGAACAAGGTCTGTTGGGTGAAAACCATTCAACTGGGCAATGGCTGGTTTTGTTCCCTTAACATGGTGGCGAGTGCCATCACCCAGCCCCTCCAGCCTCAGTGTAGCCTTCCTTGGCATTGTAAGATCCTGCAGACAGGCAGTGGGCGGAGAAGAAAAAGAAGGTGTGGGGAAAGGTGCAGCATGATAGTACATTTTTTTTTTTTGGGGGGGGGGAGGGAGTTTTATGTAGTGCGAACTCGACCTGAAGGTATCAGATCGCTTTAATTGAGCCCCAGTTACGTCACAGATACACATTCATTTTGTTAGGCACGGGAAGATTAAGTTATTTGCCCAGAATCACAGGATGTTGAGCGTCCCTGCCGAGACTCGAACTCGGTTCCCCAGTTTCGAGGTCGGCTGCTCTAGCCATAAGCCCACCCCCTCTTCCCAACTGACATGGGGGGGAGGAGCTCTCCCAGAAGAAAGGTAAAGGTACCTAAACATTAATCTACACATCTCATAAGAAATATGCGCAAAAATAGTCATTAGAGGAATTTATTAATGTAACAGAGAAGATTTATTGTCCCCCTTTTTCCTTACTTCACACTTATTTACTTGTATATATTTCATTTATAAAGTGCAGACAATGACAGAAAGCAAATCAGCTTCAAGGCGCATCATACAAAGGCTCAACACAACAGATAAATTCACAAGCAACAATACAACTCAAAGATTAAACTATAAGGAAACAGATAAATTAGCTGAAGAAATGTAATGTCATCTAGTTCCTTCAAGAGAGAGAAATACTTTACAAATGAATATACCTAAATAGAAGAGTATAAGGTGCATGTTGGCAAAGTCTTCAGGGGCAATTGTACAGCAATTTGTTCCAAGTAAATCCTGAAGTCATGGTTTTCTCATCAGGACATTCGGAAAGCCCTGAAATGTGTGGGACAGGGCTGACCTCGGGCTGTCATTAGACAGTTTCTAATAATAGATACTAAATCCCACGTTGTTTCTGCTGCTCTTCCATTCTGGCCTAGTATGTTATTTTTTGTCCATTACTTGTATTTCTCATAGTTTGGAAAATCTATTTATTTGGCCGCAGGCTCCCCCCAGAGAGCCTGGAAACCATACCCCGCCATCTAGTAATAATGGAGTGAAACTGGCGCTAAGAGCAGATTGTAAAGTATATAGAACTTTATTTTCGGGGGCTCCCTGGAGAGAAGGGGAGAGGAAACACAAGTCATTTATGAGTACAGGAAGTAATACCACAGGAATACTTTTTTACATACTCTCACATGCCTTTGTAAATTACCCCGAAATGTCCAAATACCTGTTAGTGAAAGTACAAAGAGTGCACAGTTCTTTCTGTTTGTGCTTTAGGTAAAGATATTCACATTTTATTCCCAATTCAGATGTTTGAGAGTTAATTTATTTCGACATGTGAAAGAATGTAAAATATCTCAACAGGAGTTCTGCTTTATGTACACCAACATACCTTTGTGACCACTCCTGGTATTTAAATACATTCTAATTTACCACACTTAGAAAGATGGCATAGGTTTTGAAAGCTCTGTTTCTGATACCACTATAATGTCCAGGGGCATGATTTAAAGTCATGTGGTAATGAAATATCCAACACTTTCCGAAGGAAACTTATAATCTGGTGGAGAATCCATTGGTGGAATTTCCACTGGTGGAAATTCCTAGATCTTGTACTCAAACAATTCAAACTTCTTTCTAATTTTAAATAGTGTTTAATTTAGTGTTTGGGAAAAATGCTGTAGTTTAGTTGCCTATGCAAATTGGAAAGAGTTATATGCTATACCCTGGATTTGATACCGGTGTGCAGAAGACTAGAGTGTCTGTTCTGGAGACTCAAGTGGCCAGGTTTAGACTTTGAAATCCACGGAAGGAATTCCCGACACCGCATGGATAATACGGTTGAGGAAATTCCACTGGTAGATTCTCAGCTCATCTAATGTTTCCTTTGGAAATCAGGAGGGTTTCCACTTTCCACCTAGGGCGACTGACTCCGGAATCTGGGGATCACGGTTCGATCCCCGGGGCCGGCGGCAGATTAGCCCAGCACCTTGTGGCTCTGGGCAATAGCTTACTTAATCTTCCCGACGGCCCCCAGCGCCTAGAGACCCTTACGGGTGATTGTGCGCTATACAAATGTGGATTATTAGAACCCTAGTGTGTTAATTGATGGTTTTATACCCTTCTCTTCAAGCTCTTAATGTTCATTATAGTTTTCGAATACCTCCATTTTTTTTTACAAATGTCAAACAGCGCACTCATCCTCCCAGTTAGATTTCATCAGGAAGCACCTTGCTTGTAGTGGAACTTTATCCTTCCAAAAATAAATCCATGAGGTTTCTCCCTAAGTCAAGAGTATTGTTCAGAATCTCTATGGAAAAAGATTAAATCAGATGTAAATAATATGAATTAATATCCATTTGTATATAATTTAGCAGTGTTATATCTGATTTCTGTTTTTCCACAGAACTATGACTCCATTGTTATCTCTGAAACCATGAGATACCACCAAACATGTTGTCTGCCTGTGTACATGGAAGGAACAGAAGTGAAAGAAATAAAACAGGAACACACTGAAGAAAGACTACAGGTCCTTCACTAATTGGGAAACCCAGATATGTTATACAAACACCTAATTTATGATGATCTGATAGGTATCATTATAGATATAATTGTGGAAGAAAGGAATGACTGTTTAGTATAACTACTGAATCTACATTTGGGCTTGTTCGGCAATATTGCAAATTCATGTCGCTATACCATGACATGTTACATGTTATGTGACCATGTCAATAAACAACTGGTGTGCCGTTCTGCTGACCCGCCAATACTAGACTGAGGTCAATGGGATCCTGAGCAGTCAACGAGGGCATCCTTTATAGGACGCACGCACAGAACCTCACCCACGGAGGTGGCACGCTTCGTCATTGTGTCGTGCTCCTCGCTGGGTGGGCGCTGTAATACCCAGCAGGCCACTCTTCGGGGCTCTTTGCCGGACATCTTCAAATCTTTATGTCCGGTATTGGCCAGACAATAGATTCATGCCCTTCACTAAATTCTGAAAGGGTGTAGCAGACTGGGAAAGTGCTGTGGTTAAAAGTGGCTTTGGGTTGCCTAATGCCAATTTTTAATACCAGTGGTAGCCAAGGCCAAGATTGAAATGATATGTGAAGCAAAGGGGTGAATAATGGACCGTAGGTTCTAATTGGAGGTTGGCATGTTTCTTGCTCTAATGATTCTCCGGTGCTTCCAGAGGTGGTCCTGAGAGGAGAGGATGAAGTGGGAAACATGAGAGTGCAAACTATACTGAATTTGAATATTCCCAGCAAAGCCTTTTTCATGCCCCCATCCCTCTAATAGACAAGCTGAGCTAGGAGCAGGGCCGGACTGGCCGTAGCGGGCACTGGGCATTTCCCTGCTGGGACGAAGGGGTGGGGGTTGGTTTTGTTCCTGCCGGGGGTGCTTTTCTTACTGCGGGCCAGTTTTGCATCAGTGCTGCAAAATCGACCCCCTGTAAGAAAAGAGAGATCAATGCCTTTCTCTAGCACCACTCCCCCACCCCCAGGGACGGTCGATAAGCAACCTGCTAGGGCTGGTTGCAGTTCAGGCTGGCCTTTGTTAGGAGCCAATCTAAGGGGCATATTATCAAGGGATTTATCTCCGCTTTTTTGTCTTTAAAAGCCAAGAAAGCTGAGATAAAACTATCTCCCTATCAGCAACAGGGTGCTAACACGCAAATTCGCATGTTAGCCCCCTTTTTCTCTACGCTTCCCCTTGCATCTCTAATGAGATGCAAAGGGGGCGTTCCAGAGAAAAATGACAGGAGAAATGTTGTTAAGCGACATTTCTCCTATTATCAAGGATTTCGCTAACCCTGTTAGTGATAAAAAAAAGCAGCGCTCACCGCGGTTAGCACTGCTTTTTTTACACCTGATATTTTCCTGACTTAGCCATGATACCCTATGGAAGGTGAATATCATGGCTAAGTTTGTGAGCCCCTATCATCAAGCTAACGCCAAACTTTGAGAGATTATCGTTGGTTTTCCAGCGATAATCTCTCAATTGGCAGTTATCTCAAGGATTTTTATCACTTCTGAGATAAACCTTGCTAATAGCAAGTTATCTCTGCGATAATTGCTGGCGATGCTTAGCGTTAAAAAATTTGTTGCTAAGCATCGTTAGTGATATATCGCTAAAGGTTGGTAATATGCCCCTCAGTTCGTGCCTGCGTGGTAAGCATGCCATGACTGTATAGGTTCACCCCTTTTCACTCCAGAAAAACATCTTCAATCCTCTTGAGCACGCGGTACTGTACACTAATTTGCAGTCTGTCTGCAAGCGATGTATGTGTACACAGTGGCAGAGAGTCAACATATTTCATCATATAAAAGTTTTTTAAAAGTGGGGAAACGTGAAATATTTTTATAAAACAAGCTCTTAAAATAATTAACATTTATAAACTGTATTTCGTGGCCATCCATACCTGTGAAGGTGTGTTTGCAATTCTGCATGCTGGACTATATGAAGACTTGTTGTGGGGGTCTACGGAAATGTTTGGAGGCCCACAGTACAAAAAATAGTCAGATAGTCTTAGGTGGTATTAGAGAAGATTCTGTTGTAAAATAAGGGTGGGCGGTGGACTCCGCTCCACCAGCGAAGTTTGCGGAGGTTTAGTAACTCCGCACTCCGCTTGGAGTGCGAAGTTTTCCAAAACTCCGCCTACGCAGCGGAGCAGAGTTCACCGGTGCAGAGGCCACTTACCTTCGTGGTCCACAGCCTCTTGTTTGCCTCAAAGTCACCATGGATCTGAGCTGTAGCTTCACCAGTGACAGGGTGAGGCAATGTGAGCTGTGGCCCAGGGAAGAGCATCATTCATAGGAGCCACCATGGCCGAGCAGAAGTACTCCTGGTGAGTGCCCCGGAGAGTGGAGGAAGTGGGCTAAGTGCTGCCAAGGACCATGGAGCACAGCGATCACCTTGCATAGGGGGCATGCTGTCAGGGGCCAGAAGGGTGACGGTGTTAAGGTGGTGGAGGGTGCTTAACGATGCGGGAGATGCCTTGAAAGTTCTTAATAACAGGCATAATTCGCCCTAATGTTCTTACTATGGCGAGTTAAAAAAACTGTGGGGCATATTATCAAGGGGGTTTATCTCCGCTTTTTTGGCTTTAAAAGCCAAGAAAGCGGAGATAAAATTATCTCCCTATTACCTATCTGTCGCTAACAACAGTTAGCGACAGCTAGTAGGAGATAGCGACCATCTTGGGCCCCGCTTTGCATGTCAGTGATATTTATCACTAATGACATGCAAAGTGGGCGTGCCAAGATGTTAGCATCTCCTATTACCAACTTTTGGAGATATTCGCGCTAAGCGCGAATATCTCCAAAAGCTAACACCTGCCCTGAGCAGTTCTTAGCCATGTTATCCAATGGGAGGTGGATAACATGGCTAAGAGCATTAGCTCGCTAATGCATGAATATCGCGGACTTTTCAGCGATATTCATGCATTGCGGACGATTTTTATTGCATTTACGATAAGCCTTGGTAATACCAAGGTTTATTTGCGATAAAAATTGCTGCAGCTTAGCGGTAAATTTTTGTCTCTAACCAAGCAACAGCGATAATTATCGCTATTGCTTGGTAATATGCCCCTGTGTTCATTACTGATAGATATTTATTTGTTTATTGCTTTACAGTGTTTCCCCTGAAGAAGGGACAATACATGGCCCGAAATGCATTGGGCTACAGACATCTACATTGTTTAAACAAGAAGCTGTAATAATTGTACATGTTCATAGAAGGCTACTATTTTGAGTTTAGTTTAATATGTATCAAGAAGTTGATGTTTCATGATTTTTTGAAAAAAAACTTTTTGAGCAACACATGTCTCAGATAAAAGATTAAAGACTAGAGAATTAATGTTTGATTATGTTATTGTTGATTCTAGTAAACAATTGTATATCATTAATAGTTTTGCGTGCCTGGGTCCAGCAGGCAGTGAAGCAGGCTGCCCACCCCCCTTTTCAGTTCATTTTAGGTGTGATTAGCTACACACCATTAGCCACAGCACACTGATCGAATTCTTGTGCATAAAATTAAGAAAAACTTTTGTTAAAACAGGTGTGCGTAGACCACCCGCCATTGAGTTAAAAAAACAGGCATTTAAAAGTACAGTAAGGAAGGTAAAAGAATTGAAGTGAAGCTTTGGGGATTATTTAAAACCACATAATTTCTGTCACCACAGGTGCACCCCCACAGCCCACCCAACCTTCGTGGCCGTGCGTGAAATCCAAGGAAGTGACCAAGCCCAATTTAATCTTCTTACTGGCCTTGAACATCCGGAAAGCCCTATCATTTTTAAAACGCTCCCAAACTTATGCAAATGGATTAAAGTGAGGCCCGGGCATGAGGCATACCTGTGGTCTTCCTGTAGTCGGTTTTACCTGTGCACCTCCTCTGTTCCTCTAGCTCAGCCTCGTTTTCGATGCTGCGTTCACTGCAGACTGCATTTTGACTGTCCATCACGTGTACTCACCTATCACAAGTGGCCCATCCGCCTCATCAAGCTCAGGCTGGTTTTGTTGCAGTGTCTCTGGGTGGGCGGAACTCTGCAGAATCTCACCGAGTTTTTATGACACGCCGCACAATTCCACGGAGTACAACTCTACGAGTTCTATCCACCGCTAAGTAAATCCCACTGACCATCCAATGACATAATGTGGGGCCATAAAGAGCAGGCAATGTAGTGAATCACTTAAAGCATTAGCATAAAATGCATAGGGATAAAGAGGTCTGGAAGCCGGGACTTTGCCTGTAAGGCACATTGAGAATTTGCAGAGAAATGTGAAACTAAGGATCTCAATTTGATACAGTATTGGCTTTCAGTGTGCTATCCGTCACTCATTTAAAATAACTCACCACTGACCGGATCTGAGGTGGGTTTCCATCTTTTCAGCACCCCTTTGTTAGCTGCATGTGATCAGGGTTCTCACACCAAAGTGTACAACAGTGTGCCACTACACCTAAGGGAGTAGCCAGAAAATTAAAATACCCACCACTTTGAACCAAAGCTCTTATGGCATCAAGCAAGTAAAGCAAGTCATTGCAGCCTTCGCAGAAGAGCTTGCTTGTCTCATCTATCCAAGCATCTAGCCATTTATCTTTTCATCCTTCCATCCACCTGCTATTAAGCACTATTTCACCGTTTCATTCTGTCATCCATTCAGTCTTTGATCCAACATTCAGTCTGACACCATTCCTTCCATCCGTCAGCCTATCCATATACAAACCCATCCATCTGTCTTCAAACCCATCCATCAAACATATGCATCATGTCACTCAGTCATCCATCCTTTCTCTTATTAATAACCCTTCCATCCATCCATCCATCCTTTCAGTCATCCATCCATCCAGTTGCTCATCTATCCACCCTTTCACTCATTCATCCTTTTACTCCATCATCCATCCTCACTTTCACTCATTCCTCCAGCCACCCTTTCACTCAGCCATCCATCCTTTCACTCATCCATTCACCTTTTGACCTACCCATCCACTCATCCATCCATCCAATTACCCTTTCACTTATCCATTCATTCTTTCACTCACTCGTCCATCCATTCACCCTTTCACTCATCCATCCATCCATTCACCCTTTCATCCATTCATTTACCCTTTTACCCAGCCATCCATCTACCCTCCCTTTCACTCATCCATCCATTCTTTCATTCATCCATGCTTTCACTCATCCATCCACCCTTTCACTCACCCAT
This sequence comes from Lissotriton vulgaris, assembly GCF_964263255.1. Taxonomy (NCBI): domain Eukaryota; kingdom Metazoa; phylum Chordata; class Amphibia; order Caudata; family Salamandridae; genus Lissotriton; species Lissotriton vulgaris. The sequence goes on along the minus strand of NC_141699.1, from coordinate 1,081,679,330 downwards.
CCACCCCGTTCGCTCAGTCTTTCCATCCGTTCATTGATCCACCCATTTAACCTTTCACTCACTCATCCATCCACCCTTTCTCTCCTCATCTCCATCCACCTTTCACTCCTCCACACATCCATCCTTTCTCCTTTACACTAATCGACCCTTACATCCATCCTTCCACTCACTCATCCATGCATCTATCCATCCACCTTTTCACTCACTTATCCATCTACCATTTCACTCACACATCCATACATCCATCTATTTACCCTTTCACTCATCCATCCATCCTTTTATTCATCAATCCACTTATCCAGCCATCCATATATAAACCTTTTCACTCATTCATCGATTCTTTCACTCATCCATCCTTACATCCATCCTTTCACTCATCCATCCACTCTTCAACCTGTCCATCCATCCTTTCACTCCAGCCAACTATCAGACATCCAGCCATCTACTCATTCACCATCCATTTACCCTTTCACTCATAATCCAACCTTTCACTCATCATACATCTACCCCTTTACACATCAATCCATCCTTTCATCCATCCATAGGTTCTCCCTATGACTCATCCATCCATCCTTTCGCTCATTCATCCATGCATCTAATCATCCCCCGTTGCTCACCCACCCATCCACCATTTCCCTCAATCAGATATCCAACAATCCTTTTACTCACCTTCCCACCTTTACATGTTAATTATGCACCTTTGTCTGCAGGGTTGCAGACAGAAAAGTCTCATCAAAAAGCCTACCCATGCTCTAGCTGCTAAAGTGGGGGGTTGATTATGCCCGACCAATGATCCCTCTAATTTTTAGGTCTCGCCCTGGCGAAAGCGCAAAAGCGTGCACTCGCCGCGAGACTATAGCTGTCGGCTCAGCCGACAACGAGGGGAGACAAGAGCTGGCCATGCGTACATTGAGGAGCTTGGCAGAGTCGGATTCCGACGCGCGCCTTGGGAGTGGGTCGCGCGCGTCGACGCATGCCTTGGGATTTGGTCGCACGCGTGAGCTTGTACCGTACACAGCTCACATCACGCGGCTTGTTTTTACATGCAAATGAGAGCTGGGCACGCGCACATTGAGGAGCATAGCAGAGTCAGATTCCGACGCGCGCCTTGGGATTGGGTCACGCGCGTCGACGCACGCCTTGGGATTTGGTCGCGCGCGTGAGCTTGTACCGTACACAGCTCACGTCGCGCGGCTTGTTTTTACATGCAAATGTCTTGCGGGGTGTAGATCACAAGCTTGCACACAGTACACACTGCTCATCTTAAATGAAAAAACTGAAAATGTGTCTGGGAAGATTGGAGTCGGCGGCAGCTCCCCGGGGGAGCCGCAGATGTAAGGTCTGCAGAAAGGGGGCTTCCAGTGAGGTTCTGTAAAATTGTGCCTTGTCCTGTGACGTTATGGTTCCGTCACGATCTTGGTGATGTTGTACCGTATTTAGCAAGTATGGCTAATATGGAGTGAATTCGTCATGTTAACTAGCAAGTTCATTACGTATTCAGAGACTTTGTCTCGAATATGGGTTCCATTTTGTTCGTGCCTCCATTTTGGTGTTGCCATCATGTAGGCCCATGGAGGTAACTAGACGAACGAAGTTGCATGGGCTTAGTTGTTCATGCACTTATTAGCTAAGCCTTTTCTTGACTCTAAGGTGCATTGTAAGGAACTGACCTCTTTATCTGAAACTGACCCTTTGCGAGGCCAATTTCCTTGGTTGATTGCTATCTGAGATTGCAAGTCAAAGTTCAGGACATCGTTAATTTTAGCTTTTCTACACATGCCTTATCTTGCTCATTATCTATCATTGTTTCCTTTTTATGTTCCTTCGTTACATGCATTGTGCTTTCAATTATGGGTTTGTCCGGCTTGTGGAAATTGAATTTAGGACATCCTAATAATTAACTTGTGGGGTTGGTACAATGTAAAGTGAGCCTTTTGGAATGTGATAATGTATAGAAATATGCTTCTATTGGTCAGAATTTGCTGCAGTGGGTGTCCATTTGTAATGTGAATATTGTGTATAAATACTGATGTCTTGCTCTACAAAATTGAACAGTTTCTTGAGTTGTACACCGTGTTGTATTGCTGGGATTACTGTTACTAGCTGCAGCTAATAAATTTGATCTCTGACGCCACTTAGAAGTATTCCGTGTCTCTGTTTGCCAAGACAGGAGAACCCGAAGACTTTGGGCGTGTCCCTGGCACCGCTGGGTTCTAAAAACCCGGTTCTTCACCAGGGGGGCTCCGGACTGCATCAGATAACACGTTTCGTGCGGGGTGTGTTCAAAAGCAGACTTCTTAACGAGAGGTAGGCCTGGGGGGGTGGGGCCTTTGGGGCTGCTGGTAGCATCAGTATGCACAGTCAGGCCTGTATCGTGAGCACCAAACTGCCTTGGCAAAGCATGCTACTGTGTTGCTGCTTTTTATAGCGCTTTATTCCCCTGGCGAGGCAGCGAGGCACGTTAGCGGACTGGGCTGTGTGCGCCAGACCTGTATTGATTGCAACAATATACATACATGGCAAAGCGCTGCACTGCAATATAGCTGCGTCTATATAGCGCTTCATATCAGTGTTTGATAGCCGAGGAGTTAGTCTAGAACGGTTTCTTCTGTTCGGAAGGTGTCTGTGCGATTTCACTCTCATGAAGCATTGGCGCTTGCCAGGAATGGCCCTGTGTGAAATGCAGACTGCCTTGAAGCCGCAGCGCCTGGTTATAGTGAGCAGCTTCAAGCGCTGGAGTTTGCACAGGGGCGAGGAGTTTATATGGGCACTGTGTCTTAGATCATTTGCCCTTTTCGGGTTAGGGAGAGCACCTCTGAGGAGCACGGGGCAAAGGGTTACTTATATATTTCTGTGATTTTATGTAGCGCAAACATGTCCCAGAGGCATCGGGGCGCTTCACAATAAAGCCAGAACACTCCAATAACAAATACACAATATGCCGTGTAAAGCATCTTTCTAGACTGCCCCAGCCCAATCCCCGCCCTCCCCTTTACAGTCTGTCGCTCTGACGCTCCACCCCTAAAGGTGGTGCGCCCTCACCCTGTGCTTTAGATCCTGAAGTCCCCAACCTGGGGAGTCTTTTTAGGTCTACGCTCGCACGATCACGTCGTCTCTTTCAGCTTGTTTTCTGTTTGTATGCGCTGTACTTTCGGGCAGTGTTGGCAAACACTTCCAGCGCCGCACACCATGCATCAAGGCTCCTCTGGTGCGTGTTTCACAAGAGAGAGACGCTTCTTTTCAGTGAGAGGCACCTCGCCTTCCATTTCAGCAGAGAGCATGTTCTCCTAAATGCTGGCAGGTACGGTTTTATTAAGTTTGGTACTAATCAAGATACCACAAACAATGTTTATATACCAATTGCAAATTAAAAAAAAAATGTAATGCAAAGCATTGTCATACAATGCCAGTAACTCAAACTTTAATGCTGGTTAAATATGCATAAGGTGCTTATAGCGCCACACATGACATATGCTATTTGCCACCTATACATATAAATGAATGAATGAATGAAATTTAGCGGCAACATTAATTTTCTCTTTATGATGTTGAAAATGTCATTTGTTTTTAGTATGGTGCAGTGATCTGATGCACTATTTTCAAAAGTGGTTTTAGGTAATAATGCCACAAGAGTAATTACAAAAAAAGATCATCTTTAACTGAAAGACTTTTTGGGGAAAATCCATGAACCTTATTCTGTAAAGACATATGAGAGGTATCCCTGTAGGCCATGATACCAGGATCGCTCCAAAAATATATTTGTTCTCTATTCAAGTGTTTTTTACAAAAAGGACTTGAGATAATTTATGTTATATTCTTAAACCTCTTAATGTGGAAACGAAGTTGCTGCAGACATATATTTTGGTGGAATGTAGATAAGGGGCAAGGGATACCTACTTTGCGAAATACTAGAACATGATTGAAAGTAGCACCATAAAGTTATCTGATTTAAACAATAAGGTACACTGAGAATTTAAATAGACATTAAAACAAATGTCACACTTAAAAATAGACTGTTATGACTGGATAATGCGGTTTGTGTTATGTTTTTTGCTAAACCTTTTGAATTGTTTTTTGAGCAGACCAAATCTAACATTAATAAACTTTGCAACTTGAAAGGTGTAACAAAGACAAAAATGGGTTACGTAAAAATTTCCTTTCTGCCAAGGGACGTAGAAGTATTCCAGCTAATATTTTGCTCTTGATATACTAGAAATGGGAAACCTTTCTGGCTAATAACTAACCTATTCTTTACTGTATGAGGAATTCCTTCTAAAATTAGGAGTGTCTGTTTTGGAATTATTCTGAATTGTCTCAGGACTGTCACAAGGAGAAAGTAGCCGGGGCTCTTTGCCCCCATACCCAACACTTTGTGGGGCCCTGAGATTATGTTACAAAATGTTTTAAATGAAAACAAAGCAAGGCTGAGCTATGCTTTGTTGATTCAGCTAACGAGGCCACAAATAGGTGTTATATACCCTCAGCAAGCCTTTTGTTCTAATTATGAGGTGGGACTACAAACTAGGCCTGGGTGGAGTTCGCAGAGTTCTGCTACGCGGATCTCCCGAAGTGACCAAAAAGCTCTGCTGTGATAGGTGGAGATCTGGAAGTGGCAGACTGTGTTAGGTCACGCCGTTCGCGCTGATTTTTAGCACTGGGTGTTAGTCTTGCGCTGGAAAACCAGTGCGAACTGCATCATGGGCAGCGCAAGAGAGCGCTGCTTCTTTCTGCCGCTCGAGTAAATGTTTTACTCGAGCAGCAGCTTCCTCAATGCGAACAGATGGTTTCACAACGCAAGCGGTAGCGGCCATCTGTGACTGCCCGCATTGAGAAATCTCGCAGGATGGTGGTCTGGAGTGAGATTTTCTTCACTTGCGCTCACCAACTCAACGCAGGGTGAAAGAGTGTCAGAGGATGCTGATGGAGGAGGTTGAAGGTATTAGAAACACTATGAGAGGAAGGGGTTTCAAAAAGAGGCAGGTCCAAGACTGCAAGGTAGGGTTAGGGTAGCTAGAGGAGGTTTATGGCTTAGGGGGGACAATTTTGGGTGTTCCACCACAGCTCTTTCTTTCGCTATGGCTGATTGGATGACATCATCATTGTATAGTTCATTCTTAGGAATTGGAAGATTTTATCCATGTTATCAGTGATGAAGGCTTTGGAAGTAGTCCATTTCAGTGTGATGACGCAATTGTCGTGATGTTGTTGGCTGCACTTGTGTTGTTAATGTGTTGTCCAATTTTATTGATCTAGGTTTCAATAAGTTGTTGATTGTTGTACATTTGCTCTTGAGTGGGTGCAAGTGGACACAGGGCTTGAAGATCACTTTCATCTTTCAGGAGATTTTTCTCATGATGGATTTTTTTTGTTCTGAAGGGGAACTTTGAGTCTCTGATGAGCTGCCTGAAGGCAGATCAGTAACTTTTAGAGTCGTCAGATGTGTGTGCTCCATAGTTTTTTGTCTTGTATTCTACTGTTGTGTTTGCTGTCGACGAGCCTCTAGATGTATATGGTGTGAAGTGTCTGGTCATCTATCAGGATTCAGGCAAGGTGACAGACGCAAGACAGCTGGAGGTGCTGGACAGCGGGCCGATGGAGGCTAATTTGGGTAGACTAGACAGCTAACTGTTGGTGACTTGCATGTACTCAATTTGTTGGTTAGGATCATGGAAACTAGAGGCATCTTAAGTCCTTTTAAGAATGTATTCCTGTGCCTGTCAGTGTATTTTGTTGTTGCGTTGGCTCTTCGATTCTCACTTTAGTTCACAACCATTTTGGCGTTACGTCACTGTTGTTTTTCCCTTTTCGGTACCCGCAGTTCCCCTTGTCCCATACCTGCCTTGTATTGTTAGTTGTGCTGTCCCTTGTCCCATTTCTTGTAGAGTCTTACCTGTGTGTGTCCAGAGGTCTTGACCAGAATCTGTGTTGCCTTCTGGCTCATCATAGCACCATCCAGAGATGTTTTTAGGCATGGGAACGTGGGCTCTGGCCCAGGGCACCATCCTTTCAGGAGGACCCTTGATAGAGCCAGCTCTGTGCTGCACAGAGTCTTGTCCTGATGAATTTTAATATTTCTTAAACAGATTGTTTTAAATACTGTTTTCCTTTAATTTATTTTTAATGTGGATGATGCGTGAAAGTCTATTGCAGACGTTTTGCAGAAAAATGTGTTTATGTTTCATGCAACATCTGTAAAAAAAATAGTTTATTTTAGATCAAAACAGGACCTCACATATGAGAAATGCGAGGGTGTCACAGAGATTATTTGCAGGAATATTAGTGAGCTACAGCTGTGTTACAAGAGTGAACACACACTGAATATTAGATGTAAACACATTAAGAATTTGGACAAGTGTGCCTGTGCACTGTCAGGTACCTGGCCAAAAAGGGCATGAAAGTGCTGAAACTGATTTACAAAAGGGGGTGGTGATGAACAGAGTGTCTGAATTGAGCAGACCACTCTTACCCAGTCCAAAGATCAGGGCTTGATCCATCACCGTTATTTATCTCACTGCCCCATCCCAGCTCAGAACCTGGCTATATGCAAATCAGTCTGTCCCTGGCCCAGTGCATCATGGGAACAGGGCAGACTAAACTACCAAGCCAATTCTTTACCAGAAAGGAGACAAGCTACCGGGGACCGGTTTCTGGCATTTCAGCCTCTTCGGCCCGGCTTGCTTGAATGTGCTGAAACTGGATCATAAATTCAAAGCTGTTCCAAATAGGGGACCCCAAAATGCATTTGGCCAGGGCCCCCAAAATCCTTAAGATGTCCCTGGCACCATCCACTCATAAGACAGGTAAGCCTTCTTTCAGTTGGTATGTGTTCTTGCCCTCCAGCTGGTATATTATGATATGCCCTTTGTGTTCCTGCTGGTCGGCTCTACTTATAATCGTAGCATCCAGCCAGAGTTGTGCCTTCTCTTGAAACAGACTAAACCTCGGAAAGTGGGTTCTTGTCCAGACTTTCTCTCTCTCACTCCCTTCCCTGTTTCCCCCCTTGTTTTTCTGTCTGGTGATAGGTTTCATCATGTTCACCAACAAAGATACTCAGGGACCCGCAGGGGCTTTCAGTGGGACCACAATGGCGAAAACCATCAGGAACAAGACTTGAGCAGACCGGGTGCATCTGCCATCTTCTCAAGGATTAGGTCGAAGTCTTGAAGCAAGGCTTCAACATCCATGCTGCGGGATCAGATGTGACTGACATGGATGTCATTATGATTTGGAGGTATTTCTTTGGAGGTGTTTGATGGCTCTGCTCATTTTGCTTGTTGAATTCGATTGAACTCAGTGGTTGGGAGATACAAGGAGAAGAACACACCGTGCCAGTCCAGCCAACGCGTTGTTGAGGTGTAGTATCATAATTTTGTAGTCGAAATATTGACCTACAGTTATATCCTGACCATAATATTGACTCCCAAAATATTGTCACCTTGGAGTTAATCAAAATTAATCTACACTTACCTTGAGGATTTTTCAGGAGTCAATACTTAGGTTGTGATATGTCTGTGGGTCTAAATTGTGACCTTTTTCCATTGTGAATGGTAGCTGATATTGATTTTTATGCCGGCGCAGAAGAAGTCAATCGTCTTTTCCTTGATACGGGAGCGATACCAGTTATGCCCAAAAGACTGAGGAAACGTTCTTCATTGTCGAGGTTGATGTTCCAATTGGGCGACTGTGGTTGTCAAGAAAGATGCTCTTCTTGTAGTTGGTGGAGCTGGGGTGCGGTTGTAATATCTTCAAGATGAATGATGGGCTGGTGATTGGCAACCGGTAGATGAAGTAGCCCATGATGGTCTGAGTGGCCGATAGCAGAAAGAGTCATGATTCGAGCTTGAAGGAGACAGAGGCCATTTTCAACTGTAGAGTTCAGGACGAGTATATAGGAAAGTACGATTATTTTCTACAATGTGAAAACCAAAACACTAATCCAAGTGATCTGTTTTGATGTAACCTAATTATTAAGGGGCATGTGAAATGGCGTGTAATCAGGGGTTAAGTGTTGCTTTGCAGGTTGGGGAAGTGGTGGCTGGTCCTTAAAGAGTTGTCAATGTAAATCAAAGATTGACAAGTCCTTCAACTCATTTAGCAATCGATCCCAGGATCCCATAGGAAAGGCCATGAACCTCACAGGATTAGAGATAGCCTCTGAGGGGATCCAAGTGCAGCAAATGCTGAAATTCGCTGAGACAATTTAGAAGACCACCTTTTTTTTTTTTAGATGGAGCGTAGCGCGATGAAAAGCGATGACTGTATATCTTTAAAAAGAATACGTCTTTCAATTTCTGATAGTAATAGTCCAGCGCGTAACTGCAGCATATAAATGAAAATATACAAGCCTGTTTTTTCTCTATGATTGCGATGTATTCTTCATTAGAGTGTCTTCTTTCCTGTTGCTTTTTGAAAGCAGTGCTTCCTACTGGGTGGATTCTTTGCTGAGCCTAAATCGTTGCCAAATTGTAATGAAGTATAATGTAGTAATGGCAGCAGACAGAAATACTTCAAGACGTATGGCAATAGCAACTTGGGGTTTGTTCTGGTGCCGATCTTTTTTTAAGGAATCAACTAAAGGATTTTGTAAAAAATTAAAATCCCCCCCCCATATTATTTGCCCGGGTAAACCTGTTAAAGCTTGTTTTAATTGTAGGATTGGGAGAGGGTCGTCTATGACTGGTGAATAGATTGTGGCAAAGATTATATTTGCATGATTTAATTTAACATGTGCAAGTGCCCATCTACCACTGGGGTCTGTAAGTGCCCCTTCCAGGGAGAAGCCTACATGTCTACCTATTAGGATGCATGCTCCCCTCTGTGCCAACCCGGCTACTGAAGAGGTTTTATGACCAACCCAGCCCTTAAAAAGTTTGTCCGATTCAGCCTGGGTTTTGTAGTGCGTTTCTTGTAAATAAATGACATCCGGGCTGAGGCTTTTTAACCAACACTCAATGGCATTTTTTTTGCGGACGTTGTTCAAACCATTTGCATTAAAAGAGACAAACTTCAACATATTATTTGTTGCTCAATGATTAAAATGCTTGGAAGAAGAATAAATATGAAATGTATTCAGGAAAGATTTAAGCCTCTCCTTGTGCAAATAAGCAAATAAGGAAAGCAATACTACGATAGCAGCAAACAGATAGAAAAGAGCAACATATAAAGTGCAAAATACAAGGATGTAATTTAAAGGACACAACGCCCTAGTGTGCACAGTACGCAATCGAGATGAGAGGACAAAGCAAACAAAAAGTATGGAAACTTGTGCAAATACGCAAAGCAGTACTTCGATAGCGGCAGACAATTAGGGAGGAGCAGCAATTAAAGTGCAAAGTGCAAAATACAAGGTTGCAATTCCGAAGATACAACGCCCTTAAGTGCGAAATGCGCAATTGAGATGAGAAATTAGAGCAGACAAAAATTAAAACGCCCTTTTGTGCAAAATACGCAATTCTCATATTCCAAGTGCAAAAAACAGGTATTGAACTTCAATACTTAAAGTGCAAATACGTACCGGTTATACAAACCCTAAAATAGAGGGTCAGAACGAGCAAAAGTATGGAAATAATGCTAATAGAGAGAGAGAATTTATAACCTTGTGTAACTGACCATTGTGCAAAATAAGCAATTAAAGTGCAATTGAGAAAGAACTCAGACCTTACATCCTTTTCTCCTTTGAGACAAGCTACCATGATTTGAACATTGTTACGATCAAGACTAATGATAATAAGATACCTCCGTTAAAATCCTCTTGTGTTGAAAAATAAATTAGCATATAACAAACTCCTACTGCAAGGCTATTCTTAAAGTTTTCCATGCCATGGCTGTGTCAGTATTTGACCAGACAATTTCTTAGTGTATGAACTCTCTTTTTTCCCCCTGCAACATCCCCCTTCATCCCCCCCCCTCCCACCCCCCCTAGAGTGGACGGTGACCCCCGTGTCCCACTACCGTCCTTCTCTGTGTCTTTTTCTTCTTTTTGGATACCATTTTGTTGCATCCTTGTGTGCTTCCTGTCCCCCCCATGGACCCACCCTTCCTTGCTCAAACAGAAATTATTTAGAGATCCAGCGTATGGCTGTGATTATGCGCTAAGTCCTTCAAGAAATGACTGGGCTTCTTGTAGATCTGTAAAGATAAAAAGTCTCCCTTTTACTAATACCTTCAATTTAGACTGTTGTACAATCATGGCTTGAGCCCCCTTAGCCTAGAAGGGATCAATCATCTTGACAAAGTCCCTGCATCTGTGGGCAGATGCCCCTGACATGTCTGAGAAAATCCGAAAGTTGTTCACTCCATCCACGTTAAATGTTCGCTTCGAAAAAGCAGTATTGAGGATTCTCTCTTTTATCCTATAGTCCGAAAGGTTAAGCAATATTGTGTGAGGATATTTCTGATTGTTGGGTTTGTGTGCAGGGACTCTGTGTGCCCTTTTAATCGTTAAGTCACCTTGCAAGTCAGGTATGGCTTTTTCTTTAGGAGGGACTCTGACCATTTTACCACATCCTTATCTTCCAGGCCCTCGGAGATGCCCACTAGACGTAAATTGGACCGCCTGTTGTAATTTTCCAAGTCTTGCATTTTTTCCGCCAGTTGAATTTCTCTCTATTTGATGCTTGAAGATCTTTCTGCATTGTTATTAGGGTATCCTCTAGGCTCGAGATACGAGTTTCAGCCTCCGAGACCCTCGTGGGGAGATTTCCAAACCACTCCTCCATTTTCGTGAGCCTAATATGCAGCTGTGATACTTCATGAGCTTGAGAGATTTTGAAATCCATTAGTTCACGGAGTATAGTGGCAAGCATGACCTCATCGGAATTCACTTTTGGGACATTGGAGGGTATGGAAAGATCGTCTTCTTGAGTCTCGTGTGGACATGTACCTTCCGCCAAGGCTGAAGGAGATGGTGAAGAAAAATCGATATTCAAAGGCGGTGCTTTTGTTATAGAATTGGAAGTCTTTTCGGTTGTGGCAGGGCTATGGTGCTGTTGGGATTGCAGATTGGAACCTGGAAGGGTCTGAGGTGAGGTCTGCAACAAATTTGGGCAGGGGGCTGGAGAAACCTGATTTTGGATAGATTGTGAAATGATTATAGGGGGGAGCAAGCTGACACTTGGTACTGCTGCTGGCGTTCCGTCTGAGCCTGGCTCTGACCCCGCCAAAAGTGATGATGTATTCAATATATTCCTTTTTTCATTAGAGACCACTTGCTCCGCAGTGCCATTTGTGCCCCTTTGACTTCCCTCTTCCTGCGTAGGTGTACTTGTAAAATGACCCTGCTGAAAGAGCGGTTTAGAGAAGAGAGGATACTGCTTTGGGCTTGATTGACTGTCAACCCTCTTGGCTGAAGTTTTGACAATGTTAATAGCGTTGGCCGTACTCTCCATCTTATACGCCTTTTCTACCCTATCCACTTTGTCTCCCCCATTTCGCTTGCCCTTTTCTTCATCCGCCAGCAGACTCAACTAGGCTGAAAGTTCCGATAGCGTTTCTTCATCTTCATCCCCCTCCTCTTCCTCAAGGTCCTCTTCCTCTGCTTCCTCAGCCTGCTTGTTTAAGACGCTGAATTTATTTTGTCTATATTTCTCTGCTGCTTCCAGGGCCTTGAGCTTCAAAGCACTCCTTTGTTGCGTCTTTCTTCTGCCTTTTTTCTCCCCGCCTTTAGCTGTGGGTAGAGGTATGGTCACTGGTGGTGATTTAAACAAATCCCTTGGTAGGTCCATTTTAACCTGTTTGTCCCTAGCTCTGGCCGCCATAGTTGCAAAAACGAGGGTTAAAGGCTGCTGAGTGTGTAATCCTGTTAATAGCAGAATTGAGAGTGGGAGAATAGTTCCTGCAGAGCCAAAACCAAAGCCCACTTCAGTGATATATTCCTATATAGCCAGCTGATAGCCTCTCCTGTAATGCCTGTAGTGCCTGTATTGCCCAAATATTACTCAGGAGACATAGATGATGTTTAGGCGTTTTAGGTGGCGTTTTAGGTGGCGTTAGGTGAGGTATAATAAAGGTAGCAAGTGGGGCAGAAAAACTGAGGAGGGATAAGTTATGGGAATAATCTCTCGCTTCAGAGTGCTCACCTCAGTTCAACCCACCTCTCAGCCCGCCTCCCAGCTCAGCCTGACTCCGCCACGCCGCGCTGCCTGCCAGAACGTGCTCCTAATGCTCCTGGTGCCACGATTCAGCAATGGCCACAGTGGGCACAGCATTTAGCGCTGCGACCCTTCAGTCGCTCAAGTCCCTCCTGTTCGCACAGCAAATGGGGGAAACAAACAAATCCTTTCCAGATGAGCGCGCTGAGCGGTGCGTCTTCGGCGGCGGCAGCCGGGCGTTTTGGGGGAGTGGACAACCCCGTACGCAGAAGTGCGCCGCAAGTGTCTAAAGCTTGGAATCCTTCCTCCATCGTCGCCCGTCCTCCGTATCTTCTGTAACGACACAGGTGTACCGGGGAATTAGCGCCGGAGGTGGTAGGCTAAACAGAGAACCAGGCAGCGAGGAGCTCCACAACGCCGGACATCATCGTGGGTGGAGCCAGAGTGAGGCAGGAAGCACAACGGCGACATGCGTGGGGTCACGTCAGCCGCATATCCACCATTCACTAGTCCTGTGCGTTTCACAGGGTTGCCAGAAATACTTCAAGACGTGTATTTATTAGCCACAGCTGCAGCAGCCCCAGAGTAACTGTCTAACATAGAATCACTTAACTAGAAACCCACACAGGACATTCTACATTCCAATGACATAATATTATGATGCGATGGACCCACAATCACCACAGGGGGGTACCATCCACTATGGCATCCATTTTTGAGCAAACATATAATAAAACTAGTGAAGTTGTTATACTTGTGTTCTCCGGTGTTGAATCAAGCAAGGCCACTGAAACAAGTCTGTCAGCTTGTTGTTGACACAGAGAGCTCCACCCGCGCCCAGGGCAGGAGATCCTTTCTGCGTTCAGCGACAGAATCTTTTAATTATGTGAAGTTGCATTTGCAAGCTCTGCTTTGATCAGTCCCTTCTACCTCACTTCATTGATTCCTCGTGCTGGTTGCTTTTCCACCAAATGTTTCAGGAGATGTGTGTCCTTCTCCAACCAACAAGCATAGAATTGCTTACCCTTCAGTAAAAATTATCAACAATTTGCAATTGTGTACGGTAAGTCAATAGGAATTTATTTACCTCAGATTTAAACTCATAGCTGTAGGGATTACATGTAATAAAGGCCATCTGACATCTACCTGGCATTAGGGACATCATATTCCAGCCCAGTTTCACTTCCTGCAAACCCTTCTAATCTGGAAACTTAGTCCAATTGGAGTGAAATGTCACTACACCTCTGAGAATGTGCTGGGTTGTTCAACAAATGCCATGGGTCTCTCTGCAGGTGTCCTTATTGGCATGGAATCAGATGATGTTTTCCCTTAATTTGGCTGCCTTTAAAGAAACGTGTATACAAGAGAATAGAGAAGCCATTTTAAGTTTAGGAAAATTATCCCTCAGGAACTCCCTACGTACACCATTGTTGGTGACACGCTTAAAAATATTATCTAACAGTTATTTGGGAGCTCATTCATCGGACATCCACCTATAAGAAAAACAGCCATAATTATAAAAAGAAAAGTGAGAATACCAAGTTATTGTGTGGCCTTCCTGACGAAGCATGAGATTGCGTCAAAACGCCCGTCGAAGAATTTTATTCTCCTTGCCACAAGGAACTATGGGCCAGATGTTGGTGGCCCATTACTGGTCGGTAATGGGCGAAAGTAACGAATTTCGGTCGTTACCGACAGTAATTGGCTTTTCTCATGTAGGGGGCCCAAATTAAGGATTCAGTAATTTACCGAAGCGGTAATTTAAGGAATCGGTAAATTACCGATTTCTTAAATACCGATTCGGTAAATTACCAAATTCCTGATGTAGGGAGCACTTAAATGAGTTCTTATCCCATGTTAGGATTCGTTATTTACCATCAACTACAAGTTGGTGGTAAATAACGAAAAAAAACATAAAGCAATTTGATGTAAATTGCTTCAGTGCCATGTTGCAGACCCTTAGGGCATCTATGTTTGCAACATGTGCACCCATAAACAATTGAGGGGTGCAACAGGGTGTCAAAGTGAACCCTGCCACCCTTCACTGTTTTCCCCCTTTTACCGGATCGGTAATTGACATTCATCCCTATGGGCCTCCAGGCCCATAGGAATGAATGGCAATTACCGAATCGGTAAATACCGGTTCGGTAATTACCAAATCTTAACGATTCGGTAATTTTAACCGAATTTTTTGCTACATAGCATTTACCGATTCGTGAATACCGAATCGGTAAAATTCGGCATTGACGAATCTGTAAATACTATTTACCTACATCTAGCCCATTGTTATTATTTAGAATTGTTTTTAGAAATGTATAAAGAAGTACTGATGTCTATACAATTGTATACATGAGACAAAGAATAATAGATTTATATGTGCCATGAACTTTTACATTTGTTTGTATTTTAATAAAATAATGTTTTAAAATTCATGCAACTAATTATCGTTTTAATTGTTACACTCCAGTTGTTTTCATTGTATTGCATTTGAAAAGCATTCAGATATAAAGATCTATGACGTGTATAAATCTGAAAATTGCCTAGGGATATACATTTTACTTGATCAGATGACCATTTTATATATAAGCCAGTATGCGTACCATAAGCCCTCCCACCAGTATGATTATGAGATGACTCCACGACACTGCGTATACAGTTCTGGACTCCCCTGTAGCAAAGCATTGTTTCCAATGGTCTCAGGGTACAAATCTCATAGTCCATTGATATGTCAAATTAAATGCTAAGAGGCTTAGGCTGATCAAGGCCGTTTTTGATGCAGTTTTGGAACAAAGCCTAGAACACACCAATCCTAACTCCACCATGTATCTTGCCTACACATACTACTATAAATAATGCCTGGTAAATACCTACTTGAGGCAGTCATTGTGACCACAACCATCCTTCTATGGCACCAAAAGAGAACCATCCTCAAATCTGTAATCACAATATGACCTGTCGACATGCATGAGGTCATGACGTCAGCTGGACCAGGTAAATGTAGACAAAACCAAACAGTCTGCTATCAATTAAATGTAACCTCTTTTGCTCTGTATGTTGCCCATCCTCCAATGACAGAAAGAATTGATTTTTGCAATGTTGTGATAAGAGCAAAGTAAAGATAAACATGAAAGTCACTCAAAACCAGGTCCTTAGAGAAAAAATGACTGCATTAGCTTTGCTTGGAGAGCAGGAGGTCCGCGTGTCACTAAGCAATTGATCGATCCTGGTCAAGGGTGAGATTTTGTATTGATCATACATGGTCACATGGTTAAGGGGTCCTTGTGGAACATTTTAAAAACTATAACATAATCAATTGATGACAACATAATCAATTGATGACACTCCATGTACTTTAAGTGAAAAAGTAATCAAGAATTCACCAAGGACACTGAGAAAAGTGGATAGTGCCCTGCTCTGATAAAACCAGGCAAAGAAGAGAGCAGGATGAAAACACATAAACTAAAAATAGTAGGGATTTAAGGTAGTTCAGGCTAATATACTGACTTTGAGGGTTCACCCTGAGAAGGGCTGTGATTGTTTCTTGAGGTGGGTAGTCACTCCCTCAAAAGAATAAGCAGAGTTCCTAGACCACCAATGTGAGTAGGCATCCGGCCTAGCTGGGGTAAAACACAATCTCTAGTACGAATCAATAGTGGCAGTGCCCTCTTAGTTTTGGAAATGTAAGTTCATATGTATTAATATAGTACAGTGTTAATTGTTGGAGACAAGACAGGGTATTAAAATATTAAATCCTGGTGTAAATAAGGTGGGTGGTATATTGGCATCAGTTTACTGCTGTGGATGGGTGAAGTGGAAAGAGAGGTAGTTAACATTTCTGCTTCAGATTTTTTGTTTGTTAAAAACTATTAAGCATTGTTTGTATCTGATGGTGACTCCTCCACCCCTCTTTGTTTCTGGTAACCCTGGGCGGAGTTTGCGGAGTTACACTAAGCGGAGCTACGCGAAGTGCAAAAAAAACTCTGCCGCACTACGCGGAGCTCCGCAAGCGGCGAAGTCCAGTAGAAAAAAGCAGTTCGCAGTGATTCTACAGTGCTGGATGCTTGTCCGCACTGTGCAATCATTGCGAACAGCACCATGCACAGTGCAAGCTTATCTTTGCTGATGCTCAAGTAGATTTTTACGCGAACGGGCAGTTTCTCAACGCGAGCGGTCGCAAGCATACGTTACCTCTCGCAATGAGAAACCTGACCCCATGCGTTGAGAAATCTTGCTGGGGGGTTTATTGTCCACGCTTGCGTTTGCCAACTTGATGTTGCTGACCGTGAACGAGGAAAAATCTCACTGGGGGGTGGATTTTCCTCACTCGCGCAGCACCGCGTAACGCCAAGTGCGGGAAACTCTGCAAACTCCGCAAGTGGAGCAAAGTTCACCGCCCAGGGTTAGTTTCTGGGTGATGATCATGTTTTAAAATGGAGTCATCTTGTGGAACAAGATCTAGGGTCTGGCAGTCTGGCCTATATTTTAGCCAAGTCTCAGTAATGTATAAATAATATTATATCGTAATTACCGTTCACCAGAATATCAAAACCTTTCTTGTCTGATTAGGCCATGAGTGGTCACTGATTGGTCTGCATTTAATGTCGGTGACAACGTTGGGAAACTTGAGTGGTGTGGAAGTGGGGGGTAAGGTTTTAAGAGTTAAATTAAAAGGAGGTACTTTGGGAGGTTCATAATCTATAGAAAGGTTTGTATGAACATTAAGGGCAGCAGTGATACAACATTTGTGGGGAGAGTTAAAAGTGGCAACTCAGGGCCTGTGCTTTATATGGAAATATAGAAGTGCAGGTACTTACTGTCCAGAGCTCCTGTTTGCTCCTCACAAGTGCTAGTACTTTATTGCAGCAGTGCTAAGAAGTGCAGGAACTCAGGGACATATTAGCAAGGAATAGCAATATTTATCGCAAAATGCGCTTCACAGTTTTTTTTTATCGCTGCCTATCGCTGGATATGTTAGCGGAGAAAACATGCTATTAGCAACGTTTTTCTCCATTGTGCTAAAATATCCAGCGATAGTGGCGAAATGCGAGAATATAGCTGGAAATCCAGCGATATTCAGGCTTTAACGCCAATGGGGACTTAACCTGAAAATCCACCTCCCATTGGATAAACAGGTAAGTCATGTTTTAGCAGGCGTTAGACTATAGTGAAAATTGCGCTTAGCACGATTTTTTTTATCGCTTCGCCTGCCTTGCTAATAGGCGATAGCTGTGTTAGTGACTGCTTTCAGTTGCTAACAGTTTGGGTACGCCCACTTTGCATGTTATTAGCGATAAATATAGCTGACATGCAAAGCGGGCCCCAAATCGGTCGCTATCGCCTAAAAGCTGTTGCTAACTGCTGTTAGCAACAGCTTGCTAATAGGGCGATAAAAATATTGCTGCTTTAGCGGAAAAAAGTGCAGCTAAAGCGGCGATATGGCCCTTGCTAATATGCCCCTCAGTACCGGACAGTACTCTGTCCATGGAAATCACTGCTCGGGGCAATTTAATTCCACTGATGTGTGAACCAAAGAGGATCTTAGCAGCTGTGATTGATTCGAGAAACCGGGAAAATACCCTGGTACCTGGAAGTAAAATACACCTTAAGTCTCCACATCTGCCAATCAGCGCTGCTGACCGGCCGCCCACAGACTCACAGACACCTAGCCCAGTCCCCTCGCTGTCCCCTCCAGAATTACGTGTTCCGCCACTTGTCACAGCTCCCGCCTCAGAAGCGGTGGCTTCTTGGCGCTCCGGCGTCGCAGGCCTGTGGTAGACCAAGAGCTGGGCACGCTGCCATGCTCTGAAGGGACGGGCGACTGCCTGGCAAGGACTGGAGCAGGGAGCAGGAGGGGTTACAGCGGTTCATCCCACGGAAACACAGACCTGAGCAGCTGTCTTCAGATCACCCGTCACTGTAAGTAAAGTAAGTAAATAGTTTATTGTGTAGTTAATTAAAACCATTACAATATTCTAAGGCATAATATAATACATATTACTTTCAAATGCTATAAAAAAGAAATATATACAGTAAATATCAAATTTAAAAGTTAATTTGCGATTTAACAGGATCCGCAGATGTTGAGACATTATTCTTTCTTCAATTTCTCAAGGTGGGTTAAAAATGTTATTATTTGACAAATTAATTGTGGGTTCTTTGAATCCATAATCATTAATATTGCCGATCTGCAGGTACGAATGCCTTTTTCATTAAACTTCCTCTTGAGCAAATCCTGACGGCTGCGCCCTAGCCCCGGGCAGATACATGTCAAATGCATAAAGTCCTGTACGGCTGCTCCACATAGATCGCAATGTTTTCGGCCTGGGGTCCTCCAGATCGGTTGATCGGCATTGGACAGCAGTTTCCCCATGCGCAACTCCAAATACTTAGTTTTCAGATGAGGCGGGAATGTTAGGGCCAGATATGCTGCTGGCTGAGAACTCTTATGTTCTTGTAAAACCATCCATGCATGCGCACGTCGGCTTAGAATTGCTTTGTCTTCAATTAATGAGTGAGCTTTTGCAGCTTTCTTCATGAGCTATTGAAAAGATGTCCATGGTAGGTTCCGTTGCCAGAGGGCCTCCATCTTAGTAATTTTCAGTGAGGTATTAAAATACTTTGCGTAGTGTGATTTTGGATCATTTTGCAGACCTTCCCAGAGTGCAGAGTTGATATCTAGATCCCGATTCAGCCATGTTTTGTACCAAAATTTAATTGTGTCATATCTTTTGTGTAATTGTTGTCTACATGAGCCCCCTCGCAGCCATCGCACGCCAGCACAACCTCAACATCATCTCCTACGCTGACGACACCCAGCTGATCCTCTCCCTCACCAACGACCCCGCCACCGCCAGAGCCAACCTCCACGAAGGGATGAAAGAGGTAGCCGAATGGATGAAGAACAGTCGCCTGAAACTGAACTCTGACAAGACGGAAGTCCTCATCCTGGGATCCTCACCCTCCGCCTGGGATGACTCATGGTGGCCCCCCGCCCTAGGCAGCGCACCCAAACCAACAGACCACGCACGCAACCAAGGCTTCATTCTGGACTCCTCCCTCTCCATGACCAGACAAGTCAACTCCGTCTCCTCGTCGTGCTTCAACATCCTGCGCATGCTACGCAAGATCTTCCGGTGGATCCCCACCGAGACCAGGAAGATGGTCACCCAGGCCCTCGTCACCAGCCGTCTGGACTACGGCAACTCCCTCTACGCAGGAACCACCGCCAAACTCCAGAAGAGACTTCAGTGGATCCAGAACGCCTCAGCACGACTCATCCTGGACATCCCCCGCCGCAGCCACATCTCCGAACACCTGAGAGACCTGCACTGGCTCCCGGTCAACAAGAGAATCACCTTCTGTCTCCTCACCCATGCTCACAAAGCCCTACACAACCAAGGACCAGGATATCTCAACAGCCACCTCAACTTCTACGCTCCCAAACGCCAGCTTCGATCGACCGCCCACGCCCTCGCCACCATCCCCCGAATCCGAAGAGCTACAACAGGAGGACGGTCCTTCTCCTACCTCGCCGCCAAGACTTGGAACTCCCTCCCGACCCTCCTCCGCCTGACCCAGGACCACCTCGCCTTCAGGAAGCAGCTCAAGACCTGGCTGTTCGAGCAGTAGCGGACCCCCCTCCCCAGCGCCTTGAGACCCTCTGGGTGTGTAGTGCGCTATATAAATGCTTGATTGATTGATTGATTGTTGTAATCCAAACTCGAGACGTACTTGGGCAGGCGAGGCATCGCATGGCAAGTGGAATACTCTTTTGTAGACTCGGGTTTGAATTTTGTCTAATAATAGCGCGCTTTTCCCGTAGTGAATCGCACTTCCATATGCAATAGTTGGTAGAAGTTTTGCCTTGATGACTGCAAGAAGTGGGCAGAACGATGGACCTTTTAGCCGTTTTAGGATACTACAGAAGGCAAACAGTAGCGCAGTTCCCTTCTTTTAAATTGCTTCATGATGCGTAACAAACCTTCGGTCCAAATTTATACCCAAATATTTATAGCTATCGACTATTTCCAGCTTGGTGTTATTGATTATAAATGTTGGCTGTTTAGGTTGACAGTGCGTTATAATCATAACCTTTGTTTTTTTTATGTTTATTTCCATTAGGTTTGTTTTGGTGTAATCTGCTAACGCATGAATTGTTCGTTGCAGTCCTATTCTCATGTGGCTTAGAAGTAGTACGTCATCTGCGTAGGATAGATGCGTTAGTGGCAGTGTACCCAGCCGCATGGATGAGAATTGACCCCGTCTAACCTTGGTGTTAAATCAGCCATACATAGATTGAAAAGGTACGGGGCCAATACGCAGCCTTGTTTTAGCCCTTCCTTAGTGTGGATCCTCCGTGTTAGCCTTTGTCCATCGGCAATCTTAACCTGCATCCAGGTGTTGGTGTAAAAATCAATGATTGGGTTTAGAAGTGTGTCCGGTAAACCCTGGTGCTTAAGTTTGACCCTTAGTGTGTTGCGATTAACGCGGTCAAAGGCTGCTTTAAAATCCACAAAGCATAGATGGAGTGCCTGTCGCTGTCTTAGGCTTTTATCGGCAATCAGCCCTATCGCTAATATATTGGATATTGTACCTGTGCCAGTCTGAAGCCCGACTGATTCATAGGAATTTTTTTGTTTTCATCGGACCAAGTTATCAAGTCGGTTATTTATTTTATTTATTTTATTTTTAGCATTTATTAAGCGCGAACAATTGCCCGCAGGCGTCTCGGCGCTGTACTGTGTTACCCTCCTATGTGATCTTGGCAATTATTCAAAGGTTAAATAGCCAGGTTTTCAATTTCTTCCTAAAGGACATTAGATTTGGGCTTGACCTTATGGTTTGTGGAAGCGTATTCCATAGTCTTGGGGCGGCAGCTAGGAAACGTCTGTCTCCCCAGTTAACCAGCCTAGTCCGTGGCACTACCAGGTCATTCTGTCCTGCTAGAATCAGGGATGCATAATATTTAGCCTCTGCATCTATCAACGCAATCAGGCGATAGTTTGCAGGGTCCGTGCGCTCACCAGCTTTATATATCGGGTTAATAATCGCACCTCTCCAACTTTCTGGGATTCTACTGGTAGTGCCGATCATCTGGAACAGACTACTGATCTTGCATGCCCAGAAGTTGGGGTCCTCTTTGTAAATTGCCTGTGGAACACCATTCGGGCCCGGTGCACTATCAAGCCGACTTTTTCTTTTTATGATCTTTAGGATTTCTGTTTCAGCATAGGCTGCTGACAACTGAGATACATTTTCTTCCTTCTTTTCATAAATCATGGCTGCTGTCGGCTGAGATAATTCTTCACCCGTCACTGGCAAATCAGAAAGGGTGGAATGTAGAATTCCCAAAGAAAAGAGGTCAATCAATCAATCGATCAATCAATCACAGAAGTCAGCAGACAGGATCATCCTCAGATCTATCGACTTACAACACGTTCCAAGATTCAACTTTTTAGGCACAAAGAGGCCAGTGCTACAAAGGCAGACCAAGGTCACTGTGTCAGAGGCAGACAAAGGCCAGTGTGTCAGAGGCAGACAAAGGCCAGTGCTACAAGGGCAGACAAAGGCCAGTACCACAGAGGCAGACAAAGGCCAGTGTGTTAGAGGCAGACAAAGGCCAGTGTGTCGGAGGCAGACAAAGGCTAGTGTGCCAGAGGCAGAGAAAGGTCAGTACTACAAAGGCAGTCAAAGGTCAGTGTGTCAGAGGCAGACAAAGGCCAGTGCTACAAGGGCAGACAAAGGCAAGCCAGTGTGTCACAGGCAGGCAAAGGCCAGTGCTACAAGGGCAGACAAAGGCCAGTACCACAGAGGCAGACAAAGGCCAGTGTGTTAGAGGCAGACAAAGGCCAGTGTGTCGGAGGCAGACAAAGGCTAGTGTGCCAGAGGCAGAGAAAGGTCAGTACTACAAAGGCAGTCAAAGGTCAGTGTGTCAGAGGCAGACAAAGGCCAGTGCTACAAGGGCAGACAAAGGCAAGCCAGTGTGTCACAGGCAGGCAAAGGCCAGTGCTACAAAGGCAGACAAATGCCAGTGCTACAAAGGGAGACAAAGGCCAATGCTACAGAGGCAGACAAAGGCCAGTGCATCAGAGGCAGACAAAGGCCAGTGCTACAAATGCAGACAAAGGCCAGTGCTACAAAGGCAGACAAAGGCCAGTGCTACAAAGGCAGACAAAGGCTAGTGCTACAAAGGCAGACAAAGGCCAGTGCTACACAGGCAGACAAGGCCAGTGCTACAAAGGCAGACAAAGGCCAGTGCATCAGAGGCAGACAAAGGCCAGTCCTACAAAGGCAGACAAAGGCCAGTGCTACAAGGCAGACAAAGGCCAGTGCATCAGAGGCAGACAAAGGCCAGTGCATCAGAGGCAGACAAAGGCCAGTGCATCAGAGGCAGAAAAAGGCCAGTGCTACAAAGGCAGACAAAAGCCAGTCCTACAAAGGCAGACAAAGGCCAGACAAAGGCCAGTGCATCAGAGGCAGACAAAGGCCAGTGCTACAAAGGCAGACAAAGGCCAGTGCTACAAAGGCAGACAAAAGCCAGTGCTACAAAGGCATACAAAGGCCAGTCCTACAAAGGCAGACAAAGGCCAGTGCATCAGAGGCAGACAAAGCCCAGTGCTACAAAGGCAAACAAAGGCCAGTCCTCCAAAGGCAGACAAAGGTCAGAGCATCAGAGACAAAGAGTGGTCAGTGCTCCTGAGGCAGACAAAGGCCAGTGCTTCAGAGGCCAAAAGAGGCCAGTGCATCAAAGGCCAAAAGAGACAGAGAGAGGCGAATGCTTCAGAGGCAGAGAGAGGCGAATGCTTCAGAGGCTGGGAGAGGCCAGTTCTTGTAAAAGGAATGCAAAACGCTTGAACATACAGGTCCTTAGTCACAAAGGTAAACTTGCACGTTTGGTGTAAGTTTACTGTTTTTTTGTTCTTCACAATCTGCAAATGTAGTTTTACGTTACGACTGCGGAGAACTCCACGCATTAAAAGATAGGATAGTATCTGCAGTAGCAAAAAATACTACACGTAAAACTACACTCGTAGCTTGAGAAGAGCAAAAAAAATAGTAAACTTACACCAAAAGCATTCGTATACCTTTGTGAACAAGTCCCAAAGCACAGACCCCTTTTACCGCTACATATGAAATGAAGGGAGAGACTGTACATGTTTCATGTGAATATTAGCAGTAAATTGTGACGAAACACATATGTCTTACTACACGTGTGATGGTGAGGGCAGCGTCCTTGCAGAGAGCAGCTAAATATAGAGGCTGGACCACAAAGGCATTTGCATGTCCTGTTCCACATTAAATGCAAATTGTTCAAATTAAGCTAATTAATTATCTTTCATTAAAGACAAGGGGGCAGATTTACAAGGACTGGCGCATCCCTGCATATCAGCAGGGATGCGCCAGTAAAGATGCGACAAGCAATTCTACCATTGCGCCACATAGGGATGTGTCGCATTTACAATGCGGCACACTGTGGCACAGGGATAGACAGATGCGTGTCGCATCTGATGGCGTAAGGGCGGCGCATTGCTGGACTCGTGTCGCAAGCACGACACAACTCCAGCAATGCTCAGGGGCGCCCTATGCCTAACATACTGCGTCACTCTTTACGCCTACTTCAAGCAGGGGCAGGGTTTTGCCGCAGCATGGACATAAAAGTGACTCCATGAAATCTTGTAGATTTCACTGCGTCATTTTTACGGGGTTCCTTATGACGGAACGCCCACCCTGCATATATTAAACCTGACGCAGGTTTAATGTGGCGCAGGGCTTTACAACATGACGCATCTCCCTAGATGCGTCACGTTGTAAATAAGTTGCAACGTGATGCATGGTTTACGCCGCCGCTGCGCCACAGAAGTGATGCAACGGCAGCGCAAATGTGTCACAAGGGGCTTGTAAATCTGCCCCCACATATGCTAAAAAAACATTGGGTTAAAAGGACAATTTGATAACTCCCCTACCACCCCTCCCCCTTCCAACACTGACATTTGAGGCACCGGAGAAGGCGATCCAAGAGATAGAACCTTTGGTGGGGGCTGTACCTCTTGTCACCCCCCCTATCAATCTGCATTGGTCCACCACCAGCAGTGTCGGAGCATCTTTAGCCCCGCCTCCTCAAAACTCCCTTATATCTGGGCTACCAGAATGCATCGCTGTCCTTCTTTGAGGAAAATCTTCTGCTGCCCCTTCTGAGGCTGGTGTCCTTGTAAATGAATAAAGAAGCATTGGCAAAGCCAATAGGTCTGGCCTTATTAAGCATGCAATAATGTTTCTTATTTATTTAGTTTTTACAAATATATGGATTTTTTCAATTTAAAAATGGCAAAAGTATACAAATAAAGGTGTGGCCTAGCACCGTAAGAACGCCAGGTCGGGCAGTGAAGTGCACCACTTTTCCGGGGGATGTACATGTGTGATTAGGAAAATTGTTGTCACTCATCTTGGAATACTACCAATGGCGGAAATGGGCGGACCCTTTGCTGCAAGCCTGGTGCTGTAATGGGCTGAAATAGCACATGAATATTACTTGAATAGGCCAGTGGATGCAGAGAGCTGATCAAGTGCACGTGTATGTTTGAATACATGTTTCTTTTTTATTGTGATTTTTTTTTTAAAACATGAGGCTGGTAAAAAAACTAAATCTGTTACTAAGGCAGACCTAAAATGAGTGTATACCATTCTGCCCATGTCTCAAACCACAGGAGTACAACCTTTTCATTATACTGAATTGATGCACTTTTAATGGGGACCCATCCTTTTGCAAAAATACTGCTATCATTCCACATAACTGCACCCTCAGAGTTATATTAATGATCACACTGGGGCACCGAATTCGCCTTGCTTCAGCTGTCAGCCCCACTGACTCACCCTTCTCTGGTGGATTGTTTTTAGATTTAGAAAACCTGATGCACATCTTGCCATCTTCCACCAAACATCCTTGAATTTTATCACCTCGCTGTCATCACTGTTCGTCCTGACCACTGCTATTTCACTGATCAATAGTGCCTCGAGAAAAGGTGACACTCGAAGTGCGTAGTGCCTTCAAGTGGCAGGGACCCGACTATTCTCTCTAGTACTGATGTCGAGATAGCCACCTTTCCTTATGGAAGCACACGCTTCGTTATGTCATGTGTGATCATCTTTATATCACCACATAACCCTAATTAGAACATTGAAATGTTGGGAGCTCCATTGAAAACAATGGAGTGCTCCGGGCTTATAATGGCTGGTAGAAGCCTGGAGCTCCAACATTCCAATGTTTCTTTGTTCACAGCTCTGGCTGTGAACAAAGGTTTCAGGGAGCCTGAGGGGATTCCAATCCCTCCCACACTCCCATAAGGCTTTTTTTTTTGTTAGAACATTCTACCCTCTGGTGGCAGAATGTTCCATTAGCCTTATAGCCCTTTGTAGATGGGCTATACTGGCTAATAAAGTCCCTCTCCCTTGTTAAAGGCCCTCACCTTCAGCTCGGGCCTTTAACGCTGGGGAGGGCCTTTAATAGCCCATACAGCCCTCTAAGGCGGGCTATAAGGCTATAATCTGCCCTGCCATTGTTACAAACACGAAAACTAGGCTACGTGTTTCATCATCAATCAATCAATCAGGGGTTTGTATAGCGCAACTACTCATCCATGAGTGTCTCAAGGATATGAGGAGTGGCGGCTCAGTTGAGGGCTGGGGTCATCCGAAGATTCAGGTCTTGAGGTCTTTCAAGACTTATAGCTTTCTGCCGAGGGCTACACCAATTCCTAAAGGCCATTAAACTGAGCTATAAGCCTGAGCTGCCAGCGAGGGCCTATAACGAGAGAGAGGGCCTTTAACAACCGGTATAGCCTGCGGCAGAAGGGCAATAGGCTATCGGAGCATTCCACCACCTGAGGATAGAATGTTCTAAATTAAAAAGAGAGAAATAGAAAGACAAACATTGGATTGCTGGAGTCGCACACCTATACCAGCCTTTTTGGCCCTGTGCCACTCCATCGTCTTCGATGGATCTCCCAACATTCCAATGTTCTAATTGATCTCATGAAATCACCAGAGAAGGTAAGTATTTGTAGTTTTTCTTTCAAACCTGTGGTGAACTGCCAGTCAGTCCCAGGACTTCTCGGTGCCCACTTCACCCCAGGTAAATACAAACACCGACTCTAGTCCTCAACTTTCATCCTACAAATCATCATTTTATGTTGTGTGAATGCAGTTAATTCAATGGATGCAAAACAAGACCACAACACCCAGAATGCATTAGGCTATCACACAAAAGTCCAGGGCTGAAAACAGCAATGACCTGAAGGGAGGTGGTCGCCCTTGCTTACCACATACATACCCAGCATTTCAGGAGCTACCGATCTCCGTGCCCGATCTTCGAATTTGGGAACCCAAAACTCATTGGTTTTGGAGGCTTGATCAAACTTGGCTTTGAAGGCTGCCTTCTTTTGTAAGCATGTCAGTATCATTTCCTTAGAGTGCTCACTTCCAGGTCTTGTTACGCGCCCTCCATGAGACGCGTGAAATGTGAACCACAGCACAATCCCTCTGTTGCTTTACTATGCAACTTTATGAACACCCTTCCCAAGGGTATCGTCTTCATTGCACAAGCGGTTTACCCTAGGGGGACCGCAGTTGTTGGAATCAGTGCTTAATTTGAGCTGCTGGTTTCCGGTGCTCAGAACCTTCACATTCATTTATAGTCTTCACAGAGAGAATAAGTGATTGGCCCAGAATCACAGGATGTTGAGCTGACGTTGAGACCCGAACCTGGTTCCCCAGCTCCAAAGTCAGCAGCTCTGGTCAATATGCCACATCCTCTCCCTACTTTCATGATTAGTAGTTGGTTCTAATTTAGGTAGCGCTAACAGGAGAAATGCGCTGGTGCAAGCTGCCTCCTGACGAGTACCCTGGCTCTTTTTTTTTTTTTTTTTTTTTACAAATTAACCACTGGTTGGAGTGCATTTTTTGGCAAAAATGTAAAATGTCACTCCTGAACTGAAAGCCACCACATTCTCCATAAACAACAGCTGGTCACAGTTGATGCACACTGTGCACCAATTTTGTGTGACCCGTCCGTCCTTTTGCAATGTGACCTATGTACAAATAGGCTATATCGCAAATTGGCCATTTGAACAGGTCACAAACGACCTGCCTAATGAATATTAATCAGGTAAGTGACTAATTGCGAGCCACTGAGATTGGCTATAAACACATGGGATGGTGCATGCAAGGAGCAGCAAACCTTCAGCCCTGTATTCTCCTTCCTGGTAGGAGAAATGTATTTAGTTTTTTAATTACCCGCTCTCCCATAAATGTAAGGTTCCACTTTTAAAGAAACAGTAACATTTCCCAAGGGCAGCTTCTCCTTTGCGAATCACGTTCTACCCAAACTCAGAAATTCCTTTTGCGAACTGGAACGGCTTCACTGATTCTCAATAGGGGATTTGTGCATCCCAAAAAGTTATTCTCAGGCTTTGTGTCTACAAACTCCTTTTGAAATGACACCCTAGATTCCTATTTGACTGTATGGATTTCAATCAGAAAAAGGCAAATTAGGTGGTAGGCCCAGTGCTTAATTTAAGCTGGTTGTTTCCGGTGCTCGGCACCGGCACTTAATTGTCAAAAACGACGCTTATGAGAGTCTGCCACATGGTGGCGCTGCCAGCTAATTTGCAGATGACCACAACAACAGTTAATTATTAATTCAATATACATTAAAACTCAATATTACCTGCCGTCTAAACCGTTCTTATAGCTTTGGGAGCCTGGAATAGTCTGAATTGTTACACTTGTAGGAGTGTGATGGTTTGTAGTTGTGTTGTTACTATCATTGGCTGCGCTGGCAGGGGCAATGTGTGGTGCAAGCTGCAGTGGCCACTTGCCGAGAGCCCTGGCACTTTTTCTTTTTTACAAATTAAGCACTGGGTAGGCCCCGTACATTTTTGGGCGTTGAGGGCACAGAGATTATTGATTCTACTGCATTCCATCACTGCAGCTCCTGCTCACAAGCCAACATTTTAGCAAATTATTGAATAGCCCTTGGAAACCACTTACTTTTTTGCAGCACAGTTCTGGGAACTTGTTGAAATACTAGAACTTGTGGCAGGGGAATGGAAAATCCACAGGTGAACAACTGCCAAAGGTAAATTGCAAAGCCTAGTAGATGGTAGTGGTCCAAGAGAACCAGCAACATCATGAAAGCTAGGCCAGCCTTTCCTCTCACATTATCTAACTTTCCTGCTGCTGTATGACCATCCATAGATGACTGCACTCTTGAATAATGAGTACAAGAATTTTGTGGCACACTAATATCATGGACAACATATTAAAAGGTAAGCGAACAGAGGGAGGTATAGATTTACTAATCTTAACTTCACATCTTTGTACCTTGAAGATATATATCAATAAGGTACGTATATGTGAAGTTAGGTATAGAAAATCTATGCGTACTTCATCTTTTCCTATTTTGTCCTTCAATATTTAGGGTGATGAATTACTCTAAACTCTCCTGAATGTTTATTGGACATAAAATCTCATAGAAGAACTTGGATTTTTAGTAAGGTTTATCTAGAAATAGCCTAAGATTTATTTCCTTCTTTGTTTTTTTCTCAATATCCGGGCCTTTTCCATGGCTGACTTCAAAGTGCTAGCCACAAAAGAATCACTTGCTATTGTATTGTAATTGCATTTATAAAGCGCTTAATACCCCTGACGAGGCGTCAAAGGGCTTTTTCTGCGAGTAGCACGCTACTCCGGAACCCAAAAAGGATTAGTGTCGAATTAATATAGTGAAATATGATAGTCATTGGAGTGGTGGATAGGTTAGTCTGTTATTTGGATCGAAAAGGAATAGTGAAGTGATAGAAGAGGGAAGGGTCTAGAATACTGAATGGAAGAATAAAACCGAGTGTACAGCTACACCTCATTTGGCGCCTTTTATATCCCTGTGATTGCTTAAATCACTTGTACTTCACTTTTGTATGAAATGGGTTGACATGGAATTATCAAGACGTTCATGCCGTTCACCCATTGCCTCCCGTCTTTGCCTCCTTGACAGAGCTGTGTTTCTTTCTAACTCTGTCTGCTATGTCTTAGCACTTTCTCCACCAGCCCATTCCAGCTCGCACTGACGAGGAGGAGACGACACCGACTGACCCGGTACCCCCTGGTGACAAGCATAATCGGACTCTCGATTCCCGCCTACCGGTCCCCACTTGGGTGACCCCCGCCTACCTACCCAATCGCCCTGAACCAAGCAATGCTTACTACAGGGTTTGAGAGGCTTGTTATTATTAGGCATTTATGAAGTGTCCTGATGATGATCCCTGTGAATTAAATGTGGGATCGAAATGCCATCGACCATATTCATGTGCCATATACAGTCTGTATACTATGTGCAATGTTTATGTAATGGCGCATCTGATAATATCTGTTCACACTGTGATTTAAAATAACAATTTAGCTTTTGCCTAGAAGCCCTTTCTGTTCACTTTGAGTGTACTAAAGTCTCAATGTGTATTTGAGGTACAGGCTTGTGCCCCACACTGTGATACTGTTGAAGGATATTCTTTCAAATATTCTGTTATGAAAAATACATGCTGACCACTGTCCGGCTGGACAAGTCACCTAAATATGGAATCCATTGTGTCTGTATTTATTTACTTGGTTTATCTTGTGTTGCATGGGACCACTGTTGTTTTCATAAGATTGTTCCCTGAGGTCCTTTGCTGATTGACTTTGGGCCCCTTGTTGTTTTAAAACTTAGCACTTTCTCCCGGCATTCCTTGCATTACAAAACCAGTGGAAGTCGGAAGATGGAGAACGTTCAGGACGCCTCGGCTCAGCCACGCGTGTCCCAAGCACAACCATGCGTGCCTTAACCAGGCATATGAGTGGTTAAGGCAGTGCGCGGTCTGGCTGCTGGAATGGGCGGGCTGAAGAAGAAGGAAGAGGAATGATCCGGAGGAACGCGGTTAGGTAAGTGGGGCTGGGTTTTTAAGGGTTGGGGTAGATTTCAGGGGGGGGGGTTGGGGATGTTTTCAGGGCTGGGAGGGTGGAGGAGGTTTTTTGGGCTGGGGAGTGTTGGGTAGTTTTGAGGGTTCTGATGTGGGGTTGGGGACGTTTATAGGGTTCAAGGTGTTAGGTAGTTTTAGGGCTTGGGGAGTCAGGCAATTTGTAGGGCTTGGGGTAGTTTTTGGGGTTAGGGGAGGGTTGGTGTAGTTTTTTTGGCTCAGGTTGTTTTTCAGGAGGTAGGGGGTTGTTTTAGGTCTCAGGGTGGGGGCATGGGGAGCTGTTTCAAGGGCCATGGAGGCGGCAGGAACCAGGATACTTTTTAGGGCTGGGGGCAGGGAAGTTTTTATTGCTTGTGGGAGAGGGGTTGGTTTTCAGGAGGGAGAGGGGTAGTTTTAGAGCTTACGGCAGGGACCAAGGGTTGGGGTGGTTACACTTACCAGAAAAGTCTTAAGCACTCATATATCTTTGCCATACATGCCTTTGCAATGCATAGTGGTTAATACTTGCGTGGCTAAGACTGAGTGGAACCGGCATGCGTGGTAACCACATGTGTGGTTCCGTCCCCCAACCATGCGCGTCCACTCCCACTATAGAGGTGTTGGGGCTTACGGCCTGTCCACATTTCACATTGGCTGCTGTTGAATGTCAGACCGCAGTTTACCTTCTTTCATCTAACTTCTGTCTTTCTATGATTAAATGTCTCCTTCCTTCATATAACTTGTAGGGGAGAGGAGTTGGCCTATCGGCTAGGGCGGTCATCCTAGAATCTGGGGAATCAGGTTTGAGTCTTGGCAATGACGCTGAACTTCCTGTGATTCTGAGCAAATCACTTAATCTCCCCGTGAATAACAAAAATGAATGTGTCCTCATGTAACACAACTGGTGCTATGTAAAGCACTCCGATACCGGGTCTAGTTCACGCTATATAAAACTCCATAAAAAAAACAAAAAACTTCCCAGTTACTGCAGGGATTATGTCACTCATGCTATATAAATCCCTCATCAGATACACACATGAAGAAACCCCATGTGCTATTATGCACATACCTCCCTTTTTGTTTGCCCGTGCCTCCACAAGTGTGGACTACCCGCAAGAACTGACGGGATCAGTCATTGCGGGGCGCAGAATTGTTCTCCCGATTACAATTTTCAGTGTCAGGAATGGGGAATAATTTTGAGAGTCGGTGTTTCCACTCCGATTCCCACTTTTTTTAACACACTCCGACCTAGCAGTTCGGCAGGTTTTCACTGAGGAGAAAAGCGGCCTCCCCGTACAACTTGTAATGATGACGTGCCACGCGTAAAGAGGGCATGCGCCTTTAATCAAATCAGAAACGCAAAAACAACAGTTGATGGATAGAATGCCGAACAATGTCATACATTCACCCCAGTACAGAGATCCGGGCCTAAATCTATCGTTTTTTTGATCACCATGCCATTCCAGTTTGAACCCATCCATATGCAAATCAGTCTTGACCCAGTGCCCCATGGGAACAGTCCAGACCGAACTGCCATGCTAGGTCCTCCCTGGACTGGAAACAAGCATCCTAGGACTGGTTTCGGGCTTTCAGCCCTCATCAGCCAGGATAGCTTGATTCCAGTGGCATGGAGAGCACGGGACTCACATCTGAGCATACCCGTCCCACTCGGGGTGACAAATGCAAAAACAACAGTAGATGGACAGAATGCAGAACAATGTCATACATTCACCTCAGTACTGGGGTGGCATTGTGAGCAAAAGTATTATGGATTTAACCCAGATCTCTTGACTGGGGGGGAATGTTTTGATTTGTTCTGCATTCCATCCATCAATTGTGTGTCTTTTGCTTTAATCAAATCAGGGCAGTAAGAGTCGGGCTGGCTTTAGCACTAGAGGCGCCCTCCTCGGATTCTCTCACTACCACCGAGCAAAAGTGCCCCTCATCTCTCCAGTCATATGTTATTGCTAAACACAGCA
Source organism: Lissotriton vulgaris (assembly GCF_964263255.1). Taxonomy (NCBI): domain Eukaryota; kingdom Metazoa; phylum Chordata; class Amphibia; order Caudata; family Salamandridae; genus Lissotriton; species Lissotriton vulgaris. Next base: position 1,081,647,281 of record NC_141699.1, on the reverse strand, counting down.
CCCCCCCTGAAGTCAGCGCCCCCTCCACAGGTCAGTGCCCAGAGCGGCCGCACCAGTCCCATTGCCCTAAAGCCGGCCCTGACATGCACATGTGTGCGCAGGCACATACAGATGTGCGTACACCACGCAGGGATGCACACACACAGACAAAAATGCGCTACCTCCGGCAGGGACAGGGTACACAGTGTAGAATTGATATTTGCTCACTGGGGTTTATTGTCAAACCTCGGAGCCTCGGGCCAAGCGGACGGTTAGGAGATGCGTCCGTGCCATGGCGGCCTCGTTCCACCACTGAGGATTAAAACAAACACGCCAGCCTCCTTTCATGAGTGTCACAAAAGCTCTTCTAACAGGCTCGTCATTTTGAGGACTTTGTAGGAGCCAAGAAGCGTCCGCCCCCCACACGCTGTTTCAGAGTGGTAGAGTCCATGAGACAGAAAAAAAGAGAACATTACAAGCAGGGCCGGCGCTTGGCATGGGCAGCATGGGCAGCCGCCCAGGGCCTCACGCTCAGGTGAGAGGCAGGGGGCCCCCCTGCTCCACCAGGGCCCCCTCCCCACACATTACAATACACATTGTGAGGTGGCATTCCTGGGGGTGCAGGGGTGGGGGGGAGGGACAAACAGAGTGGGGAAGTCAAAGCGGCAGGGCCAGCAATTAGGGCTCAGAGTGTCAGGGGCGAGGCAACACCTCTCTTAAGTACCAGCCATTCCCTGTCTGCATTTTGTTGCTAGGTGACAGAAGGCCCCTTTGTTTTCAGGACCAGCCTGACACAGGTAAGGAGCAGTGGGTGAGGGGAGGAGGGAGCAGCCAGAGAAACTGGTGCTGGGGCAGTGTTTTAAGAAAGGCCTTGTTACTGCTTCAGGCCCTGGGGAGGGGGCCCCCTTTCCCTGGGCCTCGAAGCACTAGAACAAGCTGCAAGGTCCAGGTGTAGGGCCCCCTTTCCCTGGGCCTCTAAGCACTATAGAAATCTGCAAGGTCAGGGTGTGAGGGGCCCCCTTCCCAGCACCTTGTAGCCACTACTCCCTCTTTCTTTTCCTTTCCTTTATTTGTTCCCCTGTGAAATGAATCCAAAAAAGAAAAACTTTTTTGCTGGAAAGGTCATCTTTTTAGTGACATTTCTCACTTCCAAAGTGCAGCCTTGGGAAAGAGAGAAATAAAAAATTCAAACGTAAAAAATAACTAAAGCAAGACAGAGTGGGTCGAAAAGGGGCCAGATTGATTTTATTCACACCTAAATCACATTAGTGCCACTACACTGAGTTTACCAGTGAAGCGCTACTTTTGTTTTCTTGTCTTTCTCTAAACAGCATTGTTTTCCCCAGGTGGGGAAGTGCACCATTTCTGGATGTACTGCAATACCTCCTTGATGGGCGGACTGGAAAATAAAGTGCATACCACTGCTCTGTATTCACAAATGTGGTCTTTTTAAACCATATTGCTTTTGTTTTGTAAGGATATATTCAATGGGCATTGAAGCAGGTCCGTTCCGGCCCTGTAGTCATGGCCTTAACTTTTCATGCAAAAGCACTCATTCATTTCTGAATAAGTGCTAAAGCGTCAAGGTAACCATGTTGTTCCTGCTTATATTTCACATGCTTTAATTAATCTTACATTCCTTATGAGAGTTTGCTTTTTCCAGAATGTTGTCACTTTTTTTTTTAGGCAGCATATTGCTCTTGTCTAGTGCGTAATTTGAAATGAGTCGCCTCTAGGTGTTAGTAGCGGGGTACAATTGGGTTGTAGTTGAAGGCAGTGCGAGTTTCTCTCAGTGGGGTAGTATGGTGTTCAGTGGAGAGCGGATGTGGCACTATGGTCAGAGCTGCCGAATTTGGAACTGGGGAGACAGGTTCAGCCTTCATGACCAGTCCACCAGAGGGAGCACATTTCCATGCTAGACCTTGCAAGGACCCACACGACCTTAGAAGCCCTGGTGTCTTAGCACCAGCAGGTGAACCCTAGCAGTGGCAAGTGTGGGTTAACCTTGAAGGCCTGTCTACCACAATCCCTATTGAAGCCCACTGCAAGTCTTTTGGGGAGGCCTACGAAGCAGCACACCCTAGAGCAACAGTGACTCTGTCATTGAGGTCACAGGACCCCTGAGCAGGGAGGGTCTAGGGCGGTGCAAACGGTGAGATCGCATTGAGCGCTGACTTTGGGTCATGTTTGCGAATATATTATCTTTCTAAAAGCACTTGCTGCCTCCTTCCTGGTCTCCAGGAATTTTCGGCAGCAACAAAAATGTCATGAAACTCCGGTGATCAATAATATACATCTTTGTGAGACCTGCACCTAGCTTTTCCATCTAATGAGACAAATGTAATCCATTTAACAGTTTTAAAATATATGGACTTATTTCATTTGTATATTTATCTTTTTGTCCATGTTACTGATATTCATGTTAGGTCTCTTCAGGGATGCCAAATAAGATCAATAGTCCTGCGATGTCACTTTCTATGATGTCACTTCTTGTGATGTTACCAAGGGCGGTTCCTTCACTAGGGCAGAGAAGCGACGCCCCACTACTTTCTCGCAAAAGCAGAAACGCAAAATGCTAAAATGTCCATTTTATGTTTCTGCTTCTAGCACTGCGAGAGAGCAGAAGTGTTTCGTTGGGGGCGGGCGGGTCTGTTTTAGGGCAGGAGGGGATTGCCTTGCCAACTGCTAAGGGCGCTGACTGTTCGGCCAATCCAGTCATGCGCACTCTGGCCTTCCTCTATGTAGGCTGCAATGCAGCCTACATGGGGAAAATGGCCTCCCCATAGGCGCCTGGCTGGTCGGCCTCCTGATCAATCACAACGCTGCCATTGCAGCATTATGATTGGCTTAGGGGAGGGGAGGGAGGCTGCCTGCTTCTTGTTCCCCACCCCCCCCTTCCGAACTCCCGCGAGATCCTCCACCCACGAGTCATGCCGGCTGCGACTGGAAGATATATGCAAATTAGAGGGGCCTCACATCTTCTCTTTCGCCCGGGGCCCCAGGAGTTCTAGGACCGGCCCTGATTACAAGAGAAGATACGAGTGTGAGAGGGAGAGTGTGTGGGAGAGAGGGAGAGGAGAGCAAACAGAGCTGAGGAAATCAGAGACTCGGACGGACAATGAGAAATAGCGCCTTTAGGGTGAGCGTTAAGGCACTATGAAAGTTCCAGGAAAGGGCGTGGCTGTCAGTGGTGCAGCAGGTGCAGTGGCACCGTACCCGAGAGGCTAGTGGGGCTCACTAAACCCTCATTGCTGTATTTTAGTATCCAACCAGTGGTCAGGGGTGGCCCGCTTTCTTTACATGCAACATGGCCCGCTGCACAGCAGCTGCTCGAATGAATGAATGAATGAATGAAAAGACTTCTATAGCACACAGCTGCCCAGAGAGGCTCCCAGCTTTGATTCAACAGGTAATTTCAGGAGGAGAAAATTCATTATGTCCTAAAGAGATGCGTTGTAAGCCTTTCCCGAAAGCTTGTTTCGTCCTGCCGGGCCCTAAGATGAAACAGTAAACTATTCTAGGTTTTCACAGCTGGCACCGTAAAAGATAACCCACCTATTCTGATCACCTAAAGCGAGATACGACCATCAGCAGAGCCTCACTTGAGCCAAGTATCCTAGCTGGACGGTACCGCTGCAGTCTGGCAGAGAAATGCTGTGGCCCTGTGCCCAGGGCTTTAAGTGGGATGAAAACCCTGGGGGGGGGGGTCTATCAAAGGGGAGTGGCCAATATAATTAAGGGCTTAGCTTAAAAACACATAAGCTAAAAATGTGTGCTTATAGGGTGCCACCTGACTGGTATTTTGCTGCTTCTGTCATTGCATCCAGATATATAATGCAAGTAACATTACACCTAAAACAAGCCAGGACTATTGGCATTGTCAATGGTTGTTAGTTGCTGAGGATAAATAAGATAAATAAGCAGCAACTATGGATTTATTGTATATAATAATGAAAATGCTTCAGTTCTGAAATAATGAGACTGTGAAAGAACTATAACGAGTCTCTTTGAAGTTACATCAAAGGCAGTGAAGGGTGGCACTGCTGCAGAGGTAAGATTTTGTTTTTCATTCAGAGAGTGAGGGCAAAAATGGAGAGCCCAATGGGGACCCTTCTCAGCACCTGCTTTTTAGAACTGCCAGAGCTGAGCATCGGCAGGACCCGGCCCACTTAAAGCCCTGCCTGTAAAAAGCACAAGGGGCTAAGACCAACGTCTTGAACAAAATTCTCTTTTTTACTGGTTACCAGTGCTGAGGCAGATTCATGGTGTGGCAAAAGAGGCTACGGCCTCAATAGAAGGAAGGAAAATGTTTCCCTACCCACCTTACTGGGTAACAACAGACAGATGTCCTTGGGTTCTGCAGTGGAGCGCTCAAATTTCCCAGGTTCTTAAATATCTCATTCAGTTCAGGTTTTTCTTTTGCAATCCTGTTTGGCACATTACAAAAACAGAACTACAAGCTCAGAATGCAAAGTAAACAAGCACTGTAAAGCCAACAGATCAGGCCTTTGGGACTTATCAGATTTTTCAATTGTTTTAGCTATGCAGAACAGAAGATGGTGAGTCCCATGGCTAAATAGATCAAGTGCCTTGCGTCATTTTGTAGGCTTGTAGCACGCATATGCATGCTTGCAAAAAGACACAGATGTGTTTTCGCCCGAAACAGTGAGCACTGTCACAACACAGAAGTGTCTCCATGCTCCATACAAGGGAAACAAACTAGAGAGGAAGGACAGCCCACATCTGCTAGCGAATAAGAAGCAAGCAAATGAGAGTGACAATGAAGCCATCGCCAGTGCTTAATTTGTGCTGTTGTTTGCTGGTGCTCGGCACTTGCACTTATTTTTAAACACCGGCGACTGTAAGTATGACAGTCCACCACACGGTGGTGCTGTCTCTATTTTATAAGACCAGAAGAGTGTTTCGTATCTCCATGAATTGAAACTGTTATGTCTGCTCCAACTTTACATCTTGAGGTGGTCTGGAATACAGAAAAATTCTGCATTAGTATCAGTGTGGGTTTAACCTGGGCCCTGGGGCTTGCTTTCTGTTTTTTAACAAATTAACCACTAAACCAACCAATGGCAGCAATGTTTGGGCTCTAAGCAAACTGTAAGCGAACAGTAGGTCACCCTGCATTTGCTGCACTTACGTTGGCTGCGCCCCAGACCAGGGTTGCTGCATAACTTAAAGAAGGAAACTAATATAAGTAGTAACCTCAGAGTACTGGACATCCCTGAGACATCAACCAGCAGTGTACCGAAAAGTGGCAAAGAGAGGCAATATGGGGTGGGCCTTCAAGCACAGAGATCCCAGCTCCTTGTTGACTCCCATTATGATCTTAATCAATTGATCTAGTTTTAGTGGGCAGTCTGCTGAATCATCATCCTCTGAGTAGTCCTGATTTTGTGTGCTTGCTCAATCCTGCAAACGGAACAGTAGAGATATTTGTCATTCTTAGGAGCACCCTTTCCCTTCTTCCTGGACACAGCCTTTGTGTAAAGAATAGTTCTTACAGCAGGTAGTACTGGGCCTGGCTCCAAGCAGGCTGATGAGGGGTGAAACCCCAAAAGCGGTCCTAGGATGCTTGTTTCCGTCCAGGGAGGACCTGGCCTGGCAGTTCGGGCTGGACTGTTCCCATTGGGAGCCGGGTCAAGACTGATTTGCATATGGCTGGGTCCAAACTGGAATGGCACGGTGAGCAAAAAAACGATGGATTTAGGCCCAGATCTCTGTGCTGGGGTGAATGTGTGACATTGTTCCTCATTCTATCCATCAACTGTTCATTTTGCATTTGTCACCCCGAGTGGGATGGGTATGCTCAGACGTGAGTCCAGTGCTCTCCACACCACTGGAATCAAGCTATCCTGGCTGAAGACAGCTGATAACCAGAAACCAGTCCTAGGATGCTTGTATCCAGTCCAGGTAGGACCTTGCTTGGCAGTTCAGGCTGGACTGTTACTACAAGGAACAGGGTCAAGACTGATTTGCATATGGATGGGTTCAAACTGGAATGCCATGGTGAGCAACAAAACAATATATTTAGTCCCAGATCTTTCTACTGGGGTGAGTGTATGACATTGTTCTGCATTCTGTCCATCAATTGTCCTTTTTCCAAGCAGGAGCGCCCACAACAGAGGCACAAGGAGAAGTGAAATCTCTTCACTCCAACCTTCCTGACACAGCAGGTGGAAACAGACAAGGAAGGAGCCGGCACAAGAAAGTTCTGCACCTGAATAACAAGAATTACAGCCCCACCCCTACCATCAGCCAAAGGGCAGTGTTCAGGGAGAACTAATCCACAAGAAATATCTAAAGGTAGTCCAGTCTCCACCCCTTCCACATTCCCCGTCTGGATCACCACTCCCCACCCACAGGAATGCAGGGAATACATTGTCTGTGAAGTCCCTTCTCGCCCCCGAGTTATGCCATGCTAAACCAGGGTCATCCAAAGGGATCCTTTTAATACTGTAAACCAAACTTTAAGGGCGGACATCAAAAGAAATCTGCTTTAACACGTGCTGAGTTTCAATGTTTGCATTATTTACCCTTAGATTTTCTCACATTGTTATGATCGTGAGGTTACAGCTTCTGTCAAATGCTGCATAAATCTCTTGATATGTCCTAATCGATGCCCAGTCATTTCTACACCCTGCAAGTAAATGGACCGTGATTTAAAACTTCTGGTTTTCGCCTCTCTTTTTTTTCCTTCAATCACATTTTCCAACTTCCCATCCCCACACTCATCCTTTCTCGGAGCACAGCCTACTCTGTCATGTGTGTTTGCCTTAATCTCCATTATGCACAAAGTAAAAGGGGGTGTGCCGATTTCGACCCCAGGGGGCAACGAAACAAAGAAATATCATGATGGAGATTAAGCATAAAAAAAAGGTGTACCTTAGGAACAAATACAAGCACAACATGTTTGATCCACAATGAAACAAATCATTTTTACTGGGTAATGAATTTAATCTCCTTACCCATCTTATATCTAATTATGAAAACCTGTCTATGGATCCAAATGCACTCTGTGTTATTAATTTAAATCTCTGAAGCACAACATAAAATTGCAAAAATAAGTACAATTAAAAACCCTACTATATACAACATATTGTACGCCTTGAACATGGAACCTGTGCCATAAGTCTGCACGCCTCAAGGGAACACATTGTCCTGCAGTTCCCTTTTCCTTCTTTTTTGTGTAGTTGATGGTGGTTATGGGGAAAGTCCAGCTTTTCTTAATCCATCCAGAGGTAGCCACTGACCCAGAGGAGTCCGGAGCTCCGGCCCTTTTGCTTAGCTCCTAATGACTATTATACTTATCTAACACTATATCTTATGTGGCTCCACTTGAAAAAACGTCGACACGTTTCAGCCGATATCTATTCCAGGTCTCCGCAGGACTTGGAAGACAAAGGATCCAAAACCCTTGAAGTGAAATCCACAAACTCAAAAACATTTGCGTTAATAAACAACAACTAATCGGTGCATTCCAGAAACACACAAAGAATCAGAGCTCAAAGGTGCCATAAGCAGAGAAACCGCCATGATTAAACTGATATCCTTGGAAACGTCCGAGGTACGAACGACATAGTGGTGACTCACGCAACTTACTAATGTGGAGGATGGAATCAAGTTAGACCTCATCCATAAGTGTTAAATAAACCATAAGACGCATTAATAGTGACCGCATACCTGAAACGCATAAAACTGATGTCGATTTCATGCCAGCATACCACCAAACTGTAACTTATGCATGGGATAGAAGAGTAGAATTCATCCTCAAAGCTTCGCCTAGGAAGTATAGGAAGACAACATGTAGACTGGGCCATGCATGTGAACGCATGCATAAATACTTCCGACAATAGCCTTACCTGTACCTGATCACGGCGAAAATTGTGTCGGCGATCAAGATGGAGATCAAGGAAAAAATCCAAAAAGAATTAAAATACAAGTGTATATCATATTATTATTCTAAATGTTGGCGAACCATCTTATTACATATGGCTTGCATGCATTATGGAAGAGTTACCAAATTATCAGAATTCGTGATTATGAGGACTCAAATCCTATTACAAAAATGTGTAACACCTATGAACTGGAAAATGCTGAGGTGCATCTAAATCTGTGATAAATTACAATCTAGCCATAGACTCACCCGTCTGACTCCTAGTTACATTTCAAACGGCAGAACACAATCATAACACCAGGCCGTGACATTTTGAGAAAGAGCCTCTACAGCTAGGAGTGCCCTTCCTCTATATATTAAAGCCCCGCCTAATCTCCTGGCTTTTAGAAAGGCTCTTAAAACTTGGCTTTTTGCCACACATCAACTGTTTCCTGACTTTCTCCATTTATTTATTTATTTATGTATTTATATATAAAGTTTTATATAGCGCAAACTTGATCCCAAAGGATATCAGACCATTTTTTTTCTCTGAGCTAGCGCCATGACGCCCTTTAGGGCGAGCCAGCGCTTTACAAAAATACTTAACATTACATAACCCCTTAGCTATGTCGAATACGGAGCGAAATTGGAGGACGCGCGCATCCAACACTGTGTAAAATCTTTTACACCATTTTTTATGCCTAATCACTATTACTGGATTTCTACACATTGCCCACACCTCTTTTCAAAGATCATAACAAACTCCTTTGTAAGTTATCACCCTCTCTAGTTCATTTATTAATCCCACCAGCCATCGGCATGAACTCACACAACCTCTACTAATGAGCGCACCTAAGTCCTATCAATGTCATCTTCCAACTTAAAGAAACTTATGTAAATGCATAGAATGGCTTCCTTGAGAGCACAAGATAAAATCATATTACCAATTATAACCCAAAAAAACTTACTAACCACTAACATTGGGTTCCCAGACTGTAACGCCTCGTCAGAGGTAGTAAACGCTATATCAATATAATACAATTAAAATCTAACTTGTATTTATTAATCAGTGCAATATGAAGACTTAAGACTCAGTTATCAAAGTTGTGTAAACTTAGCGAAAGCTTACTTTCTGAGGATCAGACCTCTGCTTGGGTTTGAGATTCAATGTTATAAAGTCTGAGACATGAAGCAAACTTCCTTCTCCTAAGATCTGAACCTGTCGAGCCCTCGTGACCTTAGAGACAGGTCTTGAGTCAAAGACAAATATCTCTAGGCTGTGTGCAATATCTCGTCTTCATAAAGCAAAGCTTGTATGCCCTGTGCCACCGAAGGATAGAGGTGCTGTCTGAGGACTCTGCCTGTAAGGTTTGTGAAACGATATATAGCGCTACTTTAACTTATGTGCAACTTGAGAGATAATTCTGCTGTCTAAAGATAAATCCCACAGGAACTGTGCAACCTGCTTCTTAGCGCTATCTCACAAAGCTCAAATCTACAAATATGTGTCGCTTCAGCATAGCTCTGTTGTGTGACGTTTGAGCCTGCTCGTCCTGTGTCTCCCAAGGTGTAGCTCAGTAGCGTAAAGCCGCGGCGTGTTCGAGGCGCTACATTTCGCAGGTGCACTGATCTGTACATAGAAAGGCACTTTGCTTTCCTGGACTTGTTCGTCCTGTTTCTGCCGCACAACCGACTTTGTTTACAGCGCATTTCAGCACGAGGCGCCAGGGGCAACATGGCAGGAAACTCCCTTTCTGCGGAAATTCAAAGGGGAATTGTTGGGAAGCAGGGAGCGGAGATCACACCCGAGCCTCTAGGACACCCCGGGGCTTGACTTAAAAAAAGATGCTTGCTGAAACTGATCTATATGTGGTAGGAAAATTAGAAGCCAAGATAACTTCCTCTAGTGACCACATGGCATGTGTCATCATCTTTCGTCAGCCCCCGATTAATAGAACACAACATTTTGCAGTCAATATTAATGATCTGATAGTTGCTCTTTGTAACTAAAAAACTTCAAGTCCCAGAATGCAATGTGTTGTTGGCTAAGAGTCAGGAGAGGCTGAAGGACATCCATGCAGCTTTAGTCCCCTGAGTTCCTTCCACAAACCCTGGTATTCTGATAGCTTCATAACGTCCAACTTGAAGAACAATCTCACCATGTGGCAAGAGGGCGGGGCCTTGGAGGAAACAGTGCCTCCTGCCAAGAAGTAGCTGAGAAGCACACAAGTTTGAACCCCACCCCACCCACAAGACCACCCCTCCCAAAAAAAAATAAAGCTTGCTGAGGTTGGTGCCGATATCCTGGGGTGTTTTCCCACCCCTTAGTGGAAATTGGCAGTTCAACCCCTTTGAAAAGGAGCTGGAAGGCCTCTATTTACAGTGTTTTTCATTTCATTTTCTCTGCCACTGTGTGATTTCAACTCCTCACTAGCAGACCGTGTGATGGGATAGGATATCGTGTGTCACACAGTGGCACAGTGTGAGTTGGCAGGTATGTACTCTCACCCAAATGGTTTCATTGGTGAACGTCAACACCACATGCCCCAGCACAGAATATGAGGTGTGTTTCCATGGTGACACGGAGTACTCTGGTAACATTTGGGTGAGTCAGTAGCTGTGTGGTATTTCCTGGCACCAGAGACTGGTGAATAATCCCACCATTTCACACTCATGGCACATTGGGTGTAAATCACAACTCAAAGCACAGTGGTAACAGCAAGACGTAGGCAAAACTCATGGCCGCCTAGTGGACTCATGCCAGGCATGTTACCTAAAGCCAGTGCTGAGTTTTTTGTCAACCCTACTTTGCATGCTGGGGCATTTACAATCACACTTTCAATGTTAGAATTGAAACTACAAGTTCCAGAATGCCATGCAAATCTCACTGACTAAGCTACACCCCTGGAAGTGTAACACATGGGACCCCTTGATGCCTATGGTATGTGCTGTACTCTGTGTTTCCTGGCCCAGCACTTTACTAGCCCTGAACACACCCCGACCCTGCCTGGGCCAGATGGCCTTCTTAGGAGCTGCAACAGGCTGCATGCACCGCTTCATGTCCAGGCAGTGGTGTAGCAAAGGTAGGTGGTCCACCCCGGGAGGCACAAGTTTTGGGAGTGGCGCGGCCTCATCCCGCTTGTACCTGCTGTCTTGGGGCATCAATCGAACTCCCCCACCCCGCACTACACTGTGGCCGTTGGGGTGGCAATCGGCGGAATAGCGCCAACAACCCCCCCCCCACTCTGCACTGCATCTGTGGGCCAGTGGCGTAACAAAACTTGAGGGGGCCTCCCTGCAAAGTGCAAGGAGGGGCCCCCTCCGGATTTACCAGGGATCTCGCAGCCCAGTGTACTGTGCTGGGGGGGCCCCCTGCAGCTCGTGCGGGGGCCTTTGTTACGCCACTGCTGTGGGCGGCAAACGCAGAGTCCAAAGGGGTAGCTACGCCGCTGAGTCCAGAGCTCTGTTTCCATAGTATTGTCATTGGCACCTTTTCCACTCCTCCAACATAATATACATTTCCCATAAATAAACACACAACACAATTTTTTGTTCGGGTAAAGTTGCTGCAGGTTTATTACATACATCGTTATGTAATAGGTGGGTTATCTTGCGGGCGATCCAAGGGCAGGCAACCATCTTGGCCGCTTGCCCGCTTGATGAGCTAGGCAGCACTGGGGCGAACCCCGCCTGTGCTGCCCTTACTAGTGATCCTCTCCCCGGATGACATGACTTTCAGGGCGGAGCGTCGCATAGCAAACCCCCCGGTTGTTCAGGCCCACAACCGTCCAAAGGACTAGCGGAGCGCCAACATGATTTTCCAGGAACCTCCCACGAGGCTCCTAGGATTTGGCTCTGGCACCCACCATGGTGCCGCGCAGAAGAACCCTTCTGTACCCCTGTTGCTTCCAGATCACCCGGTAACTCCACCTGCAACGAAAAAAGGAAAACATTACAATATTCTCTGCCACCACCACGCCTCGTAAGCGGTAGGGAGCGAGACAGCGTGTGCGGAAATCAAAAGAGGTCGCCAAAATGGTGGGGGAGGGATATATAAGTCCTGGGCGCCCAGGAAGTGACGCCCCTTGTGCGCCGCAATCAGACTGAAGAGGGGAGACTCCAACGAGAGTCCCTGCCCCTGAAGGGGGCGGGGGGGTGGGATGCCCGACAACACTAGAGTGCTGACCTCTCTAGTGGCCCCCGGTGGGTGCCTCAGCCAGCAGCAAAGTCAGAAGCCCCTGTGTCTGAGTCAAGCCTTGGGGTACCCTGGCCTCCACTGCACACACTTTCCATATGATCGGTTAGACATTATCCTTACCCAGACTCCTGGTTTTAGGGTCAGATTAAAAACGCAAATATCATCTTTGTTTAGGGTTACCAGATGGCTCCATGTTACCCCAAAACTAAGACTGCAACGTGGGCTTTTCTCTAATTATCAACCGTTATCTGGTGCGCTGGTCCAACTGCGGATCAAGAATACAAATCCCAGACACTATTGGTTTATTAAGTGAAAGGCCAGGTCTAGAAACTTTGTATCCTGGTGAATGAGGGGCCAGTTACCGCATTCCATCCGACACATCCGCCAACAAACACCATGGCTTTTTCCCTTGAGATGGTGGGAGCTGTTTGGCGGTATTGAAGTTTGTCAGTGGTAAACATGTAGGTGGTATTTTCATTTTTGTTGGAAGTTGCTACTTCTTGTAATGACAATGATAGCTACACTCAATGGTGCATTATGGGCCGACATCAAGCGTACACAATTTATCAATGAGAAATTCAAAGTCGGTTTTACTGTTGACTGACCCAGCTACCACGGATCCAGATCGAATTATGAGATCCGACCAATACAACAAGATATTCCAGAAATGTAGACGCATATCTGTTCGCATGAGCTGGCCAGTACCAACGACAACTCTTATAATCGAAGACAAAAATAACGTAACAGGTGTATGTGCACCTTAATCCATGAGCAGACGCTTTGCCTTATTGGGAGATAATGGCTGTTTATTGTTATTCAACTGAAAGGTCCTCATTTTACCTGATGACAGGCTGAGTGGACCTGCTGAGATTTGACCCATGGCTATGAGATCAAACACAGATAACTAGAGAACATGCATTAGTCCAGTGGTTTTTAGCCTGTCGTCCAAGAACCCTGGAGGATCCACAATGCCTACACAAGGGTTCTGCAACTGTTCGGAAGATTAAATATTAACACATTCTTAAAGTGTATGTAAATAAAGAAGCAAAATTAAAAATGTAAAACGTTAAGTAAATGTGAGGAATTTGCAATTGGAAGCTGAAAAATAAGTTTATGTCCTCAAATTGATTTGTGGGAGCAGTGCAAATGCATCAAACAGACTAGAGTATGGACAACGAGTGGCCTCAGTTGAATTTAGAACATCTAAAACTTCCTATTTAAATTGACGTTTTGACTTTTTTCATAATTGTTTGTGAATTAAATAAAATATTTAATCATTTGTGTATTTATCTTTTTGTTTGGTCAATGCTTGTTTCTCTATATCGTATTTTTTACGTTGAAACGTAACATTTGCTATTCTGAGCACCAGGGGCGGCCCCTCCGTAATGGCGGAGGAGCCTCGCCCCACTGAATCAGTCAGCAAATAATAAAGTGATAATAAAACAATATTATCATTTTTTTCTGCTGACTGACTGAGCCAGGGAGTCTTGGGTGGGGCGAGGCCGGGTCATGGCAGGGAGGAGTGGTGGTAGGTGCACTGTAAAATATGTATGCAGGTTTGGCCGGCAGTCTTAGGCCGGCCAAACCGACATGCACACTTAGGTTTCTCCAACCCAGCTGTGTTGCACAGCCAGGTTGGAGAAACAGCATAGACTCACAGGCACTGTCTGAGCAGTAAAACAGGCACTCAGACCAATGCTGGTGCTGCGCTCATGCTATTGACAGCAGCACTGGGATTGGGTGGAGAGCCTGTGCTGGTGTCCCAGGGACTGCTGCTACACCATCAGGAGCACCGAGGCGGCCAGCTGCATCGGTGGCAGGACAGGTACGTTTCTTTTTCATTATTATTGTTTCCTTAATCCCCAGTCCCCCCTGCACCCCCTGCCCCCTCACTTGAGTTTTGTGGTGGCCGCCACTGCTGAGCACTCTAGTCATCAACCCCACCTTTGTACAGATTTTTAACTTTCATGGATTTCTAAATTTAGTAGATGTGTCCCTGAAAGCCTGCAAAAGCCACAGATGTCTAGATGCACCACTGGAAAATCTTGTGAATTCCATTTTCACTTACATACATATGTATAGCTAATGCAATGCAGAAATCGTCCAAGCTAATGCAAATGGATTGTTGTTTTTTTTCCTTTCTTTCTGTTCTCTCTGTGGGGAAGATGTTTTCAAATATCACTCACTCCTTTTTTTTCGGGTGGAAATTATCACTCAACACAGAGGGCCGAATACACATAGGTAAATTTAAACCTGAAGTCTAAGGGCCAGATTCACCAAGGTGAACTTAGACCTGAAGTCTAACTTTCGACCTGAACTCTAAGGGCCCAATTCACAAAAGTAAACTTAGACCTGAAGTCTGACTTTCGACCTGAAGTCTAAGGGCTCAATTCACAATGGTGAACTTAGACCTGAAGTCTGACTTTCTACCTGAACTCTAAGGGCCCAATTCACAAAAGTAAACTTAGACCTGAAGTCTAACTTTCGACCTGAAGTCTAAGGGCCCAATTCACAAAGGTAAACTTAGACCTGAAGTCTGACTTTCTACCTGAACTCTAAGGGCCCAATTCACAAAAGTAAACTTAGACCTGAAGTCTGACTTTCGACCTGAAGTCTAAGGGCTCAATTCACAATGGTGAACTTAGACCTGAAGTCTGACTTTCTACCTGAACTCTAAGGGCCCAATTCACAAAAGTAAACTTAGACCTGAAGTCTAACTTTCGACCTGAAGTCTAAGGGCCCAATTCACAAAAGTAAACTTAGACCTGAAGTCTGACTTTCGACCTGAAGTCTAAGGGCTCAATTCACAAAGGTGAACTTAGACCTGAAGTCTGACTTTCGACCTGAAGTCTGAGGGCCCAATTCACAAAGGTAAACTTAGACCTGAAGTCTGACTTTCTACCTGAACTCTAAGGGCCCAATTCACAAAAGTAAACTTAGACCTGAAGTCTAACTTTCGACCTGAAGTCTAAGGGCCCAATTCACAAAAGTAAACTTAGACCTGAAGTCTGACTTTCGACCTGAAGTCTAAGGGCTCAATTCACAAAGGTGAACTTAGACCTGAAGTCTGACTTTCGACCTGAAGTCTGAGGGCCCAATTCACAAAGGTAAACTTAGACCTGAAGTCTGACTTTCTACCTGAACTCTAAGGGCCCAATTCACAAAAGTAAACTTAGACCTGAAGTCTGACTTTCGACCTGAAGTCTAAGGGCTCAATTCACAATGGTGAACTTAGACCTGAAGTCTGACTTTCTACCTGAACTCTAAGGGCCCAATTCACAAAAGTAAACTTAGACCTGAAGTCTAACTTTCTACCTGAACTCTAAGGGCCCAATTCACAAAAGTAAACTTAGACTTGAAGTCTGACTTTCGACCTGAAGTCTAAGGGCTCAATTCACAAAGGTGAACTTAGACCTGAAGTCTGACTTTCGACCTGAAGTCTGAGGGCCCAACTCACAAAGGTAAACTTAGACCTGAAGTCTGACTGTCTACCTGAACTCTAAGGGCCCAATTCACAAAAGTAAACTTAGACCTGAAGTCTGACTTTCGACCTGAAGTCTAAGGGCTCAATTCACAATGGTGAACTTAGACCTGAAGTCTGACTTTCTACCTGAACTCTAAGGGCCCAATTCACAAAAGTAAACTTAGACCTGAAGTCTAACTTTCGACCTGAAGTCTAAGGGCCCAATTCACAAAAGTAAACTTAGACCTGAAGTCTGACTTTCGACCTGAAGTCTAAGGGCTCAATTCACAAAGGTGAACTTAGACCTGAAGTCTGACTTTCGACCTGAAGTCTGAGGGCCCAATTCACAAAGGTAAACTTCTCCACATCTCTTTTAGAGATGCTTGGCCCTTATATGCGGGCCAAAGAAGATTTCCTTCTCCTTGGAGATTTTAATATCCACACTGACCAATGTGAATCCACAGGGACTAAAAGTTTGTCGACTGATATGACAACCATCGGTCTTACACAAAAGAATCAGGATCCCTCCCATGAAGGTGGACATTGCATTGACCTGATATATACCAACTTCGACAATATACGGTGTCATAAACCTATTCAAGTCTACTGGTCAGATCATTTTTTATTACAATTTACTATTTTTAAAGTTAATAAAGGCCCCCCAAAAAACTCCCTTCCCTCCACTACACGTAGACAGTGGCACAAACTTTCACTGGATGCGCTAGAAAAGGCGTGGGAAAAACCCGAGATTAGAGACACCGACGAAGTAGAACAAAAGTTAATTATGCTTCAGCAAACTTTGACGGCAGCCATTGATAAAATTGCCCCCTTGAAAACATTGAGACAGTTTCCTGTGGCTAAACAGGAAAAATGGTATACCCAGGCTCTAAGGAAAGAGAAGCAAGAATGTAGAAGGATAGAGAAGAGATGGAGGAAATCACACTCTGAGGATAATAAAAAGGCACATCGTGCAGCCCAAGCCAATTACTATAAACATATCAAGGCTGCCCGTAAAAATAACATTGCCCAACAGCTCATGGAAGCCGATAATTCTCCCAGAGAACTGTACAGGATTCTTGAAACCTTTGTAAAACCCACGGCATGTATATGTCCAGATGACTTCTCACAAAGTCTATGTGAAGAAGTGTCATCTTACTTTGAAAACAAAATAGAATCCATCTATGGAAAAATCTTAACATCCCAACCAAATGGTGACTCCCTAAATGTCTCCTCCCCCAATGAAAATACCAACCTTACTTTAACTACATTCCCTCCTATTAACACTGAAGAGCTTGATACAATAATTACCCAAGTTAAATCTGGATCTCCGGATGACCTTATTCCTGTTAAAACCTTAACTCCCCTTCGTACTCTGTTAGCCCCCTACATTCAAGATATTATCAACCAGTCTCTTAAAGAAGGAAAAGTACCAACTGAATGGAAAAGAGCAGTGGTGAACCCCATCCGCAAGAATGCGGCTCTCTCATGGACGGAGCTTTCCAACCTCCGTCCCATCTCCCTTCTACCTTACTACAGCAAGATGGCCGAGAAACATGTCAACGCACACCTGTCCAATTACATCGAGGCAGCAGGCGGCCTAGACCACTCGCAATCTGGTTTTAGGCCCAACCATAGCACCAAATCAGCCCTTCTGTCAGTGACAGATAACATCAGAATGTCACTTGACAGAGGGAGCTCAGTGATTTTGGTGCTATTGGATTTGTCCGCTGCCTTCGACACGGTGTCGCACAAAATTCTTCTCGGCCGTCTGAAGGGAGTTGGAGTAGAGGGGACCGCTCTTGCGTGGCTGGAAAGCTTTCTTGAGGACAGACAACAAGGTGTCAAATTAGGCACCCATAAATCTGTCTGCAGGAAGCTTACCAAGGGGGTGCCACAGGGCTCATTTTTGAGCCCCACGTTATTCAACGTATATGTGGCCCCCCTGGCAGAGATTATTAGATCTCACGGGTTCTCACCTATCTCTTACGCTGACAATACTCAGCTGCTATTCCCTTTTCAAACCATTACACCTGCAGTCATACAATCTTTCCAAGACGGCATGAGAGCGGTGGCAGGTTGGATGGCCCAGAACTTCCTCCAATGCAACGTGACCAAAACGGAGGTCATGTTGTTTGGAGGGGCCACCCTGCTCTGGTCCCCGGAATGGTGGCCACCTGAGCTTGGACCTGTCCCAGCGCCCAAACAAACCATCAAAAATCTGGGGGTACGCCTAGACCAAACTCTGATCATGAAAGATCACGTCAGCCAGGTCACGGGAACGTGTTTCCGTACAATTGGTCTTTTACGGCGTATCTTCCCTTTCCTACCAAACACCCATAGGAAAACGCTGGTTCAGGCACTAGTCCTTGGACGGGTGGACTATTGTAATAGTCTACTCATTTCCGCCAACCAGGAACAACTGCGCAGACTGCAGGTGGTACAGAACACCGCGGCAAGACTTATCCTGAATGCCCCTCCCCGTACCCCCTCCCGTCCCCTCCTTTCCCACCTTCACTGGCTCCCAGTACAACAGCGGATAAATTTTAAACTCTGCTGCATCATGCACAAATGCATCCATGGGTCTGGTCCCAAATATCTGAAAGATATCTTCTTTCCCTACTCTCCCGGACGCACTCTACGCTCCAGCAACACTATGCTGCTATATGTACCTAAAGTAAAAAGAGCGAGACAGGGTGGCCGAGCCCCCTCCCTTAAAGGTCCATTGCTGTGGAATTCCCTCCCCCCCCAGCTAAGACAAACTGCCAACCTCCTCAACTTCAGGAAGAAATTAAAAACCCTCTTATTCACACAAGATTAATTTAGCCCTCCCTCTGCCTCCCCTTACCTATAGTTTGTTTAACCCACTCAGAAGCCACGCGCGGAGATACCCCTTCGGGGCTGATTCACGCGCGCTATAAGACTATAAATAAATAAATAAAATAAATAAAACTTAGACCTGAAGTCTGACTTTCTACCTGAACTCTAAGGGCCCAATTCACAAAAGTAAACTTAGACCTGAAGTCTAACTTTCGACCTGAAGTCTAAGGGCCCAATTCACAAAAGTAAACTTAGACCTGAAGTCTAACGTTCGACCTGAAGTCTGAGGGCCTGATTCACAAAGGTAAACTTAGACTTGAACTTTAACTTTACCTTTGTGAATCGGGCCCTCAGACTTTAGGTCTAAACTGAGACTTCAGGTCCAAGTTTACCTTTGTGATTCGGACCCAGAATGCAGTCAGCAGTAATAACATTTGCAGACCAAGACATTGGGCTGAAACCTAGCCGGCTTGCAGAGGAGGATGGTCCTTTTGAACATAGCAGAGGAAAGACCCTTCCACAGACCCTATAACTGGAATGTTCAGTTTTATCTCTGGTACCCTATGACTTTCCCTTCACTTCTTTCTAACTGATGGCCTTTGGCAAGCAATGCGCACTGGACACTAGACTCTGACATGGCTGCCTGTAATTGCATTTTACCAACCTTGTCTGCAGGCCGCCTCCTCCTGTATTCTTCCAGCTCTTACAGGGTCTGGTGGAGAGCTCTGGTTAGGAGTCAGGACTTCAGGAGCCCTTGATGCATTTTCTAGCTTCTGAACTCCATTTTGGTTCAAAGGCCTGCTGGGAGCTGCACCTTTCGTCTCTGTGAGGAGGCACATAAAACCCCTTCCGCCTGAAGAGATAACTTCTGGACCCTTCATGGATGCTCAGAGTGGAATTCCCTGTACATTGGCAGCCTCTGAAGTTTTTAAGACTAGGATAGTCTTTTCATAGAGGCATTACCTACACCTTCCCATTCATCAGGCAAAACAGTCTCTCTTTCCTCCAGATCTTCCAGATAATAGTCAGAATTAATGTTTTAGCAATAAGATTTTAACTCCAAAAATGCTTTCTGTGCTGCTGAGTTCTTTTAGAGTCTATGCTTCTCTCATTTTGAAATTTGTTAAAAATAATTCAGCCTTGTATTTTTTCCTAAAATTCTGGAGCAATCACAAAACAAAAGGATGGAAGTTTGGCCACACCTGAAGGCCCAAACGTGATCAAGTTCAGAATCTGTGTTTTCTGAAAAAAAACCACTAGCATCTCTGAGGAACAGCAGCAATGCAAAGATTACCACACAACCCAAACAAGATGTTTGTTGTTCACCAGTGCTTAATTTAAGCTGGTGGTTGCCGGTGCTCAACACCAGCAGTTCACTGTCAGCACCAGCACTTGTTACAGTTGGCCACAAGGTGGCGCTGCATGGCTAATTCAGAGGTGACCACAGCAACCTTTAATTATTAATTCAATATATTTTTTTAAATTCTATTTTCTGCTGCCCAAGCCAATCTTATAGCACAGGGGGCCTGCAATAGTCTGAATTGTCAAACTTGTGGGGATGTGATGGTTAGTAGTTGTGTTGTTACTATCATTGGCGGCATGCCAGGGGCAAGGTGTGGTGCAAGCTGCAGTGGCCTCATGACAGAGCTCTGGCACTTATTATTTTACTAATTAAGCACAGCTTCGCCCTTGTCGGTCTTCTCTTTCAATCACAAATAGCCAAGCCCCATCAGTATTTTTATGTGCAGGTGGCAGTGTGACAACCACAGCCTAGGCCTGGCCACTTATGGTTCCCCCATGTAACTTGCAGCACTCCCCTTTCATTGCCATCAACCCCTTCAGAGCTCAGTGATCTGTGTGAACTGTAAGGTGAGTACCAAAGAGAGTGAGCCTAAAGCAATCCTTCTCATTGGCTGCCCATTTCTAGGCAGCCAATCCATAGCCATCAAAGGGATTGCCTGGCCTTTAGACAGTAACTTCCCTGCTGCACAGATGGCATACTCTGGAAGACAACCTGACAGTCTTGGGTCCTTGAGAAGCCCCTGTGTTTATGACCTTTTCCACCCCTTTGCTATCTTTCTCAATCCAAATAACTGGCCAACCTATCCACCACTCAAATTACTTTTGTATTTCACGATACTAATTCACCACTAACACTGTATAGGTTCCAGAGTAGCGTGCTACTCACCAAAAAGCACTTGAACACCCCTTCAGGGGTAGCAAGCGCTGTATAAATGCAGACCGTTTTCCCTTCTCTATCCCTCCACTATCCTTCTCAATCCAAATAACGGACTAACATATCCACCACTCAAATTACTTTCATATTTTCACTAAACTAATTCACCAATTATCCTTTATGGGTTTCAGAGTAGCGTGCTACTCAACAAAAGAGAGCTTTGAAGCCTCGTCAGGGGTAATAAGCGCTATATAAATGCAATTACAATTAAAATTACAATTAGAAGTCACTTAGTTGGCTGGAGTCACAGCTGGACCAAAGTCCTAAGAAGGACCTCAACTTGGTTTTGGCCTCAACCCATAATGATCTGTTTTTTTGCACAGGCAGGATGACAGTTGCCCACTTTGACACTTACTATTCTTTCTACACTAGTTTTCTTAAGCTGATAAAATTATTTTGTTGAACTCTTGGGTTAGTGGAAAAATTGCACGCCATGTCATAGGTGACAACATTGTTGCCATTACATATGATGGGGCCATTAATGCCTTTATGAACAGAATTATTTCAGTCCAAAACAGATGTTTCCCCTTGGCTTTTCAGTTTTGAGTGAAAATTTGATATACACAAATGAACTTTAACTGAAGCAAGATATCTACCCTGAGTGGTTTTTTTTTCAGACATAACCTTGTCTGACACCATTTCGTTTAGGTATGTCGACTCTGAGGGAGGAAACAACGTTGAATTTGAATCAACAGGTAGTGCCGGAGAAGGTGCCCCAGGTGGTGGTGAAGGTAGGGGGCTCGGTACCTTTACATGTATGTGAATCTCTGGAAACGATGATGAGGCCAGCGCCTTTAGTAGTGTGGAGTATGGAGACACGGTGATCAGAACTCCTGAAGTCGCCAAATACCCAAGAATGGGCCCTCTCTTGGTGAGGCGTGTAGTAGGTAGAGAGAATGTCCTAAATATGCCCAGCATGGACAGTGGGAGGTCACAACCTCTGGAGGATCAGAAATGGGGGCCTACAACTACAGCTTAAACTTTTGTAATATTGGAACCTACTTCAATGACAAGCAAGAGACGAGTGTCAGGGAGCAGCTTCAAGTCTCTGTAAGGGTTCAGGTTGAGTTAGGAAGACCTTTTCATCATTTGGCGTCTTTTGTGGTTTTTCTGTGTCAAGACCTCTTGAAAGTTCATTACTTTTCAAGAGGCAAAGTTAAAGGGGTCAAGTGCCACTCTGCTGTGCCCCTACAGGCCTTGGCTAAAAATAACTTGGCCTCCCATTCTCTGATGGATGGATCATTGTCGGAGCTGAGACACCCACGTGCAAATGTACAGTGGATCCGACAAGACATCTTTTTAAAGCACCTTCTACAGGATTGAAACTCTGAAACATAGGAGCAAACATCTGAACTGTCAAAAGCTGAAGTGAAGCAGATAGAGAGAAGCCCCACAGCCTCAGCCTGTGTCAATTATCGATGATTACCAAGTATTTTCAATTGACACTATTTTGCACAATTGCACCTGTTTACACTTATATATCAATATTTTCACAATGTTGTTATTCTTTTTAAAGTTTTGAGTGAACGTGCTTTACTACAAAAGGTTTAATTAACTTGCACTTGAATGAAAAGAAACTTGAAAATTGAGGTGCGGAATAACAGGAACTGACGCCAGTGGGACTGCTGCTGCTTTGTCTCCTGATTTCATCATTTACTAGGTGGAAGAAGTCACTACTGAAGTTGTATGTCACCAGTCGCGGCCGGTGCAGGTAACCGCGGTGGGGCAGGGCGATGGAGCGGGGGAGGAGTCGAAAGACAACGGAATTGGATTTTTTTTCTCTGTTCCGTTATCTGTTGACTTTACTGCCGTGCCCATCCCCGCCCCCGCCTCACCGCACTCACCTGCACCGGCCACCACTGCATTGCACCAT
This sequence comes from Lissotriton vulgaris, assembly GCF_964263255.1. NCBI lineage: Eukaryota > Metazoa > Chordata > Amphibia > Caudata > Salamandridae > Lissotriton > Lissotriton vulgaris. Next base: position 1,081,624,827 of record NC_141699.1, on the reverse strand, counting down.
ATGGTGGTGCTGGAGAGCTATTGCTAGGCAAAAAAAGTTTCTGTATCCAGGCTGGAACACACAGCATATTCATGAGATGAACATACAGGAGGGTGTGGTATCCACCAGAAATATTGTTACCGAAGGTAAGTAACTTTGTTGTAACGTTTGGTGTAGCGTGTTGAAAGGAGGCCAATGTTTTAAGCTGGGCAAAAAGGGCTTTCCTGTGGAGCTCAAATTTCATCATTAATAAAAGGAAGAGGAGCGCCCTCTCTACAGCAGATACATCTGCTCAGTGTCTCTTGTTTGATCCTGTATTAAAAGCTTTGCAAGAGTGAGTGTGTCAATATGTAAGGTCTGTGGTGAAGCATATCTTTGACAACAATCATAAGAAAGCCACCACTGGCCTAAATGATTTGTATATTGTTATTTTCACATATCTACTTGTTTTTTTCTAAATGGCGTTTTGTGCCACCACAAAGGTGCTTCATCGTACCGAATGGATTTATTCTGAATTACGTGCAAAGAGGTCCGAAGCCTAGTGGTGACACTACTGCAATTTAGTCTGTATGTTCATTTACCGCATGCACCTGTGTTGGGTTTCTCTAGAAGCGGTGAGGCTTGAGATCAAAGTTGGGCCTTGCTAGGACCTTTCTTAGGGTGGAGAGGCACTGACCTGTGAGAGTGAGTTATGTGATCACACGACGGTAACCAGGGATGTAGTTTTGGTGGTGGGGTGGGGGGTGGGGGGGTGTTTTGGGTGTAACTCTCCAAAGATAAAGGCATTCTTGACTTGGTACTTGAGTCTGGGGGCCCTGAGTCCGGGGTCTTATGTTGCATAAGTTTTTCTTGTGGTCTTGATGTCACTAAGAGGTTTTTAATTTGGTAATTTTTTGGAGCATGAAGCTAAATGTATAATGACTGTTTTATCAAAAAGTAGCACTATAGAAGTGCTCCTTGAATAGGTGCACATTTACTACTTTTAGAATTCACAACCATTAGCGGTAATAATAGGCAAGGAAGGCTGCACCAGTCTCAAGTGTGCAGGCATAACACTTGCCGTCAAACACCTAGAAGGTAAGAGGAGGAAGGCTTACCGCTGGCAATCCCTCGGAGTAGCATTCCGAACCATCATTTTTCTCCCACTGTGCCAGCGACAGACACAGTGGTGGATTTTGGCAGGGCTTTGAGTGGGATGAAAAAACTGAGGGGTCTCTCAAAGGGGCGTGGCCAATATAATTAAGGGTGTGGCTTAAAAACACATAAGCTAAAAACTTAGCATAGTGTGCCGCCCGACTTGTATTTTGCTGTTTCTATCATTGCATCCAGATATATGATACAACAAGTAACATCATACCTACAACAAGTCAGGACTATTGGCTTTGTCAATGCTTGTTAGTTGCATAAGATAAATAAGCAGCAACTATGGCTTGTTGTACATAATATTGAAAAAGCTTCCACTTAAAGCCCTGGTGACACCACGACAATGTTGCTACTCCTGAGTTTCAAAAAGGAAAGGGAAATCCAGAGAGAAAACGACTCTTTAAAGGATTTCCCTTCCCCTACAACGCTCACCTGGCGTGACGTCATGCCGTAACTTCTCCACTAGTGAGTAGTGAGCCATGTGAGCACGCGCACATCGATGTGACTGCGGTCACTGTAGTCCGGAAGAAAATCAGAGCACCTGTGCCGGGCACAAAGCAGAGCCCGATAGAGACCCGTTTCGAGGCCGCCTTAAAAAAACTGCCGGTGCTCAGCGCTTAAAGCCCTGTATTTAAGGTCTATCCCCATTCCGATATTCTGCTTGCCAGCTCCACAGACATCTGTATACATTGGCAGGAACCATCGTCAAGGCAGTTCCTATCAGTGTAGGAAAAGTTTGACAGACTCCACAAAGCGCGTTACCCTCATCTTACTGGGCACAGTAAATGCCCCTGGGTCACACCCTACTAAATTAATCCTAACCCCCGGGGCTGGTGGGACACAGCTCTTCGCCACAAAATGCCTCCTCACCACATACAAAGAACACATAGCTATCCATGAGGTCCCCCACCTGACCCCAGCTTGGGCAGCCTGCCTAAGAAATGTTTTTTCAACAAGATTTTAAGGGAGTTTTTTGCAATTTGGAGCTGCAACAATTTAGCACTAGTGAAGAAGTATTCAGTTCTTCCATTTCCCACCTATGAAAGAATGTTAGCATTACAGAATAATGTCACCCACAGGGACCTCACACATTTGCACATCAAGAACCATATTATCAACACATGCAATGGTTCAGCGCAGAACCTTCCTCAGGTGTCGGACCTGTACTCTCTCAAAATCAAGCTCTACCTTGGAGAAATAATGGGTTGGGTGAATTCACTTTGACCTCTGCAGGTGCCTAAAAATAGGCACTCTGCATTAAGCTGCACCAGCTCAACCATTCCTAAAACCACAAAGCAACAATTTATTTCATGCTACATCAAAATAACAAAGGGGCTCATTAGGATGGCCGGCGGATCACCCCCGCCGGGCTGGCGGTAGCTACCGCTGGCCCGGCGGGGGCTATCCACCCGCCATCCATGCATGAATGACCCCCCGCCATATTAGCATGGCTGGGGGGGTCCGAGGCGGAAGGAAAGACCTTCCGCCATTTTTCCGCCGGTCTACTCGTCGAACGGGCGGAAAACGGGCATGAAACAGTGGCGGTGTGTGCAAGACACCGCCATCCATATTATGATGATTGCGGAGATGTGCCTTTCCATGGTGGCGTTTCCGCCTTGGAAAGGCATGCAGTTTCTGCTTTTGGGGGCCCGTTGCGGGCCCCCAGAGTGTTGGGGGGTGCACATGGGGGTTACCTATGGTACCCTTCTACATTGGCATGGACAAGGTGGCTGGCACCATGTGGTGCCTGTCACCTTGTGCATGCCAATGCACAACGTGCATTCACAGCATTGTGGCGGGCGGTGCTGTGAGCACCGCCCGCCACAATGTTGTGAATGGAGGATGCCATCGCCACAGTGTCGGTGGCATCCTAATGGCGACAGCCGGACCGCCGCACCTCTGGCAGACGGTACCGTTCACTGTTACAGTGGTGGGCGGACTTTGTCCGTAATAGGACCCAAAGCTACGAAATACAGTCTACAATGTTTGGAATACCCGCTATGTCCCCTGGAAACATGTTTATAGTCCTGTTGTGATTTCTTTTTAAGTTTTATCCATCAATAGGGGTAGTGTGTATAACCAAAGTAGTGTAGATTTCTCATTAGGCAGTGTGTATAGCATGGAGCCTGATGTTCAGAACATGTTTCACATTTTGCCTCCGGGACGCCTCTGGGGAATAATGCGCTATACAAATCCTGTTAACATAACATAACATATAACATTGATATGGCACGAATGAAATGTTACACTGGGGTAATAACAAGCCAGCCTTCAAACTAGGCGATTAGAACTAGCTTCATAGGGTCACTCCTTAACAACTGGTGCTGTACGTGTGCATGCCTCCATTTATAACAGCTGAATCCCACCGCTACGCCGAAAAGGCAAAGGAAATTAAGAGCGCGTTATTAATAATGACAGACTTTAGCTGCAAGTCCAGCGCAAGAAGTGTGGGTTGTACTGTAGTGTATTTTCAAAAGACAGCTCACGTCTTCATTCCTGCTCTCTGCAAGTTTCTTCTTGACAACCTGAAATTAATTTCCAGTGGTTAAAAAAAGAAAAGAAAGTATCAGAAATATGCCGGAAATAAACTGACTAATTAATTGAAAGTGCACAGGTTGCCATGGAAACACAGCCCAAACAAAGATTAGCAGCCGTTCAATCCCACAAGCCAATGCAATTACGTCGTCTTTTGTCCAGAGGCCAGAAAGTAGCGTAAGTGCAGGTTGTTCTCGCCATTCAGAGGTCTCACATTTGAGGTCTAGTTGAGTTTAAATACCTGGTGAACACACATCACGGCATCCCCAATAGCACTTCGAGGAGGGCGTGGGCGACTTCTGCTTGCGTTTGTCCCACTTTTAGGGGTGGGCGGAATTTGCGTAGTCGTGCTACGCAAAGCTACGCAAAACGGTAAAAAATCTCTGCGAGCACTCAAAAGTTCCACTAACACGCGGAATTGCTTGTTCCGCCTCTTCGCGATGCTTTTTTCCCGTTCGCAAATGCTCTTTGCGTGCTCAGGGGGAAATATCTTGCGAACACGCTTTTTGAGAGGTCAAACAAGCAAAAAATTCTGCAAAGCCGCGGATTGCAGAATTTTTGGCAATTTTGCTTTCTCCGCGGAACGCATATTACCCAAATTCCGCAAGCAGAACAGAATTTACTGCGCAGGCCTACCCATTTTGTGGCTCGCACAGAGCAGTGGCGTAACGAAAGTTGAGGGAGCCCCTCTGCCACGTACACGGGGGGCCCCGCTCCGGATTCAATCCGGACCTATTGGGCCTCAGTACTGTGCTGAGGGGGTCCCCTGCAGCTTGGGGCCCCCGCATCATGGGGGCTGGGGGGGCTTGTGTTACGCCCCTGGCATAAAGGTTTGTATCGCACCACTTCATGGTCCCTTTTGTTGCCTTAGTTAGTTACCTTTCAATAAGCCGATCACAAATGCTTTGGAGGAAACAAAAACAGCCAAGCCCTAGAATTACACGAAACTTGACTGATAATTTTTATTAACAAAAAGTTTAGACACTATTTATTGAATCTGAGTGACAAATTACTTCCTTCCATAAAATATTTTGTAGTCGTCTGGGAACAAAGGATTCATATAACCTGGTGAGAATGTGGCCTCGAAAAAATAAGCCTACTGTGGATCTTTTTTTTTTGTGGTTAATTCCCAGGGGCTTATTTACAAGACCCTGGCGCAACTTTTGCGTCATTTTTAACATGGGAAAAGTGACGTACGGGTGGCAGAAGAGGCTTGTAAATCAGCCCCCCAGTTTGCATTTGAGAATTCTTGATGTAGTGGAAAACATACCACATTCAAACCTCATAGCAACGTCGAAGCCGCTCGCGGCTTTTCCCGCACAAGTGAGCATAAATCCCGGCTCCGCTGCTTACTCTGCTCTTGGGTCGCTGGTGCCTCTCGCGGTGCGAGTAGGTCCGGTCCACTGCAATGACCGTGTTGCTTCCGGGCATTCTGCTGCTCTATACTCCTCCGCTGACCATGAGACAACAAGGTGGGGAGGAGGGCTCTACCAGAGGGAATGGGAGACTGCCCAGCAGAGCAAGAAAAGGCATGGTGGTTCAACACCCCGCTGCTGGGGAAGAGGCTTCTGCTTAGCCCCAGACTCCTGCTGCTGGTAAAATACTCACTGCTGGTCCCCGCCTTTCAGAGAACTTCCAGCTGAGCCTCGTGCATTGTGACCACCAGCCCAGCTCGGCTCTCCAGTCCCTGTCTTCATCCGCACGACCCATGAGCCAATCTTCGAGCTGCTCCCTTGCTGTTTATGCTAGAGACCAGAGCGAGGATTGTCTTGGTCAGGCGCTGCCAGAGCTCCTTAGGAGCCTTGGGGGCAGTGACAGCAATCCCCGGGCTCCTAAATTGAGAAGGTAGGCGAGGGTGCTAGTGCGCATGTCAGGTTGGTTGGAACAAGGCACCCCTCCAGCCCGACATGCGCACAAGGAGGCCCAGCGTTCAATGTCAGTCACTCAAGCAGGATCCTCCCCCCACTCACATCAGCCTGCCTTTAGTCACTCTCCTGTAAACCTTGCCCGGGCCATGCCGCACACTAAGTAAGCATTTAATATGGGACATGTGGGAAACAGGGCAACAAAACAAACAAGGGGGGAATGCCCTCACACTCCTATGAAGAAACCACCTCTCTACCTTTGAGGAGCCTATCTGATTTATCGGGTATAGTCAGCATTCCTTTGGGTTTCTTTTATAAGCCTGAAAGGGTCTATTGTCCTCTCCTGTGTCCGGCAGGACAGGGCGAGGGTTTTTCTGGTAGTATTCACTTGGATCAAGGGCAGTCCGCCCTTTTGAGTACCCCAAAATAGATATGTCCCTTTCAGCGGTCTTGAGTTATGCGACTGACTGCCTTTTCATGGCTCTATCCCCCACTCCTGCTTCCCCTATACATCTAGAGGTCACCCCCAAAGCTCTCCAAGGGTTGGACCCTCTTGTCATGGAACATTGTGGGACTTCCTGCGAAGTTCATTGACCCTAACTGGTGGCGGCTTGTTAACTCTTATTGGATAATTTGCCTTCAGGAAACGTGGGAGGTAAAGAATACCATCTTCCTGGAAAACTATAAGCTTATTTTCTCCCCGCAGTTCCCTCGGTGGCTGCGGGGGTCCTGTGGGGGTCTGACTACCTTTAGAGCATTAGATCGGAGTGGGTATGTCCACAACATGCCCTGGGAAGCTCAGATTTTGCAAGGGTTTTTGATCTCAGTACCGGGTACCCTCCCAAGAGCCCTAGTTAGTTTTTATATTACCAGGGCGAGCCAAGACGGCATATCCTGTCTTTCACTTCTTAATTCTGCCCTGAATGACCAGTGGGCGATTAACATAGGAGAGGAACTATTAGTTCTTGTGGGGGACTTCAATTGTCATCTCTGTAAATGTAAATTGATACTTGTATAGCGCACTACTCACCCGCAAGGGTCTCAAGGCGCTTATACGAATACCGCTGTGGAACCAATCCTTGCTTTCCCTGTGAGGCGTCCACTCCTGGGCACCCCCAGGGTGACTGCCAGGCATCCTTAGCGTTGTGGGGGCCGTTGTGGAGATTAAGCAAGCTATTGCCCAGAGTTGCAGAGTGGGACTCCATGATTGGAATAGGCACCGAGGCGAGAATTATCAGGTCCGTGGAATTTTGAGCCCAAGATCCGCCGAGGCGGGGAATTGAACCCTGGTCCTGGGCTAGACCTCTGCATCAGGGTCTGCCGCTCTAACCATTGAGCCACACTTCTCTGTGATCACCCCATGACATCTGATGCTCCAAAACCAAAATGTACGCGCTTGGAGGGCCTTTATTTTGTCCACTCCAAGGAGGGTATCAAGCTTGGTGTCATTTTTGCCTACCAGAATCTTGTTCTTGCCCCGACAAACATGTAAATTCACTTGACCGCCGCATTCATCCCACTTTCAAGGGGAAACAGCCATCACAACACAACTTTTACAACGCACTACCATCACAACGCAACTTTTACAACGCAGGATCCATTACAACGCATGCCATTACAACGCATGCCATTACAACGCAGATGCTATTACAACGCATGCTATTAGAACGTAAGGATAGGTAAGTATATAATTTTATTAATATTAATTTCATTTTAATTTAATTACAATTTATTTATTAATTTTCTAAAAATAATTATATTTTAATTTATTATAATAAATTTGAACATTTTAATTTAATTTTATTTAAATTAAGTAATTAAAATTAATATTTAATTAAATTAAATTTATCTCAATAAAAACCCCTGGAGTTAGAATAGTATTTTTTACCCCTACACTATACAGCTCTTACCCTACTTTTACACCCCCCTGGAGTTAGAATTGTAATTTTTACCCCTACGCTATCCAGCACTTACCCTACTATTACACCCACCTGGAGTTAGAATAGTAATTTTTACCCCTACACTATTCAGCACTTACCCTACTATTACACCCCCCTGGAGTTAGAATAGTAATTTTTACCCCTAAACTATCCAGCACTTACCCTACTATTACACACCCCTGGAGTTAGAATAGTATTTTATACCCCTTCACTATCCAACACTTACCCTACTATTACACCCCTCTGGAGTTAGAATAGTAATTTTTACCCCTACACTATCCAGCACTTACCCTACTATTACACCCCCCTGGAGTTAGAATAGTAATTTTACCCCTACACCATCCAACACTTACCCTACTATTACACCCCCCTGGATTTAGAATAGTAAATTACATTTTATTAAATAAAAATTAAAATTAATTTAAATAAATAATTTAAAAAAATGTAATTAAATTAAAATTAAATTAATATTAATAAAATTATATACGTACCTATACTTACGTTGTAATAGCATCTGCATTGTAATGGCATGCGTTGTAATGGCATGCGTTGTAATGGATCCTGCGTTGTAAAAGTTGCGTTGTGATGGTATGCGTTGTGAATGTATGCGTTGTAACGTCATACATCCATTTCAAGGGGAGGGACGGCACGTCAATCATTCATTTTATCTATCTTTCTTTCTGCTCTTCTGTTCCTAAATTTGACATGATTGTTTGCTTGTTAATCCCATGTCCTTAGCTCTTGATGTTCCTACCACCCCTAGTGGGTAACAGGAGGGGTTTGACAGGGTAATCACCTTGGTGGACCAGGGTGGAAGACTCAAATGGGTGCTGATGGACCCCACACTCCTCAAAGCCTCCCTCTTTGCTAAGGGTGCCCAGGAGTTTGCTACCTTCCTAGACATAGGCGCAGCTGGTGGGATATCTTGCAAACCTTCGTTAAGGGGTTTCTAATGTAGTACTCAACCTATTGTTAACATCGACCCCTCATACGGGCATTCAGGATCCAAAATGGTTTGATAGGGATTGTGTGAGGTGTCTTCAGTACTTGAAGGCAGCCCTCAAACAATCACCTTGGGGTAGGAACTTTGTTGCCAGTTGTAAACAGGCCTACAACCAGGCCCTTGCTAACCGTAAATCTACTCTGCAGGAGATGGCTTGGGAGGATCTTTGTCAGACCAGTGAGAGTGGGGATAGTTCCCTTTTTTGGAAGGGGGTAAATAGGCCCTACTCTGTGGAGATGTCTGGTCCTGCAATATGCCACCATATATCCGAACGACAATGGGTCGACCATTTCGAAGCTGTTTATACTCAGAGGGCAGGCGGTGAGGGTGTGGACAGTACATTAGTGGTGCCAGGGTGCTCCCCTTGATTTTCGCCCTAGAGAAAGTCACTCAGGGCATTTTGGCGTTATCCCGCAACAAAGCCCTGGGTCCGGATGGAATTCCCACAGACCTATTCCGGTCTGACGTGGAGATCTGGGGACCACTTTTGACTCAGGTTTTAAATGTGGCCGCATGGGATGGGTCCCTCGTGATTCACAGCAGAGATAGTGCCCCTCATAAATAGAAGCAATAGTGAAGGTTATGGGGAGGATTATCCTTAACAGGCTTTTAGAATGGTCTGATGAAAACAACAGTTTGAGTGACGTTCAATACGGCTTCAGGCCTGGTAGGTTTACGTTTAAACCTCCACCTTATTATAAAAAAATACACAGTTGCACGGTCGGACTCCCTGCTCTTAACCTAATGTCCACGTTCGATAGGGTAAACCGTGTTAAAGTCTTGGCCCTGCTTATACAGACAGAGGTGGATCTGAACATTGTGGCCCTCTTAGCTAATCTGCACCCTGATAGTACTGCCTCAGTGCGTTTCTCACAGGGTGCAACTCGCACACTGTAATTTTTTATAAGAAGAGGTGTATGACATGGGTGTATCCTCGTGCAATTCTGGTTCACTATATATGTGAACGGGTTTGAGCTTGCCCTTCTATTTGCTCAGGCTGATTGCCTGAAGATGGGAACCAGACCCCCTACCCGTATTGTTATATACCGACAATGCGGTCCTCATGGCTCGCACAGCCAGGGGTCTGGACCTACTTTTGGACATGTTTGTCTCTTTCATGGGAAGCTTGGACTTATCTGTTAACTTTTCAAAGTCCCATGTTGTGGTTGTTGGCCAGTGATCTACTAGTCCCAAGACCTTTAAAGTGGCCTGTCACACCCTTGGCAAAGCCTCTGTCTTCCCCTATTTGGATATTCTATTTGACACAAAGAACAACTGGAGTCCCCCTTATAGAGGGGAAGAGTTCTGAGTGCCTTAAATCCACTGGTGTTTAGTTTTGCCTCCCCATCTGGGCTCTTGGTCTCCGAGCGTCCTCCCAAAACTTTATCAGGCAAAATGTATGTCCGAGTTACGTATGGAAGCGAGGTCTGGGGGTTTGTAAAGACTGGCAAACTGCAAGTAGCCGAAAGCTACTTTTACGACGATAATCGGAGATCCCGCGTAGCACCCCTGCATTCTCAGTGCATGCGGAGCTTGGGTTTAGTCACATAGCAGGCACAGTGGCTCTTAGTCCACTATTCTACTGGAGTAAGATCTTGTCCAGAGAGGAACTGAAGCATGATCGATTGATTCTCTCGGATTGCTTGGCCGTTGACCAAGCGCATAGAATCCCTTGGTTATCGTATGTTAAGGCAGCTTTTGCCTCTCTTTGGAGATCAGGTATTTCACGGCGTCCCTATTCTTTGTCCTCTCAAGAGCTGAATGGTATCCAAAGATTGTTCCTCGAGTGGGCTCAGCTAGCAAGAGAACAGCTCGAGCTGCAGAAACCCTTGGTGTGGGGTCACATGCTTCTAAAGACTGTCCAGGGTATAGAGCCAGCTGCGACATTAGGTCTCCCCAGGACACCCTACATTTTGTATTGCTTTGTGATTATTTTAGCAGGCCCAGGAAACAGTTTTAGTACCGTTGTTGAAATCTCTGAACTTTTCACAAGAACGTCCTGCCCTTGTTTACCTGCAGATGCTTTCCAATCAACTTGTGTTTTGTGTTGTGTTTTTTTATGTGCTGCATTGACGTCTATGAGATCTAGACAGGACTGATTTTCTTGCTCTCTATTTTACTGTCATGGGTGTTTGTATTTTATGTGAGATTGCAATATTGAGATGATTCTATATTATATTTATTGTGTTCTTTTATGGGTTTTTTTGTCAACCGAATAAAGATTTTATGAGGATGAACTCCTTTAGATCGTATCTCTTAGTTTATAAATATGGTATGCATGGCAAAAGCTTCTTTCACCAAGTTGCTCACAACCAATCAGCTGGATGTCAAGATACTACAATAGTTGTGTCACAGTGTGCTGACCTCTGATACGTTGGGGGAACTGTTATACCGGGATTGGATGAGAGAGTTTTTTCCATTTGCTGATTGGGTTTGGAGCCTGTGATACTCTAGGATTAAATAGGCTTGTTACTCGACCAGGGTTACACCGCGGCCGTCATCCTTCTAGACCTCTCTGCATCCTTCGACAGCGTTTCTCATGGCACCCTTGCAGCCAGACTCCACGACTCAGGAATACAAAGAACCGCCCTTGATTGGATCCGATCCTTTCTCTGCGGCAGAACCCTGAGGATCGGACTCCGAACCCACTGATATCAACAGCGGAATACCCCAAGGCTCATCTCTCAGCCCCACGCTCTTCAACATCTACATGGCCCCCCTTGCCGCCATCATCAGACAGCATGGGCTCAGCATCATATCCTACGCAGCTAAACCCAGCTCATCCTCTCACTCACGAAGAATCCCTCAGACACCAGACTCTGCTTCCAGGAAGGAATGAAGAACTTGGCAACCTGCATGAAACACAGCTGCTTGAAGCTCAACTCAGAGAAGACCGAGGTCCTCATCCTCGGATCCTGCAACTCCGCTTGGGACAACACCTGGTGGCCCTCCGCCCTCGGGAACCCACCGACTCCTACTGACCACGCATGCAACCTCGGCATCATCCTCAACTCTTCCCTCTCCATGAACGACCAGATCAACGCCGTTGCCTCCACTAGCTTCAACTGCCTGCGCATCCTCCGCAAAACGTTCAAGTGGATCCCCCCCACGTACTCGTAACCATCAGACTGCACTACGGCAACGCCCTGTATGCAGGAATCAACAGAACTCTACTACACAGACTACAGACCATCCAGAGCGCCAATGCCAGACTCGTCCTCAGAACGCCGCATCACGAACACATGACCCAACACCTACGAGACCTCTACTGGCTTCCAGTCGAGAAAAGGTTCACCTTCAAACTCCTCACCCACGCCTACAAATCCCTCTACAACATCGGACCCAAATACCTCAACGAGGAATTATCCTTCCATGTGCCCAAGAGGAACCTCTGCTCCGCCAACCTCGCCCTGGCCAAGGTACCCCGCATCCGCAGAAAAAGAACAGGCGGGAGAGCCTTCTCCTACATCGCTGCCAAGACCTGGAATGAGCACCGTGTGAACATCGTACGCTCCCCAACCCTGCACACCTTCAGGAAGGACCTCAAGACCTGGCTCTTCGACTTATCCGGAGCTTTCCTGCCAGCGCCTTGAGACCCTCTCGGGTGAGTAGTGTGCTATTTAAACCCCTGGTTGATTGAAATGTGTCTTTCGCATGTAATTAGCATAATTTCAGAAATTTTTATGTTACTGTTGTTCTACAAAAAGCCTGAAATTCCACTCTTACACCACATCACAGGATTATTCACTGTAAACACTTGCTACTAATTCTCCGTATGGAGTAAAAAATATACTACTAATACATGTGAACAAGGAAAATGGTGATTTTGATTTTTGCACAAGTTTTCACCTAAAAATGTATCCTCATATCCAAAGTGGATGCAAAGACGCTTTTCATGCTAAAATTCAGCACCAAAAGCCAGTTTTGCATTTCATGTAACTACATGCAATCTTGCATATATTTTGGCAAAATTTTGCTTAATTACGCAAAAGCAAATTTGGTGAATTCGACACACCTCTAGCCCAGAGTGCATTGCCCTGAGGTCCTGGGCAGTGCATGTGCACCTGGCAAGGTATTACATTAGTGCATGTCCTACCTTCAGTCACTGGTTGGGCTTCAGTGACAGGAGCATACAAATTCAACTTTTTTATTTGAGGACAGCCCTTGTCCATTTCACTGAGCTAGCATTTAGGATGTTGGCCGTCGGAAGGCGATGGTGAATTTGAATTTAAAAATATTTATTAAGCGCACATATACCTAGCGGTTTCTTGGCGCTGGGAAGCAATAAAACCTAGGTAGGGGGTCAAAAGATTTTAAAAGGAGAAGGCTTGCAGCAAGAAATAAGTTTTAAGTGCCTTGCGAAAGTCAGGGTACAAGGGAGTAGATCTGAGGGTGGGGGGGAGGGAGTTCCAGAAGACGGGACCAAGAACAGCAAATTTCGCCCCCCCCCCATCCTCTTCTTCCTGAAACCTGGAACGAAAAGGAGAGACTGGGTGGAGGAGCGGAGTGTAACTTTTGATTGCAGAGTTTATAAAGATTGGGGCGGTTCCGGCTCGGGCCTGAAACGTGGTGCAGCCAAGTTTAAAGAGGGCCCGCTCCCTAATGGGCAACCAATACAAGTTCTTCAATAAAGGGGTAGCATGGTGCAGTTTAGGGAGACCATGAATGAGGCGGGCAGCTTGGTTCTGAACCAGCTGAAGGCGTCGAAGGGCATAAGCCGGGACACTATTGTACAAGGTGCTACCATAGTCTAACCGTGATAACACCATTGCCATCATGATAAGTTTTAAAGCAGAAGGGGAAAAGAATCTGGAAATTTTCCTGATAGTACGGGGGGTAAAGAAACAAGAGGTCACCACCATACTAATCTGGAAGCGATCGGTAAGATGTTGGTTTAATGTGATCCCAAGTGTTTTAACTGAATGGGAAGGTAAGGGGGGACCAAGTGAGGAGGGCCAAAACGTGGGGGTCCAGGCACTGGATGCACCAACTGTTAGAACAAACTCAGTTTTATCTGGGTTAAGTTTAAGGTGGTTGAAGTTCATCCAGTCCCTGATAAAAATCATAACTGATTGAAAATTATGGACAGACTCAGGGGAATAGGAAAGGTTAAAAATCAACTGGAGGTCATCTGCATAGTTAAAGACAGTGAACTCCAGTTGTTGTAAAGCAAAAATAAGAGGGAAAATGTACAGGTTAAATAAAAGGGGAGAGAGGGAGGAACCTTGAGGGACTCCGCACTGCACCTTGCAGGGGGAAGCAGGAAACCCTTCTAGATGAACAGCCTGGGTGCGGTCCATCAGGAAGGAGGTAAGCCAAGCCAGAGGAGGCCCGCCAATGCACACCGCCTCGACACGGGTGAGAAGGATGGTGACGTATGGTAGTTGCTTCAACGGTGCGATCTGCAGCTGGAATCCACTCGACTTGTACCTGTGTCACCACCTACAGCCCCCTCCGTCCTTTCTCGTGTTGACCTCTGACCTAGGGCTAGGTTCCACTTTGTGCCATTGCTAGTCCAGGGCTCAGGCGGATGTCTGTGGCTGCCAGCAACTCTCTTGCAATCACCTTCCCTGGGCACTCCAGGAGCCATTGTGGATGTGACATACACCTCTCATCTGCCGAGTGTAACTCCACACCACTCCCTGCTACATTTGTTACTGATTGTGTTTACAAGGAGGCTTGCATTGCTACTGAGCAGGCCATATTCCATTTTGTGAGGAAAGCTTGCCCTAGTTCTTCATATAGTACACAAAGTGTGCGTGTGTGTGTGTGTGTGTTTGTTACTATCTGAATCCCGCACTGCTCCCGCATGGCTGTATCTATTCTAGTGTGACAAAAGCTTGCACTCTTGTTACCTACACTACTACACATGTTATGCATTTGTGTGTGTATGTTGCATGTTTCTGTGTGACTGTGTGTCTGAATTTTGCACTGTGATTGCAAAGGTTCTAGCAGTTTTTTTGTGGGTAAAGCACTGCACGCGATGCAACTATTGGGTGTATGCGATGCAATACTGTGTTCTGTCTGTTTTCTGTGTGTTTACACAAGCTGTATTGCCTTCTACTGTCTGCATAAGGCAACTATTTTTAAAACAGAGAACATGACCACAGGCAGGGGTGGCTAAGGGACTTGGAGAGCCTTTCTCACATGAAGAGTGGAGGTGAAAGCAGGGAGGGAGTAGCCTGGATTTACCCAGCGCTTTGAACAGAAATATAAAATTGCAGGTACTGGCTAGAGTCCCTGTTTGCTCCTGAGACGTGCCTGTACTCGACCATTAAATGTATTGCAGCAGTGGTGAGAAGCACCGGTCCCTTTCCTTTCACATTAAAGAAGCTTAGCTACTCAGCAACGGACAGTCCCTGCCCATTTAAAGCCCTGGTCGTACCCAGCTGCCCCCAGCAGACCCATTCTTTGCCTTTCTGTGGACAGTGGCAGCATGGGTTTATCCCAGTGAAGTATGACCAATAGTAGAAGTTTGACAAATCACGAACATTAGGGCTACATCTTCTCCTAGCGCTTTCACAGCACTCTACAGGGTTTTGATGCTCAGCTCATGTAAATTGCTCCCCCTGCTAATGGGGATAATGAAAAAATGTAAAAAAAATGCACAGGCTGTGTATGAAAGCCTGTCTGCGGGCGAACTACAGTTCATTAGGCCTCGGCTAGACAGCACTTGCGCTGTCTCTGCGAGACGTGTTGTATATACTTTGTGGGCCTCAGCCCGCCCATAGTTTTCCTATTTGCTGGCTTCAGCGTCGCTCTTCTATTCTTTCTCCCCTATTTGTCGTTAGCGTGTATTTGCCATGCCTCTTGCTGTGTGTAGACCTCCTTCAGAGCAAGGGCAAAGTACTAAATATACTGGTCACCATTTTAGCATGTGTTTTGCTAATTACTTTTTTCTTTCTTGGAAAGCAATTTACTTGTTCGGTCTTGTTTTCTCACTCACTCTGCTCTGTTCTGTTTTTGTAAACAGGCCTGTAACCTTGTTCTTATCAGATGAGATTTGCTAAGCACTCAATGACTGAGATCAAATGTCAGACACTGTTTTAGAGGGTGCCTGTTCCATGTTCCCACCCCCTCCACCCATCGCTCCAATTCGCTCATCACTACTTCGCTGCTGGTTTCCTTGTATTCTCAGCTGGTTGCTTTGTACTCCCCCTTCCATGTTCCTTCCACCCTCTCTTGCTCATGTACTTACACCCACCCGTTCTCCCTCATTCTTTTTGCTTCTCTTTCCCCATCCATTGCTTCCCCCACCTGCAGCCCCTGTTGTTTTTCTTTTGCTTGTTTTAGTTTTGCTTGCCCCATCGTTGCTTGCTAATAAATATACAGCCACAAACCTGTCTACAGCGAGTTCAGTAAAACTAGAGCGCTAACTTGCTGCACAAACTTACTTGTGCTAGGTACCACGCTCCTGAGCCAATTACTTTTACAGTTCTCTTTAGCGGTGGCCTAAAATGCATCTGTAGACAAAATATGACTTTTGTCTGCCCTTTTACCGAAGTACGTAAAAGTGCAAAACATATGCTGGTTCATTGGTAGGTTAGCAATGCATTTTAAAATAGTTTGTTCATTCTATAAAGATCATTTTGAATGGGAGAATCAATAGAAACTTTCATTGTGTTTTTTTCATAGCAGGCACGTTTTCATGTATGTCGTAATAGGGTTAAGGACATGTTGCTCTGCTTCCTTCTGATTTTCGGAGTGTTTAATAAGCCCATGATATGTGTCACAGCAGTCCTTCTTTTGTGTCGGTGAATGCCGTCATTCAAATTCTCTGTCACTGGCTTCTACAAATTTTAGTCTTACCTACTTTTCATTCTACTGGTTTGGTTTTTTTATGGTTTTTTTAATGTTTGGGCAAGCTTTGGTTTTGGGATGATATGGTCCGCCTCTGTTATCATATTTGAGCAAAGAATGGATTCCATAGATACCAACTGTCTGAGCGCAGGTTTGGATTGGGATTACAAATCGGCCCGGGCACACTAAAAAAAAGTGGCCCACATTTGCATATTGCCTTTCCCCAAAACACTGCTTCTGCGAGATTTTATAAAAAGGGGGGGAGGGGGTTTAAAAAAACGCCTGGATTAGTTTACACGGATGTATGTCGTTACAACGCATACTTTTACAACGCATACCTTTACAACGCATTTTTTACACCGCAACATCCATTAAAACGCATTCCATTACAACGCATGCCATTACAACTAATTATTTGAAACTACCTTTACAACGCATTCCACTACAACGCATACTACATTTACAACGCATACCATTACAACGCATACCATTTCATTGCATGTCTGGTAAGTATTGGATAGTGTAGGGATAAAAAATACTATTCTAACTCCAGGGGGTGCAACAGTAGGGTAAGTATTAGATAGTGTTGGGGTAAAAATTACTATTCTAACTCCAGGGGGTGCAACAGTAGGGTAAGTGTTGGATAGTGTAGGTATGCGTTGTAATGGTATGCGTTCTAATGACTGTGTTGTAATGACATGCGTTGTAGTGGTATGCGTTGTAGTGACATGCGTTGTAATGGTTGCGTTGTAATGGCATGTGTTGTAATGGATGTTGCGTTGTAAAAGTTTTGTTGTAAAGGTAGTGCATTGTAAAAGTTGCGTTGTAAGTGTTGTTTCCCGTTTACATTGGTGAAACACACATGACAAAAAGTGAGGCCACTTCTGCTCAGGCCCCCTGCCCCAGCTCAATATGCATATATTAATGGGCCGGCCCAGCGAGAAAAAGGGAATGACACCTCTGCCATTGATAAAAGGGAGGTTAATCGACGCCCATCTGCCCCCAGAAAGGCCACTCAGTCACTCACTCAGCCGCGGGCAGCATCCCGCAACACAGAAACCGCCCAGATTGGGCCCCAGGCTGCTCAAAAAAGCAGCCCACAGCAGGAATTCAGATACTGGCCCCTCGGGCATTGCCCGAGTGCCCACGTTACCAATCTGACGATGTCTGACAGTTGAAATGAACAAGGCACCCGTACTGTAATCATGTTTCATTTAAATGTAAAGCTTTCTTCTGTTATCCTCTTAGAATATGTCTCTTCTTCATCAAAAACCTAAACAGACTTGGCAATGGGAAATAAGCTCCATCCGCCCTTTTTTTTATTATTCAAAATTTGGCATAGAGCCATTTCCAATGTTAGTTTTATTGGGAGAAAACATAATGTGCTTATCATTTTGCGGGTTATTGAATGTAGGCCTCAGATTTTGCAAATGCATTCACATTTTACCAGTGTGTGACCTCACCATGCATTTCATGCTATACTCCCACATCTTTACTCATAAACTGCAAGAGTTATTGAAAAATGTTCATGTTTTAATAGTACTTAACCTTCACTTAAACAATCAAGATATTGCACTGATTTACAAGCATCTGAGGATAACACTGCCAGCTTGAACTTTGGCATTTTCCTTCCTGCTTTTTCTACTTTTTTTGACAGATTGTAGTGTATATGTAATCCAAGACAACCAATTATTTCTTGTTTTCTGGTATTGCAGGGATTTATATTTATCGTGTATTAACAAAATTTTACCTGGACAGTGAATATATTACTTTCAAAATATATTTATCCCTATATTTCCTCCATTTAAAAAATTGAATATTTTAATTGCACACATGATGCAAATGGTGTAACGCACTGAATTAACCGCAGTTGGTAAAATGACCAGTGCCGCCATTTTATATGGTGTCTATGAATGTGAAAACCATGATAAAGAAGGCAGGTTTCCCTATGCTTTCCTCTCCTGCTTCACTGACCACCTGATAAAGTTACAATCCAAAAGGTCATGTTTGTAGTGCTTGTTGCATAAACACGCTTATTGCGGTAGAGCACACCACTAGAGAGAGAACTGCTGTCATTAAAATTCGACCCTCAGTATGTGTTTGTAAAAGATTAATCGCAATTTCCCTAGCATAATCACAGTGACAGCTGATCCAAGGATTGTTCTGTTCTCATCTTGATATTTGGAATAAAGAATCCAATTTTTACCTAATTCTTAGGAAAGAGTGACTGGTCCCACATAGTTTGCCTTCATTTTGCCTTCTTCTGTTGTTACACATTAAACATTGATTTGTTTTGTAATTCAGGAAAAAAGTTGACCTCGTGAATTATTTTTTAGGTCATAGCCTGCCAGATAGTGCCACTGTCTGGTTTGCTAAAGAAATCTTGGGGACTTTCAGAAAGCTGACCTAGGAATGCATTCCTTCCGTTGCTTACCATTTGCTTTGTGGCTTGTAACTTACATTTTCTGGCTTTCTATTTGCTGGCTTTATTTGCTTTAGGCTTTCCAGCAGGAGCTGGCTCCTCCTGTTTCCTGCACATTGTGTACTGTATTCTTCCACTAACTCGCTTTCTGTAAACATGCATTTAAATCTTGTTCTTATCTCGTCACATTTGCTGTGACTGTGGTCAAATGTTAAGCTCTCTCTTTTGAGGGAGTTTCGGGTTTACTCTTCTTTCTCTGACTTCAAAGTGAGAGAATATATGTGACAATCCTCCTGAATAACCGTTTAACCCCTTCACTGCGGGGGATATTCCCCCGCTGTGCTGGGGGGGAGGGGGGCGCGCGCAGCGCCCCCATGCTCATGATGAGCTGAGCTCGTCATGAGCTATGGCGCTCCTGTGCTCATGACGAGCTCAGCTCGTCACTGCCACACCCGTTCCCATGGAACTCTCAGCACAGCAGGGGAATTATCCCTGCATGCGAGCGTTCCACGGCTCATGACGAGCTGAGCTCGTCATGAGCACCGGAGCGCCGTGGCTCATGACGAGCTCAGCTCATCATGAGCATTCAAAGGGTTAAGAGGATAGGGTGCAGGATTTTTGTTGTTGCCCACAACAAAAAAATGAACACTGCTAATGTTTCAGAATATATCAGAATTAGTTCAAATGAAGCACATTTTTTGTAATTCTGAAATGTGGTGGAAACCGTACACTAGGTGATGACATTTGCACACATTATCATGTGTCTGCAGTAAAACTCTGTTTTGGTGCAAATGTAATTTGTCATTTCTAAAATGTGTTGTTTGTAATGGCAGTGCACTACCACACCATGCACCGTCCACACTATGCCACTCTCTTCTACTCTGGGCAACACCACTCCATTCTATGACACTCCACTCCACTCTACCCATCTCCACTCTAAGACACTCTACAACACGCTATACCACTCAACTCCACAACTCTGGAATCCCTGCCACTCACTCCACGACACAACATGCCACTCCACTGTACGCCCCTCTACTCCACACCATACACCCCACTCCACTCTACTTCACAACAATCTACCCCACTCCAATCTAGCCGAATCCACTCCAATGTGCCCCGATCTACTCCACATGCCTCCACTTCTCTACAATCTACCCCAATGTACTCCACTCCAATCTGCTCCACTCCAATCTACCCCTCTCAACTCTACCCCACTCCAATCTACCCCACCCCAATATACCCATCCCAATCTACCCTATACCACTCAAATCTACCCCACTTCAATCTATCTCACTCTAAACCAATCTACCTCACTCCAGCCTACCACAATCCACTCCACTACGATCCAGTCTACCCCATTCCACTACAATCTACTCCACTCCAATCTACCCCACTCCACTCTATCTCAGTCTACCCCAATCCACTCCAATTCACCTCGATCCAATCCACTCCAATCTACCCCACTCAACTCAATCTAACCCAATCAAACCCGTCCCACTCCAAACAACCCCATTCCACCCCAATCTACTGCACTCCACTCCAAACGATCCCACTCCCCTCTACTCCACCACACTCC
Source organism: Lissotriton vulgaris (assembly GCF_964263255.1). Lineage (NCBI taxonomy): Eukaryota > Metazoa > Chordata > Amphibia > Caudata > Salamandridae > Lissotriton > Lissotriton vulgaris. Next base: position 1,081,604,561 of record NC_141699.1, on the reverse strand, counting down.
AATCTACCGGAGTCAAATGTGCCCCACTCCATTTCAGTTTACCCCACTCCACTCCAAACTCCACTGTAATCTGTCAAACTTCTCTCCACTCTAATCTACCCACTCCACTCCAATCTACCTCACTCCACTCCAATCTATCCCACTCCTCAAAATCTACCCAACTTTAGTCTGCCACAATCTACCCCACTTCAATATACCACAATCTATGCCACTCCAGTCTGCCACATCCCAATCCACACAATCTACCCCATTCAACTCCACTCTAATATGCCAACCTACACTCTACCACACTCTACTGCACTATACCTAAATCCACCCTACTCCACTTCTTCCAATCTACTCCACTCCAGTCTACCACACTCTTGTCAAATCTACCCCACTCCGTTCCAATCTAACCGACTCCACCCCAATGCACCCCACTCCATTCTACCCACCCCAATCTACCCTACTCCAATCTACCCCTCTCCAATCTACCCCTATCTAATCTTTCCCCACCCAGATCTACCCCATTCCAATCCACCCCATCTACTCCACTCCAGTCTTCTCCACTCCAATCTACCCCACTCCTCCCCACAACACCACACCCCACTACAATTGAATCTACTCCACTCCACTCTTCCTCAATCCATCTCACTCCACTCCAATCTATCCTTCTCCACTCCACTCCATTCCACTCCAATCCACCCCACTCCACCCTACCCCAATCTACCCCATTCCAATATACCTACTCCAATTCACCCAATCTGCAACACTCCATTCCACTCAACCAATCTACTGCACTCCACTCCAATCTACCACATGCCACTCAAATCTACCCCACTCAAGCATAATCTAACCCACTCCACTCACTCCACCCCAATCCATCCCACTCCAATCTATCCTACCCCAAACTATCCTACTCCAATCTACCCCATCCAATCGCCCCACTCTAATCTACTCCACTTCAATCCACCCCAATCAACTCCACTAATCTACTCCACTCCATCCCATTCTAAGCCACACCACTTTATCCAAATCTACTTCAATCTACTTCACTCCAACCTACACCACTCTTATCTACCTCCCTCCAATCCACCCCACTCCACTCTAATCTATCCAACGTCACTCCAATCTACCCTACTATAATCTACCCAATCTATATGATTCCAATCTACCCCACTCCACTCTACCCCACTCCAGCTAATCTACCCCACTCCACTCCAATCTACCCCAATCCACTGAGTCCAACTCATCCCCAATTTACCACACTCCACTCCAATCTACCCCAATACACCCGGCCTACCCCACTCCAATCTACCCCATCCAATCGCCCCACTCTAATCTACCCCACTTCAATCCACCCCAATCAACTCCACTAATCTACTCCACTCCATCCCATTCTAAGCCACACCACTTTATCCAAATCTACTTCAATCTACTTCACTCCAATCTACACCACTCTTATCTATCTCCCTCCAATCCACCCCACTCCACTCTAATCTATCCCCCGTCACTCCAATCTACCCTACCATAATCTACCCAATCTATATAATTCCACTCTACCCCACTCCAGCTAATCTACCCCACTCCACTCCAATCTACCCCAATCCACTGAGTTCAACTCATCCCCAATTTACCACACTCGACCCCAATCTACCCCAATACACCCGGCCTACCCCACTCCAATCTACCCCACTCCACTCAATCTACCCAACTCCAATTTATCCCACCTTACGCCAGTGCACTCCACTTCACCACAATCAACTTTACTCCCCTACTTCAATCTACCCCACTGCCATCTACCCCAATATTTTCCACTCCAATCTATTCATCTGCTATCAACCTCACTCTACTCCAATCTAGCTCACTCCAGCCCACTGCAATCTATCCCACTCCATTCCATTCTACCCCCTATAATCCACCCAATCCACACCATTTCCCTCCACTCCAGTCTGCCCGACTCCAATCTGCTGAACTACACTCCAATCTACCCAAGTCCATCCTACTCCACTCTTTTGATTCTACCCTCCACTCCAGTCTACCCACTTTTTCCCACTCCAATCTCTCCAACTTCAATCTACCCCAATGTAGTCCTCCCCAATCTACCCCACTCCACCCCTATCTACCCCAGTTCAATATACCCCACTTCAATCTACCACACTGATCTACCCAACTCCCCCAATCCAATATAACCCACTCCAATCTATCCCACTCCACCAGCTTCAATCTACCCCAATCCCCACACTCAATTCTACCCCACTCCACTATCTGCCAACCTACCCTTTCCACTTTACCCCAATCTACCCCATCCCACACCACGCCCCTACCTTTTAGCCATGCTGAACCGCAGACACACTAGTGTACATAATGGCTAAAAACTTTGCTAAAGACAATCGCTCCTGTATAAGCAAGACCTATAAAAAACATATTGGCTTTGCCAATGCTTGTTTTCAAAATTAATTACATCTAATAAAGTCATTCAGTGCAATGAGCTCATATACTAAAGAGAAACTCTTCCACATTTTAAAGAAATACTTTTTTTTATTTTGAAAAGTCTATCACTATATATATATATATATATATACTGCAAGAGCTCGCCTCCGTCTCTACAAGAGAACAGCCGCCACACACCAGCAAAGACGAGGTAGACCCAGTTTTCGTGCTTTCTTCTTTTATTTAGCTTAAAAGTGCAACCATGTCAGCCACGACGCGTTTCGGCAGATCCCTGCCTTGATCACATGACAACAGTGTCGTGGAATACACCTCCTTTTAAAGTGCCAGTGCGCAAAGATGGACATAGAAAAAGTACTATTTTGCATCTTTCTTCATCATTATCATAGTGTGGTACGTAAAATACAAAATGCAGAAAATAATTGTAAAATACATTTGCTGAAAAGAATGAAAATTCATTCTTACAAAGTGTATCCTGTATAATACAGTAAGATAAAATATACTATTTTTCAAATGTCCATTCACTTAATACTGTAGTGCATCACCGTGAATCTAACTAAAGAGAATTTATGCTAAAACATTTTTCAAAAATGTGATAGAAAGAAAAAACTCTTTTTCAATAAACAAAAACTGATAACCCATGTGCATAACGGAAATATTTTTTCAAAAACTTATTATAAACACATATAGATACCTTTCCAAAAAGCAGTTCAGAAAAAAAAATTTTTAGTTGTTTCTTATGTTATTGCAAGACAAATACTAGGTAAATATCATATATACGTCTTTCACTCTCCAAGGGTTCTAACCTAATAGATAAATGCAACTCAATACAAATGTCCATACTAGTGCTTCCCACAATTGATCACAATTACCGAGTTAATATACAATGGTGTTTGATCAATCCACTCATGGTTTCATTAAAATTGCATAAATAGTTAAAATCCCTTTCGGAGTATCAAAAATATATATATTTACATTTGCCTTTATCATCATGTAAAATTCATTATTTATAATACAAAATCAATTCATTGGATATTTACAACCCGAAACCAATGGAAAATCAAACTATATACATCCTAATATGTTGAACTGGTGAAAAATGTGCAAGAATGCGCTGTTTCTTATAAGCTAATACTGTCCAGTACTCATTCTAAAAATGTGTACAAATCTTCCGTCATGTTAAGACCTTTTGGCTGCTTAGTATCTAAAGACAGGATGTAATGTGTCTCCAGCCTACGAAGCATGCCTTCCCTATCCCCTCCTCTTCTCTGTGCGGGGACTGTGTCTATGATGTAATATCTTAGGTCTTTCAGATTTCCACCATGGACTTCGTGGAAGTGTCTTGCCACGGGATAATTGGGGTCGTTGTTGGTGATCGCCCTGATGTGTTGTAATATCCTCTTGTGGCTTGGAAGCTTAGTACTGCCTACATATTTTAAATTACAAGTGCACTCAAGTATGTATACCACAAATTCACTTTTACATGTCAAGTGAAACTTGATGTGTTGTGGTTTAGAGCTGAAAGCTGTTAAGAAGGAAGTTTTATTCACTCCAAAGGAACAGGCTTTACAGCTGGAGCACTTATAAAACCCTTTGCGCGCTAGGGACAAGCCTGTACTGTCCTTATATTCTGGACTACATCTTATTAGTACGTCCCCCATCGATGTTGCTTTTCTGTAAGTAATAGAGGGGTACTCTGGAAGAGAGTCTCCAATAACCGGATCTTCTTTTACAAGATGCCAGTTGTGTTGGATAATTTTTCGCAGTTCCCTATGCTGGCGGTTGTAGCTCATAATAAGTCTAGGTGCCTCGTCAGACATTGTTGTGCTACTAGTCTTTTCTACCGTCAACATTTCTGCGTTTTGTAGGAGTTCCTCTCTCGATTTTAATCTTGATTTGGCCATTGCCGCATCAATTACCTTGGCACTGTAGCCCCTTGCCAGGAACCTACACTTACTCTCCTGTTGATGCCTCCTGAGTTCCCCTTCATCACTGCATATTCTGCGTAACCGCAGCATTTCCCCATAGGGGATGCTGTGGATTAGATGGATGGGATGTGCACTACTAGCGTGTAAAAGGGTGTTCCCTGCAGTCTGTTTTCTATACAAGGTGGTCTTTATCTTGCCTTCATCAGTTTTAACTAGGACATCCAGGAAGGAAACTTGCTTATCACTTATGTCAGATGTAAAACATAAGTTGATGTCATTGACATTGATGTTGTCTATGAAGGTCTGCGCCTCCTGTTTACTGCCCTTCCACACAATGATCAAATCATCGATGTACCGTAGGTAAGATACTATATTGTTTGTGCAGATGTCATGATATTTCTCCTTGAGGACCAACTCCTCCCACCAGCCCATAAACAAACAGGCATAACTGGGGGAGAAGCTGGCCCCCATGGCGACACCCTGAACCTGACGGTACATTTGCTTGTTGAAGAGGAAAAAGTTGTGTTCCAAACAAAACAAAAGCATATCCATTAACATTTTGTTGTGCATTGTAAATTCAATAGATCTTTTGGATAAAAAATATTGTATAGCTTTCACCCCATCCTTGTTGCAGATACAAGTGTAAAGTGAGGAAACATCCAGGGTTATTAAGAGATACCCTGTTTCCCATTTGACCTTGGCTATTTTTGATAGGAAGTCCCCTGTATCTTTCACATATGACTTTAGTTGGTGCACGTGTTCTTGTAAAAAAAAGTCTATATACTGTGAGAGATTTTCAAGGGGTCCATCACATGCCGCGATGATTGGTCTTCCTGGGGGTGTTTCTTTGTTCTTATGTATTTTGGCTATGAAATAAATTACTGGCGTTCGTGGATATTCTTTTTTTAGGAACTTGAACTCCTCCATGTCCAAAAGTCCCAAACTTTTCCATGCCAGTAGTTTACTAGCCAATTCATCTTGCATCTGTTTGTATTTAATGGGTGAGCTATGGTGGTAACACTGGACGTCGCTGAGCTGTTTGTTTGCTTCAGAGAGGTATTGTGCAAGAGGCCACAGCACAATATTTCCTCCCTTGTCCGAATTTCTTATTACCACCTGATTTTCATTTTTTAATTTATCCATTAGATTGTCATATTGAATCTGTTCCTTTGTCCTTCTTTTCTTGGTCATTTGAATCTTAGTGTGTAGTTTCTTGATTTGCGCAACTACTGTATCATTGAAAACATCAATTGTGTCTTTAGTTGTAATTGGTACAAACTTAGATTTTCTTTTAAACGGTGTATCCGGTTTCTTATTTGCCAGACTCCTTATTTGTTGCGAATTGAGAACTGGAAAATCTTGGGAACTTTCTACATTCTGTGACTCCATGTTATTTGGGGAAACAATTCGGGTATTTATTATTCCTTGGACAGATGTTAACAGCTCGTAATCTCCCGCTGCCAAATTTACATTGTCTGCCAGTGGATCTTCTTGTGTACCCTTGTTTTTTGATTTATTAGTAGGCTGTGTCTTGTGAAATTTTCGTAATTTTAATTTACGTATAAATTTAAACACATATATATTGTATATACTGTATATAATCCTTAATACTGTTGCATGGTAGATCACAATTGGTATAAGTCAACTCGTTAGTACATTGGTGTACATGTTATTTGTCGCACGATGTGCATGGTAAAAAAAATGGTAAAATATGTCGATGGCTCCAGTTTCTGGGGACATGAAAGGGAGTTTGGGATGTGGGTGGGGACCGTCCTTTCCCCAACAATGTATCCGCGGCTGCTTCCTTCAGTGGCAGTAACCGAGGCCTACCAGAGGCGGCGCAGCAGACCAATGCCACGGCCGCCGAATGCAATGAAATATTTATTTTTAGCGCGCGCATGAGCTGCCCATTAATAACCTGCCCCCCCCCCCCCACCCTCCCCCTCCCCTCCATCCGCATCTCGCCGTGCTCCTTGGCGGGAGCCAGGGGGCGCAGGCAGGCACGCAGAGGCTGCACAAAATACTATTTCAGAGGGTCCGATTGGTTCAGTTTTCAGGGTGATGCACTTTCCCGGTGACTCGTGTTGGAAAGGAGGAAGAAACAAAAAGAAAGCGGACAAATAATATTCTTGGCTGAAGGTGATTCTCCCGCCTAGAAGGGGTGGAGTGTGCTTTCCTGGGAACCCAGACACGGTGCAGCTGACGGGAAAATGACACATCTGGCTGTTTTATTCTCCAGCACAGAACATTTCTTATGGCGAACGACGGGTACCCAGGAGGAGTGGAGGAAAGAAATTAAGGAAATAAATGAAAGCTGAGAAAGGTTGACGAGGCGAGAGAGAACTGAGAGGCGATGGAGAAAATTAAATATATAGGAAAACTATCAAAAAAAGAAATGTAGAAAACGGGCAAAACAAAGCAAGTGGGAAGAGGAAAGTGATATGGAGAGAAAGAGTGCGATAGGGGGATGTAGACAAGGCCCAGGCGAAATTTAAATGACTCCTTTGTAATTAGCGCCATGTTGGGAGTCTCAGGTTACGCTTGTTACACGAAATGTTAAGTTGCGTAATTACGCCCCTTTCGCGGACAACTTATAACGTGGGCACGCAGGAAAAACACAATTAACCAAAACCAGGGTGGCTGTTGTTTGTTGCACGTGTTTTTTTGAATTTTGTTTTTAGCACAAAGTACCTCCCAGCATGAAAAATTGATGCAAGGACGTATTTCACGCTAAAATACAGCGCTAAATGACGGATTCGCATCACATAATTTTCCTAAAATCTTGCGTAACTATACAAAAGACAATTAACCGTATTCAACACAAACCTATATGGAAAGAGAAAAAAGTGGATAGCGATGTTTGAAGGCTTCCGGCAGAAAATGAACTCACTGCAAGCGCAGCAAGCCGCAGCAAAGTCAACCATGTTTGAGAGCTGTGGTTGGTTCTGTTTGCTGACACACTTGTATTGACTAGTTGGGAACAAGAGCACAGACCCTCAGGGGGAGAATGTGCATTCTATTGTTAAACAAAACAATCTTCGCCACAAGAGGGCAGCACAGAAGAGAACAAGTGTGCTTGTTACTGCACTGGAAAGCAAGAGAACTAACACAGAAAAACAAGCATTTGCAATGCAATAGGTCTCGCATTAGGAAAGTTTGAGGTATTGGTATTGCAAATGACAAATATTTTATTTATGTGTTGGTATTGAAAGTAGGGAAATTACTAGCTTTGTCATCTACAATGCCAATATGTTTAGCTTTTGCAAACGTGACACCTATAGCATTCTAATGCAATATGTGTTGTATTTACATGACTTTGAAGTATTAATATTACAAATAACAATGGCTTTTATTTGTTTTAATAATTAATACTTAAATAAAATGTATTGTAATGTATAATGGCAATAGCTTAAACTTTTGTAAATAACTTATGGGAAGATTATGTTCAGTGTATTTTACTGTGATGAAAATCCAAGAACAGAAGTGAAATATTAACATTATTTTGTAACATTTCTAATAAAGCTTAAAACATTGAGAGAACATATTAGAACCAGTTGTTGTTGATTGGTTGCAAAGAGTGATGCTGTGGGGTTCAGTGATGCTGTGGCCTTCAGTGATGCTGTGGCCTTTAGTGGTGCTGATTGATGCTGTGGCCTTCAGTGGTGCTGTTGCGTTGAGTGGTGCTGTGGCGTTGAGTGTTGCTGTGGCGTTGAGTGGCGTTGAGTGATGCGGTGGCGTTGAGTGATGCGGTGGTGTTGAGTGGTGCTGTGGTGTTGAGTGGAGCTGTGGCGTTGAGTGGTGGTGTGGCGTTAAGTGGTGCTGTGGCGTTGAGTGGTGCTGTGGCATTGAGTGGTGCTGTGGCGTTGAGTGGTGCTGTTGCGTTGAGTGGTGCTGTGGTGTTGAGTGGTGCTGTGGTGTTGAGTGGTGCATGTGGCGTTGAGTGGTGCTGTGGCGTTGAGTGGTGCTGTGACGTTGAGTGGTGTTGTTGTGTTGTGGGGTTCTTTGGCATTGAGTGGTGCTGTGGCATTAAGAGGTGTTGTGGCATTGATTGGTGAAGCGGCATTGAGGGGTAGATTTGGAGGTTGGAGTTGAGTTTAAAGGTGAAGTTGGAGGTTGGAGTTGGAGGGTGGAGTTGGAGGGTTTCAGTTGGAGGGTGGCGTTGGAATGTGGAGTTGGAATGTGGAGTTGGAATGTGGAGTTGGAGCGCTGAGTTGAAGCGTTGAGTTGGAGCGTTGAGTTGGAGGGTGGAGTTTGAGGGTGGAGTTTGAGGGTGGAGTTTGAGAGTGGAGTTGGAGGGTGGAGATGGAGGGTGGAGTTGGAGGGTGGACTTGTATGTTGGACTTGTATGTTGGACTTGTAGGGTGGAGTTTGATTTGAGGGTGGACTTGGGTTCTGTAGTTGTCTTGCGTGTGGATTTGGAGGCTGGATTTGGAGGCTGGAGTTGTAGTTGGAGGTTGGATTTGTAGGGTGGATTTGGATGTTGTAGTTGGAGGGTGTATTTGGATGTTGTATTTGGAGGGTGGAGTTGGAGGGTTGAGTTGTAGGGTGGAGTTTGAGTATTGTGAGTGTGAGGGTGTGAGGGTGAGTGAGGGCGTGTAAGGATGAGGGTGTGACGGTGTGTGAAGGTGTGGGGATGTGTGGGTGAAGGGGTGTGAGGGTGAGGGGGTGTGAGGGTGTGTGAGGGTGACTGAGGGTGAGGGTGTGAGGGTGATTGAGGGTGTGAGTGTTGTGAGAGGCGTACGGGTGTGAGGGTGAGTGAGGGTGTGTGAGGATGTGGGTGTGAGGGTGTGATGGTGAGTGAGGGTGTGTGAGAGTGAGGGGATGAGGTGTGAGGGTGAGTGAGGATGTGTGAGGGTGATAGGGTGAGGTGAGGGGGTGTGAGGGTGAGAGGGTGTGAGGGTGAGAGGGTGTGTGATGGTGTGTGAGGGTGTGTGAGGGTGAGAGGGTGAGTGAGGGCGAGGGTGTGTGAGGTTGAGGGGGTGTGAGGTTGAGGGGGTGTGAGGGTGTGTGAGAGTGGGATGTGTGAGGGTGGGAGAGGGTGAGTGAGGGTGTGTGGGTGAGTGAGGGTGTTTGAGGGTGGGTGAGGGTTGTGCACAAAGGACACGATTAGGGTGAAAAACGGAGCCATTGCTGGGACTTTTCTGGTAAAATACTTGATGAGAACCCAGGCCAGTATAATGCTGTCTTCTGCATGCAAGTCTGGGCGCCCCCCTCCAATCGGGGGGGGGGGGGCGAGTTGGCAAGCAGCTGGGGAGGGTTTAAATAAGGGCACAAAGCCCTGAGTTACCACCCCCCCTTGCAATGAGAAGAAAGAATGAGGAATCGCCGGGAAGATGAACAACTGACCTGAGGACAAGACCTGAAACCTGACCGTGAGCAGCGAGTTGGAGCAGAGCAAGTGCGATTCGCAAGGACCGGAGGTGCAAGGGCAGCGATTCACAAAGACCAAGGGGGGACAACCTGAAGAGTTTTCAGGACTTACGGGGCACTTGAAGTCAATACAGCAGTGCCTTGGGTTGAGGCAGGAGGCCCAGCCTGGAGTTACGAGGACCAGCGATCCAGTCATGCATCGCAAGGCGGGTGTCGTGATTGGCAGTAGTGTAAGAACCATGAACACCACTAACCTTGTCCTGTAGCCAAGCAGAGACGATATCTGATGCTAAGCCCCTTATTTCCTCACAACACAAAAACCCAACAGAGAATATAAACAACTCTGTCAGACTCCGCGCCACAGAGGAAAAAAGGGAAAGAGGATGAAGGTGTGTTCCCTCCTTTTCTCACAGGGACTTGCTTTACTCTCTGGGCTGGGTCTAGGATACCTTCAACGCTGTAGGTGGGATGACAAAACACACAATTACTAATATACTCAATGACCCCTCCTTCTCTTATATATGACAGGGCCTTTCCTTCACTCACCAGAATTCCTCTTTTCCCTTCCTTTATTATCCAGTGTAATCCCAGTCTTTTATCACTTATGCCAAAATCAGGAACTCCAAACAATGCCAGGTCCGGAGGCTAAATATCAATAACACGTGCCTCTCCTCAGCACTAGTCCCCTTCAAGAAAGGCACTTTCCTGTCCCTCGTGCTCCCTAAGATTGTTTCCTTCACAATGCAGGGGCTGAAAGATCCACAACCGGATTAATTGGCTCCGGCACAAAGATAAGATACTGTATCCTCAATTGTACTACAAAAGTCTCGGTGAAAAAAGAGCAGGCGATAGGCTTCTGGGTTCAGTACCTGCTAAATACACACAATGTATCTTTCTACAAACTCGAAGTTGAGTTAGAAGCGTCTCGCGCCTCTCAGTGTACCGCGGCTACAATTACTAAAGATCTGCAACAAAGTATCAGAAGTTCCAAGATTTCTATACACGGAGAGAAAAGGCGAGCCCGCGCTTTTCTCACAAACATTTAGTAAGGGGTTACAATACCAGCCGGCATGCAAGCACTCGGTTCCAGGATAAACAGGCTTCCCAAAAAGGCTGTAATCTTCACGCTGGGATCCGGCGGGGAACACCATCCGCCCTTCCGATTCTCCTCCAGGTTAATTGACAAGCACTTTCCCCTTGGAAAGGAAGTGCTTATATCCCACTAGGAAATCCCAGGGCAGTCTGGGACTTGTAGTTTCCATGAGTTTTCCTGATTTCTCTGCATACCTGGAATACAGTCCTCGTGATCTCAAAATCGCCACAGAACCCCCTCTCGAGGACTGCCGTCCCGGCGGTCGTCCCGGCTTCCCAGGATACTTCTCATGGAATTGCGCGACCAACTCAGGACAATTCAGATTGGCCAAAGGCTCCCACGTTCTTTCCTCAGGTCCGTAACCCTTCCACCCAACCAAGTATTGGATCCTACCCCTAACCATACGGGAGTCAAGGATAGCCTGCACCTCATATTCCTCCTGCCCATCAATGTCAATAGGAAGTGGCCTATCCAGTATTCTTGCACCATCAGGACAAGGAAGGAGTAGGGAAACATGAAATACGGGATGTATCTTCCAGGAATTAGGGAGGGACAATCTCATAGCCATAGGGTTAATAACCTCCACTATGCTGTAAGGCCCCACATACTTAGGTTTCAGCTTGTTTTCCCCTTTCAAATGTATGTGCCAAGTGGAAAGCCACACCATGTCACCCACCCCAGATTCAGGTGCTGGTGATCTCTTCCTATCAGCAGAGCGTTTCTGGGAAGACTGAGCACTCGCCAAGCTGTTACGGGCTGCCACCAACACCGCCTTGAGATGGGCATGATGTTCATGAATGCTGGGCACAGGGGAATGCACGGGTACCTCAAAGGGAAGGGCATTGGGATGATAACCATACAAACAAAAGAAAGGAGAACAACCCAAGGTGGAGTGTATGGCATTATTATATGAAAACTCAGCCATCCAAATTAACATCGTCCAGTCCATATCATTTTGCAGAGCAAAGCAGCGTAGATACTGTTCCAACGTCTGGTTCAGACGTTCAGTTTTGCCATCAGTCTGGGGGTGATAGGAGGAAGAGAGACGAGCATCGACGTCCATGGTCTTACAAAGAGCCTTCCAGAATCGGGAAGTAAATTGGGTTCCTCGATCCGTAATGAGCACGCAAGGAATGCCATGTGCTCTAACGATATGTTGCAGAAACACCTGCGCCAGTTCAGCGGAAGTAGGAAGACTCGTCAACGGAATGAAATGACCCATTTTTGTCAAATGGTCGACGACCACCAGGATCACGGTCTTTTCATTACAGGGTGGCATTTCAACGATGAAGTCCATAGACAATGTGTGCCAGGGTTTTGGAGGAATAGGCAGAGGCCTCAGAAGTCCCATGGGTTTGACATGGACGGATTTCCCTTGCATGCAGACAGTACAGTTTTTGACATACTGTCTCACATCAACTCTAAGGTTGGACCACCAGAACTCACGTTCCACACCTACTATGGTCTTGTAGATTCCCAAATGGCCTCCTAGGGGGGAGTCATGTACCCATTTCAGGACTTGCAGCTGTAAGATCTCAGTGGGTACATAGATAGCGGACCCATGGTAAGCAAGATCATCTTTTTCCATTCGATGTGCCGGATCTTCTTGTATCCATGCTTGTACATCTGACTCTGCCAGGGCTATCTTCACGTCGTCCAGAAAGTCCTGTGTAGCTAACAAGGCTATAGCGGGTAGACAACCACTTGCTTCTTTCAGGATTAGTGGGGGTTCTTCCGTGGTTCCCGCATGTTGGTCTTCAGTTTCACCTATGCGAGACAGGGCATCCGCTTTACCATTCTGGGGTCCAGGTCTGTACTTGATAATAAAATCATAATCCGAGAAGAACAATGTCCATCTCAACTGCCGAGGCGTAAGCGCCTTCGCGGTTTTCAAGAACAGAAGATTTCGATGGTCTGTGTAAATTTCAACTGTGTGAACAGCTCCCAATAGGTAGTGACGCCATTCTTCACATGCCCTTTTAATAGCCAGGAGTTCTTTATCCGAGATGGAATAGTTGATCTCGCAAGGCGTCAATTTCTTGGAGAAAAAGGCAACAGGATGCAGTTGACCAGTGTCAGGATGGCGTTGTGATAGTATACCCCCTATTGCATATTGCGAAGCATCCGTTTCCAACACGAAGGGTATTTGAGGATCCGGATGGCGAAGGATGGGAGCTTGGGTAAACTGATCTTTCAGATACTGGAAGGAGATAGCCGCTTCTTGGTTCCATACAAACGGTGTGTTTTTTCTCAACAAGCTGGAGATGGGATGGATTATCTTTGAAAAATCCTTGATGAACCGTCTATAGTAATTGGCAAAGCCAAGGAAACTTTGAACGGATTTCACATTTGTAGGCGTACTCCATCCGATGATCGCCTCGATCTTACTAGTATCCATTTGGAATCCATTGGCGTTGATGACATATCCAAGAAATGCGACCTCCGTGACATGAAACAGGCATTTTTCAAGCTTGGCATACAAGGAATGATGTTGCAACTTCCTGAGAACGATCTTCACATGCTCCACATGTTCATGAAGGGTCGACGAATAGATCAAAATGTCATCGATATACACAATACAAAAGGTTTCTAGACAACCTCTCAATACTTCATCCATGAAATATTGGAAGGCGGCAGGGGCGTTACAGAGCCCGAATGGCATCACTCTATATTCGAACAACCCGAACTTTGTTCGAAACGCCGTCTTCCACTCATCTCCCTTCTGGACTCTGACCAGATGATACGCCCCTCTAAGATCGAGCTTGGTAAAGAAACGGGCACCCTTCAATTGATCCAACAGCACCTGTATAAGAGGGAGCGGATATCGATTCTTGATGGTCATTCTATTGATGGATCTGTAATCGATGCATGGTCGTAACTCGTCGCAGTCCTTCTTCGGGATGAAAAACATGGGGGATGAGGCAGGCGATGTAGAATGCCGAATGAATCCCGTAGCCAAATTCTCATCGAGGTAATTCCTCAGATACTGCGTCTCTTTTTCAGTCAAGGCATATACTCGACTACACGGTATGTCTGCTCCCGGAACGAGATCAATACGGCAATCATACACTCGATGTGGAGGTAACTCCGTTGCCTTCTGTTTGTCGAACAATGATCGGTAAGCCTTGTATTCTTCAGGAAGAACCGTGGCGCAACAATAGTGTCCTCGGGTACACTCTGTTGCCAAACACACAGAGGGCGTGATGTTATTCTTTTCCAGGTCAGGCAAAGCTTGCCTACAATTCTCTTTACAAAAATCCGATGATAGAGTGATGGTTCGCGCCGCCCAACTAACCTTAGGATCGTGAAGGGTCAACCACGGCATTCCAAGGATGAGCCGGAACTGTGGCGCGTCAATCAGATCGAATTGTATATGTTCCTGATGATTCTGGTTCGTCTGCATCAATAACGCACGTGTATGATAGGACACAGGGCCCGATGACAAGACAGTCCCATCGACTGCTTTCACTAACTCCGGTTTGTCCTTCTTCTCGCAGACGATTCCGATCTTCATCGCATATTCTTGATCGATGTAGTTGCCTGTAGCACCTGAATCCAGTAATGCATCGATTTCCATAGCTTCACGAGAATTAACCCAAAGGGTGACCTTCAGGTTCATATGAGCTACTGCGGGATGCAAGGTGTTTGCAAGTATTGGTGAGATCGTTTGTAATTTACAACCCAAGGCAGAGACCTCTTCCTGATTTGGGCGTTCTAGTTTTCCGCCGGTCGTCCTGATTGAATCATCGCTTGGGTATTTGGCCCTTGGAATCTTCCCGGCAAGGCATTCCTCGCCCTACAGTCCTTAATGAAATGGCCTCCCTTGCCACAATACAGGCATTGCTTCAGTCTTCTTCTCTTCTCCTTCTCTTCCTTTGAGAGGGGTCCCCTTATACCTCCGATCTGCATAGGCTCTACCCCATCAGGCGATTTCGGATGCTCCTCTGTGGTATTCTTGAACCGGGGATAGAAGAAACGTCCTTCTCCTCTGTTCCTATCACCCCTTCTTTCCAGAAGTCGGTGGTCCAATTGGACTGTCAGGTCGATCAACTCTTCACAGGTAGAAGGGAGCTGCACTACTTGTGCCAACACGTCTTTAAGCTCCCCTCTTAGTCCTTGATAGAAGATAGATATTCTTTTCGCCGTGGGCCACTCTGTTTCAACCACTAGTCGATTAAACAAAGTGATGTAAGAAAGCAAGTCTTGAGACCCTTGGCGCAATGTTAATAGCTCTCTATCCAAGGACAGCATGTGTAGCTTCCTATCAAAAAGTCTTCGGAGTTCTAAACAAAAGTCCTCGAAATTGTGCAGCACAGGATCGTTTCTCTCCACCAAGGGAATCGACCAACTAAATGCATTGCCTCCCATATACGACATCATGAACGCCGTTTTTGCTCCATCCTCCTGGAACACCCCTGGTTTACACAAAAAGTGTAACCTACACTGGTTCAGGAAGGTCTCGAACTTACGGGGATCCCCATAGAACCTTTCAGGGGGCGCAAGAGGAATACCCGTGCTTTGTATCACATGCACGGTGGGTACAGTGTCAGGAGGTGAGGAAGTGTCTGAGGAGGACAGAGAAACCCCCCCCCCCTTCAGCTCCCTGAGAGACCGTAGATGCAGGGGGTTGGAATGTGGCTGGCTTGATGTAAGACGCCCCTCCTGTTTGTTTACGTGCTAACCCTGCCACTTCTGTCCGAAGCACCCCCACTTCCTTATATAACACCTGATTCTCCGTTCTAGAAGTAGCGACCTCCTGTTGCAGAGCAGCAAGGCTCTCTACTACAGAGTTCAACACACTTTCTATATTCATCGTCTGGGCCGGGCTCATACACTTGGGCTTGTCAATCTGTCGTGATTGGCAGTAGTGTAAGAACCATGAACACCACTAACCTTGTCCTGTAGCCAAGCAGAGACGATATCTGATGCTAAGCCCCTTATTTCCTTACAACACAAAAACCCAACAGAGAATATAAACAACTCTGTCAGACTCCGCGCCACAGAGGAAAAAAGGGAAAGAGGATGAAGGTGTGTTCCCTCCTTTTCTCACAGGGACTTGCTTTACTCTCTGGGCTGGGTCTAGGATACCTTCAACGCTGTAGGTGGGATGACAAAACACACAATTACTAATATACTCAATGACCCCTCCTTCTCTTATATATGACAGGGCCTTTCCTTCACTCACCAGAATTCCTCTTTTCCCTTCCTTTATTATCCAGTGTAATCCCAGTCTTTTATCACTTATGCCAAAATCAGGAACTCCAAACAATGCCAGGTCCGGAGGCTAAATATCAATAACACGTGCCTCTCCTCAGCACTAGTCCCCTTCAAGAAAGGCACTTTCCTGTCCCTCGTGCTCCCTAAGATTGTTTCCTTCACAATGCAGGGGCTGAAAGATCCACAACCGGATTAATTGGCTCCGGCACAAAGATAAGATACTGTATCCTCAATTGTACTACAAAAGTCTCGGTGAAAAAAGAGCAGGCGATAGGCTTCTGGGTTCAGTACCTGCTAAATACACACAATGTATCTTTCTACAAACTCGAAGTTGAGTTAGAAGCGTCTCGCGCCTCTCAGTGTACCGCGGCTACAATTACTAAAGATCTGCAACAAAGTATCAGAAGTTCCAAGATTTCTATACACGGAGAGAAAAGGCGAGCCCGCGCTTTTCTCACAAACATTTAGTAAGTGGTTACAATACCAGCCGGCATGCAAGCACTCGGTTCCAGGATAAACAGGCTTCCCAAAAAGGCTGTAATCTTCACGCTGGGATCCGGCGGGGAACACCATCCGCCCTTCCGATTCTCCTCCAGGTTAATTGACAAGCACTTTCCCCTTGGAAAGGAAGTGCTTATATCCCACTAGGAAATCCCAGGGCAGTCTGGGACTTGTAGTTTCCATGAGTTTTCCTGATTTCTCTGCATACCTGGAATACAGTCCTCGTGATCTCAAAATCGCCACAGCGGGTATAGGTGTGGGCGGCGGTGCCCCGATACGGCGGATGTGTGAGAATAGAGCTGACCTCGGGTCGGGATCCAGAATGTTGCTGGTAGCATAGGCGGACAGAGGGTGGGGGTGCAATGTAGCTTAATCAAATATGGCTTTACATGCAAGGGGATTTAATTACAGGCACCCCCATTTGCAAAGGGATCAATCGGCGCACCACGTCTGGAAGTGTCTTCATTGCGAAAGTCTCTTTGTGGATAGTTGAGCATAAAGGCCACGCTGCTATGTTAATTTTCGCGACACCGCGGGGGTAAGAGTGGAGTTGAGTTAAAAACAGCTGAAAGTTCCCCCTCCCCCAATAAAACGGCCACCATAGGAGGCGGCAACCCCTTGTCTAGTAAGGGCGATGTAGCATGTTACATAGTGCCACAGGAGAATTGTAGCTAAGCTTTTATTGTTGTAACCAGAACATGATGAGCACGGCTCCAGCAGCGCGCAGGGTTTGCTGCGAGGTGTTCGAGGCAGCAGTGAAACAGGAGGCGGTTCAACTCACAGGGCGCACGGTACTCGGTAATTTAGCAGATAACGTTTGTTCAAGTGGGTTGAAGTACGTTCTCAGTTGGAGCAGACAGCAGCTAATTCTTGCTATGGCAGCATACAGTGATAATAAAAAAGTGTTTTCCGTATCTAAGTTGCTTTTAGAAGTGCAGGTTGTTTTTAATGTATCAAGAATTATTGTTGTAACCAGAACACGATGAGCACGGCTCCAGCAGCACGCAGGGTTTGCTGCGAGGTGTTCGAGGCAGGAGTGAAACAGGGGGCGGTTCAACTCACAGGGCGCACGGTACTCGGTATTTAGCAGATAACGTTTGTTCAAGTGGGTTGAAGTATGTTCTCCGTTGGAGCAGACAGCAGCTAATTCTTGCTATGGCAGCATACGGTGTAAATAAAAAAGTGTTTTCCGTTTCTAAGGTGCTTTTAGAAGTGCAGGTTGTTTTTAATGTATCAGGAATTATTGTTTATTGTATACTGATAGGCATGCAAGCACAACAGAAGCAAGTTTAAATTGGGGCAAGATGCTCTTAACAGTAATAACCACAGTGACTGATAGGTATGCAAGCACAATGGAAGCAAGTTTTAAGGGGGGCAAGAGAGGTTCTTCACGGGGCCAGCATCACATCGGGTTATGAATCCAGCCCAAAGCAGAGAGCGGCCGTGAAAGAAGTGAAAACAATGGAGGAAGGGTGACGAGACACATGGGGAGCAGCAGCCTTTGATGTGCCGGCCGGCCATGCAGTGAATAATTAGGGGAGGAGAAATGCCGGCCTGAGGCCGAGCGCAAAGCAACAGATGGCTTTGATGTGGAGGCAGGCGGCAAGCTCGTGCACGAGACGTGCACTTCTCAAAATCCGCTGGAGAGCCCCTTGGCAGAAAGTATGGTTTGGCTGCATTATGGCTCTTTTCCTATTCCTACGGAATAGGAAATAGGAATATTCCTGCGGAATAGGAAAGGGGCGAGCCCTAAAAAGAAAGGATGCTTAGTCAGTACTACTGCATGGGCACCAAAGAACTCCCTGTTGTTAAGCCCTTGTGCCCTGCCATCTTTTTAGCACAGAAAGTACCAAACTCATTACTTACCAGTAATCTACATTACTCCGAGTCAAATGCTAGCTGTGTTTTTCTGTCTGCGGAACACGTCAAACCTCAGAATGGAAGGACCAGATCAAAAAGTTGAACAAGTAGGTAATGGGCCATTGAGAAAACCCTTGTAGGCACCCAGATGCTTGCAGAGTTCAGGATGTGGGAGTAAAAGAACACCCTGCCAAGGGATGTGTGTTGTCAGTCTGGTATAAAAAATGTCCTATTCCAATAAAAAGCATGTGAAAAGTGCATTGTTAAAGCCAATACGTCTGGCATTGGCTGAAGATTGTTTGGCTCTGCCAGTGCTAGGTTATCTTTGGAAACACTTTTTAGAATGCATTACAAAATCATTCCAATATGGTTAATAATGTGTGCATACCATTGCACATGTAATGGCAGCCATTTTGGAATGTATTATGGAATAGAGTTTAACAAAAATCATTCAAAGATGGCAGCCCAGTTGTCAACATGCATGTGAACCCATGGGTGGCCATCTTTAGAAGGAGTTTACTAAAGTATAGCAAAAAACAATCAAAGATGGATGCGCTGCAAGTGCTTGCATCTGCATGGACCTCCACCTTTTAATCGTTTTAGAGCCCATTGAAAGATGGCCACCGCTTGCAGTGCCCGCACAGATACATCACACTACAAGCAGCAGTGATGGCCCTTGAGCTGTGATTGGGGAGCTTCAGGCCTTATCGAGGGTCACTAACCATCCAATCCTGATCCACTAAGTGCGATTGTACTTCCACACTTCACTGAATCCACTACCAATCATACACTGACAACGTGATTAGAAGTGGACCAGTGGCAAGGGGAATGGGACAAGAGAGAGAAACAGAGACACTGGATATTGTCACACTACCTGGTTGTACAGCTGGGTTTGATTGCACTGCATGCGTGATTATATATGAAGACAAGATGTGAATTTTAGTTTTGCTTTTATACTCACTTTTACAAGTCTTGTGAGTTCTATTGCTCCTTGTTTTCCTGCATGTATTTAGCATCGAGAAGTGTGGCTCACTGGTTAGAGCGGCAGATTCTGAAGCAGAGATCAGGCCTGGGACCAGGGTTCAAGTCCTGACTCGGCAGGGTCTTGGGCTCAATGTCCGCGACTCGATAATTCTCGCCTCAGCGCCCACTCTAACCATGGGTCCCATGCTGCAACTCTGGGCAATAGCTTGCTTAATCTCCACAATGGCCCCTACAACACTGGGATGCCTGCCCAGGAGGGGCATCTCACAGGGAGAGCCAGGAAGGGTTCCACAGCGTTATACAGCACCGGGACCCCCCGTTGGGGCAGCTATGCGCTTTACAAAATACACTACATTTACATTTTATATCGAACATCCCTGGGAGACGCAAAGGAAGCCTCTTTCCAGGCAGCACCACACTCTGTTCACCCCGTGATACCCCTTTCTGCTCCTGAAGACGGCTATGTTCAAGAGATTCAGAGTAAAGCTTCTCCGTGCAGGAACGGCACAGAATGGTAAACGTGTCCCTTGCTTCATTATAGGCCCTAGGAAAATAATAAAAAAGTTTAAATCAAATAGAGGTTTTTTTTTAAAAAAAGGAGACATTCGACCACCATTCCCTGGCATTGAATTGGACAGTTTTCTATCTTAGTGACACATTATGCTTAAGCAGAATGACCTCAGACAGGAAGGGGCCAAGTGCTGAGGGGGGCTGTCCATGCTGTATAGAAGGCTGGTGGGTTTAGATTTTGAACGGCACTACAACAGACCTATGGGTGAAAAGAACTGACTAAAAGCCCATGAGCCTGTATATATGTATGTTTTGTATTTTAAATTATTGTTCTCAAAAGACCTTGGCTTAAGCATTGTTTTGTGCATACAAAGCATATATGAGATAAAGAATACTGTTGTGTGATACACATATTTCAAATAGTCCTTCATGCGTTCCAGTGGAGGCGCAATGATACACTGAAACAGCCAATAGAAATGTGAGACTAAAATACTCATATGGGCTGATCCAGGGTGTGATTGACAACGTCTCAAGCCAATGGTTGAATGTTAATGAGCCAAAGAAGCCAATGACCTCAAAGAGGCTATGCCAATGTCCCTTGGAGTAGGTTTAGAATACAATATGTTCACAAAGTAAGTCACAAGTGCCATACACTTGAATACTAACAATGAATGCCTCAAGCATTAAACCTAAAATATGAACAATGTCCAGCTGCCGATTCGGTTCTCCGGCCACGTGCTGCTTCAGGTTCACACCTACCTGCTCCAACCGCGGCTGCGACGCGCCACAAGTGTTTAGAGAGGTTTGTAGTCTAGAAGATTGAGTAGGAGAATATTGTGATGCCTTACTATTGTCTCCAATACTTCGAGGATTAAAGCATCGAAAGATAAGAACATAAAGATTTACAATGCGTAACTGCGCATCTGTCTAACTTGATAATGTATATAGCTAGGTATAGTTACATATAGAAAATCTATACGTACTTACCTGTTGGTGTTTAGGTCCACAATATTTTGTCTATGAGATTCAGATATAAAAATATTCCCTGCTTGATATTCAGAACCCACGCCCTCAAAGAGGCCCCTGCATCTCTGGGTTCCCTCTGCAGTCTGTAGCTCGAATGATTGGGGAAATGCTTCTTTGCATACTGATCATCTGAGTCAAAGTATTGGAAACTAAGTCTCTAGGCACTTAGAAGAATACATGGAATTGCATAGTAGACTCTGATGTCGCCAAACATTTCGGTTTATGGTAAGGAGACATTATATGAGGGCGCCTAGAAAAGGGATGTCGGATTGGACTAGGATGTGGTTCGCACTCGTCCATCTTCCAGAGAGGACATGAAGGCCCTTACCTCCAAAGGTAAGAAGTCTCGTAAGCGAACATAAGCTCACTAAGGACCTGGTTATGGGTGGTCCACGTTCGAATGCAATAATGATCACATTCAGTAAAAATCCAGAACCTTGGGTGAATGGAATTATTAAGATGTGCAAATTATATCATACTCTGGGGCATATTACCAAGCAATAGCGATAAATATCGCTATTGCTTGGTTAGTGTGAAAAAATTATCGCCAAGCTGCGGCGATTTTTATCGCAGATAAACCTTGGTATTACCAAGTTTTATCGCAAATGCGATAAAAATCGGCCGCAATGCATGAATATCGCTGAAAAGTCTGCGATATTCATGCATTAGCGAGCTAATACTCTTAGCCATGTTATCTACCTCCCATTGGATAACATGGCTAAGAACTGCTCAGGGCAGGTGTTGGCTTTTGGAGATATTCGCGCTTAGCGCGAATATCTCCAAAAGTTGGTAATAGGAGATGCTAACATCTTGGCACGGCCACTTTGCATGTCATTAGTGATAAATATCACTGAGATGCAAAGTGGGGCCCAAGATGGTCGCTATCTCCTACTAGCTGTCGCTAACTTGTGTTTGCGACAGCTAGATAATAGGGAGATCATTTTATCTCCGCTTTCTTGGCTTTTAAAGCCAAAAAAGTGGAGATAAACCCCATTGATAATATGCCCCTCTGTGCTTTTTGAGAATAACATGGATTTTAGTGCTTACTGCATCAAAACCACCATCTTATGGTAAATATGATATACTTAACCCATTTTTAATTCTAGCAGGGTTGAGCTGCTGGAATTTAACTGAGGTTGTGGTTCTTGATGCACCGAGAAATTACCGGTTGTGTTAAATAACGTACACCTCATCCTTCAGACCCCCGTGCACACAGGAATTCGAGGAGGCGGTTGGAATAGTCTGGACCGCTCCTTGTTACGTCTTATGAGGCACCAACCACTGGCGAGTTTGCCAAGAGACAAGAAATCACACAGCATCTTACACACAAAGGCCAATTACAAGACTGCATCCATTCTAATCTGGTTTGACACCAACAAGAGATGTCGCACACAAACTCACCACAGCATTGACACAGACTCAGCGTATCTGACACGCCCAGTGGACCGGAGGACGTGAGAGTATTTGAAGCAACTTGGACATGAAGCAGGACATCACAAGTATGTTACTTCGGGTATCACTTGTACATAATGCAGGGCACCAATGATATATGATGGAGGGTATCACTGGTTCACAAATTAGGATATTGATGGTAGATGGACTTCACCGATAATCGTTATAAGTCACCACTTAACGAGGAAGAGAAAACAAGCAAAATACAGCAAAACTGTCTTGGTGTTTCTTAGCAGCTTCAATCCGCTATGAAGACAACTAGTCCTTTCTCTATTTCACTTTAAAACCTGGGCCATTCTGACATCACTTTTGCCAAACGTTCACGCTGGAAGTGATAGTTTTGTACTCAAATCTTT
This sequence comes from Lissotriton vulgaris, assembly GCF_964263255.1. Classification (NCBI taxonomy): domain Eukaryota; kingdom Metazoa; phylum Chordata; class Amphibia; order Caudata; family Salamandridae; genus Lissotriton; species Lissotriton vulgaris. The sequence continues at coordinate 1,081,581,834 of NC_141699.1, read as the reverse complement.
CCATTCGTGCCTTTTGACTAGAGTACGATTCAGAAAAGGGGGTGGTGATGAACAGAGTGTCTGAATTAAGCAGACCACTCTTACCCAGTCCAAAGATCAGGGCTTGATCCATCACCGTTATTTAGCTCACTGCACCATCCCAGTTCAGAACCTGGCTATATGCAAATTAGTCTGTCCCTGGCCCAGTGCATCATGGGAACAGGGAAGACCAAACTACCAAGCCAATTCTTCACCAGAAAGGAGACAAGCTTCCGGGGACCGGTTTCTGGCATTTCAGCCGTCGTCGGCCCGGCTTGCTTGAATCCTGATGGTGCAGTGAGCAAGGGACTCATGTCTGAGTATACACTGCCACACCTATAGTGGCCAAAAACGATTCAGAAAAGGGGGTGGTGATGAACAGAGTGTCTGAATTAAGCGGACCACTCTTACCCAGTCCAAAGATCAGGGCTTGATCCATCACTGTTATTTAGCTCACTGCACCATCCCAGCTCAGAACCTGGCTATATGCAAATTAGTCTGTCCCTGGCCCAGTGCATCATGGGAACAGGGCAGACCAAACTACCAAGCCAATTCTTCACCAGAAAGGAGACAAGATTCCGGGGACCGGTTTCTGGCATTTCAGCCGTCGTCGGCCCGGCTTGCTTGAATCCTGATGGAGCAGTGAGAAAGGGACTCATGTCTGAGTATACCCTGCCACACCTATAATGGCCAAAAACGATTCAGAAAAGGGGGTGGTGATGAACAGAGTGTCTTTTGACTAGAGTAGCCATCTTGGATTGGTTCAGTTTATGTGGAGCGTGCAGGCCTGTCAACAGGTGCGTGCATTTGGCCAGGGTGGTTTCTCTGTCTAAGGCCTCCAGCGAAGAACCCAACAGGCTACAACAACATTTTGGCTATTATCCATTCCCACTACAAATGCAGACCTGATCATAAGAGTGCTTACATTATCAAGGGACAGTAGGGTGTCTTGAACTGGGTATGTGGCTTTTTGGAACATTCTGGAGAGTTACAGACACAAGGAAGCCCCAATGTATCTCAGCGTACCACTTTTACTAAGTACACATATCCCTCATTCAGTCTGTTCAATTCATTACAGCAGACAAGAGGAACCTTTATGCCAGTTGTCACAAGACTAACACAAAAAGAGTCCATGGGTCCAGGGTGGAAGTCCGAAGTGCAAGAGGACCTTGTCAACCATGGGCTCTAGGGGGATACCTCACCCAGCCCGGACACGGAAAGGATTGACAGATTGATAGCTCTTTCTCGATTCTGGGGGGGGGGTGCCCACGCAGGTCCTTAAATCTCCTCCAGCCCCCCTAGTGTGTATTTAAAATTGTCACAAGACACCAGTGGCAAAGAAAATGTCCAAGTTTATCTAAGGACACCACACATGACGTGTGCACTGCTTCTTTCCAGTAATTATGATTTTATGCTGCCAGCAGCTCTACAAAACCAGGCAGACTGGATTCCACTTTAAGCTCTATACGCCGACGAAGGCGAAGCATGAGACTGGCTAAGAATTATTAATGGGTAGCTGCTCAGTCAAAGGAAAAATTAAAATGGACAAGAAAATTCAAAGGTTAAACTGTGGTAAGGGGGATTCTCCATAAAAACAAAAGCCATTTATTGGCACTATCTGCCCAAAGAAGGTGCACCATTCTGTAAACCTATGATGCCGCATAGGTAGCGGCTCTGGTTGCGGCATGGTTTACTATTTAAACCTTGGAGCTGTTGGCAGTAGGGCCATCTTCAATGTCCTTTCTTGGGACAACATGAATGCCATGAGCCTAGAGGCCATATACCCATTCACAATCATCATCTCCAACTATTTCAAAGGTAGGAACACATTTTCTTTGCCTTCCCCATATTCCATGTCATCGACATTGTGTCGTTCTTTAGCAGGAAGTCACCATTTGCCATTGGAGGCCCGGCCAGCAGCAAGATGTCCACTGAGGTTGAGTCTTCCTTCAGAGTCGATGGTCCCTGCAAATTACGAGCACATTCATGATTATGAGGAGGAGGTCACCTCTTTGGGAGAAAATGTGTGAAAAGTGACCACGCCAATGCCTGGGAGAACTACAGAGAACATCGCCATTTTGGGAAAAGTTCCATCCTTCAGTGCACCAAAACTAGAAGAATCACTGACTTACGTACTCTCAACTGCGTATGTGAATCGCCCTGAAACAACCAACTCCCTAATAGTAAAAGTTCAAGGAGGGCACAGTCCCTTCTATTTGTACTAATTGTGTATTTCATTTCCCTGAATATTCACATTTTAGATGTCTTGGGGCCAATTCACAAAAGCATGTTTTAATACTTTAGGTACTCCAAAATGTCTTTGTAAATAGTCCCCAAAGTGTCACAAAAGGATAGGTTCACTGGTGATATCAACTGTGTGTCACGGGTTATTATTTTCAGAATGCATTGCAACTTGATAACAATCAAGAAATCTTGAATTTGAAAAATTAACGAGCTTTATACTTTTTTGTCTTCCTGTCACGCATGAAAGAAAAAGTCGAAACATGCCTGAGTGAGTCCCAGGCAACGGGAGGTACCCCCACCCAGTACACTGGAGGTAATGGTGGAGACAGCTTTGGAGCCAGAGGCGGTAGTTGGTTTTGCCAATATTGACACCTTAGAAGAGTCAACATAGCAAACTAAGTGTACATTGTTTGTAATGTGAACATTTCTTAATTTAAAACTGTCTTCTACATGCATGCATAATGTAACCTAATACAGACATATTAGTATGGGTTATTTCCTTAGCAAAATCACCCTTAATTGTGCATTATGGGACATGTAGTTTAGAAGTGGCTCAGTGTCAGACATTTATCCAAGAAATTGCACCAACTAAATACAAATATGTCACCCATGTAATAACGTTGCTAGTACGTTCATTCCTCAAACAGATGCACCTGAGGAAGGCAATGATGTCACAAGTGTTGAGGGAGAAAAACAGGCACAAATGTTGGAGGAAGAAGTTCCAATCTCATTGGAGAATGAGACGACTACACCTCATGGCCACTCTGGCAGAGCCGCTTCTCCCCACAGCCACCATTGGTGGAGGAGGGTGATGCCTTCTCCCCTCCGCTGCTCGACTCTCATCTGTGGTCTGCTGAACTGGTGCTCTGATCTTCAGCCTCTGAAAACGATTCAGAATCAGCGGTGTGTACGCCTCTCCTGGTGGCATTATTGAGCAGGATGACGCACTTTGCTATTATCGTGCACGCCATTTCAGGTACATGTTGTAAGGCACCCCCACTCGTATGTAGGGGGTGGCTTCATCCTCTGAATACGATTCAGAATCAGCGGTGTGTACGCCTCTCCTGGTGGCATTATTGTGTAGGATGCCGCACTTTGGTATTATCGTGCACGCCATTTCAGGTACATATTGTAATGCACCCTCACTCTTATGTAGGCACTGGAAACTACTTCAGCAGGCCGAATGTCTGCTCAATCACAGTCCTGGTGTGGGTGATGTGCACTGTTGTATCTCCTTTTATTTTAGGAGGGCGGTGGTATGGTGTCAGAATCAAGGGGCGGGGAGCAAAGGTGGAGTGGGCAGAGGCTAGGGTGGAGAAGCAGTTGATGAGTGTGGGGGGCAACAGGCTTCCATTTTGCGACTAGTCACTATTTGCGACAGCCTCAATCATACCGTTTACGAATTACAATTTGGGATTCTGTAATTGCGACTCGCTATTTTGGGTTGCAAGAAATACAGAGTCACAAAACAGCTGCATCGCTATTTTTGGTTGGTGACTGGCTTTCGTACATCACTAAAATACATTTTTCTATTCGCAAACCACTTTGCGACCGATTTGCGAGTCTCTATTTCCTCGAACATCTAGCCCAAGTTCTTTTTGTTTGATTGAAACTCATGACCTGCAGATTACACAGGATCTGTGCAAGAAACTCACTAACCAACTCAAGGTTGTTGAATTGAATGCAATTCTGCTGCCTACATAATGATCAGCAGCGGCCCTATTGATCCTGTAAGCTATTTTATATTGATTCAAGCCTGTGAGAAAAGAGTGCACATACATCTATCCCCATATGCATAAATTCCCCAAACCATCTTGGCAGAAATGTTGAAAGAATGGCACAGGTTGGTTGGAAGAGTATGGTTGGAGAACCTGTTCTGCCATTGGCTAAAACCACTGCCTAGCTGGTTATTGGCAAACATTTACAGTTCTGACAGGCACACCGCAACAAAATCCCTTTGAAAAGACACAAACCCCACTTGTGAGCCCACATTATGTTCCTACTGCTCATGGATGCATTTAATCAATAAATATGGTGGTGCCTTAGTGACAGAGGGGTTTAAAAGAACATCCAACGCTGAGGAGCAGAGTTAAGATAATCATAGGGGTACCGTTGTGAGCCACAGGGTACCACTGAGTTGGTTAGTAATTAACACATGTTATCAGAGCCTAGAGGCCGGATAAATAAAATGATTAATAATTAGTATTGGTGTTGTAGTGACACGCGCAGTAGGGATACACAGTGCTGCAAGGAGTTCAAGTTCAAGTTCAGAGATTTGTATAGCGCACGACTCACCTAGAGGGTCTCAAGGCGCTTGGGGGGGGGGGGTACTTTACTTATCGAATATCCAAGTTTTTCGCTGCTTTCTGAAGGAGAGGTGGTTCTGTACAAGGCAGAGGTGGGTAGGGAGAGAATTCCAGGTTTTGGCCGCTAAGTAGGAGAAGAATCTTCCCCCTATGGTGGATTTGTGGATGCGCGGAATTGTGGCGAGGGCTTGATTGGACGATCGTAGTTGGCGGGTGGGGGTGTAGAAGGACAGTCGCGTGTTGAGGCATTCGGGTCCTAGGTCGTAGAGGGCTTTGTGTGCGTGGGTGAGGAGACGGAACGTTATTCTTTTGTTGACGGGAAGCCAGTGGGGGTCTTTCAGATGACCGGAAATGTGAGCTTGACGGGGGATGTCCAGTATGAGTCTGGCTGAGGCGTTTTGGATGCGTTGGAGTTTTTTCTGTAGTTTGGCTGTGGTTCCGGCGTGTTATGCCAGGAGGCTCTGTGATATTATTTTTTTCAGATTGTGGAAATACAATCATCAGAGAAAGGGAACTGTAGGCAACTGTGTCTTCTGAAACCACTTTCTCACCTGTGGCGGGTGCTATTTACCTAGGGTGGTGAGGGGGGTGGAGGAGGTGAGGGGGGTTTGTAAATTAAAATAATAAATAACAATTTTAAAAAAAAACACTTACCTTCAGGCCGGGGACCCAGCTGCCTCTTCTCCTCGGAAGCAGGAGCCAGGAAGCACTCAGGCTCTTAACTCCCTTAGTTAATCACAAAGATGCAAAGCAGCGTTGTGATTCGTCTGAGCTCCATGGTTCGGTGCTCAGACAGGGAATGAGGTCCTGGGCATGTTCTGCAACCAGGCTGTAATGCAGCCGGGTGAAGAACATGCAAAATGCGCATGACTGTCATGGTCGCCCTGAGAAGGCCGGCCAAACTGTTATGCGCACTACAGAATAGAGCAACCACTCCTAAGCAGCCGTAGTTAAAGGAAAACTAAAATGCCCAGCGTTATTATCATTTTCGTTTTCCGTTTCCTGGAGTGGGCGGGGCTGGACTGCCCGAGCAGGGGCCAGGAGGAGGAGTGGCTGCTCTACTCTATAGTGGGCATATAACCGTTTGACCGGCCCTCTCAGGACACGTAGGTCACGTTGTGGATGCTTTTTTCTTTTTATTTATTAAACAAACGCAGCCATGGGGTTCTGCTGTGCCCAGCGGGCCCCTGTCACTGTGTTATTGCCCATTCCCATTGGGTCACAAATTGCGACCGGCCTCATGAATATTCATGAGGCTTGTCCCTTGCGACCCATTTGGGAATCGCTACACATTTCCTTCTGCGATCGCATATTGTGAGTCGCTAAAATTCGCAAACGACGAGTCGCAAAAAGGAAATGGTCGTACATGTGGCCCTTGGACCCATCCAGATGTGACATAGGCAGCGCAGAGAGTGGGGAGACGTGAACCAGCTGGTCACTTAGCTTCAAGATGTATTTAAGCACAGCGGACAGATTTACAAGCCCCTTGGGGCACATTTGCGCTGCAGTCGCGTCACTTTTGTGATGCAACGGCGGCATAAAAAATGCGTCAAAATTACAACGTGACGCTTCTACGGAAATGCGTCATGTTGTAAAGCCCTGCGTCACATTATACCTGTGTCAGGTATAATATAGGCAGAGTGGGCGTTCCCACGCAGGAAAACCTCGTAAAAGTGACGCTGTGAAATCTACAAGATTTCACTGCATCAATTCTAGGACGCCACTGCATCAAAACCTTACGCCTGTTTGAAGCAGACGTAAGGAGTGACGCAGTGTATTGGGAATAGGCCACAGCATGCATTGCTGGAGTTGCGTCGTGCTTGCGACACGACTCCAGCAATGCGTGACTTTTCCGCCAACAGATGCATCAGAATTTCTGACGCATCTGTCAATCCTTGCGCCATTGTGCACCGTATTGTAAATACGGCCATCCGTGTTGGCGCAAGGGATTCTTACGCAGGTGCAGGGAAACTGATGCATCTATACAGATGCGTCTGTTTCTTGTAAATATGGCCAGCGTTTTTTTCAGGAGTCCATAGACCTCCGTAATGTACAGCTATTGCACGGAATGTATCCCTTGCACACTTTATATTTTTCAGTTCTGCTTTCTGTTTCTGTCAACTCTAGTGCCAAAATATTTCTGTGAGCTATACCTGAGCAAAATATGTGCGTTCCTTGGAAGATTACACGCGCAGCAGACGTTTGTTTCTGTTTTTCACCTGTGCGAAGACAACACAAGTGCGCTAATATTGCCTGCATCTCGCTGCCACTAATTTTATCAGCCTTAAAATGATGAAATGGTGAACTAGGCCTGGCACACACAAAGCTGTGGAACGCTTGTCCAACCCACCAATCTTTCTTATTGGTAAAGTGAACTGTACTACGACGGGGAGATAAGGGAAGTCTGAGCAGAAAGGGTTGGACCAGGAAGAGGGAACACCCCTCCCCCTGCCCTCCTGGGTAAGTTTTGTTGCTGCAGAAACACGTCTGCCTCCGCAGCTGTCTGCAGTCCCGAGCATGGCTGGCAGAGAGGGCGAGGCATCCATCCACCAGGCCCCGGCATTCCAGCAAACAAAGCCCGCCTTGCAAGGCAGGCAGTTCTGCGCTTTCCCGCCCAAACTCGCCGCCCGAGGCATAAACACGCAGGCAGACACAAACCACGGGCCGCACTTTCATCTCTGAGCCTGTCTGGGAGAATGCTAGCGCCTGCAGCCTTATCTAAGCCCCCTGCCAGGCCCCTCCCATGCCTGCTGAGAAAAGGCTGCGGCTGCTTGCTGGCCACGCGTCATCACGGGGAGTTTGCGGCAGTTATGAGTTTTCATCATTAAACATGCCGGGAAAAGTGAAACTATAGGTCCCAGTGCGTTTAGAGCTCTGTGTCTGGGGAAAGTTGCTTTTCCTGTGCATTAAAACAAAAAAAAATGCATCATAAATAGGGCTCCAGGTTTTATGGTATTTACTTTTTGGCCATTTCTGTCTGCATTTATCCATATTTATTTTTGGGCCATTTTATCTGTATTTATCTATATTTATTGTGCGTTTTGCGTATAAACGAAGTTGTAAAACTGTACATTTCCATATCTATTTAACTGATAGACACTCACTCATACTTTGATGTCTGTCGTGTTTTAGCTATTTAAGCTGCCAAATATTACATAACAATACAGCAACTAATACATACTAGCATTATACCGTAAATGTATGTTGACATATGCCGTTACTTAAAGAAATGTCATCCTGTGTTTTTAATTTCCCATGCTGTCCACCTGCTCAGCTCCTGGACTATAATTCATGAAAGACAGCACGGGGAGTCACTTAAAAGAAGTACCATTTTTGTATTAATCTGCTTTTAAAAATAAATGCATACAGAAAACACATTGTTTTCTGTCTGTATTTATCTGTAAAAATCTGTAAAAACGGAAAACAGGGATCCTTAATCATAATAAATAGAGACTACGCAAACTCAAGCTGTGTTTACGCTGTCCGCCATTTTACAGCAACGTCACCATACATCACGTGTTACCACTGCTGTCTTCTTGTTCTAGATAAAAGAATGAAGGAATCACACAAATAACCAGAGAATAGGGTGACTAGATTTTTAAAGCCAAAAATCGGGAGATTTCACCAAAATAGAAGAAGGACTGCAACTTTACTTCAAGCGAGCGCACAGAATGACAGCGCTCCTCAGCAGAGAATTACAGAACAGGCAGTAAGAACATAAATAAAATAAAAATTTTACACCAAGTAGCTTGCCTGTTAATTAAATTGCTTTTTTTGAAAAACTGCTAATTATCCCTGCTTTGTAAAACAGAAAAAATAACCTTTTCAGTCGACTCTCTAAAAACCGGGACATGAGCTAAATTTCCTGAAATCTGCCGGGACAGTTGGTGAAAAACCGGGACCGTCCTGACAATCCGGCACACCTGGCCATCCTACCAGTGAACTTTTCCAGAAACTTTCCCTCACTGAACCCAGACAAGGACATTTTCAGCTGTCCCCGTCTTCTCTTGTACAATGCATCATTGGGCGGCTTAAATAAACTATGAGAATGCCGGCCTATCCAATGTGTTACTACTATGAGAGAAACTTCCAGTGTATTATATAGTGAAATGCTTCTTTTGCTCGTCTCATATTGGTGCACACCCTGAGAACTATGTCTTCTTGTAGAATATATGAAGGTCTTTGTTAGAAGTCCTATAAAAGGACGGGTAGATCGTTATATGCAGGACCAGTGCTTAATTTGTAGAAAAACAAAAGTGAAAGAGCGCACGTCAGGAGGCCTTTGCAGCTTGCACCACACATTTGCCCCTGCTTCAAAGCTGCCCACCATCACCTTTGAGGTCAGTCTAAAACCCTGACAGAAATAAAATATTATCTTATTTTAACATTTCAAGATACTCTTTGTAGGAGGCTGGCTTAGTATATAGTGCACACTTACGTAAGTGCAGCACCCTGCACTAATCCAGACAGCCCTTATGGTTATTTTAGTGACCTTAGACAACGTTAGAAAGCTCTTTAAGTGGTAGCTGTGGAGGGCAGCCTTCAGGCTTAGTCCAGAAGGAGAGTAAAGTAGCTTGTTTTACCAGAACATAATCTTATAGGTATAGTCTTCTTCAGTAGCTTCATTTACAGATGCCTGGTAGTTCATTCTTCTTCAGTCTATCCCTTGGCGCCGGGAAACCCACTGCGGGTAGCCGTGCGCCTTATAAGTTTAAATAAATAAATAAATAAATAAAAATGAAGTGTAAAAGAACCACACAGTGCAGTTATAAAAATATGTATCGCCAGATTACATTTAATAACGGAAAATCAACACCCAGCAGCGTAAATAATATTTAACGAACAATATTTATATCAGGTCATATTTCTGTACATGATAGTCAGCCATAAAACCATAAAAGACACTCCAAGGCAGAGCAATCATTAGAGCTAAGACTCTTCGACTTCTCCAATCTCTACAAAATGGCCAGCAGTGATGTAGTAGAGAGTTTGCAAGCTTTTAAGAGATTGACCATACCGCAGTGCGTAATGTGGGGATCCCAAAGACACAAAACCGGACTGAGAAAACTCAGCTGCCTTTCATTGACAAAATCATGGAGTCCTGCAGCAAAATCCAAAGTATTCAACCTTGTCCCAGGATTACACAGGAAAGAAAACGTCCAAACCCCTTTCCATTCTTCTTTCTACTACCACTCTGGCACCTAACACCGTGATAGCCACCATAAACACAGGTCACACCTCTTCTACCGGTCCCGGGATGCTTGTTTCCAGTCCAGGGAGGACCTGGCCTGGCAGTTCGGGCTGGACTGTTCCCATAAGGCACAGGGTCAAGACTGATTTGTAAATGGCTGGGTCCAAACTGGAATGGTGAGCAAAAAGACGATGGATTTAGGCCCGGATCTCTGTACTGGGGTGAATGTATGGCTTTATTTTGCAATCTGTCCATCAATAGTTCTTTTTGCACTCCTCTTCTTATATACACCCTTCTTCTGCTGAAATCATCAGAAACCCTAAACAATCATATCTGCCATTCCAACTACCATTCAAAAATTCCTCCCAAGAGGAAAATAGACATGTATTGATGCATGATGATGAGCTCATCACCTCTAGAAAAAAAGGGTGACTTCTCCCCGCCAGACCCTTCAGACCTTCCCCATTTCCAACCTCCTGGCTCTCTCTTCCCCATTTCCAACCTTCTACCTTTCTCTTCCCTGGTAAATCTACAAAAATATTCATTGTCAATAATGTGCGCCATTTGCTGACACCCACGTGCCCTCCTGGACGTCCACAAGTGACTCCAAGAGCTTTTGACAGACCAGCAGCACATGCTTTGATTAAGCGCTCATTGGACTTGAATGCCATTGATGACCAAGACCCTCTGAAGTGTCTGTATGAAAACTCCAGAGCCTCCAGCAAAGACCTTCAATGGGTCACCACCTTCCTCTTGGGACAACCACCACAGGGAAAAAGGAAACCCTTCTGGTCCTTGAAATTTGACCTTCCTGAATCCCTCAAAGATTCCTGTCTCTGCTCTACCACCTTTGACATCTGCACCACCGACCAGTTACAAGAGAATTTCACCTTCACTCCAGATGTATGCTGACGACACTCAACTGTACCCTGAAGGAGGACAAAAGTAATGTGACTTTTTTCATCAATGTATCCACACCATTCATACTGGAATCCATGTTGGGATGGTTGTCTATTGGCTGGCGGATGGATACCCAATGGTATCAGCTGGAGGTGCACAGAGGTACTTATTTACAGAGCGCAAATGGCATCTGTTGCGAGGAGGGAAACTGCCAAACGACAAGAACAGATTCTATATCGCAGTCCCGTCCACTTTATGAACCTGTTTTACCCTCCACACTAGAATACAACTCACCCAATGTGTTAATACAAGACATTTGAGAAGGATAACTTCAGTTGAAATATTGCTATAAATCTAAGAACCTAGAATACAAGAAGCATGCACATTTTTAAACATTATGAGCAGTTGCACGATCACACTGCAAAAAAGATTAAAATCACAACAAAACTACAAAATACTTATCTTCAATTAGGCTCAGCAGGGGCGGCTCCCTGTAATGGCGGAGGAGCATCGCCCCACAACCCATGCCACAGGTGATAGATAAAAAGGTAATAACCCAATGTTATTATAATTTTATTTATGCTGTCTGATCCCCGCAAGAAGTATAGGGTGGGTCAGGCATGTTAGGGAAGAGGAGGAGTGTGAACTTATAAGTGCACATGTGTGTTTGGCCGTCCGTCCGAGGCTGGCCAAACACACATGCGCACTTATGTTTCTCCAACCCAGCTGTGTTACACGTCCTGCATGAAGAAAAACAACATGCTCCAATGCACTGTCTGAGCAGCAAATAGTCTGCTCAGACCAATCCTGGTGCTTGAGAGCAGTGTTGGGATTGGGTATGGAGTCTGTGCCCTGAGGGTCCATCCCCTTCTGGCCGGACGAAAGCAGCAGCGAGGCGGCCATCAGTGGGAACAGAGCAGAGCGGAGCAGCAGGTCAGTCTTATATTTTTTTGTATTATTTCTTCTCCCTCCCCAACTCCCCACCTTCCCCCCACGGCCACACTACCACTTTAGATCGGCGGCCGCCTCCACTGAGGATCAGGTGTGAACCAATTCAGCAAGGACCAACACTCAGTCTTCCAGATAATCACTCATCCAGCCAGAGTCCGTCTGCACCTTCTTCGCCTTCTAGAGATGACAATCCCTTCCGCTGAGCCATGAGACTTGTCAGTCTTCTGATTTTTCTGGTCTACACACACAGTCTGGCAACACCAGCTACCCAACAAATCCAGGGCGTCTACCAACCCCCAATATCCTTTTCATATCTCAACCTCAGTGATGAGGTCTTATAGGACCAAAACTGGTCTCAGGTTGCTTGTGTTTCCATTTAAAGCTAAAGTGTGGGCTGGCACGGTCCCTCACAGAGCACATAAAAGCAGGAGGTCAATGGAGACGTCATTGTTGTCTCCCTCAGCCAGTCTTGTCGCCCGGTCACATGCAGCACGGTTGAGAGTGCCCGACAGTGTGAAGGCCACAGGTATAGATTATCTACTATTGAGTGACCAGGTCAGTGTTTGACCTGAAACTGTGGGATCACATCTAACCACTGGCTTGCTATTGAGTCCTGGATACAGGCTGTGATGCTCTAATCAGCCGACATCTAGATTTGGAACAAGGTCGCACCTATCTAAGTTCTCGCTTCCAGTGACACAGTCTAGCTAAGGCCTCGAGATCCAGCCGGTGCTTCATTTATAAAAGAATAAGTGCCGGAGCCCAAGGTTTTGCCAAGAAGCCTGCGCTGGTGCTTTCGGATGTAGGTGTACTGAAAATAAGGCCACATAGTCTTAATCCCGGTCCTCATGGCTAGTTAATCCCACACCAGAAACTCACTGAATCTTTATCTCGCTCTTTCATGTTTTGTTTTCCCTCCTGGCGTACTTTCTATATCGCTGTTTTTCTGACTTTCTCTTTCTTCTTCATTCCCCCCTTTTGTGTTTTTCTCTCTCTTGCTCTGGGTCAAACTCTGACGATGAAAAATAAGAGCCGGTCTTCAAAAATGAGTGTGGGGGGCCACACCTGCAACCACCGGTTCAAATCAAGCACTGGTTCCAGCTTGACTAATCAGTTTGTTGCTTGCACTGCCAAGAAAAAAACCATGGCTGATGGGAGGAGAATCTCTATGATTACCCCAAAGGCATGGAACTCTCTTCCAGCCAGCAACAAACCATTCACAACCACTTCTCCCTGCCGTAACAAAATATTGAACCCCATCCTTCTCCAGCAACCATTTCTATCCACCTACCTATCGATCTGAACACACCCTGAAACAGTCGTTTATGGTTGCAAACCACACAGTAAACCAAAATTCCAGTGCTATTCAAAATTCCACGGAGGAATAAAGTTACCTGATCTTCTTGGGACAATTCAGATTTTGTAACTTTAATGGCCATATGTGTAAGTTATGCCAGGGAATTTCATGAGCTTTGCAATGATATATGCTTATCTGCATACTAAGAGAACCAGTGGCGGCTGGCATTTATGGGTGGTGGTAAGCGGGCAGATGAGTGGTGGATAGAAATAAAAAAACACTTACCTGCGGCCTGCGGCCAGCGGCAGCCGGCTCAGGTAAGTGCAGTGAGGCGGTCGTGCGGGACAAGGTACGGCGGGGGGGGAGCCGACGTAAGAAGTATTATTTACTTATTTAATCATACCTATGTCGTCGTCCATCCGCTTAACCCATGCCACGCCCTGCCCTGCCTTACCGCGCTTACCTGAGCCAGCAGCCGCTGCCTGTGGCACATCCGACTCCGACCTCTTCCATGCTGCATCTCTTCCCCCTGCATCGCGAACCCTTGAGGAGTGCCTTAACCAATCCTGGTGCTACTTTCATGCTGTGAGAACAGCACCCTGATTGGAGGGAGAAGCCTCACTCACCGCCCCCAAGGACACTGGGGCCCTGCATTTACTCTAACCCAGCTGTCTTAAGGCAGCTGGGTTAGAGTTTTCAAAGTGCGCATGTCTGGCTGGCCGTAGCAACACGGCCAGCCAACAAGACATACACACTTTGAAAAGTGCAGAGGGAGCCCACCCTCCTCCATGCTGCTGTCACTCAGCAGCGGCACCACACCCGTCCTGACGCAAGTGTCAGGACGGGATTATATTGAAAAATAAAATTGTGAGAAACAAACTTTATTACCATTTCATTTTTTAATTCTGGGGCATTTTAACCAGTGGGGCGATGCTCCTCCGCTCAAACGGAGGAGCCGCCCCTGAGAACCATCAAAGGCAGAGGACGGGGAACTAATATTACAATACTGTATGTCTTACTGAATCTGAATTTGTGCATCCGGATACCCTTCCAGAATCTTGCCTTACTCCTTCTACCCTGCAAGTTGGACTGGTTTGTGAATCAGAAGCAGGTTCCGGAACCTTACAAATATGGGTTAATTTTCTTCTTGTGCTCCATGCATGCGCATGTGTGATTTTCTTTTTCCTCTGAGTTTTCTATAGCGCAAACTTGACCCAAAGGTATCAGGTATCAGAGCGCTTTACATAGCACCAGTTGCATTACGGAAGGACACATTCATTTTTGTTTGGCACGGGGAGATTAAGTGATTTGCCCAGAATCACAGGATGTTGAGCGTTATTGCCGAGACTCAAACCAGGTTTCCCAGATTTGAGATTGACCGCCCCAGCCATTAGGCCACATCCTCTCACTGCACTACTTGTTGGAGTCCCCCAGGGCTCAGTTCTGAGTGCATTGCAGTTCACTCTGTACATCAACTCACCTAGTGCCCTCAAACCCTCATTGTGTCTGTCCTTCCACCCATTCTCTGACAACACAAACATGTTTTTCTCTAATTCCATCTTCCAAACTCTCCTCCACTCCCGCAGAAAGATTCTCTCACGGTCATTGCATGGCATTGCGATTAATAATGCTGGAAATTATTTAGCCAAAGGGCATTAACGTGTAAATTCCGATTATTGGGTTTTGTGTATATGGCTACATTTTTGTTTTTCTTCCCCTTCCGGTTTTGCATAACTCTCTCATGGGAGACTGGTTCAAGCAGAAAATGTCTTGTGACAACTGTTGAAATGGATGTCCACCCTGACACAAGCCTAACACCCGCCACATTCAGGACATCTTTTTGGAAACTGTTTGAAAAAACAATTGCCCAAGGATCTCAAGTGATTTTTGTGCACGAGGGCTAACCCCAGGCAGAGTTTTTACTCTAACTACCACCCAGGCATATTTGGTGTAATGTGTTATAATTTTTGCAAAATCACAAAAGGAAAATAAATTGCAATTTCAATCATCCCTAATAGTTCCTCATGATGAACTTATCAAAGTCGGGGCTTTAATATTTCACTACTAACCTCTTCTCTTTAGCGTGACCAATCAGCCTACCTTCTGATATCCTGACCCTTGCCCCCTAAGCCAGAACTCTCTGTGTCCTCTTTAGTCCTACCATGCGGATGGAATCTTTCATCACTTCCTGTGTTATTCAGCTCAGTATCAACTATTAAATATGCAAAATATAGAGCCATTCTTGCCAATACACACTATCAAACCATTGATGAATACCTTAAATTAAACTAAATGAATGCAACAGTTCATTAGTGACATGTGGCATAGCAGCCAGAGCTGCCAACCTTAGAACTTGGAAACCAGGTTCAAATCCTGGCCTCCCCTCGACATTCTGGGGCTCTGGGCAAATCACTTAGGGCCAGATGTAGGTGTCTAAATACCAGTCGGTAACGCCGAAATTCGGTAAATTTCAGCGTTACCAACCGGTATTTAGCCATTCATAATGTAGGTTAGTAATCGGTAATTACTGATTCCTTAATACCGATTCCTTATTGCTCCTGCATTTAAGGAATCAGTAATACCGATTCCTTAAATACAATGTAGGAAGCACATTAACGAGTGCTTTTGAGCCTTAAGAAATCGGTAATTACCACCAACTTCAAGTTGGTGGTAAGTACCGATTTCCTTCAAAAAATCACTTTTTTGCTTTTTTAAAAGTGCCATGTGGCACACATCCATGCCCTTAGGGCATGAAGGTGCACCACATGTTCACACATAAACATTTCAGGGGTGCAACAGGGTGTCGGCACCCTTGAAATACCTACCAGTATTACTGATTCTGTAATACCGAATTGCTAATACTGAATGTCTTCACATTCATTCCTATGGGCCTCCAAGCCCATAGGAATGAATGGGTAGGTATTCCTTATTACTGAATCTCAATTACCGATTCGGTAATAAGTAATATTAAGGATTCGGTATTTTTTACCGAATCTTTACCTACATAGCAAATAACGATTTCTTAATACCGAATCGGTAAAATTCAGTATTAAGAAATCGGTATTCCAGATTTACCTACATCTGGCCCTAAATCTCTTATATAGAGAGAACCAGGAACTTGTCAGGTCCAGTAAATATGTTCAGAAATATGTAAAGTACAGATAGAAGGATGTGCAGTTCCTAAAGATATGACAGACAAGGTCACCATTCCAGGAACAGGAATGTGCTCCAATGGGCTCCCGGGCCGTCACACACCCAAAAGGGTGAAATGCTTCAATTTTGGGCTTCCTCCTTGTCAATCAGCTCGATCATTAAAATAGTTCTGACACTGAGTTTCGCTACACCTATTTTAAAACACCTTTTACACCACCCTACACATAACATCATTGCCCACACACCCTCACCTCACCTGACGGCTTTTATAAAAATATCTCTGGCAAAGAGCCCCCTAGTGGTTGCACGTTGGGCATTGCAGCGTCGTCATGCCCAGTGATGAAGCATGACACCCTTGTGGGTGTGTGAGGGCCCGTGCACCTATTGGAGCACATTCCTGTCCCTGGAACTGTAACCTTGTCTGCCATATCTTTAAGAACTGCACATAATTCTATCTGTACTGTCGAATCACTGAATCCTCCTGTGCCAAAAACAACAAAGGGCCAGATGTACAAAGGGTTTAGCATTTGCAAGTCCTCTGATTTGGTAACTCAGAAGGTTTGCAAATACTAAAACCCTTTGTCAAATGTTCTAAGCCCATTTAACAATTCAGAAAAGGTTTTCCAAATCACTAAATAGGTTTAGGAAACAATACCAAATTGGTATTTGGAAGGGACATGTTTGAGGCGTCCTTTCCAAATAATACCAATTCCTGATGGTAGAAATAAAGTTTTACAACCAAAATTCAGTCTTAAAACATGAACATATTACCGACACCCCAAGGAGGTGGTAGCCCATTTGCAAAAGGAATGTTGTAAAAAACTTTTTAGGAGTAAGCAGTGGTCCATGGTATCACTGCTTCCTCCTAAAAACAATTTGAGATTTTCTTTTTTTTAAACGCATCCTGGTTTTCTGTAAGGAACACAAGCTGCAATTAAACTTAAACAGTTATTGCTTTATTTAAAAATAATCACAGTCATGGTGGTGTGCTAACTCTAGAAGGTCACCGTCCCTTTGAGGGCTGCGAATCATAGCGGGTCACCGTTTGCGATCTGCCTCGTTAATATTCATGAGGTAGGCCCAATTGCAACCCATTACGATTTGATATTTTGTGAACTGACCTATTAGTACATAGGTTGGTTTGAAAATATAAATGCATTCGATAAAAGTCGGTGTGCCGATTTTGACCCCTTTACCGAATGCATTCTTAGTACATCTGGCCCGAAATTTGTAAGACGCGTCCGGATTTAGAGTTTGGCAGATGGGTGGCTCCATCACAAACGTGACGGATATGCCGACTGATATGCCGACTGCCATTTTACAAGTGCCATTGGATGCAATGCACTTGTAGTACGGGGGAAGGGATATTTGTCATGTGTTTGACGGAGTAACCCGCCTGTGATACTCAAAATCAAGCCCATGGTCTTGTTCTGATATAAATTATTCCCGTGCTCTTGGGCCAAGCATCTGTTATTTAATATTGCCAAAAATAGGAGGGAGCGTTAGTCTCCTCTGCCGTTTAGACAAGGCCGTAAGTTTCACTTGAAAACCATTTTTCAACCTTCTCACCCCATCATGTTGTCACCGTTGTCGTGCCAAAATAGGACCCTCAACAAGTTATTGACACTTACTTGTAAAGCTGTCCAATGCTTACCTGCTGACCCCTGTTCTGTCATCCTGACATGAGCTATGCTGTGCCAGGTGGGGTCATCTGTTCTCATGCAACCAGCCCTGTACTCATCTGTATTGAAGTTAGGCAATCAAACAGGGTTGGTAAAGTGCAATTACTCACCCATGAGGGTCTCAAGGAGCTGGGGGCGGGGGGTGGGCGGCTACGTTGAGTGCTGGGATCATCTGAAGAGTCAGGTTTCGAGGTCCTTCCAGGAGTCTTTTTCGATAGCAGGTCCCTCCTCTGGAATACATCTTCTGCACTGATCAGACATCTGCTTACCATAGCGTCTTGAGACCCTTACGGGTGAGTACTAGCACTTTATAAGGATCCTGATTTATTGATTGATTGATTGATTGATTGATTGATTGATTGATAGCCTTACAACCCCACGTTTCTTACAGCCCTGAAGAAAGAGTCATTTTCTTCCTTCAAACTCTCCATGTATGGACATTTCAATCTCTTTTTTGTTGTTCTTTTAGTTATAGTTTCCCTGTGCTCGCTGCTCACCCTGTGTCTGTTCTTGCTGTTCACACTCTCGAAGTGGCACCAGTCATTCTCACCGCAAGCTCTCAATCTGGCCCCTGAGTGCTAACCACCCACCGCCTCCGCCCACGATGCTTTGGACCATTACTGTTATTCTCTAAAATACTTCTGTTCGAATTGTTACTGCTCTTAAACAAATACAAACATTCATAAGTGCCCAAGGTAAATGTCTTTGAAAATATTTTCTGCTGCTTTCATTTAGACAAAGATCGTTTTAAGGTTTAGAACCCCAAGCTATAGATATCGCAACAAGCAGCGGTTCCTCCCCTAAGGCTGATGATCGTCGCGCCACTGCTTCTGAGCAGTGCAACAAAGGAACAATAAAAGAATAATAGGATGTAATTCACATTTTATTTTTCTCTACGGGGCCAGGTTGGGCGGGGCAGGGCTGAGATTCTGTCACAGTGGAGGATGAAGAGTGGTATATGAACCAAACAGTCATGCGCACTTAACATGTTCTCCTCCCGGCTGTAATGCACAGCCTGGGTGGAGATCATGCACAGGCTTGCAGTCCCCAGCTGAGCGCCGAACGAGGCGCTCAGACCAATCATGATGCTGCTGTCATGGTGACAGTAGCTTTGTGATTGGCTTAGGGGAGCCTGGGTGCTTCCTGCTTCGGGAGCGAGGAAAAGGAAAGAAGAGTAAGAAACGTGCGGCATGACGAGGTAAGTGATCTTTATTTGTATTTTTCATCCCCCCCTCGCCCGCACCCCATTCTGCAGCTGTCGCCACTGATTGTAAGTGTTCAGTGTTTAAATATTTGTTCAGGAAATATCTTGAAAACAGCCAAATCAAAATTTTACAAGTGCAAAAACTTTTCCGTGAGGTGACATTATCGATGGATTGATTGGCGACGTAATTAGGGCTGTCAGTTATGATCTTATTGTTAATGGCATTTGTGATGTCATTTAAGAAGTCTCATGAAGTCTTGAGCCGTACAAAAGGAAAGGTAAGTTAGTATAATTAAATTAACTATTTTTTTTATTTTCTGGATGTTGAGTTTTATCCTTAGCACTCTTTTAAATGCTTTTTTTTCTCATAGACTTTGTACTGATTTAGTTATTTTATTTTACTTTTATTTATGCAATGCAGATTTGGCCATAGAGGATGTCAGATTGGGGTTCTTAAGAAGTTTGAACAGTGTATACTTTGCATAACACAGAAAAGGTGCCAGGACGGGAGCTCCACCAGCACTGGAAGGGCACGGGTGTACATTCAAACTAGAGCGGGTCAGGCTTTACCACAGGCCCCCATGCCCTTCTCCCCCTCATGTTTCCATTGCCCACCTGAAAATTGGGAACTTTACAAACTACAGGTAAGACAATAATTGGAGTGTTAAGATAGAAGGTCAGAAACAAAAAATCTTGGGACAAAGTATTGTGTCAAGAATATCGAGAAAAAAATGTCCTTGAAGTTAAGTTTCTATAGGTAAACAAAGTATTACTATATATATAACTCCACAGACACATACCTTGATGATATCCATATCGTCAAGGTATTTAGATGTGGAGTTAAGAATAGTAAATCTATGCGTATCTATTTGCACTTCCCATCTCAATGTTTTGATCCTCGATTTTTTTGACACAATATTTAGTCCACACAATATTTTTATTTCTGATATTCTGTCAGTGATCCGGTGATTAAGAAAACCCTGAGGATGCTTCTCCAGAATCAAGTGTATCACCCAGCACCTCCACCAAGCATCCTTCTGCGAGCCTATCCACCCTCAGCACCCCACAGGAACATACAACCCAACCACTGCCACAGACACACTTGCACCTGCATCTTTTTGACTGTCTGATACATTAGTTTAATGTATGGGGTAGGATGTGACAGGCCACAACAAATGTATGATATATCAAGCCATTCAACTCGAATGCAGTGTGCAATTAATTTATCATTCTTATTAACCACAATATTCAAATTACTCTATTAAACATTACGTTTTAATCTCTATTTATCTATGCTTTTATGTACTTGCGTAATTTTCAATACATAATATACCATCTATAGCAATTCATTCATAAGCATGAATTTTCAACAAGTCTGTTTACATCACAATTATACAGTTATATACAATTATACATCATACATATAATCATCCTGGTAGGTTCATGCCCAATACATTTCGGGACAATTGCGTCCCTTCTTCAGGGGAAATCCTAAAACAAAAAACATTAATTTTAAACCATTTTCAAGAAGTACAAGGGTAGAACAAAAACCAATAACCAATACTTTTGTGCATACTGCTGATGCTCATACCTAGTATCATAACCATGCTTACCACACTTAATGACAATATGATCCAAGTGATACCACCACTCATGAGGATGTACCCAAAGTTATACTCATAACTGTATTACCATATTTGTGTGCATGTTTGATTACACCCTGTGTTCGTGCAACAGCGTGAAGTTGTCATGTAGTGCTCCCACTGTACCAGATGTGGACATGCATTATTCCCTAAAAAATGCAATTCAAACGTGACTCTAACCATCTCTGTGTGTCTCGAGGCAGCTGTGTGCCTACCTTGTTCTAATTGGAAGACTGTCTGGGCCGTTCAGTGGGTCGTATTCATAAAACTCCCAACTTTGTGCTGTAAACAACCAAGTGAATTATAAATCTTCCTGCTCAACTTGAGGTGGTGCACTACCGTGTAAAGCCAGTAAAATTCATAAAAATGCATGATAGTAAGGTCTGCTGAACAGGTCAAGTCCACATTCATGGTATTGTGACTTAAGATTGCGGTAAATTTGTATATGTATAAGCCTGGGTGATTTTTAGGTCTTATCTACCTAGACTGAGTCCTATTATGGGTTTAACTAGAATTTACAGGAGGTTACAGCCCACCCGCTGCTCACCACTGGTTTCCTATATTGTCCCTCCGATTTGCTTTCATCTTATTCAATGGCTTGCCTTCCTCTTCTTGTGTTTGTCTCTGCTCTGGAATATAGCTTCATAAACCCTCTTTTTGATTGGCTGACTTGTATCCTTCCACTGCTCATTTTTCGTTGCCCACTTGACCGCTGCCTTCTTTTTATAAATTGCATTCTTTGCGAGAGACGGGCTGAAAATTGCTGCTTGCCCCTCCGTCTTACAAATAGCACTTTCACGCTAGCAATATTTCACTTTTCTATTTTCCAGTCTATAAAAAATTGTTAGCATGTTATTTTGTAGGTGCACTCATGTGTGGTGATGCATGCACGTGCATATGTCATCACGCATGCAAACGCCTATGACATGACATGGAGAGGGGCATCATCACACTTTTTAAAAAAAAATCCTAGTACAGTACAGCTTCAACAAGATAATGTTTTTGCAGATGCTACATACTTGTAAACACAATAAGAGTAGGTAGCCAAGAATCTAAAGAAAAGGAGAGAGAGAAAAACGATTTCCACCCAAGATCCAAAGAAAATGTCTTTTCTGAGACTAAGAAGGGGGTCTAGAAGGTCATCCTTAATGGAAGAGGAGGTCTCACACACAATATTGTGTCATGCGTCATCATAGACATTCTCTCCCCACCCTGGTAAGATGGTACCACCAGGGCAGACTCAACCTCTTTGAAGGCTTTTAGGCGGTAGGAGGGAGTTCTTAAATAAATATAAGAGGATAAGACGGGATCCAGTTCAATTAAAAGTGCCTTCGGGTTCCTCGGTTATCACCTTTATTAGTGAGGACCTGAAGTACGTTAAAACCAAAAACAGTTAATGAACCTTATAGAGACCTTATAGAGAATAATGTCTCTGATCCATCCATTCCATGGCCAACATGTTTCTGCCCTTTCAAAGAGCCACTTAGGTCTGGGGCATTCGTCAGGGCTGTCAGATCCCTAAAGTAAGTTAAAGGTGGTGTCCCTTATGTCCTACAGTTCCAGGGAAAAGGGGGTACACCGAAGGAGTGCCCGAATAAGGCCTACCTGAGACGATATTAAGTGTATCTCATCTTGTGCCATGATAGAAGGCATACCTCATATTCGGTCAAAGGGAGGGGTGGTAGCCTTCGTAGGCACACATTCATCAGAAGTGCTGCAACACCGTTCCATCTATACAATCCGCTCCCCGCCGATAGTTACCATGTTATTTTGTAGGTGCACTCACGTGTGGTGATTGCTGCATGTGCATATGTCATCACGCATGCAAACGCCTATGACATGACATGGAGAGGGGCAACATCACCCTTTTTAAAAATGTTTTTCCTGGTATAGTACAGCTTCCCAAGATAATGTATTTGCTGGTGTTATATATTTGTAAACAGCATTGGCAAAGCCAACAGGTCCAATAGACCAAAAGGTGAGACATATTTGCAAAGCCAATTCATGTAAAAACAAAGGAGGGCTGTGACTAGGAGAGCCATCGCTCCGGAAACCGGCTGCCCACAGCGGCCCAGAGCCTGAGAGTCGCGGCAGGAGTGATGGTATAGCGAGTGAGCCCCCCCAGGGGTGCCTCGAGGACAGACCGCGCGGCGTGGAGGTCGGGACCTAGTGGTGCTGTGGGGGCTGGAGCTCGGCAGGAGGCTGTTGTGGCATGGATCCGCCTGACCCTAGGCCATCACCAGCTTGGCGACACCTCCATGTCCAAGATCACCGCCTGTGAGTGCTACAGCAGCAGACGGCCTGGCTGAACGAGCACCTAAAGAACCCCAGCAAGGGCGAGAAGATCATGCTCTTTAAATAAGTAATACATTATTATTGTACAACCCTAAATGCTTCAACTCTTCGTAAAATGTAATCTTGAGTGAATTTGCAACTTGTATATATGTAACTCTAACCACTAGTATCAGTACTAGACTTGAGTTGTTACTCTGATTTTTATGTGATTTTAGAGTTTATCTGTTTGTATCTTTTATGTTATTCATGTACTCTAAAGTCCTTTTGTAATGTAACTGGTCACTGGTGTAACGAAAAGTGAGGGGGCCTCCCTGCACGGTGCTTAAGGGGGCCCCCTCCGGGCTCAATTAAGAGCTCTCCCAGCCAGAGTTCAGTGCCGAGGGGGCCTCTTGGAGCTAGGGCCCCCCCCCCCCCGCACCGCGTGGGCTGCGGGGGCCTGTGTTACGCCCCTGTAACTGGTTCTATTGTAAAGCGCTCTCACAACATCAGGTCAAGTTTGCGCTATAGAAAAACACTTAAATAAATAATAAATAGTGGCCCCCTATATTTTAACTATAGACAAGGAAATTTAGAGAAATGTGCACTTTAAAAAAAGATTGGAGTTATATATAGTGCGAGCGCAATCTTGACCTGTGAAGGAAATGGCCCAAATAGGGTCACAGAGGGCAATCACGACCACCTCTCAGCCTTCCATACTAAATGAAGAATCGGTCAGACAGTAGAGAACACAAACCGATATCTGTTTATTCAATTACACTCAGAGTATAGCCCAGTAGGCCCAGTCGCTAGAAGTGCTGCAGAGGGACTGACATCAGCAAGCATAAAGATACATGATGTACATTTCAGAACCAATGAAGGCACGCCCATCATGGAATTTTCCAAGCAGATGCAGCTGGACAGTAAATTACAAAGGAGTATGTTTCGATTCTGGGTCCGGCCACACATTATCTGCTGTTCAAGGTCATTCTGCCTGTGCCCATTGCTAGACAAGTGGGAGAAGGCCTACGTCTAACAGGAAAGTTATGCGCTAATAAGAACAGTGCATTCATTAGTGTAGCAGAACTCAGCTCTGAAGAAACATAACCTAGAGGAGGCCATTTCTGGGAAATGGCAAAGGAATAGTTTTGATTATGGCTTAAAATGGCGGCCGTACATAAAATGGTGCTGCAAATGCTAACTTTATATGAACACTACAAAAGCACATTTTTCTATTCTAACACCTGAAGGTATCAGAGCGCTTTACATGAGCACCAGTTGCGTTACAGACAGACGCATTCATTTTGTTAGGCACGGAGAGATTAAGTGATTTGCCCAGAATCACATGATGTTGAGTGTCCCTGCCGAGACTCGAACTCCGTTCCCCAGCCTTAAGGTCGACCGTGATAGCCATTTGGACACATTCTTCACAAAGGAGTAGGAAAAATACCAAATTTGCTGGAAGTCGGAGCAGTTTTATATCAGTCATCCCAGCAACCGGACATCCAGTCCAAAACAAATGGGACATGAGGTCATAGGGGAGCTGGTGCTTTCTTTTATCCTAAATTGTGAGGTTGCTGACTTTAAAACGTCACCCAACATTAGTAGAGACACGCCTGCAACCAGTGCCGTGTCCATGAGTAGAAACAAATAGCATGTTTAGAACCTGTCTGCGTCTAATTACTCTCTACGACTCACATCAAACTCAAACTAAACAAACAAATATGGTTTCTGCATCCAGCCCATAAACTCTCAGATCGTGGTCCATTACCTTATTAAAGGGAATCATTTTACTGCAGTATGTATGCTCCTTCATGTTCCTACTTCCATCACCACCAGCTAATTGGCCTTGCACGGAAGAGGCAAGGCAATATGTTAGTATGGAAAGGGAAGACAAGCTACAATATAGACATATAGAAGAAAAGCCTTCGTTTTATATAGCACAAACTTAACCCAAAGGTATCGGGTATCAGAGCGCTTAACACGAGCACTAGTTAAGTCAAGTCAAGTCAAGATATTTATATAGCGCGCTACATACCCATAGGGTCTCAAGGCGCTAGAGGAAGGGTGGGGAAATTACTTCTCAAATATCCAAGTTTTAAGTTGTTTTCTGAATGCTAGGTGGTTCTGAGTAAGGCGAAGGTGAGTGGGAAGTGAGTTCCAGGTTTTAGCTGCCAAGTAGGAGAAGAATCTACCTCCCATGGTGGTTTTGTTGATGCGAGGTACAGTGGCAAGGGCTAGGTTGGAGGATCGCAGCTGACGGGAGGGGGTTACGTTACATGAGGACACATTCATTTTTGTTAGGCACGGGGAGAATAAGTGATTTGCCCAGAATCACAGGATGTTCAGCGTCATTGCCGAGACTCAACCCCGGTTCCCCAGATTTGAGGTCGACCGCCCTAGCCGTTAGGCCAACTCCTCTACTCAATGTATTGGGTAACATCAGAGAGGCACTACTACTCACTAAGCACTAGAGGAAGGGGGACAGACGAAGGGGTAATGTGTCTTACTCCAGCCTTATGTGTGATTTACTCAAGAAATTCCAGTCATTGCTAAAATCAGCAGAAAATTTGCTTCACTGCACAACTTTACCCACAATGTATGCAAATCAAAATACTTCACACTTTAAGAAATTAAATGAAGTATGCTTACGTCAGTAAGACAACTAATGTTATTGGAATGCTGGAATTGGAGACCACAAGAAGAGTTTAGAGGCAGCTGTGGAAGAGCTGAGAACATTTGTTGGTCAATGAATAGGAGATGTCACAGCAAGCCAACACATCTTTCAAGCACATCTTAAAATAGGATTCGTTTAGTGCTTCAAAATGTATTTTTCAATGGAGTCCTTCTTTCCATGGGTCTATTCGCAAAGGCATGTAAGGGGGACATACACAAATATTCCTGTACTACCACTCTCGGTAGTCATAGATTTTTTTCGTCAATCGGCCCCGCTGACATTAGAGCAAAAAAAAAGTCAAAAGTACTCTATTTCCAAGAAATATATTCCTATAGAAATATTACACACATTTGTAATCCATAAAAGAAAGAAACATAACAGAGAATACAATTATAGTAATCTAAAAAACAGTGCATGATTGTAACCTACTTCACAACTACTTGTAGATCATGCAAGTTCAACTAAATAAACATTTTAAAAAATTCTACCCGACTCAATACAATTTGCAATTACATATATGTAAAACCTATCACTAAAAATTATAGGAAAATGATCAATATAAGAACAATTCATTCTGTCCGAGTACATTCTAATGTGAAATGTGCGTTTAGCCAATATCAAGTCATATGTTTATCCCAATTGGGATTCCAAGGTGCAATATGCAATGCAGCTTTTCACAACCTTCCTATTTGGGGGTGCACTAATTTACTTATCACCTTGCTGAGTGTAATTGCATTTATACGGACCTAGATCTTAAACCCTATGGGGAAGACAATGCCAGGTGAGACTTTATGATTTTACACAAATATTGACCAATGGCGATAGCTACATCTTGGAATCTAAGATTATAAATCAGCTCTCGCCCAGCATCCCTAGCTTGAATCCTGTATTTTTTAACCCCTTTGACGCTGTTGACGAGCACAGCCCGTCATGAAGTACACCTCTCATACGCTCATGACGAGCTGAGCTCGTCATGAACCGCGGGATTTGCGAATCTTTAGCGCACAGCGGGAAAATGCGCCGCACCGATGGTGTTAAACACAGGCCGATGAATCTTTTTCCTTGCCTCAATGAAGAATACACAATCCAACAATAAATGGCTTGATGAATATTTCATCCCTCTCTTACAAGGGCACTGCCTAATATTTTTAACAATCTCTGGTTAAAAAACAGAGGCATCACTTTGCTCACATATCTAAACCTCAATGTTGCTAGGCATAAGCTGCACTGTTCTACTTCTTCATACACGGGTTATCAACAGTACAATGGAACATCAGTTCTTACTAGCACCACACCATGCATGTCCCTATAAGAAAATGTTGAGCAAATTGATAAAAAGAACTAGATTTGCAGGATCCAAATATTTGTATCACATGCAAATCACATGGGCGAGTGTGGGCCAATGGGAAACAAGCATTGGCAAAGCCAATACATCTGGCCTTGACAAGCCTGCAATGTGTTTTTGGCCAAAATATATATGGAATAGGATTAAAAGTAATACAATGCAACATTACCTCCTTCTAAAGGAGGTGTGCACATGTCTGCAAAAAAAAATATATGATTTGGGTTAAGGATACTGCCATGGCCCCTTGATCCACTTTCCCTAAAATAAAAAGCAAGCAATCCCGTGCCAGTTTACACATTACCCCACCATGTAAAGTCACACTGAATGCCAGTCTCCACAGCATGTAAAGCACCAGTGCCAAGCCAGGTTCTATGGTTTCTGCAGCCCCTTTGTATGCACCAGAGCCTGCAGCCGAGAGGGTCTGCATGGTCTTGTTGCAGATGGTGCAACTGGGAGCATCTACCCCACGCCACGCGCCAAGCAGTGGGTGAGATGAAGAAGCACTGGACAGACTGACGCCCACCAGCCCTTCATGCTTCTCCCCTTCTTCGAGAGTTGGTGGCCCACTCCTAAGCCCAGCCAGCATCCGCCACAGAGTAAAGAGGCTTTTATTTTAAAAAACAGGCACACATGTGCACCACTCACAATATCATCTCACATCTTCCCTTTATTAATCAACTTCCATTAATCTAGCCCTATTCAAAACACTGGAGAAAATGCATGAGGTCTCCAGAGCACAAACCTAACAACCTTTACACAACCCATTCTACTGGAAACGTAAACACATATAACTAACCTATCACCTGCTTACCTCTAGCCTTGTGAGCCGGAGTAGAGTCATACCTGACGCAAAGGCCTTCAACACCTCCTCAGGGGTAGTTAGCGCTATATAAACGGGTAGTAAACGCTATTTAAATACAATTTACAATTATTCTTAAAACGTACACATGTAGAGAGGCGCCAAAGTATGCATAGCTTTATTTCACAGAGAACTTGCTATCTTTGCCCAGAATAATTGTATCAGAAAAATGTATTTGTTTGTGCACTAAACTTTTGTATACAGAGCTCTGAGGCCCAAAGCGTCTAAACTAAATAACAAAACTATAGCCGACTGGGAGGCAGTGGCCGGGAAAGTGCTCAGTGAGGAGGAAAGAGCAGACCTCTGGTCTTCATCATCAAGAAGGAAGGTGACAACGGCGCTAGACCAGACAAAATTCTGTCTGTTACACAAAGCCTTCTGGACCCCAGCACACCTGGCCTCCATGGGAATCAGAGAGAATGATTCCTGCTGGAACTGCAACAAGCAGAAGGGGGACCTGGCACACCTACTCTTCCACTGCACTAAGACCAGGAAATTCTGGGACGCAATAAACACTTTAATCAATGACGTAACAGGCGCCACACTAACACTGGACTTTCACTATCTAGTACTGGGGTACACTGACCCATCCATAACATCTGGGAATGACAGGGACCTGATTGACCTCCTGCTCACAGCGGCGGTCAAGATGGTGTTGACCAACTGGAAAGACACAGCAAAGGCAACTTTTAAAGCCTGGTTCAACTGGGTCACTTTCCTACGGGCAGCCGACACCATAACAACCAACAGCCTACCGAACTCAGGAAAAAAAAGCGAGATGTGGATGTTGCTAGACAGTTACCTGTCCTCCCATAAGCCTCCCTGAATGTCCAGACTAGGCAACACTGCACAATCCACATGCATCACCTACTCAGCGACACAATTGCTCTCTGCACTCTCTATATCTCTACACCTCTCCTTTCTCCTATCTTTATTTTTCCCATCCCCCATGTGTTTTACTCTGTACCTTGTATATATGTCTTATTTTCAATAAAAAATTACTGAACTAAAAAAAAAAGAAATCCCTTACACAGTAACAAGCTCTTAATGCAAACCAGAGGAGGTGGAATGTTGCATAGATGAAGGAACGATGCATTAAACGCATTATATATGATGCATGTTATGCACTTGCACTCACATATTAATTAACACATGTGATATTCGCAGGCACAGGGGGGGCAGGATTCCTCCGGATCTCACAGCGCTTCTGAGATGCCCACATGGCATCAGAACAAAGCCAGGTCTCATGGTTCTAACCTTACCATCAGCCAGTGGATAGGCGGAGAGGGAGTGAGCAGAGTGAGGGGGGGGGGTGGACAGAGAGTGCAGCCAGAAAGGCCCTCCCGGGGATCTATGGGCTGAGGGTTTGCCCGCATTCATGGTGTTAAAGGAAACTCTTGGCCCAGCCCCTGGGGGATTGCCAAGTGTTCTGCCAGGCCAGTCTGTCTTTGAGTGCAAGCATTTATTCAAGGCACTGGAAGGAGTGTGTCACCCCACCTCACTGTCGAGGGCCAGTCTCTCTCTCTCTCTCTCTCTCTCTCTCTCTCTCTCTCTCTCTCTCTCTCTCTCTCTCTCTCTCTCTCTCTCTCCCTCTCTCTCTCTCTCTCTCTCTGCTACTCGGACCTCCGCGCAGTGACCTAAATACTCCACCGCGCCATGCGTAGTCCTGCAAGCGGTGGAGTGCGTTGGGGCGTGCTGTTCGTGCTGATTTTTAGCACTCAGTGTTTGTCCCACTTTGGAAAAATCAGCACGAACAACATCATGCTCAGCGCAAGAGGGCGCAGCTTCCTCAAAACAACTCGTAGCGGCCACCGTGACCTTCCGCTTTGAAAAATCTCACCAGGAGGTGGTCTGGAGTAAGATTTGCCTTGCTTGCGCTCGCCAACGTAACATTTGCAAGCACAAGCGAGGAAAAAACTCTGCTCTGTTTTTCTGAACTCCGTACGCTACACAGAGTGCAGAGTGGGAAAATATATAATATATATTTGCAGTTTATGATTAAACAGCTTGTAAACATCAAAACTCCACCAACTTGAAAATGTGCTATCAGCTTGAAACCGGAACTAGGGCTGTGGGAATAGCTACAGAACCCACTCATACCCTGAAGTAGTAGAGAAGACAAAATTAGCAATAAAGAGGACATCGTGTCTTTTTAGGTCGAACCTGGGCAGCGCAAGCACTGCTCTGCGAGGCATGCTGTATTGAGGTATGGCATAGAAGCTCCGCCCATTTGTTATGTTATGTTAGTGCATATTTATAAAGCGACGGCTACTCCCTGGAGTGTCCCGGCGCTGAGAGCTGGACATTCGTCACCTGTCATCGATCACACCGACCAGGATCGAACAGCTTATTGCTGAAAAACCCATCTTTTAAGACTTTTCCTAAAAGTCAGAAGGTCTGAACTCTGTCTATAGGGGAGTGGGAGGCTGTTCCACTGCTGTGAAGCAACCACATGAAAAGATCTCCCACCAATCCGAGACGATCTCACCCTAGGGGTGACAATCAAAAGTTGTGATGAGGATCTCAGGTTGCGCTTCGGGAAATAGGGCTGAAATCTGTCCCTGAGATAGGTTGCTCCAATCTTATGAAAGGCTTTAAAAACCAGGACCAGGGCTTTGAACTGGATTCTTTTCCGTACTGGAAGCCAGTGTAGTGACGACAGGAGCAGGGGGGTATGAGTTCTAGAGCCTACCAAAAAGATGGCTCTAGCTGCTGCATTCTGAATCACTTGTAGCCGGCCTAAAAGATATTCAGGCAGGCCGAGATACAAGGAATTCACATAATCTAGTCTGGATATTATTAAGGCCTGAACCACTGTCTTCCTATAAGGGATGGACAGCAAAGGGAGAAAGTTTCGCAACATTCTCAGCAGCCCGAAGCATACCCTGGCTACCGAGGGTATTAAATAAGCGCGGCTGATATAGTTAAAGCGGACTGTGCTGGAAATAAAAAAATACATGAATGATAACAATATAAAAGCGGGCGGCGTGCTGCGATGTCGATATTTCCCACCCATCTTTTCAATTCGCTCCTGTCCTTTTGAAATCTTTGCTTTTCATTTGTGAATAGGCTTAGCAATCCCTCCCTGGTACCGCCTTGTCTGCATTTGAAACCCCAGATAACGACTGGACTTTTTACTTGTGTTGTTGCATGGTCAGCTTTATCTAGTCGGTGAGCACTATATTCTTTAACGATCATCTCCTATTCCACCCACGACATCGCAGCACGCCGCCCGCTTTTATATTGTTATCATTCATGTATTTTTTAATTTCCAGCACAGTCCGCTTTAACTATATCAGCCGCGCTTATTTCATTATTTAATTTACGGCTCGGTCCGCTTTTACTTTAGCGGACGCGCTTACTTATTTATTTAATTTACAGCACAGGCTGTAATTCACTTTAGCTGCAACGCTTATTAATTTTTTATAAATTTACAGCGCAACCGCTTTCACTTTAGCGGCTGCCCTACAAAAGCTATGTTTATTTATTTTTACACTTTGTGTAAAAGCGCCTCATAAACGCTTTTGCCTTAATGTTGGCTGCGCTCCTTTCTTTAGACGCTGCTCACTGTAACCTGAATACAGCGAGCAACGTCTCAACAAAGGGGCCCAGCCACCATAAAAGTGGTGTCGCATTTCGGAGAGTTTTAACTTTTATATATGCGTTACTTTAAAAAACACATAAATAAAAGGCATTATCAAGACCTATTGCATTGAAAATGCTTGTTTCTTAAAGCATTCACTTTGCCTTCAAAGACAAGCTGTGACATATGAGGACATTTCGTCTGCCACTTTGTTGTGAATTATTTCAGCTTGTAGACTGGTCTGTACTTTCCCTTTCTTGGTCAACTAACAAGAACCTAGGGCCAGGAAAGTGTGAAAGTTACATGACATTAAAGGCTTAATAACGCCCTTCTAAAAAAAGAAATATAATTACTTTACCAACTAAAATACAATTCTTTTTAAAATACACATCAGCTGCACGGAAAATTCAAAGGAGCTACTTTGTTCCTTAATCCTGAAATAGAATGAACACAAGTGGGCAGATTTACAAGCCCCTTGCGCCACTAGTGTGCCACTTTTTGTAACGTACTGGTGGCATATTACACTGCTCCATATTTAAAGGACATGCTTTTCCTGTCCTTGTAAATATGGCCCCTTTACACGCAGCACTTTTCGTGAAAGGGGCATTCCTTGGGTGTTGCTGTGAGTGTTCCCACGCAACACCCATGGAACCAGATGCATTTCCAGATTTAAGAGGAAAAGTGGGTTGATTACAAAGTATTTAATGGGACCCGATTGAGAGACCAAGTGGGACGGACGAGCTGGTGTTTGCTCGACATTAAGTCAGGCAGCTCCCTGCTGCGCCCCTCGAAACATTGGCGCCCCGGGCCTGGACCCGGCTCGACCATGCCCAGTACTGGCCCTGTCCACACCACACCTACCCTCTGACCGTGCGCCAGAATCCTGACATACAATATGACCGGCCTGCTATTCCAGTGCGGTGCCCCACACAAAGCCCTCCCAGTGCTCCTCTTACCTGACCTCCTACACTTTCCCTTACAATCAACTTTGCCAGTGCCTCTCACTGCTCTCATAAATACTCCCGGCTATTCCAGCGCAAAGACTAAAAACCAGCCTCCAATTTATGAGGGCGACTGCATACCTAAACATCCGCCTCGCCTTCCACGCCCCCAAGAGAAACTTCTGATCAGTCGACCTCTCCCTGGCCACTATCCCACGCACCTACAAGACCAGAACGGGTGGAAACTCCTTCTCCTACCTCGCAGCCAAGACCTGGAACGACCTCCCCCTCCGGAAAAGCCCTACACTGCTCCAGTTCAGAAAGGACCTCAAGACCTGGCTCTTCAGACCAGCTCCCAACGGAACCCCCCCCCCGCGCCTCGAGATACTCATGGTGAGTAGCTGCGCTCTCAAACCCCCCGATTGATTGATTGACTGTACAAAGTTTTTCGCCCGCCTCCAAATACGTCCATCTTTTTCAAAAACTGACATTCCCAGTACATTTTCACAGATTTGTCATGGTCCAATCATGATTTTAACCCCTTGCGTGCTGCGGACCACCCCCGGCCGTCTGATGTCATGGTGGGCGTTTGCAGAGGACGGCCGGGGGCCATCCGGACTCCTCCCACTCTTTAATTCGCCCGCACAATGCGCAAATCCGCGCATAGCGCAAGGGGTTAAAATAAGTAGCTTATTCACATGCATTTTTAGGACTATTTTAAGACAAATTATGCCTAGTATCAGACAGATTGTACAGGAAGGTATACATTGCATGTGCTCGGGTAAACTTCCAGGGGTTAATAAGACAGAGCGCATCTGTGCATGTGCTGGCCTCATCCTGACATCCGCAGGGTCAACAGAGATTTAACTCTAAAAATTTAACAAGCACCAGAAGAAATGTGAAAAGATAGCAAGGCACAGGGTTTACAAGCATGGCAGCTGTTGTTTTCATTTTATAGACCCCATGGTTTGGGGAGATTTATCCAAGATCAACTTAATTAGACTGCAGTATAATGTTCGATATGATATACTAGCAGCCAAGTAGGGAAATTGTTTATGGCTTTTTCATGTTTTCTCTCAAAAAGCCCAGATGTTGAGGAATGTACCTCGTAGCCCCCAAACATATACCCCTTCATAGTCTTACCTTTGCTCTCCCCTCAGCAAACAATAAAGGTTTCTTTGTTTAACTATATGAAATATGTTGGAAGCAGAGAGAAGATTTTAGTGTGAAGGTTGGGCCTGCAGCATTTGGGCTGAAGGTGATACTGAGTAATCAGGGACATTTTAAGGATTTTGGGGGCCCTGGGCCAAATGTATTTTGGGGGCCCCTGTTCAGACCAGCTTTGAATGTATAATCCAATTTCACCTCTTTCTTGCCCTCTTTGGCCAGGTCACTGACAGTGCACAGGAACACTCCTCCAAACCCTCAATGTTTTTATGTTTACTAGTCAGTGATAGAGAGGTGTGTTTTCAATCTTTTAACACAGCAGCAGCTCACTAAAATTACTGCAAATAATGTCTGAGACACCCTCCCATTTCTCAAGTGTGAGGTCCTGTTTGTATTTAAAAGACACTTTTTTTTATGGATGTTGCATGAAACATAAACACAACATTTCTCTGCAAAATGTCTGTAACAGACTCCCACATTAAAATTAATTAAAGGAAAATTGTATTTAAAACAAATAGGAATTATTCAAGGTCATCAGCGCAAGACTCATTGCAGCACAGAGCTGGCAGGTGGCCCCCTGAAAGTTTGGGGCCCTGGGCCAGAGCTCACTTTGCCTATGCCTTAAAACGTCTCTGCAAGTCATATGTTGTATACAGGCAAAAACGTGATGACGGGGCAATATTTGCTATTGTAGGTGTTTTCTACTGAAGTCAGGCCTCCTTGGGGTCACCCAGAAGCCCCAGTGGAGGTAAGCAAGGCTTGGAGAAGAAAGAAGGTAGGTCCCTAGAACTTCTTGTACGTTTTTTCAGTAGACTACAGCTAAAAAAACAGCTCCAATGCATCCTCAGGCAATGTTTTGTTTGTGTGCCATAAGAACACTATTTTCCCCCTATTTAAAAGGTCTTTTTGATTACATTTTTGTAATGTGGCGCCCTCATGTGGTCATTTGTGGTGGTGTCAATAGGCTGCTCCGAACAGTGGCCTTAATGATGCTGTGGCCCTGTACATAGAGTGCCCTGCCCGGAATCTTTTCTCCAAAACCTGTGCGCCTGGGTGTGACGGCATGTTATTTTATTTTTTTAAGAAGCCCTTAGATCCGGTTGATTTTTCTAAGGAACGAACAGGTTTGTCAAGTACCTGTACACCTGATCATGCGAGTGTGTGTGCTCCCAGCGGAGGGCCTTGCGGTCCCAATGTTCTTTAATAGTAGGGAGCACTATGTTTTTGTGTTGCACAGTTTTTGTGTAGCATGGCGTTCACTTATTACTCTTCATGCTGTTGAGGTGCTGGTTGGAGTTGCCCCATTTCTATCTATGGCGCCCATTAGAGAAAAGCTCATACCGCATCATATACCAATCTGTTAACACCTTCCGAGCGTCGAACGTTCAGCGCCCAGTGCTGAACGTTCAGATAACGAATGCTGGCTCGTCAGCCAACGGTCGTGCGCAGCACTGGGGAGGTAGTGCTCGTGACGACCGTTGGCCGACGGGAGCACTTAAAGAGTTAATATGCTGCTGTGCGGAGCAACCCTAACTGGGGATAACAGCTGGATTTCTTTAGACCAGTAGATTTCAAACATTTTAATGCCGCATCCTCCAGTGAAAAGAAAATCATCGGGCCCCACCCCAGAAATGTTCTATAAAACTGGCAATGTTTAAATATGTCTAGACTTATTTAAAAATTGAATTTAAGTTCTGTTACCCTTTTAAAAATGCCATCAAATACATGGATGCCAAACATACTATTCCGGTCAGGCAGGCCTTACTACAGTATCCACGGTGTGATTACTAGAAATGGGAGGAGGGGGGCGGATTGAAGAATATTTGGAGTCCCTTCCCTTTTGACTCCTTCTCCCAGCCAGAATATAAAGGACAAAAGATGTTAGTGATGGCCCATTACAGAGCGTTTGCTGACATTCATCCTGCTGAAAACAAAACATTGTTATCAGCACAATGCTTATTTCGCCCACTCACCCCCAGAATCACTTGATGCCCCCCTAGGAGGGGCCCGCCTGCGCCCCAGTTTGAAGACCCCTGCTTTAGACTAAAAAATAGGTTTTGCTCTCTCAGCAGCTTGGTTGGGGTTTTGCCAAGGAGCTGGTTATTACAATAATTCAGACAAGGGTGGTCCACCACATGGACCTTTGCGGTACATTGAGTCAGAAGCAACAGGAAAAGGATCCCTGCGTGCGACAAAGGTGTCTGTGTCCATCAGTCGAGGGTCCTTGCAAGAGCACCAGGTGTTTATGAAAAAGGGTCCAAGATCAGGTCGAACCTTGAGGCATGCCTATGGCTTTAAGTGGGAGGAAAAAAATGGGAGTTCTCTCAAAGGGGCGTGGTCAACGTAATTAAGGGCGTGGATTAAAAACACGGAAGGTAAAAATCTATGTGCTGCTCGACTGGTGTATTTCTTCCTCTTTCTGTCATTGCATCCTGATATATAGTACAACAAGTAGCATTACACCCACAAGAAGCCAGGATTATTTGCTTTGCCAATGGTTGTTAGTTGCACAAGATAAATAAAAAATATGGCTCCGTTGTATATAATATTGAAAATGCTTCAGTTCTGAAATTATGAGACTGTGAAAGAAGACTCTTGTAAGTTAGATCAAAGGCAGTGAAGGGTGGTGCTGCTGCAGAGTTAACATTTGTTTTTCACCCTGAGGGAGTGGTCGAAAATGGAGAGTCCGGTAGGGACCCCTCTCAACACTCGCTGTTTAGGACCGGCAGGACCCGGCCCACTTAAAGCCCTGGGCATGCCACAGGTGATTCAGAGAGTTGCCAAACAGACATGGAGCGACACAAGATGTCACCCATTGCTCACAACATCATTTGCATATATGGAGCAGGCTTTTCGAGCCAAATGCTACATTAGAACTACCCTTGCTGAAGTTGATACCCGATCGTGTCTGCAAGTATGTTTGAACCTTAGGTGCCTGTGTTGCTGGTAAACTGTTTTCAATTATTTTCGAATATTTACACCCCGGGTACCAGGAGGACATCTTCAGGCAAACCCAATTTGGAAACGTGAGTGTTACAAGGAACAGATGGCTGCAGAGGGTGGTTGGTTAATGCAACTGCATCTTGTACAATACAGGTTCTCTCAATTGGGGTAATTATGTTTCCAGTGTTTTTTTAGGTGTGGCTGAGACAGCTTCAATGGTGTCATCACTTCATGCTGTGCTACTTTTGTCTTTCATCACATACATCAATCACTGGTTAATTCTAAAGGTCATTAATGACGTCACTGGTTTTCCCATCGAACTAAGGCACACAGCCATTTCATTGACGCAGCTGAGATCCATAGAGGGATGAGTGTCTTTTTCTTTGTTTTTTGTTTACTTGTGTTATGCACAAAGGGCCTCGTTTATGAAAACTGTAGCATCGCTGGCTGAAAACAGCAATGCAACAGTTTTCACTGCGCCCTCCTTGCGACACGATGGATGCCCCGTATTTAATGTACGGCGCCCCATGGGGCAAGGAGTTACAGATATGTCGGTATTTCTGATGTATCTGTAGACGCAGTAATGACGCATTGCTGGAGTGTGTCACAAAAGTGACGCACCTCCAGGAAGGGGTCCTTACATATGGGCAAGAACCTTGTTAAATGTGTCTGCGTCAGTCTTACGTCTGCCGTGAGGCAGGCATAAGATATTGACGCATTTGCGTCCTAGAAGGGGTGCAGTGAAATCTATCAGATTTCACTTCGCCACTTCTACGAGGATTTTTGCTGGGGAACACCCACCCTGCATATATTATACCTGATGCAGGGCCTTACAAAGTGACGCATCTGCTTAGATGCGTCACTTTGTATATAAGGTGCAACATGGTGCATTTCACACCACTGCAGTGTCACAAAAAGTGACACAACAGCGGTGCAAAAGTGTTGCAAGGCCTCATAAATAGGGCCCAAGATGAGCAAAGATGTTTACAGTGGATTGCCGGATTATCACACATATTTGCGTCAAGATGTAGAAAAAAATAGGGGAACAGAAAATTCAGGTAATGGCCATTCATACATGGGCAATTCTCAAGCCTATATGAAACGGCGAACTCTAAATACAGACACCAGGGAGATGAAATGAGCGCGCTGGTTCAGCACTCACATGGACTACTAGCATTTGTAATTTCGAGGTAGGAATTGAATTTTGAAATGTTTGTCTCTTTATTGCTGTCAGTATAAAAAAAATCCATGGTCTCCTGATGTAGACTCAGGTTCAGCCGAAACGCATTGAGCTGTTTGAATTTCATTCCGCATGGATCTGTTGCTTAATTTTTTTGTAGCAATTATTTTTATTGCCATGAACAAAGTACTGAGAAACAGCAGAAAATACAGTGACATGCAAGTTAAAATAATTAAAATGTGCAAAATCTTCTTAAAAGTATGGTTAGAACTGCTTTTTATTTCATTATTCAAAGGAGTCAAAAAATCAACAAAGGACAAAGAAAGTTTTACAGGGGGTGCTTGGCTGGACAGTGCACAGTGCAACACCTGTACGCCATCTTTTTGTTCCCTAGCCCAGAAGGGGATTCATTAAGGTACGCTGCACTGCCCTGGATAACTGTCATAAAATCATTGAAGCACGAGTTTATACATGCTGTGTAACTCAAGAGAGTGTTACAAAGGAGAGAAAAAACTGAACCATGATTGGCCAGGAAATATTGGAACTGCATAGAGTCTCCCGTGGACCAAACTGCTCTGCTCGAGAAAAAGGGGCTAAACCCCACTTTACTGAACAGGCCCTCCAGGGACAAAAATAAACAGAATTCGAATGTTGATGGGTAAGCGCACACATCAGAGACACTCCTGCGAAGTCCCACCCCTCAAACCCACCTTTGCAGTCACAAAAAACTGTTTCAACGAAAACATGCACGTGGGGGCTGGGGACATTAATCGTGGAGTCAAGATTAAGGTAAAATAACTTAAAGTAAACTTAAGGTAAAGTAACTTTTAAAGTAGTCAAGGCCGCCACTGCTCTTGCCACAGGGAGGTGTCCCTGTACCCAGGGCACAAGTCCTATAAAAAGAAGTGGGGGGACACTGACGTCACGACAGGAAGTGTTGTCACGAAAGGTGGCTTGTACCATCAGACGCATTGCCTCCCCTCGCTCACCCCTTAGATGCCATGCATCAGAGAAGCCAGCGCATGAGCAGAATTCTGATTGAGCTCCGATCTCGCCCCAGAGAGGCCAAAGAGTGAATGTGTGGCTCCATTTGCTCCAGTTAACGAGCTCCCGGTAAAATAAGTGGGGAGACGCCGTCCACCCGCGTGGTACCCCGACTCGAGCCCTGCCTTTACCTTATCCTGTCATCAAGGTATGCAGGCTGGGAGAAATCCGAGGGAAAAGACAACTCCATTACATCATTAAATGGGGAACCCTAGGGGGTCTATTTGGAATGCTCAAACCAGAGTACCTGGGGGACACCTCACCTCACCAATCCATCAACTCCTTTTCCTCTCACCATGAACCCTCACTGAGTTATTTTAGAAGTTGAGCCAAGCTCTCAAGGTGGCACAGACATTATTGCTGGAGGGGATCTGGAAGGTTTGATGTATATTTCCTGTTTGTACATGTGTGTCTCTAAGGATGGCACGTGTACCTTATATATGTTCTGTATGTGTTTCTGAAACATTGTCTCTGTCTATGCATGCCTTGATTTTGTCAATGCTTTTTGAATTTGTGAGTGTAATCCTGATTGAAACAATGTGCCTCACCTCTCAGCAGACCTGCCCCTCACCTCACTTTTAGTGCACGAGAGAATGGATGAGGCTGACGAAGCAGGATGGAGCAAGCATCTTCAGGATTACCAGCAAAATATAAGTTTGCCAGCTGGAGCTCTCCCCATAAAAAGAAATGTCAAGACATGTGCAGTGTCTGTGACTTGGCTGTCCATCATTGGTTCTTAACAGTGTGATGTAACTTGTTCGCTGTAATCTCATTGCAAGTAACTAGTGACCTTTCTTCGTGATGCAAGAGCATTGCTAGAGCAGAACTCATCTGATTTAAGAAATGACTTGGCAAGCCTTCCAGGGAGAAGGCCCTCTATTCTGTATTTTAACACGTGCTAATTAAGTGCCAAAAGACAATCAGATTTTTGTGTGTTTTAAGTACATAATGTGCACCAATGAGATGTGCACACTGAGAAATGTGGGGCACTGCAGACGAAAACCTGTTCATCAGGTTTTCTCAACTTATTAAAGCTATTGAAGAAATGTGAAACTATGACAAACAATTGCTCAGATAATTAACTGAAATTGCTCCTTTCAGGGAGCAGATGCAATTTAGAACAAAGCACACGAGTTCTGCCTAGGTGCAGAGTTAAAATCCCAATATATGTGTAGGAGGTGGCTGTAAAGGTTACTTTGAGAAAATGGCGCTGGTATGCATCAGTAGTGTAAGATGCTGTCTTCGGTTTCTTGAGGGAATGTGAGCTCCTAAACCTACTATCATTTTTTTAAATTTTCAGATGCAGTGTTCACTTAATAGATTTAGGGGCACATGCTTCAATCCTGCATTTTGCGATTTCTAAATAGCGAATTTTACAGATTCGCTATTTAGAAATCGCAAAATGCAATGTATGAAGGATTTGCAAAGAAAACGTGATTCCTTAAAATTCCTTAATTGCGAGTCGCAAGTAAGGAATGGCTCCCCATTGATTCCTAAGGGCCCTAGGCCCAAAAGAATCAATGAGAATTGCAAGTGCAATTTGCGAGTACCAAATAGGTACTCGCAAATTGCGCATGCAATGTCAAGGGTGATAGGGGGGCCAAAAGGACACCCTGATGCACCCCTGAAAGTGCAATTAAAAACCATGTTGCGCACACACATGCCCCAATGGCATGTGTGAGTGCAACATAGAACTTTGAAAATTGCACTTTTGTGAATTTTTCAAAGTTTTAGCAAATTACCATCAACTTTAAGTTGATGGTAATTTGCATTTCTTAATAGCGAAATCGCTATTTTTGTTGTTGTTGTTGCATTGCATTTAAGGGATCGCAATTTGCAATTCCCTAAAAGCAAACGCAATTTAAGAAAATCGCAAATTTAGTGATTACTTAAATAGAGATTTTTGCATTTGGGATGATGCATCCAAATGCAAAATTTGCGGTCGCAAAGGGGCAGATTCTGAGAATCTGCCCCTTTGCGACCGCAAAAAGCAATTATGCATGTGCCCCTAACTGATTTACCAGACACCAGTTCCCATTTACTAATACACTGTTTGCTATATTTTAAACTATATGTAATACTAAAATAAACTGGGGTATCGGCTCCAACAATCGTCCTTGTTACGGCTAGCCCTAGGCAAAATGTCCTTATTTCCTCCGCGTTAAACTTAGGGGAATTAGGGCCTGATTTATTTGTTGGTGGAAAGGGTACTGTAGTAACGTAGTCCACACTGGTAGGATATAGATTATTTAGGTTTATTCAAGTAGATAACAAGTAGTAGTTAAGCTTTGTAGAGCAGCCTCCCTGCTGCTCAACCCTTCCACCAACTTTCACCACTCACACCAGTCACTCAAGACTTCCACTCATGGCCCACACACCAACATTCCACACAGAACACTCACACTGGCTGAGCAGCTAGGAACAAGATAACAGAGTACATAAGAACACAACATGAAGATACTACATCCTCTCCTTCCTATAAAATAGAAGAATAATGAAACTAAACTTTAAAACTATAAACAACAATATGCACAAAAGCAAATGGTCCATAACCCAGGGATGAAAAATAGAAACCACATCACGAAAGGGTACAGAACCACACCAGGAGGAAAGATACATAAGAATTACCCATTTTAAAACTATAAACAACAATATACACAAAAGTAAATGGTCCATAACCCAGGGATGAAAAGGAGAAACCACATCACGAGAGGGAAACAAACCACACCAGGAGGAAGGATAGGATACATACCCATCCTCCTCCTTGAATAAAGAAACTAAAACGGAAGAATAATCTGTATACTTGCCATGTACTGAGAACAAACAGGCAAAATGTGGAAAGAAAGGTCTAAAACCTAAATACCTGCCCCAAATATGGAACCCTATGGGCCGAAACCCTGTTGAAAGGTAGTGAAAAGCATCCACTATGACAAAAGCTAACGTGCAACACATGGTGGCTTACGCACACAAGGAACAAAACCTTGCAACAAATGGAACAAAAATCTCTTCTCTGTTTAAAAAAACATAAAAACCCTGTAAGATTACACAGGTACTTTTTTGCGACAGCAACGGAGAACCCTTTCCGCAAACCTGAACGTCCACCCACTTCCTTTTGAGTGGGTCGGTGTACATCTCTAAATACGGCCGGTGGAGTACCGTCACCATGGCGAGAGTAAGATACTTCGCCATGGCCAATTACTCTGTCTGCCAAGATCTAAATCAGCCACTTAGTGTAAAGTTGAATAAGGTTATATTTGATATATCAATCCCCAGAACCTTAGAGAGTGCTCGTTGCCATAAGCATTTGAAAATAAATGGCTATTTGAACCCTACCTCATTAAAGTCCCTATCTGTTTCTGTGTTTGTTTGACCTGTTTAAATCTGGGCAGTGACGGGCGACCTGGATGACTGAAGGTATATAACAGTATTTGGTACTCCCTTAGTGCACCGGTGACAGGGCAGAGGCCTATTTTACTGTGCACTGGCACGGTCCAGCTGAATTTCATCACAGGAATAGAGACCCTTCTGCCCAGATGAATGGGCACCATCTTTTGAACCAATACTGGGCCTTACTTACGCTGCCTTGAGTGAGTTTCTTCAAAGTTGCTCCCACTGGGTGCCTAATTTGCAAGCCTATCACATTGTCAGCGCGTCCCTTTTTCTGACGCTCCAACGGCACAGTGTGCTGGCTCATATTTACAAGGGCATTCCATGGGTCTTGCTGTGGGTGTTCCCACGCAACATCAATTGAATCGGACACATTCCCATATTTTCAAAGTGTCATAAACATGTGAATGGGTCAGCCTCCTACACCTCACCAGAGGAGG
Organism: Lissotriton vulgaris; assembly: GCF_964263255.1. Lineage (NCBI taxonomy): Eukaryota > Metazoa > Chordata > Amphibia > Caudata > Salamandridae > Lissotriton > Lissotriton vulgaris. The sequence continues at coordinate 1,081,539,408 of NC_141699.1, read as the reverse complement.
CCTAGCAGTGGTGCAACAAGAAGAAATACTTTTATTTCTCCTCATATTTTTGTTCTTTCTGTGTGCGCAACATTCTGCAGCACACATAGAAAGATCAAAATGCAATTATTTAGTGTTTATGTGCAGGAAGGTGTCCCTTCCTGGACAACAACTATCATCCCTCCAACACAGGCTCCCTTGCACCATGGCGCAAGGGTCTCTGCGTTGGAGCACGGCTGCTGTTTGTGTGCTGGCGAGAAGGACAAGAATGCACCGTACCTTGTAGATATGTTTCATTCTTGGTCTTTATTTTGATGCACGGCAGTGCAGCAGGAAGGCTTATACAGATATTAAGGCCCTAGATCTGAAGCCAATGGTTCCTCTCCATAAAGACTTTAAGCTTCATCCACCCTTACCCTACACTCCTTTGAATTTTGTTTTTCATTAATGCATTTCTTTTCATCGCGCTTGTTTGCAAAGCACAGACCTGGCTTGAGAAGGCTCCACAGTGCATTACCTAGCAAAGGAGCACGTGTGCCACATCCAGGGATCCAGGAAAGGGACACCAAGGTTAACATATATAGAGAAGCATCAAAGGGAGCCAAGAACCACGCATTAATGCATGTAAAAGGGATTACGTGAATGTGGTCTGCGAATTCGACGAACCCTACAACCCCTTCTCTGTCGTAGGTGTTGCTTATCAACAGCTAAAGCACGGTGGATAGCCAGGGTGGAACGGAGCAGGGAGAGAACTAGAAAGCACAGCTGCTCCATCATCTCTCCAGGTCTTGGCTTCTGACGTGATAGTAAGAGGATACCTCCCTTGTGGTAAATGGCGTTCAAGAGGTAAGATTGTACTGGATAGAAGCCAGCACCGTAAAACTCAGACGGGAATCACAGATAAATGCAAAACAGTATGAGGTCATAAGAGTAACACAAGTTCCCACTTGGTTGTTCTCCGCTACTGAGGCTATGATGATTGTTACCAAAGTCCAGGAGACAGCCCTAACAACCAGAGAAACAGAGAGTAAACAAGAGCCAATGGAGAGTATGTAAGAGCCAATGGAGAGTAAGCAAGAGCCAACGGAGAGTAAGCAAGAGCCAATAGAGAGTAAGCAAGAGCCCATGGGAGTAAGCAAGAGCCAATGGAGAGTAAGCAAGAGCCAATGGGAGTAAGCAAGAGCCAACAGACAGTAAGCAAGAGCCAACGAAGAGTAAGCAAGAGCCAACAGAGAGTAAGCAAGAGCCAATGGAGAGTAAGCAAGAGCCAATGAGAGTAAGCAAGAGCCAATGGAGAGTAAGCAAGAGCCAATGCGGAGTAAGCAAGAGCCAATGGGAGTAAGCAAGAGCCAACGGAGAGTAAGCAAGAGCCAATAGAGAGTAAGCAAGAGCCAATGGAGAGTAAGCAAGAGCCAATGGGAGTAAGCAAGAGTCAATAGAGAGTAAGCAAGAGCCAATGGAGAGTATGTAAGAACCAACGGAGAGTAAGCAAGAGCCAATGGAAGTAAGCAAGAGTCAATAGAGAGTAAGCAACAGCCAATGGAGAGTAAGCAAGAGCCAATGGGAGTAAGCAAGATCCAATGGAGAGTAAGTAATAGCCAATGGGAGTACGCAAGAGCCAATGGAGAGAAAACAAGAGCCAATGGAGAGTAAGCAAAAAACCACTGGAGAATAGGAAGAGCCAATTTGATTAAGCAGGAGCTAATGGAGACTAAGCAAGAGCCAGTACCTGCAAAAGGAGGAAGCACAGATGGTACAGTGCAAAAAGTCCTTCCTTACCTTGGCAGAAGGAACAGGGAACTGAGGAGCCTAAATAGAGGAAGGACAATAAATAATAGGGGAGGGAAGGCCAAGTGCTGAATTTAGGTAAAGCCCCACCAAAGAGCAGTTTTCATTTTCAAGGAGCTGTCGTACTTGTGAGATTAAAATCTACTGTCAATGGCTTCCTCTCGACACCAGTGTTGATTGCTGTACGAGTTTGCAGAAGTTTGCACAGTCTTCATTTCACAGCACAAAGGCCGGCCAAGAATTATGCATCATGCGTTAGACTAACGCATTTCAGTGTGGTGGTCCGCATCACTGCACCGAAATGCAAAGTCACGTATTATAGCGCCTATTCAGCTCTCAAGCCAGCGCGCTGCTGTAATGCACCATGCTGACTGTGAAAGCTGTGGTGGTGCACGCTGCTCCCGGCAAGAGGTTGGCGCAGCTGCTTGCAGATCTAGCTGCACTCTACTACAGTGTCACACATAATGACACGCAACACTGTGCGCAGCATTACGTCAAGCGTCAGTGCCCGCCAGGTGAGATCATGACATCAGTTTGTGAGACATACTTTAATAGGCGGGATCCGTCCTGCCACGCGCAGCACAAGCCCTCTGCCGACAGCGGTTGAGTGCAGCCACGGCTCGTGGAGAGCGTTTCGGTGGGGCGGAGAGACGGGGCGGGGGAGGGGCAGGGTGGGGGGGTGCTAAAAAATGGAGTATGGATAATTGAAGGTAAGTAAACAATTTAATTAATAAAACGAATTTCAGACATTGCGCACTTTATGAGTGGGCAAACCACTCCTCCCATGCTCGGAGAGCAGAGCAGCCCAGCCCACCCGCCCGCCCGCCGCAAAGCAGCAGTACACAAAACAATTATTGTCATTTTATGTTTCTCACTGCATAAAAGCAGTGGGGCGTCACTCCTCCGCCATACCGGAGGAGCCGCCCCTGGTAGAACAGGCTGCGGCTGGTGTGATGGCACTAGATTTCTATTTCGAATTGTGACCCATTGTTTCCCAGAATGTCCTTTTGCTTTTAGGAAATGATTCCTTCATGAATGTAATCTTCCAAAGTTCTATAATGTTTACAATATATTTTTTGTCCAATACGGCTGATGCAGAGAAACCCACTTGTTAAGGACTAAGGAATATTTTAAATAATACAGCCTGTGACCTATGTATGATGTGACTCATCTTAGAGGTCCCCGTTGCTCAAATGGGTGTATCTTCTGATACTTATTTGTTGCCCTCGTCTTCACTATTTGATTTTTCTCTCAAGAAAGTGTCACTCGGGGGAGGAGCTTCGCGGGCAACCAAGATGGCCGCGTAAGCTCGGAGCTCCGCGGACCTTCCGATCCTCCGCATACATCCTGCTCGAAATCCTGATCCACGAGGGTGGATTCTTGCTGCTGGTGGTCTACTGAGGCGGGAACTGCCTTCCGCCTTCGAATCGGTGGTTCCTACGCTGAGCTACGTCGAGTTGAACTCCGTGCCAGGGCTGTGCCATTGTCTCTCCGGTCTCCGCCACTCCGCATGATTGGACTGCGTAGTGACTGCCTGATGTCCCTGGTGGCGGAGTGCTAGTGTCCACAGTGCTCACTTCCATCGGCCTGGACTGCTTGTCTGGCTCGCACTCTCTCCCTGGCTCGCTGGGTTCGGCTTGGTTGGCGCGCCCCTTTGTTCTCATCGGGTCCATCATGGCGGGCAGAGGGGACCCCGACAAGACATCGAGCAAAGGTGTTCGCGGAAAAGCACAGACGCAACAGAACAGGATTGAGCGGTATGTTCAGCCGAGGACACCGCCTGCCACGGGGGCTCCTGCTAAAGGCCTTCCATCGACGGGCTCGCCTGACGGCTCCGAGCCTACCCTTAGCGACATTATGGGGGCCATTACCAGTTTTCGGCCGACATGCAGCAACAACATGAGATCTTGACACACAAGGTGGACACTATGGCTGTTGATCTCACTCTTATTAGAGCCGATCTGGGCAAGACCAATGATCGTGTAAAGACACTGGATATTAAGACCTCCAGCCTAACGGCCGACGTCTCGGAACTACAAACTGAGGTCGGAACCTGAGGATGACTACGGAACACTTCTCCAGGCGATTGGAGGACTTTGAGGGACGCGCCAGGCGGCAGAACGTCTGCATTGTCGGTGTTCCGGAGGGCTCCGAGGAAGCTGCGACAGACCTCTTTGTGGAGGACCTCATAAAGACTCACTTAGCGCCCTCCGGTCTCAGTAACTTTTTCTCTGTGGAGCGTGCCCACCGGGTGCCGGGCGGCCCGCCGAAGTCGGGCGTGGCGCCTAGACCCATCGTGGCACGGCTTCTCAACTTCCGAGACCGGGACGCGGTCCTGCAGGCTTCCAGACGGCATGGGCCGCTTAAGCACCAGAATGCTGATATTCATTTCTATCCTGACTTCACTAGGGCTGTTCAGCGACAGCGCCAGAGCTACGCAGGTGTAAAACGGTGACTCCGAGACATGGGCTACAAGTACTCTATGATGTTCCCTGCCAAGCTCCGGATTGAACACAAGGGCCATGCCCTGTTCTTTGACTTTGCCGAGAACGTGAGTGAATGGTTGGACACTTTGTCGCCACGTCAGGACGCTCAAGATGGACAAGATGGAGGTGCGGCTGGTGGCTCGGATCAATGAGACTTGGCTCTGTTGGAAGACTTTGGCGTTTGGTGACCCCGCTTCAAGTGACTGTCGGTATTGTTCTTGAGTGAATCTATTGACTTTCCTGTCGTTCCATGGAGGGTGGCGGGAAGTGTTCGTGGAGATTCCTTACTCCTCTGGGGACTTTTTGTAGACTAGTTAATGGGGTGACAGGCACACTGCTGGTTGGGGGGGCTTTTTAGTCTGATGCAGGGGTGCAGGGTGGGGGGTGCAATTATGCAAGTTTCTTTGTGTGTTCGTTTTTTCTCTTTTCTTTCCTTTAGGCAATGGGTCATGTTTGCTGCTGAGTTTTACTTGCTGTTTGGGTTTGTTGGGGCTGGATGGGGCGGACTACGGGAAGATGGGGGGTAGGAAACTGAAAGTGATCAGTTGGAATGTTAATGGGTTGGGTGACCGTGTCAAGAGAGGAGTGGTGATTCAACTGCTTAAAAGGCACATGCCCGATGTTGTGCTCCTACAAGAGACACATTTGATTGGTAACTCGTGCAAAGCTCTTAATCGTAAGGGCTACAAGATGGTGGCCCACTCTGGGTTCTCCTCGGGCTCCCGGGGGGCGGGAATCCTAGTGCGTGCGTCCCTTCCCTTTGAGATAGACGTCACCGTGATTGATGAGAGGGGACGCTTTGCTGCAGTGGCGGGGAGATGGGAGGGGCGTTCCCTCACGCTACTTTCGGTTTACGTTCCCCCAGGCCTACAATCTGGTACTTTTCAGGACCTTGGTGGCGCCATTTTGTCTTTGCCTGCTGGTTTATTGATAATGGGGGGTGACTTTAACTCAGTCTGCTCTGGCTCCCTGGACCGCCATCCGCCGAGGGATCTCCGCAGTTCCCAACTGTGGCTGCCCTCCTTTCTTGAATCCATGGGTTTAGTGGATAGCTGGCGACTTCTCCATCCCACGCTCCGTCATTTCTCCTTCCTTTCAAGTGCTCACAGTAGCCTTTCTCGTATAGACTACGTCCTCACCTTAGCTGCATACGCGCCTGCCGTGTCTGAGGCCCGTTTTTTGGCACGGGGCATTTCCGATCACTCCCCGTTGTGGGTCTCGTTTGATTTTAACATCGTCCTATCGGACCGGCCAGTGGCGGTTAACCCATGGTATTTCCGCAATCTTAAAACTCGTACCCTCCTTGCTAAGGCCATCGACCTCTACTTCTCTGAGAATATGGGCTCGGTTGGTTCAGCTGTTACCTTGTGGGAGGCATTTAAGACTGTGCTGAGGGGGGAGGCTCTTGCTCTCATAGCGGAGTCCAGACGAGTCAGAGATGCCGACCTCACATGTATCGAAGAGGAGGTCTTGCGCCTCGAGTCCCGACTGGGGCCGAAGCCCGACCCCTCGCTTTTACATGCCCTCTCCCTTAAACAAGCGGAATACCATGATCTTGCCATGAATCCTGTCCTGACCCTGGCCAAGGAGCAGCAAGGTCGCATTTACGACGTTGGTGACAAAGCAGGGAAGCTACTGGCTTGGCTGGACAGGCGCGACATGGCCATCCGCGTTGTGCCTGAGATCTTGGGCGAGGACGGGGTTACCGTCACGGACCCGAGTGCCATTGCCGAGTCCTTTGCTGATTACTTCCGGGGTGTCTATACTTCTAACTCAGACCGCTCCGAGGCTGACTCGGCGGCGTTCCTCTCGACGATTGACCATCCCTGTCTTTCCGAAGAGGATCGTACCGACTTGGATCGAGACGTGTCCGCTGACGAGATCGCCCTAGCAATCCGCGCTCTAAGGTCGTGTAAGGCTACTGGTCCCAATGGCATCCCGGTCGAGTTATATAAAATTCGACCGGACGTGGTATCCCCGTACCTGCGGACTATGTTTTTGGAAGCCTTAGAAGAGGGCATGCTTCCCCCGGACCAGAGGCTAGCCACCATTGTAGTTATCCACAAGGAGGGAAAACCGAGAGACGTGTGTCGATCCTATCGCCCTATTTCTCTCCTTAACGTGGAGCCTAAGATCCTTGCCAAACTACTTGCTAATCGACTGGTTGGAGTCATTAGTGATTTGGTGCATCCGGACCAGTCGGGCTTCATTCCCCGTCGTAACACTGCCCTTAATCTGCGTCGGCTCCATGGTGTTCTGGCCAGGGCCCACACCCTCGAGGAACCGGCAGTACTTGCTTCTCTCGACGCCACGATGGCCTTTGACTCTCTTGAGTGGAGTTACCTTTGGGCTGTGCTTGCGAAGCTTGGGTTTGGACCGGTCTTTGTGGGTTGGGTGAAACTTCTTTACGCTTGTCCGTTGGCTAATGTCACAGTCAATGGCCGCGTATCAGCGTCATTTGCCCTTCACCGAGGTACCCGGCAGGGTTGCCCCCTGTCCCCTCTCCTGTTTGCCCTGGCTCTTGAGCCGCTTGCGGCCATGCTGCGTACACACCCAGACTTACATGGCATTACCTGGGCCCCCGGCTTTGAAGACAGAGTTTCCCTGTACGCAGATGATATTCTGCTCTATCTCACTTCCCCCTGCAAGTCGCTCATTGTGGCCTGCGACGTACTAAGGCTTTTTGGCCGCCACTCTGGCCTGGTCATCAACTGGGCCAAGTCTTCCCTGTACGTCCTAAAAGGGGACACACCGCGCCTCCCTAGAGGCTGCAATATCCAGTTGGCCGGACAGGGCTTTCGGTACTTGGGGATATACATTTCTGGGAGTCCTAAAGCGCGCTACGACCACAACCTGCTCCCCCCTCTCCAGCGGTTGCGGAGAGATGTGGACAGCTGGCGCAGACTCCCGCTCTCCCTTCTTGGCCGAGCGGCATTGTTCAAAATGATGTCCTTGCCCAGGTTCCTGTATGCCTTACAGAACACTCAGGACCCGGTTCCGGCCCGCTATTTTCGGGAGGTTGAGAGTCTACAACGGGCCTTGCTTTGGGATGGTCGCCCTCGCGTCGCCATCCAGAAGCTCACGTTACCATGGTACGACGGAGGCATAGCCCTACCGGATGTGCGTCGGTACTACTGGTCCTCCCAGCTCACTGCTCTTAACCACGGCTTCTATGGCCCTGTGGATAGTCCCGGCTACGCTGTGGACAGGTGGCTCCTAGGCGGTGGTAATTATTATCGGGCCCTATACTCAAGATCCCTCGATCGGCGGATGTCGGGTCCAACCAAGACAGCGGTCCACATTTGGCGGTCGATCACTAAAGCGCAGGGTTGGCAGGGCAGATTGACCAGGTTTACCCCACTGTATGATTCCGATATCTTGGGCAAGCTGTGGCACACCAAGGGCTTCGACAAATGGGACCTCATAGGCATCTCCAGGGTGGACGATATGATTACTAAGGGTGAAGTCAAGACCTTCCCTCAGTTGCGGGCCGAATATCAGCTGGGCGGATCAGAGTTTTTCCGCTACGCCCAGCTGAGACATGCGTTGCTTTCTGCCAGGCCAACAGAGGGAGAGATCCCCGAAAGCTCCCCCTTGGAGGACAGGATATTGGATGGCCATATGCCTGACAGCGCTATTTCCCTGTCTTATAAAAAACTGATCATGTTCGCACTGACCTCCTCCTCGGCTTGCGGGATCAGTGGGTGGCAGACGGCCTGGAACTTGACGATGAGGATTGGCAGAGTGCAGTGTCCTCCCCTAAAGAGGTCGCTATCTCCTCCCGTCTCCGCCTGGTGCAATTCAAGATTCTGCACCGGGTATATGTCACCGGCCCTCGACTCCTGCATATGGGATACTCGCCCGACGGACTTTGCCGTCGGGGTTGTGGTGCCCTCGCTACTTTTTTGCACATTCTGTGGGAGTGCCCCGTCATTTCCCCCTACTGGGCGAGGGTGCACCGAATTATGGGAGAGGTGACTGGAGTGGTGTTGGCTGCAGAGGCTCGAAGGTGTCTCCTCAACGTTTGGGAACCGACTGATCACAACACGGCGCAAACCCGTTGGGTGACCCTGGGCAATATGGTGGCCAAGCGGGACATTGCTCAAAAGTGGGGTGCGGCTGCGGCCCCCCTGGTGGTACAATGGAAAGCCAACATGGATTGGTGTATGTTCCGGGAAAAGACGGTCTATGTAGCCAGGGGGAGACCCCAGACATGGAATAAAGTGTGGGGGGCATGGAATGCATACAGGGGCGATGTGTGCCTACCGCCAGAACCGGTCTCTCTGGATGAACACCTATCACCATAACCTGTGACACCAACTGCTTTATGATGTTTGTACTGCTCCTGTCTTTCCTCCTCCCTCCTTCCATCCTCTCATTTATCCTTACTTATTGATTCTCTCCCTGTCCTTCTCTGCCCGCTGCCGACACCCTGACAGCTCTTTTGCTTCCATTGCCACTCTTTCGCGCCTCTTGGCGTTTCTTTTCTTGGTTCTAGTTATCTTTCATAAAAAATAAAAAACAACCTTCAATGCTCTGATGTTAATCGCCTTGCACTTTTGTCCTCCTGATTCTCTATGCTGCCTTGCCTCCGGGATGTTAGGCTGAATAGCTGTGTGCTCTTTTATAATAAAGGTTTTAAAAAAAAAAGAAAAAAAAAAAAAGAAAGTGTCACTCATAGTCATTGAAACGTCACTCATAATTACACAGCAATTTTGAAAATGTCACACATAAGCAGTCTGAAATGATGGCAGCTATGCGCATAAGGCTGGTTTCTCAGTGTCTCCTGACACAGCCATAAAGGTCATGGATTACTTTGTTCCTGATACTCAAAATGGCTGATACCTCTGGCGTGAGCATGTCACATGTTTATGCTGACGTCCTCTGATGTTTTCTACAGGTCTAGGTCAGGCCAATGGTGTAACACTAGCGCAGGCCCTTTCAACCTCCATGTTACAGGGGCCCCCACTGACTAATTAATATTTGAGAGATATGGGAGACTCAGGGGACCCCTCATCACAAACTGCTGGATGGCCCCATAATTTTTTGTTACATCACTTGGTCAGACAGTGATCTCACTTAGGCATCTCTCGGTGGAGGGCTACACTACAGCCTTGTACACCACTAACAAGGGCTATACTGGTTGTTAAAGGCCCTGATTCTGAGTTATATGCCTTAGCCGCAAGTGAAGGCCTATAATGAGGGAGAAGGCCTTTAACAACTGGTATAGACCAAGGCAGAAGGGCTATAAGGCTATTAGAACTTTCCACCCACTAAGGGTAGTGTGGTGACCTGACAAGTAGGGACCGAGGACACCAGGACCCTGTGGGTCATGAGGGAGGTGACCAGGTCACCGGACACCACATCCGGTCAGGGGACAGGAAGAGGACAGATCTGACCAGGACGACCAAAAAACAGAAGTCCTCATCTTAGGTACATCTTAGGTACATCTTAGGTACATCCCCCTCTGCATGGGATGACTCTTGGTGGCCGGAAGCCCTTGGAAAAGCACCCATCCCGACAGACCACGCACGGAACCTAGGCGTCATCCTGGATTCTTCACTCTCAATGAACAGACAAGTCAGCGCCGTATCCTCATCCTGCTTCAACATTCTTCGCATGCTCAAAAAAAACATTTCGCTGGATCCCCACCGAAACCAGGAAAACTGTCACCCATGCTCTGGTCACGAGCCGACTGGACTACGGAAACACCCTCTACGCAGGTACCACCGCTAAACTCCAGAAAAAACTCCAACGAATCCAAAACGCCTCAGCCAGGATCATATTAGACATCCCACGCAACGAACACATCTCTGGTCACCTGAAAGACCTCCACTGGCTACCCGTCAATAAGAGAATCACTTTCCGACTGCTAACCCACGCACACAAATCACTCTACGACATCGGACCAGAATGCCTCAACTCACGACTGTCCTTCTACACCCCCGCCCGCCAACTACGTTCTTCCAGCCAAGCCCTCGCCACTGTACCTCGCATCAACAAGACCACCATGGGAGGCAGATCCTTCTCATACCTGGCTGCTAGAACATGGAACTCACTCCCCACTCACCTTCGCCTTACCCAGAACCACCTAGCATTCAGAAAGCAACTTAAAACATGGATATTTGACAAGTAATCCTCCTCCCCTTCCTAAGCGCCTTGAAACCCTCTGGGTATGTAGTGCGCTATATAAATTCCTTGACTTGACTTGACTTGACCACGGGGGACGGACGTGTGTATAGCCAGCTGCGTATAGAAAACAATAAAGATTTGTAAGTGCACCAACCTGTGTCCTGTTGGTCATTGTGCTGCATGGTGCCCACTGCGTGGACACGACAGGTAGAATTTTCTAAATTAAAAAAGGAGAAAAATAAACATTGGAATGTTGGAGTTCCGGGCTTCTACCAGACATTATAAGCCCGGAGCTACTCCATTGTCTTCAATGGAGCGCTCAATATTCCAATGTTCAGCTCAGCTCGTCATCCGCATACGACCACCGTGGCTGATGACGAGCTGAGCTCGTCATCAGCATCGAAGGGGTTAAACCTCCAACCCCCCTTTTTTTTAATAAAATTTCCTCGAAGCAGTGTTTTGCGGAAAGGCAATATGCAAATGTGGGCCACTTTTTTTTAGCGTGCCCGGGCCGATTTTTAATCCCAATCCAAGCCTGGAGGACGGTTATCTGGGATACCCAATGAGATGCCGTACTCCATGCTAGGGCTAGGGTTAGACATTCTTGGAATCACCAGGCTGTTAAAGGGTAGTGTCCTTACATCTGGCGCGAGGCATCACTGAGGAACTCTGCGCTTTGGCACTGAGAATTTTCAAAATAAATTGTTTTTATAAAGCTCAATGCAACAGTTTTCTGTGTGAACAACAATTGTTGTATTGTTCAGTTTAATGTCCCTCGATGCATTTATCTGCCTAGGGAAGATAACAGGCTGGGTGGGGCTTGGCTGAATTTGAGCTCGTGACCGAAAGACACAGGGTCGCCCTCCTGCGGGCATTTTGAAATTAATTTGTGGGCTCTTGGAATACATTTCCTACCAGTCCTACAACAACAAAAAAAGAACTTTGCATTCGACCCTAGCCTGCTGCCTAAATCCGCATTGGCTTCGAGGAGCTGCAATGCCTTTCCCTTCTTGCAGTCACAGCCTGAGATGGCCACTGCAGATCTTCCGTCTGTGCCACACCCTCAGACATGGGGGTCAAGAGGTCAGTGGGGTAAAGAGTAACATGAAAATACTTTCCATAATCACCGAGGGAATGCCTGACTGTGCATGCACGGGGAGAAAAATGCAACCGAAAATGTCTGAGTCTGAGCTTCAGAAGCGAGGGAAGACTTCATTCCAGGCCCAGAAAGCTCCCCAGGGCTGCTGCCTCCCCCCTGGGCTAAGGCAAGCTCCTGTGTGCAAACCCTGCTTTGTGGAGCAGTGGAGGCGGGCTGGCAGGAGGCCAGGCACCTTAATTGCTGGTTATTATGTCTCAGCCCTACCTGCTGTCTGCCACTCAGACCTAATTAAACAGACAGCACCTGAAAGTCCCAGAGAGGCTGTTGCCAGGCTGCCTGTGCACACACAGCACAATATGCACACACACACACACACACACACACACTGCACATTCAGAAGAGCATGCATGATGTATTTGTATGAGGGTGTTCTGAATGATATAACTACAAAAGGCAACTCTGGAGGGGAGGCTGTGTAACCCCCATGCATTATAGTCCACACAGCATTCAATAAAACTGCATTAACTGCACAAATATACTGCAGTAGAAAAACCCTTATATTAAAATCTACAAAGACAGGCCGGTTACTGCATTGACATCAGCCACAGAACGGATATGGTATACACTGTATAGGTAACCCCATACATTATAATCTGCACACGTATAAATTAAACTGCATGAACTGCACCAATACACGTCATCGGTAGAGCCTGTGTTTTATAATCTACAAAGGCAGACCTGTTACTGCTTTAACATCAACAAGAGGCCTGATAACGCACAGATTGCATAGGCATTCTTCGTACAATATATAATCTGCACAAGTAGAGATGAAACTGCATTGACTGCTGTAATATGTTGAATGAGTAGATCATATATATTAAAATCTGTTCAGGCAGGTTTGGGTCTGCATTACCTGCAACAATACATCTGGAATGCTATAAAATGCAGAGACAGGCTCCATGCAGTGTAATCTGCATAAACAGATTATGAAACTGCCTTAACTGCACCATTTGTTGCAGTTAGTTGTCTCATATATTATAACATGCATAGACAGAAATACATTTGCACTAAGTACAACAAAAGGTTGGATATGGGGTAAACTGCATATGGAGACTTCATGTACTGTAATCCACACACACTGGAAACACGAAAAGCAATTAACTGCAAAAATATAATGCATTGCTAGAACCCGTATATTATAATCTGCAGCTGCAAGCCCTATCCTGCATTAACTGCACCAGTGTAATGCATTGCTAGAACCCATATATTATAATCTGCAACCGTAGGCCCTAACCTGCATTATCTGCACTACTATGAAGCATTACTAGAACCTGTATGTTGTAATCTGCAACCGTAGGACCTATCCATCATTATCTGCACCATAAACAGCTCTCTGCAACAAGGATGCATCCCGGACCCCCTCAAAATAGGACAGGTTTCGCCCATACTGAAGAAACCTTCAGCGAACCCCTCCGAATTGTCTAACTATCGTCCTATCACCAATATTCCTACTTTGGCCAAACTCCTAGAAAAATGTGTACATCTCCAACTGACAAAACACATCGAGCACTTTCAACTCCTCAATTCACACCAATCAGGCTTCCGAGCAGGTCACAGCACGGAATCAGCTATGACACATATAATTGATGATGCACTGCAAATTCTTGATCGGAATGGCACCTGCCTCCTCATCCTTCTCGACCTCTCATCAGCATTCGATACTGTCAAACATGAGAACTTACTCGACTTGCTAAATCTCAGAATGGGTATTTCAGGGACAGAACTCAAATGGTTCACCTCTTTTCTACATAACCGGACTCAGAAATTCAAGATCAACAACAATATGTCTACCCCAGTTCCTGTAACTCTAGGTGTCCCTCAAGGATCCTCCCTTTCCCCTACCTTGTTCAATCTAGTCATGGAACCACTCACCACACTGCTTCAAGCATCTAATGTACAATTTCACATGTACGCGGAAGATACCCAGATCTACCTTAAAATTCACACCCTTGAAGACATCAAACTTCTCAACACAACGCTCAGAAACACACAGTCTTGGCTAGCAGAGAATCATCTCAAACTTAACGCCCTAAAAACAGAATTCCTCTTTATTGCCCCTCCTTCCAAAGTCCCCATCACTCAGTCCTGGCTTAATCATCTCACTGCACTTAACGTCCAACCTACTATCGTGGATTCAGCAAAATCATTAGGCATTACCCGCGACTGCAATCTCAATATGCATCACCACATCAGCAATGCTACGAAAGGTGCTAATTTCCAAATCAACACATTAAGAAAGCTGAAACCTTTCCTACCCGCTAATGACCTCAGAACTGCAGTCCAAGCCCTAGTAATCCCTCAAGTGGACTATGGAAGCGTTGCCCTCTGTGGCCTCCCCCTTTCGACTACCGCACCACTAAAAGCCTCTATCGATGCTGCAGCCAGACTTATCACAGGCTCAAAAAAACGGTCTCACATCTCTCCTGACCTCAGATCCCTACACTGGCTACCATACGAAGCTAGAATACACCTGAAAATAGCGTGCATGACTCACAAGGCCATATACCACAACTCGCCCAGTTATCTCGCTCAGAAACTGACAATCTCGGGTGGCACAAGAGATACAAGAAGCGCAAAGAACCTTCTTCTGAAACCCCAAAGGTTCCACAAGATGAAGACATATAAACGCTCCTTCTCTGGGATGGCCCCCAGGATATGGAATTCCCTTCCTCCAGAAATCAGACTTATCCCATCCACGGCTTCCTTCAAGAAAGAAGTAAAATCCCTACTCTTAGCTAAATTCACATGAATTTAGTCTCATATACCTTCGTTCTCATTATGTTTCCTCCAGAAAACTTTGCAGAGTTGATCTCCCATACACCGATGCAACCCTCACCTTGTTTCAGCTGCTTAATTTGTTTTGCGCATCTATGCTGGACATATTTTCTGAACGTCGGCCCACCTTTACAACGTTGCTACCTCACCAGTTTTTACATTTGCCTAATTTGTTTGGTCATGTTTGCTTGATATATTTTGTTTAGCTTTCATTCCTTTATTACTGTACAGTTGCCCTCCTTTACACTGTTGCCACCCCACCTTGTTTACATTTGATCAATTTGTTTTTGTTCAACTTTGTTTTATATCTTGTCTAGCTTTTTATCTGTTTTTATCCCACTTGTGTGTAAAGCTCTCTGATATCCGCAAGGATCTTGTTCGCGCTCTATAAAACTTTCAAAATAAATAAATAAATAAATATAATGCATTTCTAAAACCCATATGTTATAATCTGCAATAGCAGGCCCCATCCTGCATCAACTGCACCAATATAATCATTGCTAGAACCCGTATATCATAATTTGCAACAGCAAGCCCCGTCCTGCATTAACTGCAGCAATATAATGCATTTTTAGAACCTGTATGTTATAATCTGCAACGGCAGGCCCCGTCCTGCATTAACTGCACCAATATAATGCATTGCTAGAGCCCGTATATCATAATCTGCAACTGCAAGCGCTATCCTGCATTATCTGCAGCAGTGTAATGCATTGCTAGAACCCGTATATTATAACCTGCAACGTCAAGCCCCGTCCTGCATTAACTGCACCAATATAATGCATTGGTAGAACCCGTATATTATAATCTGCAACGGCAGCCGCTATCCTGCATTATCTGCAGCAGTGTAATGAATTGCTAGAACCCGTATATTATAATCTGCAACGGCAGGCGCTATCCTGCATTATCTGCAGCAGTGTAATGCATTGCTAGAACCCGTATATCATAATCTGCAACGGCAGGCCCCGTCCTGCATTATCTGCACCAGTGTAATGCATTGCTAGAGCCCGTATATTATAATCTGCAACGGCAGGCCCCGTCCTGCATTAACTGCACCAATATAATGCATTGCTAGAGCCCGTATATTATAATCTGCAACTGCAAGCTCTATCCTGCATTATCTGCAGCAGTGTAATGCCTTGTTAGAACCCGTATATTATAACCTGCAACGGCAAGCCCCGTCCTGCATTAACTGCACCAATATAATGCATTGCTAGAACCCGTATATTATAATCTGCAACGGCAGGCGCTATCCTGCATTATCTGCAGCAGTGTAATGCATTGCTAGAACCCGTATATTATAATCTGCAACGGCAGGCGCTATCCTGCATTATCTGCACCGATATATAATGCATTTTTAGAACCTGTATATTATAACCTGCAACAGCAGGCCCCGCCCTGCATTATCTGCACCAGTGTAATGCATTGCTAGAACCTGTATGCTATAATCTGTAACGGCAGGCCCCATCCTGCATTATCTGCAGCAGTGTAATGCATTGCTAGAACCCGTATATTATAATCTGCAACGGCGGGCCCTGTCCTGCATTATCTGCACCAGTGTGATGCATTGCTAGAAGCTGTATGTTATAATCTGTAACAGCAAGTCCTGTCCTGCATTATCTGCAGCAATATAATGCATTGCTAGAACCCGTATATTATAATCTGCAACGGCAGGCGCTATCCTGCATTATCTGCACCAGTGTGATGCATTGCTAGAAGCTGTATGTTATAATCTGTAACGGCAGGCCGCGCCTGCATTAACTGAACCAACAGAATGCACTGCTAGAACCCAGATATTATAACCTGCAACAGCAGGCCACGTCCTCCATTATCTGCACCAGTGTAATGCATTGCTAGAAGCTGTATGTTATAATCTGTAACAGCAAGTCCTGTCCTGCATTATCTGCACCAGTGTAATGCATTGCTAGAACCTGTATGTTATAATCTGTAACGGCAGGCGCTATCCTGCATTATCTACAGCAATATAACGCCTTGCTAGAACCCGTATATTATAATCTGCAACGGCGGGCCCTGTCCTGCATTATCTGCACCAGTGTGATGCATTGCTAGAGCCCGTATATTATAATCTGCAACTGCAAGCGCTATCCTGCATTATCTGCACCAGTGTGATGCATTGCTAGAACATGTATGTTATAATCTGTAACGGCAGGCCGCGCCTGCATTAACTGAACCAACAGAATGCACTGCTAGAACCCAGATAGTATAACTTGCAACAGCAGGCCCTATCCTCCATTATCTGCACCAGTGTAATGCATTGCTAGAACCTGTATGTTATAATCTGTAACGGCAGGCGCTGTCCTGCATTATCTGCACCAGTGTAATGCATTGCTAGAACCCGTATATTATAATCTGCAAGGGCAGGCGCTATCCTGCATTATCTGCAGCAGTGTAATGCATTGCTAGAACCCGTATATTATAATCTGCAACGGCAGGCGCTATCCTGCATTATCTGCAGCAGTGTAATGCATTGCTAGAACCCGTATATTATAATCTGCAAGGGCAGGCGCTATCCTGCATTATCTGCACCGATATATAATGCATTTTTAGAACCTGTATATTATAACCTGCAACAGGAGGCCCCGTCCTGCATTATCTGCACCAGTGTAATGCATTGCTAGAACCTGTATGTTATAACCTGTAACGGCAGGCCCCGTCCTGCATTATCTGCACCAGTGTAATGCATTGCTAGAACCCGTATATTATAATCTGCAACGGCAGGCGCTATCCTGCATTATCTGCAGCAGTGTAATGCATTGCTAGAACCTGTATATTATAATCTGCAACGGCGGGCCCTGTCCTGCATTATCTGCACCAGTGTAATGCATTGCTAGAACCCGTATATTATAATCTGCAATGGTGGGCCCTGTCCTGCATTATCTGCACCAGTGTAATGCATTGCTAGAGCCCGTATATTATAATCTGCAACGGCAGGCCCCGTCCTGCATTAACTGCACCAATATAATGCATTGCTAGAGCCCGTATATTATAATCTGCCACGGCAGGCCCTGTCCTGCATTATCTGCAGCAATATAATGCATTGCTAGAAGCTGTATGTTATAATCTGTAACGGCAAGTCCTGTCCTGCATTATCTGCAGCAATATAATGCATTGCTAGAACCCGTATATTATAATCTGCAACGGCAGGCGCTATCCTGCATTATCTGCACCAGTGTGATGCATTGCTAGAAGCTGTATGTTATAATCTGTAACGGCAGGCCGCGCCTGCATTAACTGAACCAACAGAATGCACTGCTAGAACCCAGATATTATAACTTGCAACACCAGGTCCTATCCTCCATTATCTGCACCAGTGTAATGCATTGCTAGAACTTGTATGTTATAACCTGTAACGGCAGGCGCTGTCCTGCATTATCTGCATCAGTCTAATGCATTGCTAGGGACCTTATGCTATATTCTGCAACTGCAGGCCCCGTCCTGCATTATCTACAGCAATATAACGCCTTGCTAGAACCTGTATGGTATAATCTGCAATGGCAGGCCCTGTCCTGCATTATCTGCACCAGTGTGATGCATTGCTAGAACCTGTATGTTATAATCTGTAATGGCAGGCCGCGCCTGCATTAACTGAACTAACAGAATGCACTGCTAGAACCCGTATATTATAACCTGCAAGGCAGGCCCTATCCTGTATTAACTGCAAGAAATAACCTGATATGAAATGGTATGTATTTAAGAAAGGAGCTTGGTATTTTTTAGCCCAAACCTAGGAGGAGTAAAGGAACATTGACGTCAGGTGAAACCCTATCTTTACAAAACTCTCAAATATAAAATAAAGCAATGAACATAGAATCACAGTGCAGTAAATAAAAACAAAACACATAAGGTAAAACTCCAAGCCAATGCAAAGGCTTCAATGAGCCCTAGAAGCAGAACCTACAAGTTGTTGATCACCGCTGGAGCATAAAGTCAACGATTATGTAACTGATTCTTATTTAATCCTTCCAGTAACAATCCTTCCTCAGTCGTTTGGTAGGGAAGCCAACAAACACACCGCCCAGTATATTTTAATCTGCACAAAAAGGTCTCATCAGTTATGTCTTCAATTATGTCATTAGTGATGTCATCAAGAATGTCATGGGTGCCGTCATGACTAGGGGTGAGTTATAAATTTCGCTCCACTGGCGGAGTTTTGCTCACTCTTCGTTACGCATGTAACACGGAGTTCCTGCTAAATTCCGCCAACTGCCAGGTGCTGGAGTTTTTTCTTGCGCGCGGCTCACCCATGGTAAGTTGGCGAGCGGGTATTGGTGTCTCCTAGTATGATTTTCGGGCACCAGGAGCACACCCAGCGAGAAATACACAATGCAACAAATGGAAAATAATTGTCTCAGTAAAAATGCTGCATGCAGACAGCAGAAACAGCACAGTGGCAGTTGGCCGCATGCAGTGAGCCTCGTCACACACCAAATCCTGCGGTAACTTCCTCTGAGCACAGCCTTTGGCCATGTGTAGTGGGGGTTGCTACTGGTGGCCAGCTTGGTGCAATGGGGAGGTGTTTGCACACAGTGTTGGGCGCCACTTGGACTGCACGCCAGCCCCTGCGGCCAACATTCCCTGCTCATGGCCAAAAGACCGTGCACAATAGGAGTTTGGTCACACTTAAACCTATCACACCCACATACTGATAGGATGGCATCCATGCTGCATACTTCAACGCCTCATCGGGAGCAGTAAGCACTATATAGATGCGATAAAGGAATGAAGCCGTGAAAAATTACCCCTCAAAGCCATGCAAAGAGAGTCATACATCCATGGTCAATGTTAATGTTAATGTTAATGTTATCGAGATTTATAGAGCGCACGTTTACCCGGAGGTGTCTTGGCGCTAGTCAATCAAATAAAGAGTAATGTCCTTCCGCACAAGGATTCATGGATATGCCACTCTACGACGATCCACAATAGGACGATTGAACTAGGGAAACTCAACGGCAGAATATCCGGGGTCAAAATTTAATCTATACAAATTTACCTTTCAATATTTTGTCCCTCAATATTCTGTTCACGAGATCGTGTCTCTTCGATATTCAGTGTAAGTAGAAAAATCCCAAAGGGAAGGTTTCTATTCAGTACATCACTTACATTCAATTCAAATCTAATACTTTTCACTTCATTCGTTCACCTTGAACATTTCACAAGCCCTATCGCTATATATTCCTAAAGGACCACTGAGTTTGATTAACATGTAATTTATTGGTTTCAGATTATTTAAAATTTCAAAAATAAAAACTACACCACAGCTGAAAATAGTGACAGATAAAATGAATTCGAAATATTGATGATCACAAATTAACACATAAACACATTAAAAATTCATGAAGAGAGTATTGACCCAGACCGGTACAATTAGTCTTGGAAAGATACACATGGCCTATTTAAAGATGTAACACAAACATTGCTTGACACCATTTACATGCTCTACTGTTCAAGTAATGAGAGGCAATGGGATTGTGTATTTAGTTATAGGCGTCGACGCGTTTCGATGGGTTTCCAAATTATTCCATCTTTACCAAGACCATTTCATCACTCACATTTACAGGATACGGTTGTTTTAACAATTCACCTATAAAAATATAAATTAGATTCATAAACCATAATTTGCATTGCATATATCCCAAAATTACAGTGGTCCTAAAGGGCATACATATGTTTTTTTTCCTTTATTTCCTATGTAAATAACATATTTTTTATTAACATTAGTATCGATTACCAAAATCTACAGCTTTTAACAGATTAAACAGGGTCCAATCTATCACATCATTCTATAAATGTCCTCTCTATTATCATATAGCCCACTGACTAATATGCTTTAACTCTCATGCATCCATCCAATTTACAAACGAGAGAGACCAAGCTCTTCCTCACATAAATGCACAATATAAAAAATGGGGGAAGACTAGACTCCTCCTTTCTTCGTTCCGTATTATTATGAGCCTTCGATATTCAGCCTTCGATGTACCCAACTCACACTCAACAGGATTTGCCAGCCACTATCCAACGTGATCTATTACTAAAAATACATCATTCCACTCCAGCCGTGCTGGCCACTATCCAATATTACTCACATTATAAAAAAGCAATAAAAACACAAGCTAATGCAATATTAACAGACCACATTGACTTGCGTCAGCTAGAATTCCAGATCTATAAAGGTTGCCCACATTCCGAAAGCACTTTGGGACCATCCCGATGGTGGGCATACATTAAACAAATGCACTTAACATGACCTAACTACTTAGCAAGGCTGATGTACTTTGTATGATGTCCTCCGACTATTGCGGATATACCTCAAATCAAGCGGTACCATCACGTCTCAGCAAAGCTGCTGAACATGCAATGGAAGAGTGTGTGAGCTTGTTTATGGATCCCAGGAGGGACAGATATGTCTGGGCCCAGATTGTAACAAGCACAGCCTTTTACAACTGGTGTCCTGGGACTTTACTTTACTAATGAACCCAGACCTGAGCACCAAGTACACCCATTTAGCATGCAACGCTGAGGGTTGTGAGGATGGAGCAGTCCCAGACATACAACTGGAGGTGGTGTGGGCTGGAAAATCATTCATCTATGAAACATCCGTTGTCACTCAATGAATCAGGGGCCATCCAGTGCTTTTACTTAGAAAAGAAAAAAGTACTTTCCTCCTGACACGCAACCCCATGGATGACCAAGGGAGGGCACTTCATCTCGTACACGAAACCCAATACATGACCAAGAGATGGTGCTTCATCTCTTACACACAACCCAATCCATGACCACGGGTGGGCACTTCATCTGGTGCAGGCAACCCAATACATCCCCAAGGGAGGGCACTCTAGATGGTACACATAACCCAATACATGCCAAGGGTGGGCACTTCATCTGGTACACGCAACACAATACATGACCAAGGGAGAGCACTTGATCTGGTACATGCAACCCAATATATGACCAAGGGAAGGCACTTCATCTGGCACACGCAACCCAATACATGCCAAGAGTGGGCACTTCATCTGGCACACGCAACCCAATACATGCCAAGAGTGGGCACTTCATCTGGTACACGCAACCCTGTACATCACCAAGGGAGGGCACTTTATCTCGTAGGCGCAACCCAATACATGACCAAGGGAGGGCAATTCATCTGGTACACGCAACCCAATACATGCCACGAGTGGGCACTTCATCTGGTACGCGCAACCCAATACATGACCAAGGGAGGGCAATTTGTCTGGTATACGCAACCCTGTACATCACCAAGGGAGGGCACTTCATCTTGTACACGCAACCCTGTACATCACCAAGGGAGAGCACTTCATCTTGTACACGCAACCCAATGCATGCCAAGGGAGGGCACTTCATCTTGTACACGCAACCCTGTACATCACCAAGGGAGGCCACTTCATCTCACCCTCGCAACCCAATACATGACCAAGGGAGGGCACTTCAGCTGGAACACGCAACCCAATACATGCCAAGGGTGGGTACTTCATCTGGTACACGCAACCCAATACATCCCCAAGGGAGGGCACTTCATTTCATCCACGCAACCCAATAAATAATCAAGGGAGGGCACTTCATCTAGTGCACGAAACCCAATACATGACCAAGGGAGGGCACTCCAGCTGGAACACGCAACCCAATACATCCCCAAGGGAGGGCACTCCAGCTGGAACACGCAACCCAATACATGCCAAGGGTGGGCACTTCATCTGGTACACGCAACCCAATACATCACCAAGGGAGAAACCTTAATCTTGTACACGCAACTCAATGCACCAAGGGAGGCCACTTCATCTAGTGCACGCAACCCAATACATCACAAAGAGAGGGGCACTTAATCTGGTGCACGCAACCCAATACATCCCCAAGGGAGGGCACTCTAGCTGGGTATTACTGATTCCTTAAATGAAAGGCCAATAAGGAATCGGTATTAAGAAATCGGTATTTACCGATTCCTTATTACCGATTCCTTCCCTACATCCAACATGGCTAAATACCAGTCGGTAACGGTGAAATTGACTGAATTTCACTGTTACCGACCGGTATTTGCCCACCTACATCTGGCCCTAAGTTGGAAATGTTGGAAATGTTTTTTGACCACAGCGATCTGTTGCAGCAACATCAAAGACTTTAGCAAACTCTGTACACATTGGACATGTATGATAGGAATCTCACCAGATGTTAGGAATCCTCTTGCATCCAGAGGAGTCAACGTCACTCTAGACCAGGAGTCTTCAAACGTGGGAGTGGGCCCCCCTAGGGGCCTCAAGTGATCCCAGGGGGGGCAACAGGCTTGGGCAAAATAAGCATTATGGTGCTAACAGTGCTTTGTTTTCAGCTGAAAAAAATGGGCGGTAGTAAGCTGCTCTGTAATTGGCCATCACTAACATATTTTGTCATTTTATCCTGGCTGGGAGAATGTGTCAAAAGGGGAAGGGACTCCCAATATTCTTCAAAACCCCCACCCCCATTTCTAATAATCACACGGTAGATACTTTAACATGTTAGTAAGGCCTACCTGACCAGAATAGAATGTTTGACACTCATGTATATGATTGCATTTTCTAAACGGTAACCAAACTTATCTCCAAGGTTTAAATAAGTCTAGACATATTTAAACATTGGCAGTTTAATATAATAATTAATGAAACATGTTTAGGAGGGAAGGGATCATTTATTTTTGCAATGGGGGGACACAGTATTAAAAAGTTTGTAGCCCACTGCTCTGAAAACATACTTTGTGTCTGTGTACACGGTTACAATCTTTCTCTCTGCGAGGATACGGGCAGCAATTAGTGCAATGAGTTGCGGAACCTGAGCAGATGTAACATTAGGCAATCAACAGTTTTCAATAATTCCATATACAGTGCATACGGCATAACCTTCGAATAATAGGACAACTTCATCATTTCTGAGACATGATCTATCAACAAACTACATTAATTTTCAGTTTAGAATAGGAATGACAGCTGCATCTATACAAGATTTTGTGACATTGTGAGCTACAAACAGGCTCTCAAGGGGTGTTCACTCTTCAAGGGTGGGCATCAGAGAGGCGGGTTCACAGTAGGCTGCGGGCAAGAGTAATATGGGAAGCTGATCATAACAACAATAGTTCATACCTGGAACCTGGGGTTTGAGGTGGTCAGAAAAGCAACAGCAGCATGGGGTACAGCAGCAATCACAGTGGTACTCAGTACAATGTTTTCAGAGGATTCAACATGAGGGAAAGCAGCGGCCACAGAAGAAATATGTGGTGGAATCCAGACCACAACTGAGTCCAAAGCTGAGGAATATTAGAACATTGGAATGTTGGGAGCTCCATTGAAAATAATGTAGTAGCTCCGGGCTTATAATGGCTGGTATAAGCCCGGAACTCCAACATTCCAATGTTTCTTTGTTCACAGCTCTGGCTGTGAACAAAGGCTGTGGGGAGCCTGAGGGAATTATAATCCCCTCACGCTCCCTAAAGCCTTTGTTTAATTTGTTAGAACATTCTGCCCTCTAGTGGCAGAATTTTCTAATAGCCTTATAGCCCTTCCTAGCTGGGCTATACCGGCTTTAAAAGTCCCGCTACCTTGTTAAAGTCCCTCGCCTTTGGCTCAGGCCTTTAACGCTGCAGCGGGCCTTTAATAGCCGGTATAGCCCTCTACGGCGGGCTAAAAGGCTATAATAGGTTAAGGGCTTTTGTTAATTCCTGTGATCTTGGACCAGAATCCCAAGATCAAAACCATTGCATTCATGACAATGCAGAGTGTACAGTGTAGCTTAATCACAGGGCCCCAACGCAGGTGCATGTGTCAGTGCTTGTTTTAATTATACAAAATACTTATCAGCCTCTTTAGACCACTGCAAGTTTCCTAGGGTGTCTTTTCTAACATAATCTGGCATTGGCTTCGCCACTGGGGCATAACCCTGGATACACTGTGTACAGTATCCAGGCAAACCCAAGAAAGTTCATACCTGGGAGATGGTCATTGGACTGGGCAACTTACAAATGGCTTTAATTTGGTCAGATGACAGCTGGCGCCAGTGCCGGTCCTAGGCCTTCTGAGGCCCTGGGCGAAAGGGAAGTTGTGAGGCCCTTCTAAGTGACATCACAGAAAGTGACTTCGCAAATTAATTGGTGAGAATGTACAGCAAATTACCAACATACTCAAGCATCACGTGGCACACACTGTCATCTTTTTCCTCACACACCTAAAGCTACAAGCAAAAGAGATGTATTTATGACATTAGTGGCCTTGAGACACCTGCTTAGCACTCATCATGTTCCACAGTCAACTCTTACTCTACTTCATCTGCAAAGGATACACCATTCGAAACATCCAGTTGGTATATCATGCTAATCTATACATCATGACCTACTTTACATAATTCTGGGGTTTAGGACATGAGACAACCAACCATCCTGGCAACAGTCAGATTTAGGCCATACACGGTGCAGCATCGATTAGGCCACTCAGGAGCTGATAGTGATATTTCATTTGCCAAAACAAAACCAGCCTATATAGTCTGATTTACAAAGGATATTCGCAGAACAGCTGGGCTGCTGAATCCCACAGTGTCTACTTAGCACAGCACACTGTCATGTGAGAATTGAGATTTCTGTACCAGCACTCAGTCATAAAACAGAGAAAAATAAATACCAGTGCAGTTACCTCTTTTCCTATGCAGCAAAAATAGCCTAAAAAAACTAATATCCTGTATTATGTAATTTTCTGTAATAATGTACAGCTCCTTTCAGAAAAACTTCCCCTTGCATTAATGAAAAAGAAATACATTTTGAAGAACAGATTGCTGGTTCCCGCTGCAAACATGTCAGTGAAGTGTAGCTGAAAATCCAAAATAATCCGAAACAGTGCCTTAAAGGCCTCTAAAGTACATAACACAGACAAGCAAAGAAAGCCTCATTTCTCCCGGTAGTGCTGGCGATGCCAGTCAGCTTTTGTTGAAAGACATGGATAAGCTTCAACTAGAAATAAAGACAAAGGCTCGTTGGCAGAAAAAATGCATAAACTGGCAATGAATTTAAAGACACCGACAAGAGGACAGCAAGACACTTTACTCAACCACGAAAGTTTCCAGTTTAGTATTCCAGTAGCCTTAAAGATGAAGTAGTGTCAAAACCTGCCATTTGTGGTAAATAACCCATTTTCTTATGAAGCACAGTGTAGTGGCAAATAGTGCTTATAGGTGTGCAGAATATAAAATTAAAAAGATGAAATAAAAGACAATATTTGAAAACACATGGTGCTCAGATGCACCCAGTATGGTAGGGAAAGGGCTATTTGCACTCTACATAAAACACTACTAACAAGCATTCACTTGCAGAAGATGCATCATGCATCCTAGGGGAATATATAAATGTGCGTGTGAATTATGAAACTATCAGCCACTTCCTCCCCATCAAACAAAAAATGATAGATATCGTTAGATAAAAAACGAAAGTACAATCAACAGCTGCAATCTTTCCAATTTCTTTTTTGAGCTTCAGCTTACCTGATATTGACTCAACGCAGGTCAAAATTAGGTGCCCTCGCTCCTAAAACATGCCCACCACGCTGCCCTAAATCTAATGTGTAATGTGTGCTGTTCCCAAGGTGGTTCTGCATATTTATATAGCTAAATGAATAATTAAAACAGACCCTCCACTGAACACCTGTGTCCCAAAAGCATTCCACTCCAGAGCGCCTTCACAATATTTGATATTCTGCTCAGCTCCATTTTGAAGTGCAGCATGGCTCACAAATACAATCAATCAATCACAGCATTTGTAAAGCGCGCTACTCACCCGGGAGGGTCTCAAGGCACTGGGGGAGAGGGGTATGTTACTGCTCGAACAGCCAGGTTATACCAGTTTATTTCTCAGCTGTGCATCGTAGTTGATTGTGAAGACAACAGCCTCCTTGCCTATCAGAGCTGAGTATGATAATTCACAAAACCACAGCAGAGTTTGCCCGGCAGAGCAGAGTGCGAGTCTCAAACTAAAATCTAGGGTACATTTGGCAAAGAGTCTGGGGTGGGGGTTGGTGGAGGGCGATATGGGCAGATGGGAGGGTCAAAGGAAAGGACATTGAGGGCGACCACCCCCCTCATGGTCATTGCAACACTCTTTTACCGTCCTGGATGTTTTTTGTGTGATGGCCTTATGCATTCTGGGTATTTTAGTACTAGTCTCCTTTCGTTACCAATACACTAATTAGACTAACACACCTAAAATCAATGGCCAGGGCTGGAGGCAGTGACTGTAACGAGTGACAGTGCCCCTATCGAGTGAGGGAGTTACCCTATATTAGAGTCACCAAAGTGGTATTATATCTGACTTTGAACGCTGGTATTTGGTGATGATGGTGGATTGGCACCCCAGGAGTTGAGTCAAATGTGTGGGGTGACTCTGAAGTGGCTGAACTCATGCACCTCAGTATCTGAAGGTAAACACCTTTGCCCAAAATATGACATTCACGACCAGGCTGTGATTAGAACAAGCAAGCAATACTATTCAGATCAGATGTATTCATGTGGTTTACGTTGAAGTGAAGAATTAGTCCCTTTTCTATACTTTGGTGAGCCATGCTTACCATCGGGAGTGATATAGACAAGTGGATCTATGCTACAGATGTGGTTTTGTGGTGTGAATGAGTTTTTGCTGCTGGCGAGGTTTTCTGAAGTTTCCCATTTTCACCTTTCATGAATCCTGGTAGATTACCCAGTTTACTTTCACCTGTGCAAACGTTTTCTATGTGTGTTACCACGAAGTGAGACGATTTTCACTGTTACTGAACCAGCTAAACTGGTTAAATGTGTGAGGCCTTTTTACTCTGCAAGTTTACTTTTCCAGAGCTTTCCTAAGTGGTATTGTGCAAGAGAAGAAGAACACTGAACACAACTTTATATCCTCATGGAACTTCCACGTCTTTGGAGTTTTAGGGGGGTGGGCAGAAGCCCTACCCCCGGGTTTTTTGGGTGGGTGGTAGGCTTTGCGGGCAAGTGGCAGCCCTGATTGGTTGTGGGGCTCTTGGTTTTGACTACCTAACTACCTGTCAAAGGGTTTGAGTAGTTAGAGCCAAAATAACGGCCATCGGGTGCCATTTTAGTTTCACAGGCACCTTCGGCTGACAGTGATAGTAAGAAATAAGTTTTTTCAAGATGTTTAGGTTTCCTGCTTTTGCCATGTCTTTGCTCATAAACGAAGAGGTCCACCAAGCACTGATCATTTTGAAATGTGCTGACAGTGTCTTGTCTGAAACTGAAACATTTTAATATAATATAATATATACGATTGAAGCAGGTGACGCAGGTCTCTTACCTTAACGTACAGAACTCAACTACGCGACGACGGACTCCAGCCTGCAGCATCCCTGCCCACGCGGCCCGCCCGATCCGGGTAGTGACTGACTGCTGCCTCACGTATGGCGTGTGCGCATGCTGAGTGCGTCACACTGAGCGGGGGCTGGCCATAAAATCATGTCCAGGGCCGTCATTGGTAGCGCTTTCGCGCGCTACCAGATTGACGGCCCTGGGACCCACCGTCACCAGCATCATGGCAAGGCCGACGTCACGTCATCACCACTAAGGCACCACCACCAGCACCACCAAGCTCGGTGGTGGGGTGCGTGCAGGCGTCACGGTCAGGTTTGCGTGCGTGCGCAGACAGTGTTCAGTTCCTGCCTTACTTACTATTACTTACTGCCTGCGGCCCGGCCCGGCCCCTGCGCGAGCGCTGTGCGCAAGGCACAGGCTTTTCCCCATGATTATCAGTTTTATGTCCCGCAACTGCGGGGCCGGCGGTGGGCCCCCCTGAGCGAAAGGCCCTGGGCTGCTGCCCATACCGCCCACGGCTAGGACCGGCCCTGGCTGGCGCTCACCGACTGAGATTTCATGGAGAAGGTGTTACACTCAGAGAAGGAAAACAGGAGTTTTTCTTTAAGAACATTCTACCCCTTTTTTAGTAAATACAGTGTGAAGGTAGAGTGAATCTACATTGAAGTGATCTAAAGTAAGAGATACCAAACAAAGTCATCAACATACTGAACCAAGGTAGACGTCTGGTGAAAAACCAACTTGTACAAGTCTTTATTTAAAGCTTGGGAAAGACTGACAGAGACTCTGTGAATCCTTGAGGGAGCATCAGCCAGGAAAGTTCAGATCCACTGAATGAGAATGTGAAGAATATGTCTGGGGATGGGAAGAAGTAGGAACCAAGGCCAACCACGGTAAACCACTTAGTGTTTGCGGGAGGCGGCTAGGCTGGAGTCCAGAGGGAAACCAGGCATAACCACATTATTGATCACCAGCAAATAATCCTTTGTTTAGTCTTTGCTCTCTTTCCTTGTGGTTTAGTGAGCTGGATAAGTAGACACAGAGGAGGTGGAGTAGTCTGGACACTAGTGCTAACTCTGTTCCTGAGGTGACTTATTCGTTATTCCAGTTTCTCCCAGGTTTTTTCATACCAAGTACTGGAGATCCATGATTATGTTTTGGAGTTTTCTAGGCCCTTTGAAAAAAGATTGGCAACTGTTCAGAGTCTAGTTTTTTTTAATGATCTTTTAACTTCTTTTGCAAATTCTCTAATCCCTTCATATTAAAGGTTTCCTGTTCAGGAAGGACTTTCTTCCCAGCCTTGTTTGTGAGTCCCACCTACTCTTTTAGATACTTGCATGTGTTTTTTACTCTGCTATTGGTAAATAGTGTGTACAGGAGTTGCCTTTAGTGGGACCTAGCTATGTTTTTGATTTTTCGGCCACCATCACTGTTTCTAGTCCTTCATTCACCCTGAAAACAGAAAAGTGTGTGCCGGCAGCTCATCCCATGACGGGGCAGCAGAAATGCAATGGAATAGAGGGTAGGGGTTCCCTCAGTTATTTCTCTTACTGATCTCGTAGAGGGGGGGGGGGGGGGGGTATTGTACACTCCTCCTGAGGATCCACGTGCATTTGGCTGACCTTCAGATGTGAGCACGGATTGCCTGGCGAAGGGCGGCTGCCTCCGGATCCCTCCTTCTCTCACACATTCATTCTTCAGAGGTGTGTGTTTGGGGTCTGCCACTCCTACCTGCTGCCCATTTCCACCTCATCTCTAGAGCCTACTGGCTCAAAACCATGGATTTTCCACACAAAATCTTTGTCTCCAACCTCTTCAATTTCTACTCCATTTTGAGCACTTTTTTTTTTTTTTTGCAAATCAAGAGTTGCCGTGCAAGCCAGCGAGCGAAATATGGGAAGCACTGTCAGACTTTGCCTGAATTTGGTTCATGTGCTTAGGATTGCAAGTCAAACTCTCCCCCCCCCCCCCACCCCCCCTCCCCCAAACCCCAGGTCCGGCACTGGGCCGTGCTCCTCCAGAGACCCCCTAGAGAATTCTCTCCCATCCCTCCGACCCCGCGTGAAGTCCGGTCCAGTGCGCTCCTGTCTGTCTAGCGACACACAATGCACCAGGTTCTGTAAAAGAAAACACAACACTAAGGATTGCGCCTAAAAGTCTAACAGGCCTTAATGCACAATAGCCAGCAAGCGTTCACAAATTAAGGAAGGCTGTAACCATCTGAACGTAGCAGAGCTTCGCCCTTCATCAGATGGAGCATGTCATGCTAAAATCCACACATTTTTCAGTCACATATAAATACTTTTTTCTCCATGTAAGCTAATGTTATGTGATGTGTTATGTAATGTTATGTTATGCTGTGTTATGTTATGTTATGCTATGTGATGTTATGCTATGTTATGCTATGTTCTGTTATGTTGCTATGCTATATTATGCTATGTTATGCTCTGTTATGCTATGTTATGTTATGTTATGTTATGTTATGTTATGGTATGTTATGCTATGCTATGTTATGTTATGTCATGTTGTGTTGGGTTGTGCTGTGCTATGTTATGTCAGGACATGTAATGGTATGCTATGTCATGTATTGTATGCTATGTTATGTCTTGTCAAGTCATGCATTGGTATGCTATGCTACGTTATGTTGTTTTGTGTTGTGTTGTGTAGTGCTATCTTATGTTATGTCATGTCATGTCATGGTATGCTATGCTACGCTATAATATGCTATGCTGTGTTGTGCTATGTTATGCTATGGTATATCATGTCATGTTATGATGTGCTAAGCTATGTCATGTTATGTCATGTCCACTTTAGTGGAGAAGTGTGGCTCAATGGTTAGAGCGGCAGACCCTGATGCAGAGGTCTTGCCCGGGACCAGGGTTCAATTCCCCGCCTCGGCAGGTCTTGGGCTTAATTTCCCTGGACCTGACAATTCTCACCACGGTGCCTACGCTAACCATGGGTCCCACTCTGCAACTCTGGGCAATAGCTTGCTTAATCTCCACAACAGTGCTTGGAAGCCTGGCATCACCTTGGAGGTGCCCTGGGGTGGGCACTTCATAGGGAAAGGCCAGGAAGGGTTCCACAGCAGTATGTGTACAGCCCCTTGAGACACCTTCGGGGTGATTTGTGCACTATATAAGCACTACATTTACATGGTATGCTATATTATGGGGCTTTTATAAAGCGCATAGCTGCCCCAATAATGCTATAGGCCTATCAGAAAGAGAAGACAGGAAATCAGATGGAGAAAGGCCATATCTTCCAAGTACAGAGTGTTTTCAGTGTTCCTGATGGAAAGAGGGAGTGAATTCCAAAGAACAGGAACCTGCAACTCCGGTTCCTGACTCGAGGGACAGAGGCCGATGGAAGCAGGGACACGTGACAGAAGTTTAAGTACCTGACATCAGCTGATGACAGGCACCAGGATCCTCTGCTGGTGCGAATGTGAGAGACCTTGGAACAAAGGCACAGATCAGGCACAGATCACACTGACTGCAGCGGACTCTAACGCTTTCTAAGATCCGCGCCAGCTTCAGACCGAGGCTGCACCTCGCAATCATAGTCCACGTGAAAGTGCAGCTACAACACAGAGTAACTGAACTAAAGTTACTTTAAGATGCACGTCATTGTTCAACAATATTAGAGTTGTCTTCAAACTGGTGCAAAAACAAATTCACAATTAACAACCACACGGGTGAAGGCACACAAGAGCATTTAGCATGTTCATAGTTAAACATGCAAGCATTAAGGACACATAAAGATAACTCCATTTTCTTCAGAAGAAAATGATTTGCACCCCAAATGTGATATAAATCTTAAAGATAACCCTAAAAAAACGGGATTCTACCACTATACTTTGGTAGAACTATCAACCTACAAAAATATTCCATCCACAGTATTAACCTCCACTTTTCTAAGTTTCCGTTACAGAGAATCTACCTGGCAGTGATCCGAGGTAACAGATGTGGTATGGTTAATGCGTATGTGTTGGCCGTGCATTAAAGGGTTTACTGAGCGCCTGGCTTGCTGAATTGTGAAATCCACTGGACTCCACGTGTGTGCGGGTCACAAGATTACATTGTACTTTGTGCAAAGCTGCCCCGAATTCATCTTGGACCTGGGACCCTGAATATGCACATATTATTATCCGTCTCCCCATAGCCAGATGTCTATGTGGGTGGAGGGAGGCTGCACATGAGTTCTTGAAGTTAGCTTTGGTCCCTCCCATGGGAAGAGGGAGGTAGAGCATGAGTCCTTGAAGTTAGCTTTGGTCCAGCATGAGTCCTTGAAGTTAGCTTTGGTCCCTCCCATGGGAAGAGGGAGGTAGAGCATGAGTCCTTGAAGTTAGCTTTGGTCCCTCCCATGGGAAGAGGGAGGTAGAGCATGAGTCCTTGAAGTTAGCTTTGGTCCCTCCCATGGGAAGAGGGAGGTAGAGCATGAGTCCTTGAAGTTAGCTTTGGTCCCTCCCATGGGAAGAGGGAGGTAGAGCATGAGTTCTTGAAGTTAGCTTTAACCCCTCCCATGGGAAGAGGGAGGTAGAGCATGAGTCCTTGAAGTTAGCTTTGATCCCTCCCATGGGAAGAGGGAGGTAGAGCATGAGTCCTTGAAGTTGGCTTTGGTCCCTCCCATGGGAAGAGTGAGGTAGAGCATGAGTCCTTAAAGTTAGATTTGGTCCCTCCCATGGGAAGAGAGAGGTAGAGCATGAGTCCTTGAAGTTAGCTTTGGTCCCTCCCATGGGAAGAGGGAGGTAGAGCATGAGTCCTTGAAGTTAGCTTTTATCCCCTCCCATGGGAAGAGTGCGGTAGAGCATGAGTCCTTGAAGTTAGCTTTAACCCCTCCCATGGGAAGAGGGAGGTAGAGCATGAGTCCTTGAAGTTAGCTTTAACCCCTCCCATGGGAAGAGGGAGGTAGAGCATGAGTCCTTGAAGTTAGCTTTGATCCCTCCCACAGGAAGAGGGAGGTAGAGCATGAGTCCTTGAAGTTAGGTTTTATCCCCCCCCCCCCCATGGGAAGAGGGAGGTAGAGCATGAGTCCTTGAAGTTAGCTTTGATCCCTCCCATGGGAAGAGGGAGGTAGAGCATGAGTCCTTGAAGTTAGCTTTGATCTCCTCCCATGGTAAGAGGGAGGTAGAGCATGAGTCCTTGAAGTTAGCTTTGATCCCCTTCCATGGGAAGAGGGAGGTAAAGTAAAAGTCCTTGAAGTTAGCTTTGATCCCCTCCCATGGGAAGAGGGAGGTAGAGCATGAGTCCTTGAAGTTAGCTTTAACCCCTCCCATGGGAAGAGGGAGGTAGAGCATGAGTCCTTGAAGTTAGCTTTGATCCCTCCCATGGGAAGAGGGAGGTAGAGCATGAGTCCTTGAAGTTAGCTTTGGTCCCTCCCATGGGAAGAGGAGGTAGAGCATACGTCCTTGAAGTTAGGTTTGGCCCCTCCCATGGGAAGAGGGAGGTAAAGCATGAGTCCTTGAAGTTAGCTTGGATCCCCTCCCATGGGAAGAGGGAGGTAGAGCATGAGTCCTTGAAGTTAGCTTTGGTCCCTCCAATGGGAAGAGGGAGGTAGAGCATGAGTCCTTGAAGTTAGCTTTGGTCCCTCCCATGGGAAGAGGGAGGTAGAGCATGAGTCCTTAAAGTTAGATTTGGTCCCTCCCATGGGAAGAGAGAGGTAGAGCATGAGTCCTTGAAGTTAGCTTTGGTCCCTCCCATGGGAAGAGGGAGGTAGAGCATGAGTCCTTGAAGTTAGCTTTTATCCCCTCCCATGGGAAGAGGGAGGTAGAGCATGAGTCCTTGATGTTAGATTTGGTCCCTCCCATGGGAAGAGGGAGGTAGAGCATGAGTCCTTGAAGTTAGCTTTTATCCCCTCCCATGGGAAGAGGGAGGTAGAGCATGAGTCCTTGATGTTAGATTTGGTCCCTCCCATGTTAATGTTAATGTTAATGTTAATTGGGAATTTATTGAGCGCTCGTACGCCCGGAGGCTTCATGGCGCTATAGAAAATGAACCAAGCAGGCAGATAATAGAAAAAGCAGTGCTATCAGTAGTGAGCTTGAGTGAAGAGCCAGGTTTTCAGAGAATGTCTGAAACTGAGGATGTTATCGTTGAGTTTAATGTTGAGGGGGAGAGAGTTCCAAAAACCTGCAGCGAGGTGGTCGAAACAGCTGCCTCCAAGGCGTTTCCTTTTAAATGGGGGTACGATCAGGAGTGATTTATAGGTTGAACGAAGATGACGGGAAGGGCAGTATTTTTTGAATAGATCTCTGATGAATAGAGGGCCAGAGTTATTCAAAGACCTGAACAGTATGCACCCGGCCTTGAAGGCCACACGCTGCTCAACTGGCAACCAGTGGAGCTGTTTAAGGCCAGGTCTGATAGATTGCCTCCTAGGTATATTCAGAAGAAGCCTGGCGGCTTGGTTCTGGACAAGCTGGAGACGTTTTAGCTCTCCAATTTGCAGGCCGAGATAGAGACTGTTGGAGAAGTCAAGCCTGGACAGAACCAAGGAGATGACAATCTGTGTGAGAGCTGCAGGGGAAAAAAAACGAGCGATTTTTTTTATTTTCTGCAGTTGGAAGATGCTGGAGGATACCACCGCTCCAACCTGTCTTTTTAGCGAGAGATCCTCGCTGATAAGGATACCTAGGCTCTTGACCACCGTTGATTTAGATGGGGGGACTCCCATACTGATGGGCCAGAAGCTGGAATTCCAACTAAGCGAGCTCTGTCCGGGCAAGATCAACTCGGTCTTGCCCGGATTGAGCTTCAGATGGCTGCAGCTCATCCAACTCAGTATGTGGGACATAGTTCTTTGGAATTCAACCACTGAGTCCTGGGTGTTAAGAGGAAAGATGAGCTGCAAGTCATCCGCATAGTTGAAGATGGTTACATTAGCATTACGGAGCGAGTGCAGAAGAGGGCGTAGGTATACATTAAAGAGCAGGGGGGACAATGAGGAGCCTTGTGGTACCCCACAGGTGGTAGGTAGGATGGGGGCAGAGAAAGAGCCCAATCTGACCGATTGAGTGCGGCCCGTGAGAAAAGAGCGGATCCAGCTCAATGCAGGACCCCTGAGACCTGCCTGTTTGACACGGTCGACCAAGATGGTGTGGTCGACCGTGTCGAATGCAGCAGATAGGTCCAAAAGCACAAGCGCCTGATGGATTCCTGTGTCTGCGTTCCGCCTTAGAGTGTTTAGCACTGAGAGGATGACCGCCTCAGTGGAATGGCAGGGACGAAACCCTGCTTGATTAGGTGCCAAGTACTCGGTTTTTTCCAAAAAGCTGGAGATGCTTTCACAGACATGTGACTCCAACAGTTTCGCACAGTATGGCAGCAGCGATATAGGTCGGTAGTTGATAGGATCTAATGGGTTTGCTCCTGCCTTTTTTAGGAGGGGGACAAGAAGAGCTTTTTTCAGACCACATGGAACTTTACCCTGTGAGAGAGATCCGTTCATTAAGGAAAGTAGACACTCAGGAAGATAGGTGCCCACTTCTTTCAAGATGTAAGGGGGACAAATGTCATCGGGGGAACCTGTTTTGACTTTGGTGAGAAGTTTAGGTAGTTGGGTCTGATCTATGAGGGGAAGAGGGAGGTAGAGCATGAGTCCTTGAAGTTATCTTTGATCCCCTCCCATGGGAAGAGGGAGGTAGAGCATGAGTCCTTGAAGTTAGCTTTGGTCCCTCGCATGGGAAGAGGGAGGTAGAGCATGAGTCCTTGAAGTTAGCTTTGGTCCCTCCCATGGGAAGAGGGAGGTAGAGCATGAGTCCTTGAAGTTAGCTTTGGTCCCTCCCATGGGAAGAGGGAGGTAGAGCATAAGTCCTTGAAGTTAGCTTTTGTCCCTCCCATGGAAAGAGAGAGGTAGAGCATGAGTCCTTGAAGTTAGCTTTTGTCCCTCCCATGGGAAGAGAGAGGTAGAGCATGAGTCTTTGAAGTTAGCTTTGATCCCCTCCCATGGGAAGAGGGAGGTAGAGCATGAGTCCTTGATGTTAGATTTGGTCCCTCCCATGGGAAGAGGGAGATAGAGCATGAGTCCTTGAAGTTAGCTTTGGTCCCTCCCATGGGAAGAGGGAGGTAGAGCATAAGTCCTTGAAGTTAGCTTTTGTCCCTCCCATGGTAAGAGGGAGGCAGAGCATGAGTCCTTGAAGTTAGCTTTTGTCCCTCCCATGGGAAGAGAGAGGTAGAGCATGAGTCTTTGAAGTTAGCTTTTGTCCCTCCCATGGGAAGAGAGAGGTAGAGCATGAGTCCTTGAAGTTAGCTTTTGTCCCTCCCATGGGAAGAGAGAGGTAGAGCATGAGTCCTTGAAGTTAGCTTTTGTCCCTCCCATGGGAAGAGAGAGGTAGAGCATGAGTCTTTGAAGTTAGCTTTGATCCCCTCCCAAGGGAAGAGGGAGGTAGAGCATGAGTCCTTGATGTTAGATTTGGTCCCTCCCATGGGAAGAGGGAGGTAGAGCATGAGTCCTTGAAGTTAGCTTTGGTCCCTCCCATGGGAAGAGGGAGGTAGAGCATAAGCCCTTGAAGTTAGCTTTTGTCCCTCCCATGGTAAGAGGGAGGTAGAGCATGAGTCCTTGAAGTTAGCTTTTGTCCCTCCCATGGGAAGAGAGAGGTAGAGCATGAGTCCTTGAAGTTAGCTTTTGTCCCTCCCATGGGAAGAGGGAGGTAGAGCATGAGTCCTTGAAGTTAGCTTTTGTCCCTCCCATGGGAAGAGAGAGGTAGAGCAGGAGTCTTTGAAGTTAGCTTTGATCCCCTACCAGAGTAAGGACCATCCCGCCCCAAGTTCCTGCCACATCTGCCTTCAATCTGGGCAAAAATGTACGGCCATTTCACCTGGGTCATTTCAAACTGGGCTTAGGATGCTCTGCACTTACACGTGGCCTGGCCACAAACTGATCACGCCAGTGCCACGTCCCTTCAGATTTCTTTTTCACACTTTCTCTTAAAATAGGGCATCTACAGACCAATGCAGATGAGAAGAATAGATAGTCCAGGAGGGGAACTGCTTCTGGTTGCTACTCCCCCTGCCCTGGACTGTAATGTTAATGTAAATGTAAATGTATAGGCATTTATATAGCGCACTACTTACCCGGAGGGTCCCAAGGCGCTTCGACCGCTGCGAAACCCTTCCTGGCTTCCCTGAGAGATGGTCCCTTAATGGGTATCTCCAGGGTGAGACCAGGCATCCCCGGCGGTCTGGTGGGGCCGTTAGTGAAGATGAGGCAAGCTAATGCCTAGAGTTGCCGAGTCTGATCGCTGATCAGAGTGGGCACCGAGGCGAGAGAATTATCGAGTCCGCTGACCCTGGTCCAGAAACCTGCCGCGCCGGGAATCGAACCCTGGTCCCGGACCGTCCTCTGCTCTCGGGTCTGCCGCCTTTAACCAGAGGCGGCAGACTCTGAAAAAAAGAGATCATTTATTGCTTGAAGGATGTGGACTTTTTGCAAGCTTTCCACCCGTTGCCTTTCTTTAGTCCTCACAGCTGGTGCACCAACAAAAATTGGCAGATGTCTCATCTGCTACTATCATTTACTGCCCACCACATTTAGAGTGTATGCCCATGGCGCCCCACAACCTGCCTCACAGGTACACCCCTATCCACAGCAAGTGATGTGTATCGGTGGATGGACAACCAAAAGATACATAACCGTCTGCCCTATTTAGACTGCAATGTGGGTCGACAGTTATGCAGCAGAAAATCGACCACAACTGATGTGGATGAAAAAAAAGCATAATGAGGCAATCCAAGCTCACCCTGGCATTACAAGCAATAGAAGAAAGCTAGCCCGGCGGCTGCTGTTGCAAGCCATGGCAAACCATCAGGCGGTGGAGGGGTTATGGATGGGTGAGACATTCAATAGTTTGTGAGAACAGTCAAGATTCACCTTCTACACTCCGAACCACCAGCTCCGCTCTGCTGACTTCGCCACCGTCCCCCGCATTCGTCGAGCGACAGCCGGTGGCAGATCGTTCTCTCACCTCGCCGCAAAAACCTGGAACACCCTCCCCACCCGCCTACGACAGACCCAGGACCTGCTGACCTTCAGGAGACTCCTCAAGACCTAGCTGTTCGAGCAGTAGCAGCCCCCCCCCACCCCCCCAGGCGCCTTGAGACCTCCACTGGTAAGCAGTGCGCTCTACAAATGTACTAATTGATTGATTGATTGATTGATTGACTGAAGAGTCAGGATATTCTTGAGTGCCACACCTGGTCCAGGCAGGACGGCATCACTGCTTGACCAATGAGAATCCTTGAAAGAATTTGGGACATATTTCTGAATCTTCATCTTGGGATGCGCGGATACAGTTGACTCTCTTGCACTCTCCTTCATTGGGGGAGGAGGAAGCACTCATAGGGGGTGACAAGAACCTTGACCCAGGGATCCGGGCTGCTATAAGAACAACATTCATGTGAGGGAGGCCAGCATCTGGAAGAGACCTGAAGAGTTTATGTGCAGTTTTCCCACCGGCGGAGAGGCTGGGACCACATCATGTCTTCTCACTGTCGCTTATCTCCGCAGGGATGAAGTTACTTTCAAGTCTGGCCACCCATAACTTCCACTGTGGGATTTGAGAAGAAGGAGAACTGCCAGATTGAATTTGTGAATCAGGGAATGATAATCCTGGTGGTGAAGATGTAAACAGCACAGTAGGTGCAAGGGTCATCTCAAGAGGCTGCAGGAGGGCCAGATTGGTCCTAAAGGCATCTCTCCAAATCCCATAACTTGATGCATACAGGGTGATAAACCAAATGAGTGTTTGAGGGCTAACATCACATAACAGAGCATGGCTCACAACAGGGAGCTTGAAAGTCAAATTTCACCCAGAACAGCGCTTAACCTGAGAAACCACTGACATTAGCGTGTGGTTGGGTCGACAAGTGGTGAACCTACTCCTCTTAAGCACAAACCTCAAGATAGAACACAAGGTGCAGAAAGGTATTGGGTGTGAGAGCCGAAGGGAGAGGCTGTAACAGAGGTCGAATGGGCAGGGCAAACAAGGAGCAGGCCCGTCACTTATGCCCAGTGCCATTGTGCAATGGCGGGCAGCGCTTTTGTGTTGTGCTGGGGCAGGTGTGTTATTCCCAAATTATTGAGGTGGATTACTTGAGCCCCACCTCTAATTGTGTTATTTTTGGGAAAAGGAGAACTGGCAGGCGTCTTTCACTCCTTAGAATGATGCTGTGGTCGGCAGGAGTGTCAGGAGTAAGGACAGGAACGCGCCGTAAGCCATAGATACGGCGCATTCCTGCCCTTGCACTTTGACGCAGGGCAGCGCTGCGCTGAAGATGACCCGCTGCGCCGCCCTGCACCAAATCTGCATAAACATGCCCCTATGCCTTTACTGAAAATACAAGGGACATCAAATCTCCTGCTGCTCAGGTCTAAAATTGACCCTCGTCAGGGTTAGATTGGGGTCAAAAGAAGGCCTGGGTACCCTAAAATAAAGTGGCCCACATTTGCGGATTGCACCTTTTTGTAAAACACTGCTTCATTGATTTAAGTATTATGCAAAGAAGGGAGCGGGGCTCTAAAAGAGGCATGTTTTCTTAACTTCACTGAGAAAAAAATTATGCAAATGTTGCCAGAGCTGTTTGTGTACAAATTAGTTCATAGTTGTGAACCAGACATGAAGATATGTGAGGCCACTTCTGCTCAGGCCCCGCCCCTGTTCAATCTGCATACATGAATGGGCCGGCCCAGCGAGAGACTGGGAATGGCACCTCCGCCCCATTGGTAAAAGGGAGGTAACAGAGGCCCATCTGCCTGTGGAAGGGCCTCTCCTGCCCCCACTGGGCTGCTGGCGTCATCAAAACAGACAGAAACAGCCCAAATCGGCTGGCACCCTGGCCAAAAAATCAGCCCACAGCTCCAACTTCAATACCCGCCCAAGTGCCTGTTTTACCAATCTGACCCTTATGAATTTGTAGGCAGGATTTCCACCCTGTTGTGACTGGCAAAGGTCGCAAATAATGGGGAGAGGGTGTAGTCTGACGGCTAGATTGCCAACTTTGGAGCTGGGAAACCAAGGTTTGCGCCTCAGGGTGGCGTCCGCATCCTGTGATTCTGGGCAAATCACTTAATCTCCCTGTGCCTAACAAAAATGAATGTGTCCTTGTGTAACGTAACCGGTGCTCATGTAAAGCGCTCCAATCCCTTTCGGGTCGAGTTTGCGCTTTATAAATCTGCTACAAAAAAAAAAGCACCATGGCAGTAATGAGTCGCTCATCCCGTTCTGCTTTTTATATTGCATTCTGGCCAAAACAGTTTCCCTTTTTGTCATTCTAAGTGCCAGGTGGATTGTATTAGAATGGAAAGGCGTGGCCATAACTGGCAGTGCTATTACTATTCCCTGAGAAGGGCACCCTGTTAGCTCTGGACTGGACTCTCCTAAAACTACTCAATGTCTCCCGCACTTTTACAGTGGTCTTAGGGCTTAAATTGGATAACATGCCTGGTCAGATGACGTAATGTCATAAATATCAGTGTCAGCCGTGCAATAAGTTGCTCTTCATTCATCTGCAGGATGGAGGGGTGAATGGGGAGGGGGAGGAAGAGAGGAGAGAAAGCTAGAATGTGTGGTGGAAGAGTCTGTCTCAGCAGTTCAGGAGCGTTGGGCCTATTTAGGACTCCTATCGATGAAGGCGCAAGAGTGGATGGGCACATATCTTCTAGGCACTCTGCTTCGGAGTCCGCAGCACCAGTGTTTTAAATGGACTGGTACTGTCCGGTACTGAGTACTGGCACTTTTTTATTTTGAGAAGGATAGTACATTCACTTCTCAAGAGAGGCGTAATACTTTTAATTGGAGAGTACCTGCACTTTTCAGAAACAAACAGGTACTCTGGTGGAGAGTACCTGCACTTCTATTTTTCCATTTCACCCCCATGCTGGTCTCATAATCTAGTGCGACCTGCAGCAACTTGCGCATTTTGCGATGCAAGGCGCGCTACGAAATTCGTTTTATTTATTAAATTGTTTACTTGCCTCCAATTATCCATATAGGCGGGTGTTTAGCACCCGCCTACCCTGCCCCTCCCTTGCCCCGCCTTTCTGCACAACAGAACTCCCTCCACGGGCCGTGGCAGACTACCCTGGCACAGCAGGACGCAGAGCAGAGACACACCACCGTGGCACAACAGGACACACTCCACAGGCACAGTGCCCTGACACAGTAGGACGCAGCACACAGACACACAACCCTGCCACAGCAAGATGCAGCGCACAGACACACCACCTTGGCACAGCAGGACTAGGGTGACCACCGGTCTGAGAATTTCTCGGACCGTCCGTAATTTAGGTCTCACGTCCATTGTCCGTGAGGATCCCTTTTACTGACGCCTTTTGTCAGTAATTTTGGGCATTCGAGGGAACAGCACAGTTCCCCTGCATGAAACCTCATCTCCCTGATGGAGCCGCCTCACACTTCCCTGTGCTCAAGAGCAGCCCCACCCCACCCATTGTCATTCTGTCTGTGCTGATTGTCACATACAGAATGACAATGGGCCGGTCTGGGTTGTTGCATGTGGTGGGCCCCTACAGCCTCTGTCTAGGGCAGGGCATTCTGTCAGATGGAAGAAATGTGCTAAAACGCCAGCGCTGCTACCTGAGAATCCAGTTCAAGAGAAGTAGTGGTGAAACATGTTAAAAAGAAGGGGCTAGAGTTCTTTCAGTCTCATCATTGTAGAACTGGTGCATTTTCAATATTATACTCAACGAAGCCATGGTTGCTGCTTTAATATTTTATGCAACTAACAACCATTGACAAAGCCAATAGTTCTGGCTTGTTGTAGGTGTAACGTTACTTGTGTTATATATCGGGATACAATGACAGAAGAGGCAAAATACCAGTCAAGCAGCACACTATGCTAAGCACAGATTTTTGGCTTAGGTGTTTTAAGCCACGCCCTTAATTACATCAAACACCCCCTTTGGAGAGACCCACCTTGTTTTTCATCCCACTTAAAGCCCTGGAAACAACAACATGTCACAGTCACCTCATGGCCTGGCACTGTGCATCATGCATGACTCATGTCTTCCAAGGTTTCAGACTGCCTATGTGCAGGGGCATAGTGAACCCTACCCCCGCCCCGCCCCTTGCTTTAGGAACTACACCAAGGGCAAAATTCTTGATGGGCCTCTTCTGCCTGCAACTCTGCAGACAAAGGCTCGGCTGATAATTAATGTGAAACTGTGAGTGAGTGTGTAGGTGAAGGGATGGGTGGGTAAAGGGCTGGATGGATTAGTAAAAGGGTGAATGGATGGATAAGTGAGTGGAAGGATGGATGAGAGAAAAGGTGAATAGATGGATGTATGGATGAAAGGGTAGATGGATGAGTGAAAGTGTGGATGATGGGCGAGTGGATGGATGGATGGATGGATGAGTGAAATGATGGAGGGTTGATGAGTTGATAAGAGAAAGGGTGAATGGATGGACGGAAGAGTGAAATGGAGAATGTAAGGATGGATGGATGAATGAATGAAAGGGAGGGTAGATGGACAAAAAATGGATAGCTGAGTGAAGAAGTAAAAGGGCGGATAGATGAGTGAAAGGATGGGTGAGTGATAGGGTCAATGGATGAATTCATGAGTGGATGAGAAGATGGATGGGTGGGTGGATGGCTGGAAGGAAGGATTGCTAAGTGAAACGGTCGATGGAACAAGAAAGAGCAGATGGATGGATGACTGGAAAGGTGAATGGATGGAAGGATGAGTAACTGGGTGGATGGATGAGTAAAGGATGGATGGGTGAAAAAGAAAATGGCTGGATTGATGAGTGAATGGCTGGGTGGAAGAGTGGATGGATGAGTGTACTGATGGATAGGGTAAAAAGGTGGATGGATGGATAATAGATGGATGAGTGAAAGGATGGATGGAAAGATACACGATGGATAGGTTTACAAAAGGATGAATATGTTTAGATATAGATGGGCTTACTTATATACTATTGCGCGACCTCCTCTGATCAGGGCCGGACTGGGAACCAAAAGCGGCCCTGGCAAAGTGGTCGGCCGGCCCTCCTTCCCGGGGGTTGGGGGTGCCGCCGAGCTCTTTGCCGGGGCCAGTTTTCGGCCGATTTTGTTACAGGGCCGATTTTGCAGCTATGCTTCAAAAACGGCCTTGTAACAAAAACGGCCCCCAGGGGCCCAAAACCGGCTTGTGCGGGGCACCGGGGGATTGCCCGGTGCCCGCTACGGCCAGTCCGGCCCTGCCTCTGATGTATCTGTAAAACGTACCTTTTGTTCCAAAGTTTTGTCCTGAATTTTGACCTCCTGTTCTGAATTTTTTTTGTCCTGAATTTTGACCCTTTGTCCTGAATTTTTACACTCACCATCTTGAATTTGCACCCATGCCAGTTGGTCATGCTAAGCAGGGCGCAGCACGTAGACAGACTAGCCTGGCACAGCAGGACGCAGCGCTGGCACAGCCGGATGCAGCACAGACACTCTGCTCTGGCACAGCAGTCCGCTTGGCAGAGACGTCCAATATTGTTGAACCTTTCCCACGGTCTCCCCACGAGCCTGTGGCTGACAGAGTGTAGTAACCTGTTGCGCCCACTAGAGGTCAGAGTGGGGCACGCTCCACACAGCCGTCTGAACCTATCCAGAGGCGAGGCAGTTGTGTACACAGGAGCGCCATTATGTACTCAACGTCAGACATTTAAGTGGGAAAATCTACTCTTGGCTGCACGCCAGGCGGGTCACTTTACACCGGGGAAGGCACTTACTCAAACAACACGCACAGCAAAAATGCACTCCTGTGATAATAGGCATACCTCACAGAAAAGCTGCCACCCTTTCCAGGACCTACAGCTTTTGACGATTTTTTGTAAAACCATCAGAATTCATTTTTTAACATGACTAATGTGCCTTTGT
Source organism: Lissotriton vulgaris (assembly GCF_964263255.1). NCBI lineage: Eukaryota > Metazoa > Chordata > Amphibia > Caudata > Salamandridae > Lissotriton > Lissotriton vulgaris. The sequence continues at coordinate 1,081,495,888 of NC_141699.1, read as the reverse complement.
GTTTTTTAACAATCATTTTGGAAATAGATAAGAAAGCTCTGAAATATATCTAATTTCCTCTAGTTTGTATTTCAGTACACAAGAAAACACAGTCCTTTGCTTATTCCCCCCTCTTTCTGGTCGGTACATGAAAACAGTAGCCACATCTATAAAACCCTAGTCAGGTGGCATCTAGGGGCGAGCGATTTTACCACAGAATCAAAGCACTTCATAACATTAGTAATGTGTTTCTTTACAGCACTGGCGGCCACGGTTCTCCTTTTTGTAGCGCATAAATCTATTTATTGACCTAGGAAAGATGAACGTTAAATGGGTCCTGCAGATTGCACATTTCAGTAGCCAGCCCTTAACCTAGTGACTTCCCATACCCTAAACATCATGCCACACCATTAGCCACCCAAAGGGTGCTTCAAAGTACTAGCATGTAGTTTTAACATCCAGGAGTGAAGTGACCAGGGCCTATTTTAACCTCTTAAGCGCTGCGCCTATACCAGCGGCCGACGGCACCACTACCTCGGGAGTGCTGCTGTCGGACGTTCCAACTGCACCTGCGCAATGGAAAGTTCAGCACTGGAGCTGGACGTTCCAAAGCAGCTAAGGTGTTAGCATGCCACAGGCATGTGTGTGCACTGAGATGTTATATAATCACACACATGTAACCCTTCTGCTCAAGTGTGAATACTTCGGGCCCGATTCACAGAACTAACTTAAGACAAAATCCTAAACTTACTACTTTTGGTATTCACAGAAGTTAGGATTTTGTCTTAAGACAGACATAAGACAGGATGTTGTCTTAAGTCTGTCTTAAGTCTGTCTTAAGACAAACTTAAGACAAAATCCTAACTTCTGTGAATACCAAAAGTAGTAAGTTTAGGATTTTGTCTTAAGTTAGTTCTGTGACTCACCATTCAGCAGCAGTGAATGTCACAACAAAGATACACTGCGTTCGATGCCAGTGGCGGTGGGGAGGGTGGGCGAGGGGAGTTGGTAAACTTAGAAAGTGGTGGGGCTAAAAATAAAAAGGTTTTGTTTTTTACTGAGCAAGACAAGGAAGAGAATGAGGTACTTTTCTTCAGGGGGGTTTAATGGTCAAGGGTTCTCTGCCCAAGAACATTTTGGGAAAAAACAGCCAAATTCTAGAAAATCTAGAAGAATTGAAGAGATGATTATGAAGTATTTCTTTACTATTGTGGGCTGCCAGGCAAATACTCATGGGTTGAAAACATAGTTGCAAAACAATTTATTTTCACCCTTGTATCCCTTAAACCTTTGCTAAATATCTCCCTCTAATTGGCAGATATATGCAAGGTCGCATAATTGTATCTGACATCTTTTCTGCCTTCCCTTTTCCACCCTGTCAATCCCAGGTAGACCCTCAGATATGTATTTTTACTCAGAATTTACATGATAAGGGAAGATGGAACAAATCAAAAATTGCACAAAACTCATAATCACAGCCCACAGACAACACAGCTAATTGTGCAAGCTCAGAGATCAATGTTACTGCAAATTCGAGTTCACAGAATCAGAGAGCAGAAGAGTAACACCAATCACAGATGATGAAATATCTCCATGCAAGCTGTGAAATAACAACCATGGAGGTAAGTCTTCTATTGAACTATGGAATCAAAATCAGCAAAGAGCGTCCCAAACGCACCATGAACTATAGCTAAAGCGTCAGCTTTAAATATATTTCAGAAATATGCACCTTTTATTGGTCGCGATAACTCACTTATGTACACACATTTCACCATGAAGAAATGCAACGTTCAGATTTTAAACAAATGTGGTCAATTCCCCTAAACGCAAGTCATCATTTCAAGGGAATGTTTGTGAAAATTCCACCTACACATGCATGCCCCTAAATATGCTCTTACGCATATAAACTAACGGTGGGCGGCCAGCTACGCTCCATGCACGGAGTGTGCGTAGTGCCGCCTACTCCGCATTTTGCGGAGCTGGCGTAGCCAGGCGGCACTACGCACGCTCCGCAGACGGAGCGTAGCTGGCCGCCACCCGCCTCCCTCCCGCCCTCCCTAAATACTTTCAAATAAAGTAATCAAATAATTTAAAAAGCACTTACCTTGTCCGCCGCTGCCCGCCGCGTCCCCGGGGCTCGTTATCTTCCGTCTTCCGTCTTCTTTAGTAATGCGCATGCGCGGGCGGCCGCGCATGCGCATTTTCACGAGAAAATGCGCATGCGCGGCCGCCCGCGCATGCGCATTACTAAAGAAGACGGAAGACGGAAGATAGCGAGCCCCGGGGACGCGGCGGGCAGCGGCGGACAAGGTAAGTGCTTTTTAAATTATTTGATTACTTTATTTGAAAGTATTTAGGGAGGGCGGGAGGGAGGCGGGTGGCGGGGCTGGCGGCCAGTGGTGTTTGCGGAGTGGGGCTACGCGGAGTGCGGAGGTGGGCATAGTTTCTCGCCCACTTCGCGTAGCTCCGCGAAGCCCCACTCCGCCAACTCCGCCCACGGTTAATATAAACAATAAGGGCCAGACGAACCAAAAAGTCAGTTTGCGATTTCCTAATTACGAATGTTTGCGATTCACAATTAGGAAATCGCAAACAGCTATGTACAACAGTGTTTCAGATGCTGTCTGCAATTCCCAATGGGTCGCAAATGAACCTGCCTCATAAATATTCATGAGGCAGGTCGAAATTTGTGACCAATTGAGAATGACTACAATTACAGGGATGGAGACCTTCTCGGGTCAGCAGACCACCATGTCTGTGATTGCTTTTTAAATGAAGCAATATTTTTTTTGTAATGCAACCAATTTTCCTTAAAGGAAAATGGGCTGCTTTACAAAAATAAAAAGGAAAAGTATTCTGTTCATTTTTAGGTCGAGCCTAGCGGCAGCGCGCATGCGTGGCTCGCTCTGCAAGGCATTGTGTATTGGAGTATGCCCTGCAAGCCCCGCCCACTCTCTGCCCATGTTTGTCATTGGCTTGTGTCATTGTCCTTCATAAATGCTGGATTCTGATTCGTAAATAGGCTTGTAAGTCACTCTTCGGTACCGCCTTGTCTTCATTTGAAACCTCCCATGAGGACTGGCCCTTTTACTTCTGTTGTTACATGATACGTCTTCTTTAGTCTGGAAGCACTATTTTATTTCACGCGTTTCTCCTGCTGCAGGCAAAACATGCTTTCCTTCGCGCCATGCTCGCTTTCACTTTTAAAGCAGACCAGGACAATTGCGGGCACTTCTATTTAATGAAATAGGTCTCGTTAGAAATGTTCGAGGCTTTTTCTTCGTGTAATAGACATCTCCGTTTCAGTCTTTCCTTATTTGAAGATGGGCATGCATTGCTCAGAGTGTGGTGAAATGACTTAAACAAAACCGGTCTAGCATTAACCTGAAACTCATGGCCCACTTATCAAAGCCTTGAAGTGAGATTACGAATTCAATAATTCAATAATTCTACTAATGCTACTTCTCAAAACCGCTCAGTAGGGACCTCTAGGAGCATCTTGCCGTACTGCACCTAGACATGCAGTGCTGCTGCCTTTCTCACTAGGGACCTCTAGGAGCAGCTTGCGGCACTGCACTGAGAAATACAATGCTTGTTTCTGGCTCACTACGCAAGCATTTGCAATGCACTTGGTCTGGCCTTACTGAAAATATGAGCTTCAAACTATCAGTAATGCGAAACCTATTGCATTGCAAATGCTTGTTTAAGAGTAGGCAGTAAGTTGTGTGACTACTGCCTGCTCCGAAAAAATGTTTCTACTACCATTTACAAGGTGAAAGAGTCCCTTAGGGATCCCTTCCCATTTGTGAAGGGTTACCACCAACTTGAGGTTGGTCGTACCACTTGGACTGCATTACGGTCACAAAACATTCTGACATACCACTGCGATTCGGTATATGGAAAGGACGTGTTTGGGGCTTCGGTATTTGGGATTCAGTAATGGATTAATAAATCGCAAATAGGATTTGGTACATGTGAAAATGCTTTTTTCTGATTGCAAACGGCCCGATTCGGCTGTTTGCGGGTAGCAAAAAGCTTCATATGGCTGGGCCTAACTACACAATCACAGTAGCGCACACACACAGACAGGCAGAAAAGCAAAAGAAACAAGCAATAATCCATACATATGGATCTGAGCTTTCCAGGAGAAGGCGTTAATGTTTAATCCAAGAGTCTACACTCAATCTACAGGCTATGCTAAACCCTTGCGGCTGTGTGCGGACGGCCAAATGCACATGCAGTGTAAGGGAAATAAAACAGGCTCTTCGCTAAGAGAAACAAGTGGCCCCATGTATCATTATTAAACATAGCGATTACCTAATTGCGGTTCTCTGCGAATTGCAATCAGGTAATCGCTATTTGAGTGTATGAAACTCCATGACTTTCAATTAGCATTTCCTAATGGGTCGCAAATCAACCTACCTTATTAATATTAATGAGGTAGGTCGCAATTTGCGGTCCATTAGGAAATGCAAAAATCATATGGATGGCTGCCTGCTGGGGTCAGAAGCCCACCATGTCTGTGAATGCTTTTAAATAAAGCAGTCTTTTTTTATGCAGTCTGTTTTCCCAAAAGGAACATGGGACGTGTTTAAAAAACAAAAAGTATTCTTTTCATTTTTTAAGAGTAGGCAGTGTTCCATAGGACCACTGCCTGCTCTGAAAAAACGTTTTCGCTACCATTCACAAAGAGGAAGGGGTCCCTTAGGGTTCGCTTCCCATTTGCAAAAGGGTTACCACCTACTTGAAGTAGGGGGTAAACTGCAAATGTTTTGCGACCGCATTTCAGTTGCAAAACATTCCTACGTACTGCTGCGATTCGGTATTAGGAAGCCCTGAACACTCCCCTTCCTAATACCGAATCAGTATGTATTTGCAATTCCAAATTGCGATTCGGTAACATGTTACTGAATCGTTAATTGGAATTCACACATACCAAAGTTAATTTTTGTGGTCGCAAATGGTCCGATCGGGCCATTTGTGACTGCAAAAATGCATGACACATAAAGCCTAAGATTTCCTAATCAACCGCATTGCAGTCCTCCCCCACACAATGACCAGTTTTTCACTTTCCAGCATGCACTTTCACACCCAGACCACCCGAGTCATGCCACAAATTATCTTCCATGGAAAGCTGAGCCTGAAGAGGGCAGTGGCTAGAGAGCTCACTAGAATCCACTGATACAGAAGGCAGATAGGCAGCTGCACGACACATTGATTTTTACACTACATTAGCGGCGTAGCACGGGTGTCATAGGCCCTAATGGAAGTAAGGCAAATTGACCCCTCTTCGACCAACTGGGTAGTAAAAGTCAGCCAGAGCTGGGGTGCAGAAGGCCCTTCGTATCCCTGGATCCCGGTGCCAATGCACCTGTTTCACTATTGATAGCCACGCCCCTGCTGGTTGTAGCATACCCATTTGGGCGCAAAGTCATTTATGCCCTTGATTGCCAACCTTAGAGGGTTGGTTCTACACAAACATCAGAAGTACTAAGGTTCAGATTTACAAGCCCCTTGTGACACTTTTGAGCCGCCATTGCGTCACTTTTTGTGACGCAGCGGCAGCGTAAACAATGTGCCACGTTGCGGCCCGTTTACAACTTGACACATCTAGGGAGATGCGTCACCTTGTAAAGCCCTGCACCACATTTTACCTGTGTCAGGTACAATGTATGCAGAGCGGCCTTTCCCGCACACGAAAGCCTTGTAGAAGTGATGCAGTGAAATCTACAAGATTTCACTGCGCCATTTCTAGGACACCACTGCATCAAAACCCTATGTCTGCTTGGAGCAGGTGTAAGGAGAGACTCAGTGTATTAAGAATAGGCCTCTCCATTCATTGCTAGAGTTGCGTCATGCTTGCGACACAACTACAGCAATGCGTGACTTTTGCGCGACAGATGCATCAGAATTTCTGTATTGTAAATAGGGCGCATCCATTGAGCGGCAAGGGTTTCGCATGCAGGGGCAGGGAAACTGACGCATCTATTCAGATCCGTCAGTTTCTTGTAAATAAGCCAATAAATCTGGTAGAAATATCACTATGCATGAAGTTTGTTTGACCGATACAGGTGTGCACCACAATGATGCTCAAGGAGTTGCCGTTATCTATACAAACAGATGTTGGAATGGAGGATTTAATATAATGTTTTTTTATTTCTGAGTAGAGCACATTCAATTACCCTCTCACATTGTTATCCTTCAAACACATGTAATTTCATTAATAGAGACACACATATACAATGGCACCTAGTCAATCAACAACATATGATTACAAACGAAATAACATGTGAAAAAGATATATACAAAAATCATACAAACAACTAAGGTTGCCAATACCCATAACAATTAACACTTTTAGTCTGGGTGATACAGATATAGATATTGTCAGATACTCAGGTAGAGGAGGGTAATTTGGGTATACCCCGTATATATGTACCAAGGGGTTGTCTGTAGCAAGGCAGCCCTTTCAGGGTTTGCTGCTGAGGTTTTGGGGTGCCGGTAGAGGCGGGCAAAAGATGGTAGGCTTAAGCCAGGTGCCAGGCTCTGCTCGCGGTCTCCTTTGACACTGGAGCCCAAAACAAACCGGGCTTTCATGTGGCTACTGGTTGCCACCCACGCTCCAACCTCATGCACCACAAATGAAAGACAAGGCATTAACCTTTGATGTAAAACAGGAGCAAAACATACACATCTAGTGGCTGGATTGCACAATGTGAAACTGCAAAACCTGGGCTCAATCCGGCTTTCCCTCTTGACCAAATTTAGCCATCCTTGGCAAATACTTTATTTCAGCGGGCCTACTTTTCCTTCATTATCATACATGAGAGGACCTTCAAATGCATGAGTTCATGTGCTTAGTTCAAAGATCTATCTTATGTTTGCTTTAATAGACTATAATTTGACTGTAGTGTTGCTTCATGTTTAATAAGTATTTAGGCCACATGCAGAGTGCACATTACAACATTCTTGACTGGTATGTTCACTAATGGCATTAGAAGAGCATGAAAGTTTATAAGTTCATATTTAAAACTATAATTTAAAAAAAGGCCTCCCGATGCAGTAATATAATCTGATGTAATAGGGCTGAAACATGTCCACATGTTAAAGAAACACACTGTTCTGAATTTTGAAGAGCCTATCTCAAAGTTATACATGATATTTGTTACATGATTTACTTGGCAAACATTTTCAGTGCTCCCCTCGTGCTTGGGGTCCTAGAGCCAAGCCAGACGATATTTTTGCCACACTTCACTTTTACGAATAAAAAAGAAAAACTAAGGTTCCCCAGCAATCTCATGCTTACCAACAAACACAGCAAACACAAGGAGATGATGGACGGAGTGCTGAACATGGCAAACACTCACCCCCAGTAACAGATCTGGGTTGAATCCATCATAGATCTTAAGCTCACTTTGCCACCCCAGTTCAGACACAGCTATATGCAAATCAGTCTTGACCCGAACTGCTAAGCTATGTCTGGCAAGAATGATGATGGATTAAACCCAGATCAGTTGACTGGGGGTGAGGGCTTGCATTGTTCAACACTCCGGCCATCATCCCCTTTGGTTTTGCTTTGTTTGCCCTAAGTTGGCAGGGTATGCCCAGACGTGGGTCCCTTGCTCACTTTGCTACTGGATTCAAGCTAGCCTGGCTGATGACAGCTGATTATCCAGAAACCAGCCTTAGGATGCTTGTTCCCGGTCCAGGGAAGACATGGCTTGACAGTTCGGGCTGGACTGTTCCCATGAGGCACAGGTTCAGACTGATTTGCATATGGCCATGTCTGAACTGGGGTGGTGGAGTGAGCTAAAGAATGATGATGGATTAAACACAGATCAGTTGACTGGGGGTGAGTGCTTGCAATGTTCAACACTCCTTCCATCATCCCCTTTGGTTTTTCTTTTTCACCCTAAGTTGGCATGGTATGCCCAGACATGGGTCCCTTGCTCACTTTGCCACTGGATTCAAGCTAGCCTGGCTGATGACGGCTGATTAGCCAGAAACCGGTCCCAGGAAGCTTGTTTCTGGTCCTGGGAAGACATGGCTTGGCAGTTCGGGCTGGACTATTGCCATGAGGCAAAGGGTCAGACTGATTTGCATATGGCCATGTCTGAACTGGGGTGGTGGAGTGAGCTAAAGAATGATGATGGATTAAACCCAGATCAGTTGACTGGGGGCGAGTGCTTGCATTGTTCAACACTCCTTCCATCATCCCCTTTGGTTTTACCAACAAACACAGGCATATAAACTTGCACTCACTCTTGTACATGAGATGAAAGCTGCAAATAAAACATACCTGGGGTAGTCCCCGACATGCATTTTGCTCTGTACCACAAAGGACCATGATTCCCAACTTCCAGATAGTGGCGGCCACTATGGAACATGGGTGGCGGGGAGTGGGGGAGGAGGTGGGATGAAAGAAAACCACACTTATCTCTATACGACCACCACCTCTCCTCCATCTTCTTTGACTCCCGGAAGCACACATGCTCCGACTCCCCTGGCCAATCACGATGCTGCTGTCACCAGTATGACAGCAGCCTTCTGATTGGTCTGAGAGGCCTGGTTCAGCGCTCAGACTGGGACTGAGAGCCTGTGCATGGGGCGACACTTCTCCGTTAGCAGAGAAGCAGCCGCTGCTTCCAGATCCAGCCAACAGCGCACCAGAGTGTGGTTCACAAGCTTATACCCATTCAGAAGCTTGGCTAGAACAGGAGGCTGACGTTTTTCCTTTATGTTTTGTATACTTTTGTATATCACCCTAAGTGGGACGGGTCTGTTCAGACTTTGGTCTAGTGCACACTGTGTCACTGGAATCAAGCTGTACCTGGCTGATGAGCCCTACCTTGGGTGAAACCGGTCTGGGGTTGCTTGTGTTCATGTTCAAGGAGGACCTGGCCTAACAGTTTGGGCTGAACTGTTCCCACTGGAGCGGGGTCGAGACTGATTTGCATACAGCTGGGTTCAAACTGAAGGCGCATGGTGGGAAAAATAACAATGGACTGGGACGCAGCTCAAGTAATTACCAGTGGCTGGGATTAGTTCAAGCGTTCCATTCATCACTATTTTGCAAACACTCATTTTTAGTTGATGCAAACACCTCATCAGTAGAGCTATGCCGCTTACACATGGCAGGCTACAAGTTGAGTAAGACAGTGAGTTTGTGCAAGACTCTATCCTGATAGGAGGGTAGTCTTCCCTGCACTGCTCTACTCTAAACATTGGTGGTGACACTTCTCTTTTGTTGTATCCCTCTGGAGGTGTCTGGCTCTGTGGTCCTTGCTGGCCGCCATCTTTGAAGCATCACCTTAAGATTCTATCTGTTTTATGTGTTGGTAGTCTCAGCTTTTTTTAGTTTATTTTAATTTCTCAGATTTCCCAGTATATCACACTTGAAAGGATGGAAGGGACAGGATGTGGCCTAACAGCTAGAGCGGTCAACCTTGAAGCTGGGCAACCAGGTTCGAGTCTCGGCAAGAATACTCAACATTCTGTGATTCTGGGCAAATCACTCAATCTCCCCACGCCGAACAAAATGAGTATGTCCGTCTGTAACACAACTGGTGCGCATGTAAAGCACTCTCATACTTTTGGGTCGCGTTTGCGTTATATAAAACTCCCTCCCGCCTCGCCCTCCAAAAAAAGGCCGCCTTCATAGTATGGTTCGAGTGGCTGAGTTCCACTTCGATGTTTGTCTCTGCCCGATCATTTTTAAATTTGACGCGACAGAGACACACCACTAATATACTGGCTTTACAACCCATCTGGTTTAAATGGCAGCCCAACTTGTCCCATTGCATCTCAATGGGATCAATCTAGCTAAAATTAATGATTGCCATAGGTTAAGCGTAATACCTGTTGACTTCACAAACTCCAACGGTATATCTTTTTAAGTCATCTTTTATTTTACAAAAGATACATAAACTACACTTGATGTACCTGCTACGGAAAACTCAGTCCTTTTATGCTGTGCAACAAATGTGCGCTCATAATTTAGGAACAAGTATGAAATATTCCAGCTCATTGTACTCCATGAACCCGATATTCTCCTCCCTACAGATATTTAGGTAAGAGAATCCTCAGGTACGAATATCGCTGCCATCTCCTCCCACTATCGCATTATAAAATACAATTGTATCGATAAAATATAATACATAACAGGTGTATTTGTGAAGCGCACGATTACCCGTAGGTGTCTTGACGCTGAATAACAGATGTTTATTGTTACATAACTCAATGGTACTCATTTTATCATCCTCAGGTGGATGAAAGGCTGAGTGGACCCGCTGGGATTTGAACCTGTGACCATGAGGTCGAACACATGCGCCTGCAATGGACGAATTAGTCCACTGAGCCACCAGACCCGGCTTTTTAGGAGGAAAATCTATGGTTTATCAGTCGAGTTACTCATGTAACTCTACGAAGATTCTTTCCTAGCTTAGAGGGACAACATTTTTTTTATTAAACTTGGTACAGAGTGATTTTAGCCCCACCTTTATACGTCACAAATCCATGACATAAACATGCACTTAGCACATGTTTCTTGTGTGCCCCAATAAAATTAATATGAAGAGTTGCACTTGACATCAATTATAAAAGTGCATTCACTGAAGAATTAGAGAAATCATGTACGCTGTGTACCTTAACCGTATTAACTGTCATATTACTTAGAGATCTGATGAAAAACATCCGCTTACTATTCTGTTTAGTTGATTGAATAAACCATCCTTACTTAGTAGATATGTGATCATATAAAACGAAATCGATTTGCACAATGTGTGCCTTAATACATTAAACAAGACTTACTGTTTAGATGTTGGGTAGAAACCATCCTCATGTTATGAAATCTCTTTTATATTAGAAACAAAATTGATTGATGTAAAGTGTGCATAATGATTCATATATTGCATTTAAATTTAGTTCTTAGTTACACTTAGAGACAAGCATTTGGAGAGTTATTTCACTTATGAAACGTATAATGTGACTGAAACGTATTGACAGTTTTATTCGTGTTTGAAAGTGTATACGCATATTAAATGTGAACTGTGGATTTAATGCGTAAACTTGATATCTTCAGGCCTGCATTTCCATGCTGCATAATGTACAGTTTTCCATTTTTGGCCCACATGACTTTTCTTTGTATGGGCTTTTACATAAAATGTTAGTTTGAGAATAGATAAATTACTGTATTGTCGATAGAGAGAGCCTGAGGAGAAGACCTTGATGAATGAATATGGAGAGACCGAGCTGAGACTGAAAGGCCTATTCAGCATCTTTCTCAACGTAACTTGGTTCCATAAGGACAATGCCATGCCTATGTTCAGTGTGGGATTATTCCCCAGTGTTGCAGTATACAATGTGAGATTGGAAAAGGACAATGCAACCCCTGATGATGAATATAGAGGCAGTCGCGGCTGGCATGGCTCGCGGGTGTTGGGGCAGGCGGTGGTCGCGGGGGTGGGCGGGTGTCGTACGGGAGGTTGCAGGGGCCGGCTGTCACTCGGGGAGGGGAGGATCGGAACTAAAAAAACGTACCTCGAGGCCGGGTCCCGAGTCTTCTCTGGTCTTGCACTCCTGCCTCCGACAGGAACAGGAAGCAGGCAGCCAGGCTCCTTCCCCTAGGTGACACGGTGCTCAGCCAGGGGCTGGAAGGGTGGGCATGTTCTCCATGCAGGCTGCATGGAGAACAGGGAAGTGCGCATGACTGTTTTGGGTGGCCCGAGAGGGCTGGACAAGCAGACATTTCGCACTTTAGGAGTGGGCAAACCACTCCTCCCCTGCTCTGCTCGGAGAGTAGAGCAGCCCCGCCCACCTGCCCAACGCAAAGCAGCAGGACGCGAAACATAAAATGACAAAAACTCTAAGTTATTGTCAGTTTATGTTTCTCAATGCTTAAAAGCAGTGGGGCGACGCTCCTCCGCCATTGCGGAGGGGCCGCCCCTGGACAGAGGGATGTTACCTGGGACATTCTGGTGCAAATAACTGGAGTATACACTGCCTGGTGAGGCCCAAACTTTTCTTGGATTTTGAGAGGTTCGAGACCTCTAGGCTTTCCCTTGATCCTCTGCCGAGTGTGGCTTAGGCTAACACCCTTCCTCTGACCCGAGACGACTTTTGACTGAGCTTCCTGCAATGCCGACACCTTCTCACCCTCCACATACTTCTCGTTTTCCCATTTTCCCTATTTTACTGCCCTGTGTTTTAGTTTTCCTCCTTTATAGAATTTCCTTAGCTTTTTAAGTTTCTCTTAGATACAACTTTCCTTTTAGTTTTGTCTTTTAATCTAGATTCACCCGTAAATTGAAAAGTGAACCGAAAGCTTTTCTCGCAGCATCAAATATTGTTGCTAATCTTTTATATCACTGGGACAGAATTGCTTGTTCGCTTAATATCAGTCCTCATCAATGTCTTCTGGAGATTGGGATTACCTGTTGCTATCTTTTACCTTTACAACATGGTGGTAAGAGTTGTGTACCATAATTTGACTGCTAATTTGTAATGAATCCCCTAAACTACAGTCACTGATTCCTAGTCCTCATTGTGCAGCCAAATAGGTTACACTGTTAATTGAATTTTGATTGATGAAAAGCTAACTCCCATCACCTCTCAGTCGGAAAAGAAAGATTCATCAGAGAACCAATGGTAAGAGAGTTGGCCCGAAACTCTGCATCGAACTCAATCGGAACACTTCTGTTACGTGGCACTTACGTAGCCCCAACCACCGCTGGCCCAGAATGGATTGTTACTGTGCCCTCGGTTCCATCCTTTCTCCTTTTGCACTTAAAGCGTCTATTTTTTATCTATTTTTGGCAGCCTACATTTTCATCTAGACGATTTTTCTGACACTTAATCCCACAACATTTTTTTAATCGTTTTGGGCATTAGGATTAAAATTACTCATCTAGATCCTCACTCACATGCTGCGCATATTTTAAACCACATTTTAATTGGCAACAGGGACAAATGTGACAGAAAATCTGTCCTAGCTTACTGAACTGGTCACAAATGAGGCTGGATTTTGAGATATCTTGCGGGGTGAAGACAACTGCTGCAGAGATCTTTGTGTGCACAGCAACTGTGAGGGTATTTTAATAGTGGTATGATAACTCTGGGTGTTAATGCAGTCCCGGGAGGGTTCTGTGTTTTGTCCAATCAAAGTTTTGACTCATTTACCAGCATAGTAGCTAATCAAATCAGGTAACATGAATATCACAGATTTGTGGTTTATGTAGATAGGTAAGTGGGTTACTGCTTTTGACAGTGACATCATTTTGTAACTTTTAGTTCATAAATCGCAATCCTTCTAATATAGCACAGTGATCTATTAACCAGCATCAAGGAGCTGCAGACAAACTGTAAGTCATGGGCTTTGATCTATATTTGTTTTTTTTCTCAATTTACTGTCATTCTACAATTGCACCAGGGCTCCTCTGGTCATCAATAAAGTCTGTTAGTACTGACAATCAGAATCACAGTGTTACATTTTATACCCTGACCTTGTGTTTCTCTCGACCATTTAATCTTAAAATATAATGTCTACAAGGATGGATGATATGTGATTCCTACACATAGTAAACCAAATTCTCTTAAACATATTTCCTGTACATTGATTCACACACTTGTATGATGTATTGTGTCTCTGTGAGCGAAGTAAAGCGCTCTGGTAGCCTACACTGTGATGCATTGCACTATAAAAGAACTGGATAAAAAATTATTTAGGAGGTCTCAATTAAATAAATATTTTTGTAATTACTCTTACACACAGATACAATTTGCATTCTGACAGTGCATGTAATTCTCCTACACAGGGTAGTTGAACAAAATCAAAAACCTGCCTCAAAGTCATTGTTTCTCTAATTACTTCTGAAGTGATAAGCTATGGGCCTTTGTTTCCTTCCATTGCTTTGACATCTACGTGTTAGGCTCCAGATGAGTCCCAGCCAGAATGATACATGAACAAATAAAGGGCTGATGTGCAATAAAATCAGGCCTTTGTTTGTGCCCGGCCGGAAGTGAAAATAAGAAAGCCCCCTCTCTGTCTGTAGTTGCTGCACCAAACATAAATGCAGACAATGTGGGGCTCTGCTGAATTGTGTCCCGGTGTTGGAAAAATACACCAGGTAAAATTAAGCATGTTTCCCTCAGTTGGCCAGATCGCAGATCTGGCTCAAAACTGGGGTCCATCAAGATCTGCCTACTTTCCAGCACTGTCTGAGATAGAACTAATACTTCAACCCACTGTAGGATACTCAGATCTCACTGCTATTAAATCAGGATCACCACAAGATCCTTGTACCCCACATATCGTTCAACTTGATGTTAGTACCATTGGAGCTATCCTTGCCAGCCTCTAATATCTCTTTGGAGACAGCTTCTATGCCTAGATGCTAAAAATTAGCCATGAGCTCTCCTTTCCTGATGAAACCGTCTCCTCACCATCAGGTACATGCATCATTGTTGCCGTTTGCGATTCCTTAATTGCGAAAAATAAGGAATCGCAATTATGGAATCGCAAACGGCAATGTATCAAAAAATCGGAATTTTATTATGGATTCCTTATTTTTCCTTAATTGCGATTCACAATTTGCGAATCGCAATTAAGGAATCCCTTCCCATTGATTCCTATGGGCCAAAAGGCCCATAGGAATGAATGGGAAGACAATCTCAATTTGCGATTCGCAATTAGCTAATCGCAAATTGAGATTGCGATTTTAAGGGTGCAGGGGCGTCCAAAGGACACCCTGTTGCACCCCTGAAATCAATCTATGCCATATGTTGTGCACACACATGCCCTAAGGGCATGTGTGTGCACAACATGACAGTTACAAAAATGCACAAAATTGCATTTTTTAGATAATTTGCAAATTACCATGAGGTCCAACCTCATGGTAATTTTTTCCTCCTAATTGCGATTTCGCAATTCTTTTTGGGTGTCATGCATTGCATTTAAGAAATGCAATTGCATTTTCTGAAATCGCAAAAAATAGCGATTTCTTGTAGGTTTGGATTGATGCATCCCAAATAGTGATTTGGGAATCGCAAACGGCCAATTTTTGCAATTCGCACCGATTGCGATTCCTAAATCACTTGATGCATGTGGCTGCATGTTCCTATTTATAATTATTGTACCATATCTTTACTCCCTTTGCCAGCAAAAGTATTAGAGAAAGCAGTTAATTCACAGCTTTTATCATGGAGAATCACAACTTGCTTAATTACTCAGTCAGGTTTTAGACTGCATCATAGCACTGAACCGGTATTGTAAAATGTACAGGCGATCTTAGGAACCTCTTGGACTTCAGAGGATTGCTGTCCTGGTCCTCTTAGATCTGTTAGCGGCCTTCGATACTGTGTCTCATTCTCTCCTTCAATTTTGACCTATAGACTGCTTGACATTGGTATTTCTGGATAGGCTTGTGGTTGACGGTGCTTTTATTGGGCACGCAAAGCTCACACTGACACTTGCTTTCCTTTACAATCTGCACCTTTCTGTTTTCTCTGTGCCGTCCTGATAGCTCCTACCCTCATTCCTTCCATTTCAAAATATACATGTCACCGCTGGCACCTCTAATAAAAGCATTTGGCTTCAACATTGTCTCATATGTGGATGACACACAGATAATTGTGCCTCTGATGACCTAGAAGCTACTAAATCGGCCTTTTACAACTGCATGGCTGTGGTTACAATCTGGGTGTGGCAAAACAGCCTAAAACTGAATGGAGAAAAGATCAAAATCCTTCTCTTTGGCAAAAACTCTCCTATTTAGACCCCACATTGGTGACCGCAAGAACTTGGTCCTCCTCAAGCTCCCACCACTTCTGCAAAAAATCTTTGCTTCTTTTTTGAAAATCAGTTTTCAATAGTGATCTATTTTCAAACTCTTAGGACCTTTTCTAAAATATTTATTTTTATACATATCTCTTCACAAAAAAAGTGGTTGGTGCTCTTATTATAACTAAATTAGACTACAGAAACACCCAATATCTTGAGTTGCCCAATCATCTCTTACAACTTATACACATTGTGCAGAAACTTGTAAACTTGTGGATTTGTAAAGCGCGAATTGTTGCCCGGAGGCGTCCAAGCGCTAGGATAACCAGAGCCTACTGAAGAGCAGGGGGGGGGGGGGGAAGGCAGGCAGTTAGTAAGCGGATGCAAACAAGAAGGTCTTTAATTGCTTGTGGAATTCAGTGAGGTTAGGGTTAGCTCTAAGATGGAGTGGCAGGGAGTTCCAGGTTTTGGACGCGTTGTATGTAAACGTCCTTCCGCCAGATCTGGATCTTTTTATTCTTGGCACCACTGCCGAGAAGGTCTGGCTGGAACGAAGACTTTGGTTTGGGGTGTAATGGGTAACCAGGTCGCGTGTGATGCTGGGTCCTGTGTCCCAGAAGGCTTGATGGGCTATGCATAGTGTCTTGAACAGAACTCTCTGCCGGTTCGCAAGCCAGTGAAGGCTAATCAATCCGGCCCTCACTGAGTGTCTGCGGGGAATTTTGAGCAGAAGACGCGCTGCGCAGTTCTGTACGATCTGCAGCCTGCGTAGGGTGTATTCTGGGGCGCCCAGATAGAGTGCATTATTAAAATCAAGGCGTGATTGAATAAGACCTTGAATGGCTACCTGTTTGGCTTCCATGGGAAGGAGGGGAAATATTTTATTTAACACCCTCATGATGCCAAAACAGGTGGCTGAAAGTTTAGTGGCTTGGACATTAAAAGATGGTGAGTTGTCCAGCCACACTCCGAGGCTTTTGATGTTATTTTTGGGGGTTGGGGGGGGCTAAACATGGGGGCCACAGAGAGGGAGGGAGGGCCAGATCTGATGGGCCTAGGAGCATCAGCTCTGTTTTGTCCCCGTTCAGCTTCAGGGTTGATAACGACATCCAGTTCCTCACCTCCTCCAGGCATTCTCTAAGCCTGCCTGGCGCAGTTCGGTTTGCCTCCT
Organism: Lissotriton vulgaris; assembly: GCF_964263255.1. Lineage (NCBI taxonomy): Eukaryota > Metazoa > Chordata > Amphibia > Caudata > Salamandridae > Lissotriton > Lissotriton vulgaris. The sequence goes on along the minus strand of NC_141699.1, from coordinate 1,081,478,963 downwards.
GCGCCAGTGAGACCACTAGCTGCGTGTCGTCCGCATAGGAGATGATCTTAACTCCAAATGGGCGGACGACATCGGCCAGCGGTCTCATATACAGATTGAAAAGTGCAGGGCTTAGAGAGGAGCCCTGAGGAACACCGCACTTTAGGGTTTTGCTGGAGGACACGGATTCGCCATCAAAAACCCTGAATGCACTGTTCCCAAAGAAATGTTCAGTCGGGGTTCATTTTGAGTCCTTGCACTGGCTTCCAATCAGTAATCGTGTCATTTTCAAGGACCTATGTCTCACTCACAAAGTTTTTCATTACATTTGCCATTCATAAATTGTGATTTGTAAATGTATTTATATAGCTCTTACGACCCCTGACGAGACAAGGTAGAGCTTTCTCAGTGAGTAGCACCACTACTCCTGAACCCAATATTAGTATTTTGTGGGCTAGTACATTGTTTTTACTTGTCTTGTGCACTAGTTGTGTTAGATTTGTGCTCTTGATTTCATGTTTTTAGTAGAGTTTGGAGCAGGGATAGAATGATACGAATTGATTTGAAAAGAAGAGTTTGGGGTAGGGAAAGAATGATAGAAATGGACTTGAAAAGAAGAAGTAGTAAGTTTATTTTGTAAGTAGTGGTCATGTGTACTTGTTAGTTTGGCGGTATGGGTAAAAAGGAGCTGTGAGAGTTTCAACAGTATGTTTGTGGATTCATAGCAGACAGAAAGGTTTGGGATGAGAGAGAGAGAGGAGGGATGGGAAGGACAGAATGTTTTCTTCGTTTTTTTAATATCAAAATGTAAAATATATATGCTCACGATGCTTAGTAAAGGTATGTCTGCTTGATTAAACCCCTCGAAATACATACCCCATATATACATTGAAGCAGCAATATTTATGGTTGCAAATAATTGTAATTAACTTATATATGCATGAATATACACATGCCACTTGTTGTACTTATTAGTAGCAAAAATAACCCTCCATATATGTATATATATATATATATATATATATATATATATATATATATATATATATATATATATATATATATATATATATATATATATATATATATATATATATATATATATATATATATATATATATATACAAGGTGTAATTTTGCCATGGTTTGATATACACATACATCTTGTGGTATAATGTATATTTTTCTTCAATTATAAATGTATCTGCTTATAATAGGAGGCACAGTTCAAAGTACAATGTTGTGTACTTGTATAACAACAGTTCTTTTCCATACTGTGCGAAGTACCGTTTGTCATGTCTGAGTACACTGTTGTGGTATATTCTTCAGTTGCGAGTAAAGTCATCATGTGGGAAGAGCCATTTCTTCACTTATCTTCTGAAGTGGGGATGGTTGTCAGTGGATCTTGTGTTTGTGGGTACGGACTTCCATAGTTTGGTTGCTTGAACAGAGAAAGATGTTCCACCCATGTGTTCTTTTCTTGTATGTATGAACTATGTGACGGAGAGCCGTTCCTTTGTTATATGTATTTGTTGATTTGTTTCCTGATGAAGAGTGGTCCTTTGCCATGTATTGCTTTGAGTGTGATACAAAGCAGCTCGAAGGAGGGTCTTCTGTCTTCTGGTAACCAATGTAATGCCTTCAAGGGAGGAGAGAAGTGTGCTTGTGGCTTTACATATAGGAGGAGTCTAGCAGCAGTATTTTGAATTCCTTGTAGTCTTTTCATAGTAGACAAAGTTCAGCCATGGTACAGACCATTGGCGTAGTCCAGTTTTGATAGGGCAAAAGAGAACGGTAGCTTTAACCTTGGTTGGGAATCCTAGGTGCAGGAAGGTGCGCCTCAGCATTTTCGCTATCTTCTCCATTTGTGGATTCATTTATTTAATTATTTGTGAGTTTTATATAGTGCAAAATTTCGTATATATTTTTTTTCTTATTTACTTTATTTATAAAACGCTTGGCCACTCCCATGAGCATCACAGTCCTAAGGACGGCGGGCCAGTTGAAGTCCACCTTGCGGGGTTATGAACGATACCAAGAATTTACAGAACAGAAGTCACTTAGGAGCATGTCTAAAGATAAATTTATTTTTCTGCAGATGCAAAGAAAGAGGCAAAGAGTCTTGAAGCTTGGGACCCTGGTCGTAAAGTTGGCGCCCCGAACCACAGTTTAATTGGTTAGGGTTCTTGGAGGAGCTACTGAGTTCTCGACCTCAGAAAATGCAGAGGTTGGTATTCTGCGTGCCGAAGATTTATCCGTATTACCTGTTAGTTAGAGGAGAAAAATTAAATGGGTGAAGTTGAAGGTGTACTGTGAAACAATAAAGGACAATAAACATAATTTGTGAAGGACAATAAACATAATTTTGCACAAAATTGATTTGATAATAAAAACATTGCTTTCAATTCTTTGTACGCGTTGCTTGCGATTTTGAATATCCGTGGGTGCAATAGGATGTAAGCCAACAGAAATTAAGTTTTCCACAATCAGAATAAGAGTTATCTGATAATCCTGCAAAAAGTCTGGAAAACACATCATTCCATTTGTGCATTATGTTGTCCTCGCTGAGTCACACTGCACTACATCTTATTAATGATGTCAATAGAGTACTAAACTGAAGAGGCAAAGACCAGGAACATCCTCCCCACACACCTCCGGACCATCACCTCACTTCTGGAATTCCGAATGGCCCTCAAAAGCTGGGTGTTCGAATAAGACTGTGGCACCTGCAAGCGCCTGGAAACCCTATCGGGTGGTTAGTCACACTTTATAAATCCTGATTGATTGATTGATTGATTGGTTGGTTGGTTGGTTGATTGATTGATTGATTGATTGAAGAGTCAACAGGTCAAAATATGTCCATTGCCAGAAAGGACGAAATGAGTTTGCTTGGCTGTTGATATGTTTCTTGGTTCTACCCAGATTGCCTATTAAACAAAAGCAGCTATCCATATGCAAAGCAAACACAGCAAACCTGGCAGGTAATGAAGAAAGCTGTTGACTGAAAACCCCTGGAGATGCTCTGGATTCCAAAGGCCTGAGCTGAGAATTGTCAAAATGTGGTCAAACAAAAGCCTTTTGTCACAGGATAAACTCTGTGTTTGCCTTAAATACTGTATGTAGTATGAGTGCAGGTGAGCAACAGAACCAGATGGTGAGCTGTTTTATTTTTATGAAGTTTATGGCACAATTCCAAGCAGTTTTTGACCTGTTTCATCTTGAAAATAATGCCTCTTCTGAACTGCACGTGCAGTCCTGCACATGCGCAGTGACGCAACAAGCACTCAGATTACAGTCATATAGCCAAGTTTAGAATGACTCCTGGCAGCCTGGAACCGGTGCCATAGCATGGGCAGGGCCACAGGGGCGGTTGCCCGGGGTGCAAAATTCTTAGGGGCGCTGGGGCATTCTTTGGGGCGCAAAATGTTGAAAGAAACGTGAAAGGATACTTGCCTTGCCCCAGGCGCTGGACACCCATGCTACGCTGCTGCTTGGAACTCTAGTGCAAAGTAGGAGAAGCAGCTTTTACTCCAGTACACTGGAGTATGATTTGGGGCCAATGCATCGTACTTTCTATATCATGTCCTTTTTGTCATCCTAGGTCCCATCTATGAAACATGATGCTCGCGGGGCATTCTAGGATGCGTATCCTTGCAGAGACTTTCAGTAAAGAAGAGTGTTGTGCAATGTAGGTGGAACAGCAACAAATGGGAAATGGTGTAACTATCAGTAGAAAAGTAGATTTGGTGGCACCAGCCCCTAAGCGGGAGAGAGCATCTTTACTACCAAAATATGACATGGGCCTATTTTTTGTTGTTGCTTCCATTAGAGCTCTAGGCACCATTGCTGGACCACTGCTAGCAGGCACTGTGCGGATCATCAGCATATACTGCCCATTGGAGCAATGAACTTTGTAAGTTAAGTATGTGTTAAGGCACAAAAATCTAAACTGTATTTCATTCTTATGGTCTGTTTTTCTAAAACAAATAGTGAATGGCAGAAAGTATACGTTAATGGCAACAAGGGGAGAGAATGTGGCCTAACGGTTAGAGTGGTTGACCTCGACACTGAGGAACCGAATATGAGTCACGGCAGGGACACTCAACATCCTGTGATTCTGGGCAAATCACATACGGCCAGATTCATGAAAGACCCGTTTTGCGAGTCTGAAATAGCGATTCATAAGGAATCGCTATTACAGACTTGCAAAACGGGATTCATGTAGGAATCCCAAAATTAAATGCGATTCCTACAGATTCCTTATTTGCGATTAGCAAATTGCTAATCACAAATAAGGAATAACTCCCCATTCATTCCTATGGGCCAAAAGAATGGGGAGTATTCCTTATTTGCGATTAGCAATTTGCTAATCGCAAATAAGATAGCGATTTGAAGGGTGCCAGGGGTGTCCAAAGGACACCCTGTAGCACCCTTCAATGCAGATTTCTACAGGTGTTGCGCACACACATGTCCAAAGGACATGTGTGTGTGTAACATGCAACTTAGAAAAATGCTTTTAAAATCATTTTTCTAAGTTTTCGCTATTTACCACGAGGTTTGACCTCGCGATAAATAGCGGCCCAAAATTGCGAATTCGCAATTTTAAAATGTTTCAAGAATAGCATTTAAGGAATCTCTAATAAAGATTCCTTAAATGCTATTCCTCGCAAATTTGCGAGTTCTTAAATAGCGAATTTTGCATTTGGGATGATGAATCCAAAATGCAAAAATTGCACTCGCAAAGGGCCAGATTCTCAGAATCTGGCCCTTTGCGAGCGCAAATATGCTTGATGAATCAGGCTGATAATCTTGTAAAAAGGAATGTGTCCTTCTGTAATGCAACTGGTGCTCATGTAAAGCGCTCTGATAGCATTAGGTCAAGTTCATGCTATATAAAACTCTGCCGGGGGGGGGGGGAATGTTTATTTTTCGCACACTGAAGATAATTACAAGAAAAATACTCTCGCTGCCTTTTTCTACACATTGTGAATGGCAGGACTTTTAAAATCTAACTTAAATTAGATTAATTCTAATATAATTTTGCAACAAATTACTAACTGCTTTTTTGATGTGCTTTCTTTCACTTTAGAGGCATTTTTACTCTTCATGTTTGCAACCAAACTCACCCTTTTTATATGAAAAAGAAAGACAGCAAGAATGTAAGTGGTTTTGCAGAATGGGTGATGGTGCGACCATGTATTATAAGCAAACCCACTAGAATTGTGCAATTCCGTGGCTTTTTTGCATATAATTCTGAATTTGAAGCATTTGGAACAAAATTGTTCATCTGATGCATGATCTGCAGACTTTAACAAAAAAAAAATTCTTGCTCAAACAGATTAATGGATACTAAAAACATGGTGATAAGTGTCTCCGCGCAGTGGAAAGGCCTGCGCAGAGGCTGACTGGCGATTGCGGTATTTTGGGTGTTAAACTGATACTAGTACTGTGAAATATTTTCCCAGACAGCCTCAATATGTGTAAAAATGTAACAACAACGAAGTAATACTGTCACAAATTTTGCTGCATTATACTGCATAATTTGTCATTCCTTGCCGCATAATTTATTCAACCCTGCCCATGGCCGGACTGGCCATTAGGGCAAACAGGCAAGCACCCAAGGAGGCTGGAGTCCCTGGAGGCCAGTTTCAAACCCCAGGAAGCCGGTTTTCAGTTTCGGTCCCCGGAAGTGGCGGTGTGAGTGGAATGTGTGATGTTACAAAGCAAACATTTACAGCGCAAGCCTTTACAACTTAGTTTTTACATCGCAACATCCATTACAACGCATGACTTTACATGCCATCACAGCACATTTTTAGACACTACATTTACAACGCAATCCATTACATCGCATTATACCATTACAACGCATATCATTGCAATGCATACCATTACACTGCTTCTAAGGTAAGTGTTGGATAGTGTAGGGGTAAAAATACTATTCCCACTCCAGTGAGTGCAACTGTAGGGTAAGTGTTGGATAGTGTAAGGGTAAAAACTATGTTTTGTAATGATATGCGTTGTAGTGACATGCGTTGTAATGACATGCGTTGTAGTGACATGCGATGTAATGGCTGCGTTGTAATGGAATGCGATGACAAGGATGTTGCGTTGTAATGACTGCATTGTAAAGGTAGTGCGATGTAAAGGTTGTTTCCCTGTGAGTTACGAGGCCCATCAGAAACTTGCAAGCTGCTGTTTGATTTTTTGGAGCTGATCTTAGGGTGAATCCGCATGTCACGGGCAGGACTGCTCTTGTGCGCCGATAACAGATACCTTGACGCCTGCCCACCTTAACAGAGCGAGCACCGGAGACATACAAAGCGCACGCAAGGCAGTTAAAACAGCCGTACACCCTGCAGAATGATAATAATGCCATTGTGCTTGGCCATGGGAAGAGACACTCGAGGCAGTCTGCACGCGCACCTATACCTTGTCCTCGTGCTGCTGCCAACGGCACCACCCATGTCACTTTGAGCTGGCCCAATATGTAAGTCCTTTTCTTGACAGATGGAGCAGGTATTTTATCCGGTTCCCGAGCCTTTATAAACTCCCCCATTACCTGTTAATGACTGCTAAGAAAAGGAGTTGTGTTGAAAGGCAGTTTCCTTTATTCTTTCAGAGGTCCTTTCTCTTCTGTAGTCTTTTAATTTTCTACCTCATACCAAGACAAAACGGAAAATGCACAGCATCTTTGTTTACTTCACCAGCATGCGTGACTGTCGAGAGCAACAGTAGAAAGGAACCTGTTTCCTTGGATTGGGAAGGGGGCGGGCTTTAGACGAGAAACGCTCTGCTTGTGTCCCTGCGTAATGTCCCACACTTGTAATGGCGGCTTACGGCGCACTGTTAATGAATGCAGCGTGCTTTACTCGCTATTGAAGCCTTGAGTAGGGATTTCAAATACACAAGGATGTTTTTAGTGTCAGAAATAAATATGATTGTTTCAGTCGAGATACTCATGTTGGTTACGTTTGCACCGTGTATAACACTTACAAAACACTCCACAACACAACGCCGGACCAACATACCTCAACGAACGACTCACCTTCTACACCCCGAACCGCCAGCTTTGCTTCGCTGATCTCGCCCTCGCCACTTTCTCCCGCATCTGACGAACGAACACCGATGGCAGATCGTTCTCCCTCCTCGCCTCCAAGACATGGAACACCCTCCCCATCCGCCTACGACAGACCCAGGACCTGCTGACCTTCAGGAGACTTCTCAAGACTGGCTGTTCGAGCAGTAGCAGCACCCCCCCCCCCCAGCACCTTGACACCCTCACGGGTAAGTAGTGCGCTCTACAAATGGGTCGATTGATTGATATATTGAAGTAGTTTCTGCTGCCTGTCCATACAGGTATTTATACGCCTTGTCTTTCCGAGTAAATTCATCGTACTCGACTTAAGGCAGGTGTAGGCCTCGAGGTTTGTTAGACTGGCAAAGTGAGCATCTTCTGGGCACCCCCTAAAAGAGGTGCCGCGTTTTATGCTTGCCGATAGCACCCCTGCCGCATGCACGTGTGCATGTGATATTGCCGAGGCCTAAAATCTGCCTTTTTTAGGTTTCGCTGGGGAACGGAGCCTTTAGGCTCCGCCTCCAGAGAAATCTCTTGATTGCAGTAGTGACTCTGGAATACGCCCCCCTGTCCCATTGGCTAGCTCCATAAATGGAGGCTAGCCATTGGAACAGAGAGGAGTCCGTCATGGCCGGAGGAGACTCAGGGGCGTTCCCGAGATTCTTTGGCTTTTGGCGACGTCACGCGACGCCGGGAACGCCCCCGAATCCATCGACACGTGTTTGGTGCAGACTGAAGGTTTGTGAGCCTTCCCCGAGCAGAGCGCACTAAAATAACCTGTGTGCAGCTTCACCACCGCGACCCGGGATCAGTAAACCCCCGACGAAGGGCCCCGTACCTTGCTGGTACCAACGCGACCGAAAACGAGCCCGCTGCTCTCCGATTGGACGGGAGAGCCGAGCCCCCTCACCAAACGCCGCGACGGGATTGGCCCGTGCGGCGCAGCGTCACCACTGTTGCCGTGTGGTGATTGGCTTGGGCGAGGAGCGTCATCGCAGGCTTGACCCGGGAGCCGCACTGCCATAGGCTGACTCCCGGGTGCTTTGGAGGCTCGCCCGTTCTGCAGTGTCTAGATTGGCCCGCTCGACTGGAGGAGCCGAGAATTCACCGCATTCACCGCCGGGCCCGGGGAAGACTGACCTGACCTCGCCGAGGGACCTGAAAGAGTGCTCCAGCCCCCGGCCTGCCGTCTCTGCCCCCCGCTGCTCCCTGGAGAACCGAGAGCGGGCGGAGGAGCGTCCTGAGACCGGCCGGGCTGGAGCGCTAGTGAGCGCTCGCCGCGGGGTGCGCCTGGAAGGGAATCCCCCCTCCCAACAGCATTGCGGTGAGACGCGCTAGAGGCGCGAAGGGTCCCTGACGCTAGGGGCCGGGTCCCGTTAGCGGTATAAAACATTGGCATGATTCTTGGCTCATTTTGGGAGCGTTTCTAGCATAAAACATTGGCATGGTTCTTGGCTCATTTTGAAGAGCGTTTTCAATCACATAATATTGGCATATCGTGTGCTGATTAAAGAGACTAGAGACATTTGCTTCAAGAACTTCCTGAAATTTAGAAAATGTTAGTGAATACAAGGCTAATGTACAGGGGCCGCCAGTGAAAGGGAAAACCAGCTCTCTTTGCCCAGTGCTACATGAACGACGGCTGTCTCCATTGGCTATACTGTGTCCCTTTGGGGGTGTCTGTCGATTTGCCATCTGTTACATCATCGACTAGAGAGTCCTTTAAAAGTGGACATAGAGTGAAATGAAAATACAAACCGCGTTTCACTTGTACAGGACAATCAGCAGTGCAATAGCAAAGGTATCAGAGGCCTTAATTAAAGCAAAGAAATATCTCCCACCCCCTCGGTTGTCTGCAAAATATGGCCATCATTGAGGTGCAGCGATCGCCTCAGCCCTGGGCCTCGGTGCCACTGCCCTGCTGCGCTAATTATAGCCGCGTCCGTAATTGCCAGCAATCAGCTTTTCAGGCTGCCTCATTGGTGACCACTGATTGGCTGCTCAGCCCTACGACCACTCCCTCGCCCCCCACACACACGTCTCTTCACTAGTAAGTCCCTTTAGCAGTCGCTCTGCGCTGCGAGGGAAGGGGTGGCAGCCGCCGCCCTCCGCGCCAGACCTGTCATGCCGTACGTAGCTCTGGCACCCAGACTTCTGCCGGAGTCCATTAACAGACGTTAATTTGCTTGTTCTTGGAGGCAAAGGTGGGCCTAATTGGCAGCGCGAGTTGAACATAAGCGGGGGTGACTCGCGCTCGGACTGTCAGAGTGATACAACCACACTTAGAAAGCATTCTGTCTTCCGAGCAGGCCGGGCGCGAGCGGCCCCCACCCCTGGGCCCCCTGTGGGCCGGGCGGGCGCCAGCCGCCCCCACCCCTGGGCCCCCTCCGCTTTCTGTCGCAGTCACCGAGCACGTGACCCACTGCATCAGGTGGACGCGAGCGCGAATCTGTCCATCTCCCAGACCGGATGTCATTTAATGGGACTGACTGCTGGTGTGATGGCTGCTAAGCAGCCCCGATCCCGCGCAGGCACTCCGCCGAGAGCCGGAGAAGCGATTTAGATAAAGAGAAAATGAGGCTCAAAAATCCGATTATTTCTCGGAGGTGAGCGGGGGCGTAATACAGGGTGCAGCAATCGGAGCATGATTCTGCGGGGCAGCCAGTACCCCTCCTTCACAGGACCTGCATGTACCACTCAAGGCACCCTCATTTGGGGGGTGTCTCCTCCTTCTTCTAAAAACTAAAATGATTCATGATCTAGACTGCAGTGGGGTCATCACCCAGAAAACGTTAGTCATGACAAACCTTTGATGAAAAAACGGACAAGAGAGAAATAGGTACCAATCTGGTGGTCGAATTGCACTACTGTAACATGAAATCCCATTTCACCGCTTCAGCAAATTGTGTGATTCTAGGCAAATATGTTTTTTTCACAATTTTTTCATTTTAAGAGCCTTCAAACGTGCGTTCAGAATGTGCGCTATACAAACCCTCCTGTTGCTGTTTAATATACTATTAGGCTGGTACAATGTTCCCCCGTCTGCAATAAAACACAATATATAGGGTGCACATGACAGCTGACTTACCTCTTGCTCAATAATGCTTTTGTCAGGAGAGCCGGTGTTCGAGGAGGAAAGCTTTTAAGTTAACGATCAGAAATGATCACTTGATAAATACTTAATGGATGATACAATCTGAAGTACTGAAATGCACCTGCATGTTAAAAAATACCATATTTTTAAATTTTATTTTGAAGCGACTTCCCCCTGTTTCATCATAATGTTTGTTGCATGACATACATGCCAATTATTTTTAGGGTTCTGCTCGTGCAGGGGCTCTTAGAGCCTAGCCAGACCCTTGGCTCTGCTCTCCCTTGAGCCGCCCCACCTCTATTTATCATCTCCATTGATCTCAGTGGCCCCGCCCTCCAAAATCCCTCAATCTCACCCTACTCGAAGACTGAAAATGTTGAGCTGTGTATCTCTCTTGGCACCGCATCATATGACATCTTCAGTCATTTCTGGCTTTTTGTTGATTAGCTTGGTGCATTGTTAGCAGACCATGCAACTCACAAAATGCCACCCATTCTCACACGGTTTCAGCACCATTCACCCAATGAAGAGGCACTATCACACAGTGAGCAGGAAGGTGAGCTGGGAACCCTTGCTTAGAATGAGATCCCGTCTTGTGGGACGGTGTTCTACACTACCGGGCTCCATTTAAGGTTTTACCTCCGGCCAGTATTTACTAGCTGGCTCGGACAGACTTTGGTTTTGCTAAGAGGTGGGGGGGAAGGGGGGGGGCGGAGGGGCTGCCCAATCAGTGCCCAGAAGGATGGGTGGCAGCAGAGCCCCTTCCACCCCCGGCCTTTTCTCCTAAGTCCCCATTCCCTCCTTCCCTGTACTATCACACAGTAGCATAGTTTCCACCTTGTCAGGTCTGTTGTCAGATGTATGCTTTTCCATTGCAACCGTTGTCCCACTATTAGTGATGGGGACAGAAAAACACAACACTGTTTGTGGATTTTACATAGACAAGGTTATAAATTCCTAGGCAGCGCCCAAGACACCAGCAATGGAAGGTAAGAGCGACCCTTGACCCCCACCAGGTAGGTCGCTCCCCCTCTGCACAGCACTGCCTGTGTGTCCCCTGCCTCAGCTGCCGCTGCTGAGAAAGTTCGAGGCCGTCCACCACCCGCAAGCTACCATCTGCACCTCATCCCTGGTGGCCAGTGGTAGGCCTTAGGTTTGTTTGTCATTTGTCATTCCATTGTATTGCACTCTCTTGGTGTCTATGACTGCTGTTGTCTGTCTCCCCTCCATTGCCCCCGTGATTCTGTGCCTTTTTTCTCCTGTCCTCTTCGCTGCCCCGGTGATTCTGTGCCTTTTTTCTCCTTCTGCCCCGGTGAGTCTGTGCCTTTTTTCCCGTTCTCTGCCCCCGTGATTCTGTGCCTTTTCTCTCCTTCTGCCCCCGTGATTCTGTGCCTATTTTTCTCCTTCTGTCACCTTCGTTGCCCCCGTGATTCTGTACCTTTATCCTCCTATATCCTTTGCTTCCCCCGTGATTTTGTGCCTTTTTACTCCTTCTGTCCCCTCCGCTGCCCCGTGATTTTGTGCCTTTTTTCTCCTTCTGTCCCCTTCGCTGGCCCCGTGATTCTGTGCCTTTTTAGGTTTCGCTGGGGAACGGAGCCTTTAGGCTCCGCCTCCAGAGAAATCTCTTGATTGCAGTAGTGACTCTGGAATACGCCCCCCTGTCCCATTGGCTAGCTCCATAAATGGAGGCTAGCCATTGGAACAGAGAGGCGTCCGTCATGGCCGGAGGAGACTCGGGGGCGTTCCCGAGATTCTTTGGCTTTTGGCGACGTCACGCGACGCCGGGAACGCCCCCGAATCCATTGACACGTGTTTGGTGCAGACTGAAGGTTTGTGAGCCTTCCCCGAGCAGAGCGCACTAAAATAACCTGTGTGCAGCTTCACCACCGCGACCCGGGATCAGTAAACCCCCGACGAAGGGCCCCGTACCTTGCTGGTACCAACGCGACCGAAAACGAGCCCGCTGCTCTCCGATTGGACGGGAGAGCCGAGCCCCCTCACCAAACGCCGCGACGGGATTGGCCCGTGCGGCGCAGCGTCACCACTGTTGCCGTGTGGTGATTGGCTAGGGCGAGGAGCGTCATCGCAGGCTTGACCCGGGAGCCGCACTGCCATAGGCTGACTCCCGGGTGCTTTGGAGGCTCGCCCGTTCTGCCGTGTCTTGATTGGCCCGCTCGACTGGAGGAGCCGAGAATTCACCGCGATCACCGCCGGGCCCGGGGAAGACTGACCTGACCTCGCCGAGGGACCTGAAAGAGTGCTCCAGCCCCCGGCCTGCCGTCTCTGCCCCCCGCTGCTCCCTGGAGAACCGAGAGCGGGCGGAGGAGCGTCCTGAGACCGGCCGGGCTGGAGCGCTAGTGAGCGCTCGCCGCGGGGTGCGCCTGGAAGGGAATCCCCCCTCCCAACAGCATTGCGGTGAGACGCGCTAGAGGCGCGAAGGGTCCCTGACGCTAGGGGCCGGGTCCCGTTAGCGGTATAAAACATTGGCATGATTCTTGGCTCATTTTGGGAGCGTTTCTAGCATAAAACATTGGCATGGTTCTTGGCTCATTTTTAAGAGCGTTTTCAATCACATAATATTGGCATATCGTGTGCTGATTAAAGAGACTAGAGACATTTGCTTCAAGAACTTCCTGAAATTTAGAAACACCAATTAAGATTAAGTTCATCATTGCTATACTGAAGTGATTATCGTGCAACTGCTTATTTACATTGCTGCAACCAGATAAAAGTTATTTCTATTTTTATAAAATACTTACCTGTGTGGTCTCAGTTTGTGGTGGATTCAAATTGTGAGCGGCCCGGTAATTCTGTTGAGGCTGTTAACAGCCGTTACTTACCCCAGTGAAATTAGAAGTGTGAGGCAACACTGGAGTTCCACGGTGTTTCACCTCCTGCTCGCGCGCAGAGTCTCAATGCAGCACCTGGGCAAAAGCGTAAAATCGGCACAGTAAATCCGATTTCCGTATGTTGTTTCTCCAAAACTCCGAATTGCTGTTACTTTCCTGTCCCCTAATAACCAGGATCCCAGGCAGGTCATGGTAATTCTGGTGCGGGGAAATAAGGAAATGATCACGGGTCACGAGGTCCTCTCTTCTTTCCCTGGTGATCCTTTCCTGCCTGTCTTCACTCCATCCCCATCCTCTGCCCGCCGTTGGCTCTCTTCTCTCGTCCTCTTTCCTATCTGTCCCTCGCGTCTTTTTCACCCATAAGACTCCCTCCCCAGCTCCTCCCAATTCATCAGTCCCGTTCACACTTTTTTAAATGTCCCCCTACCTTCCCTCTCTTCTGCCCTCACTCACCCCTCTGCCCCAGCCGTCCCCTCTCGCGTTTCCCCTATATTTCCTTGTTGGTTCCCCGCTCTGCCTTTCCCTCTCTTTCTTCTCCTCGCACCCTACACAGCTCAACCTCCTCCATTCGCCGTCCCTCCTGCCCGCTCACCGTTGTCCTCACACACTCCTCTCCATTTCGGATGCCCCCTCCTTTCCTTTCTCCCTCCCATCCTCTCACATCCTCCATTGATACATTGTACTCGCCCTATCTTTCTTTTGCTTTCCTCTTCCAAATGTACCTCTTGCCCTCTCGGCTCATTCCATGACCCGCCGCTACCCCTTTACTCCGTCCCCTTTCCCTCTCTCTCTCTCTCTCTCTCCCTCTCTCTTGTGCTTTCTCCACATCTTTCCCTCTCAGCTTTCTTTCTTCCCTCTTACAGTTTCGGTTTCTCTCGTTCTCTCACTCTCTCTCCCCTCCTGCCGTCTCTTTTCCTCTCACCCCTCCTCTTTCCTCGCTCAATCTGTGCCCCTCGTGTCTGCTCTCTCTGGTCACCAGAAGAGACAGCGCCTCCCACCGCCGCAAAAACGCCCGCCATAGAAAGAGCGCAAGGGACAGGAAACGAATAAACAAGGGAAGGAAAGACACACAACCAAGAGTGGAACACTTAAAGCTGCTCCAGAGAGGGGGAGCCGAGCAGGTCCGCCTGGAAATGTACATGTGTAGAGACACTTCCTCGGGAAGGTCCCCCCTCCCCCCGATCAGACCCTTTCAATTATTCAATAGCTAGAGCAGACCAAGTGACTGCCAGGTGCAATACATCAGGCTTAGGAAGGGCTTTCATTAGATTCGGAGAGATTCACGCTGCTCTCTCCCTCCATCCCTCCGCCCTCACTCCTGTGTGGGTGGCTCTGTGTGTGTGTGGGTGGCTCTGTGTGTGTGTGTGTGTGTGTGTGTGCGTGTGGGTGCAAATGCAATAGGTCTCACATTTGCGAAAGATTAAGCTATTGGCATTGTAAATGACAATGCCATTTATTTATCTGTTTTCAAAACCAACACATAAATAAAAAAAATTGTCATTTACAATGACAATAGCTCTAACTTTTACAAAGGCGAAACCGTTGCATTGTAAATGCTTGTTGTTGGTCTTTAACTTAGCACATTCAGAAATGACCTGAAAAAATGAAAAATGTGTTGTAAAATGCTCTATCACCCCCACTTTCCGTGTTCAGGGGTCAAGTTAACTCGCTACGCACCGTATGGGTAGTGGTCAGTCTTATTTTTTGCTTCTCTGTTAATCCAATCTCTGGCCTGTCTTTCTTTTTGGTGTTCTTGGTAAGAATTCCTATTGGTATGACTGTGTATCTTGGTACCCTGTAAAGGTCATCATTTACTATGCTTTAAAAGTTAATACTTTTAAATAATAATGTTTTGTAAAATGCACCATGTTTGCCTTTCCCCCCAAATTTTCTTAGGGGAAACCTCCCCAACCTCCAACCCCTCTTGCAGGGGTCATGCTCGCAAGTTGCGCACGCTCTCTTTGCACAGTGTGGGGGCTGGTCTGATCAAATTTGCCAGGGCAGCTTTGGGTTTCCAATCCGGCCCTGAACCTGCCACATAATTCGTTCCCCCTCTGCCACATAATTCCAGTGGCCCTGATTATAAGAAATAAAATACCCTCTGCCGAATTGTTAAGGATATTGCAAGTCACCTCAGAGTTTTATGAGAGTAATTCAGTTTTCGGCATCATTCTTGTACATGGTCATGGAACTCCTCTTAGCAATATCCGTATAATGTATAACCGGGGGTACTTTATCCCATATATCAAATACCAAGCAGCCAAATTGTAGAATGGTTTACTTTACTGTCTACTGAGAATTTAGAACGAGGGGGCACATGAATCAAGCGATTTTGGAGTCGCAAACGGCCGAATTTTGCGATTCGCACCGTTTGCGATTCCAAAATCACTTTTTGGGATGCATTAAACAATTTTTTAGAAATAGCAACTTTTTGCGATTTCTAAATATGCGATTGCATTTAAGGAATCGCATTTTTGCAATTCCTTAAATGCAATGCATGAATGTTGAAAAAAATGCGAATTCGCAAATAGGGGGAGCAAATTAACACGAGGGTGAACCTCGTGTTAATTTGCGAAATCTTTCAAAAATGCTCAAAAAAGCATTTTTGAAAGTGTCATGTCACACACACACATGTCCTTTGGACATATGTGTGTGAAACTTGCACTTAAAATAACATTTCAAGGGTTCAGGGGGGGTCCTTTGGACCCCCCTCAGCACCCTTGAAATGCATTAACAAATTGCGATTCGCAAAATCAAAATCGCAAAATGTTAATGCCTTCCCATTGATTCCTTTGGGCCTTTTGGCCCATAGGAATCAATGGGAAGGTTTTCCTTAATTGCAATTCGCAAAATGTGAATCGCAATTAAGGAAAATTAAGAAATCGCAAAATAAATTGCGAATTAATCATGCATTGCTGTTTGCGATTTCTAAATTGCGATTCCTTAATTTTCGCAATTTAGGAATCGCAAACGGGTGCAATGATGCATGTGCCCCTATATGTCTTTCTAGAAGGCTCGTATGACTCATTTGTTCTATTGATTGTTTAACTTTATGATTTGTCTCTTTCAGCTTTTTTGCCTTAGCAGCTAAATTCGCCCTACCTGTTCCACTAAGATGCCACAAGGAATGATTTATTTATTTATTTTTTAATTTTGAAATTGATATGTTAGTATAGTCCTGTTTTGTGCCTTAAAAAAATAAAGAAACGTGTTGCACCTGAAAAACCTGCATCTTCCGTGATGGTGCCCTAATCCCTCGTGCAGACTTTCACGTGGACTATACTTTGCACTGTACATCATTCCACGCCCTTCCCATTTTACCCTCGTCTCTCATTGGTGCTCGGGAACATGAGTGGGCGGAGCCTCGGCGTCTTGCACTGCTTACCACTAACCACAGGTAAACAGAAATAGCTGTGTCTGCCGGGTCTGGCTGGTTCCTGCTTCCTCGGTGCGCTTTGTCGTGAGGCAAGGAACCCGGCCGGAGTATGCAGCCGCGGCCTGCTTCCTCAATCCAGGGGGTGTTTCCCGGTATGAAACTTCCCTCCTGTCCTTGCACAGAAAAGGCAGAGAGGGCTTCTCACTGTGGGAAGGCCCCGTGTTGAATCTGCGCCCTCCTGCGTAAGATTCGCCTGGTGTTACTGTTAAGAGCAGAAACGTGTCAACACACCTCTCCATGTCTGCTCTTATTGTGCAGCTGAATACACGCGGGAAACAGCATCTCGTGAGCACCAGCGCCCCCTGCTGACAGGACGCAAGCAGCCTCAAGATGATCATGTGCCATACAGAAGAATAACATCTTGGCGACGAGGTCGTATTCTTGTTCCTGAGACACCTGCTGGAACAGTCCAGCTAAACGTCTCTGTTTGTAAAATTGTTCTTATCAAGAAACGTTTTAAGGCACGGAAAAAAGTGGGACATTTTCCTCCGGGGCCCCCACCTTGCAAGGGTCTCTATAAAAATAAGTATATGTATATTTTTATATCTTACATTTTAATGTTAAGTAATTTTAATTTTAACTTCAGTATTGCTAGGCAGCATAGGTCTTGAATTAGCAAAAATGTGTAATAAAATAAACATTTGTTCCAGTGGTCTCCCAAATATTTCTATCCTGGGGTCCCCAAAATTCTTCGAATGTCTCTGCCTTTCATTATCAGGGCCGCTGGAATAATACAGCAGGGAGGATCTGTTTATTAGACGTGATTTAAGTGATAAAACAGGTGGTAATAAAATGAATTATGCACCTAAATTGAAATGCGGTATGTCCTGTGGCTACATTATTTCACTGCTTGTCAGTCTAACACATATTAATACTGTCAACAGTCAGTGCCAGCCGCAGAATCTAATAATCCCGGTGGCACTTGGTACACTGTACCGCTGGCTGGGCAGGAGGTGTATCCCTGTGTGCCTTCCATGATGGTGGATATGTGGGAGTGACAAGCCACGCCTCGTGTTTATATGACTGTGAGTGAGCAGTGAACGTAAGAGTCCACCAGGGGGTGATGCAAGCGATATCTGTTTTACTGGATGTGTGTGATTGACACTCAACATAGGTGTTCAAACATGTGAGTAGCGTGCAAGGGTTGTAGCTGTGGGCGTCACCGATTGTTATGGAGGGTTGCCATAGAGGGCACACCCAGGGGTGGTGCTTTTCTGCACACCCCCCCCCCCTCCCTTCAGCTGGGAGCTGATGCAAAGCGATTCGTCTTGGGGGAGCAGGTGCGGGGTGTGCACTTATTGCTCTATTTGCAGTGCTTAATTTGTAAAACAAATATGTGCCAGGACCTGCCGGGAGGCCGCTGCAGCTCGCACCACCCATAGCACCTGCCAACGCTGCCAATGACGGTACCTACACAACTACTAACCATCACACTGCCACAGCCAAGGCAATTCAGACTGTTAGAGGCCCCCAAAAGCTGAAAGACTGGTGTGGGCGACATAAATGAGTTATTTTCAATTGATTAACAACTGCCGCGCCACCACGAGTCTGGCAGTCCTCGGACCCCCAGACGTATAATCAGGCCCTTTGTGGTGTGGCTGCAGCAAAGTGGTTTTGTTTTGTTTTGGGAAGGCATCTGACTATTCTTCTCTACATTCCCTGCTGTAAGCAGAGGGTATACCCTTACCATATACTTCTCATCCCCCTGAAGTGTTTAATGATACATTCCCTGCTGGACAGCTCTCAGTCTTTTCTTGAGCACAACTGCTCCGCTGCTCAGCAGTGACAGACTTTGCATTGCTCTCGCTGTTGGCCAGCTGTAAACATAATGGACTGTGCATTGCTCTCCGGGCTGACAGCTGTAAACTTGTCTGAGTGTGACTTGCTTTTCTGTGCATTGCTCTCCGGGCTGGACAGCTGTAAACTTGTCTGACTGTGACTTACTTTTCTGTGCATTGCTGTCTGGGCTGGACAGCTGTATACTAGTGTGACTGTGACTTGCTTTTCTGTGCACTGCTCTCCGGGCTGGACACCTGTAAACTTGTCTGACTGTGACTTGCTTTTCTGTGCATTGCTCTCCGGGCTGGACAGCTGTAAACTTGTCTCACTGTGACTTGCTTTTCTGTGCATTGCTTTCTGAGCTGGACAGCTGTAAACTTGTCTGACTGCAACTTGCTTTTCTTTGCATTGCTCTCCGGGCTGGACAGCTGTAAACTTGTCTCACTGTGACTTGCTTTTCTGTGCATTGCTGTCTGAGCTGGACAGTTGTAAACTTGTCTCACTGTGACTTGCTTTTCTGTGCATTGCTCTCCGGGCTGGACAGCTGTAAATTTGTCTGACTGCGACTTGCTTTTCTGTGCATTGCTTTCTGGGCTGGACAGCTGTAAATTTGTCTCACTGTGACTTGCTTTTCTGTGCATTGCTCTCCGGGTTGGACATCTGTAAACTTGTCTAACTGTGTCTTGCTTTTCTGTGCATTGCTGTCTGGGCTGGACAGCTGTAAACTAGTCTGACTGTGACTTGCTTTTCTGTGCATTGCTCTCCGGGCTGGACAGCTGTAAACTTGTCTCACTGTGACTTGCTTTTCTATGCACTGCTCTCCGGGCTGGGCAGCTGTAAACTTGTCTCACTGTGACTTGCTTTTCTGTGCATTTCTCTCCGGGCTGGACAGCTGTAAACTAATCTGACTGTAGCTTGCTTTTCTGTGTACTGCTCTCCGGGCTGGACACCTGTAAACTTGTCTGACTGTGACTTGCTTTTCTGTGCATTGCTCTCAGGGCTGGACAGCTGTAAACTTGTCTCACTGTGACTTGCTTTTCTGTGCATTTCTCTCTGAGCTGGACAGCTGTAAACTTGTCTGACTGCGACTTACTTTTCTGTGCATTGCTCTCTGGACTGGACAGCTGTAAATTTGTCTCACTGTGACTTGCTTTTCTGTGCATTTCTCTCCGGGCTGGACAGCTGTAAACTTGTCTCACTGTGACTTGCTTTTCTATGCACTGCTCCCCTGCCTGGACAGCTGTAAACATGTCTGACTGCGACTTGCCCTTCTGTGCACTGCTCTCCGGGCTGGGCAGCCGTAAACTTGACTGACTGTGACTTGCTTTTCTGTGCACTGCTTTCCGGGCTGGGCAGCTGTAAACATGTCTGAATGTGACTTGCTTTTTTGTGCATTGGTCTCCGGGCTGGGCAGCTGTAAACTTGTCTGACTGTGACTTGCTTTTCTGCACCCTGCTCCCCGGGCTGGGCAGCTGTCAACATGTCTGACTATGACTTGCCTTTCTGTGCACTGCTCTCCGGGCTGGGCTGCTGTAAACTTGACTAACTGTGACTTGCTTTTCTGCACACTGCTCCCCGGGCTGGGCAGCTGTCAACATGTCTGACTGTGACTTGCCTTTCTGTGCACTGCTCTCCGGGCTGGGCTGCTGTAAACTTGACTGACTGTGACTTGTTTTTCTGTACACTGCTCTCCGGGCTGGGCAGCCGTAAACTTGACTGACTGTGACTTGCTTTTCTGTGCACTGCTTTCCGGGCTGGGCAGCTGTAAACATGTCTGAATGTGACTTGCTTTTTTGTGCATTGGTCTCCGGGCTGGGCAGCTGTAAACTTGTCTGACTGTGACTTGCTTTTCTGCACCATGCTCCCCGGGCTGGGCAGCTGTCAACATGTCTGACTATGACTTGCCTTCCTGTGCACTGCTCTCCGGGCTGGGCTGCTGTAAACTTGACTAACTGTGACTTGCTTTTCTGCACACTGCTCCCCGGGCTGGGCAGCTGTCAACATGTCTGACTGTGACTTGCCTTTCTGTGCACTGCTCTCCGGGCTGGGCTGCTGTAAACTTGACTGACTGTGACTTGCTTTTCTGTACACTGCTCTCCGGGCTGGGCAGCTGTAAACTTGACTGACTGTGACTTGCTTTTCTGTACACTGCTCTCCGGGCTGGGCAGCTGTAAACATGTCTCACTGTGTCTTGCTTTTCTGTGCATTGCTCTCCGGGCTGGACAGCTGTAAACTTGTCTGACTGTGACTTGCTTTTCTGTGCACTGCTCTCCGGGCTGGGCAGCTGTAAACATCTCTCACTGTGTCTTGCTTTTCTGTGCATTACTTTCTGAGCTGGACAGCTGTAAACTTGTCTGACTGTGACTTGCTTTTCTGTGCACTGCTCTCCGGGCTGGGCAGCTGTAAACATGTCTCACTGTGTCTTGCTTTTCTGTGCATTGCTCTCCGGGCTGGACAGCTGTAAACTTGTCTGACTGTGACTTGCTTTTCTGTGAACTGCTCTCCGGGCTGGGCAGCTGTAAACATGTCTCACTGTGTCTTGCTTTTCTGTGCACTGCTCTCCGGGCTGGACAGCTGTAAACTTGTCTTACTGTGACTTGCTTTTCTGCACCCTGCTCCCCGGGCTGGGCAGCTGTCAACATGTCTGACTATGACTTGCCTTTCTGTGCACTGCTCTCCGGGCTGGGCTGCTGTAAACTTGACTAACTGTGACTTGCTTTTCTGCACACTGCTCCCCGGGCTGGGCAGCTGTCAACATGTCTGACTGTGACTTTCCTTTCTGTGCTCTGCTCTCCGGGCTGGGCTGCTGTAAACTTGACTGACTGTGACTTGCTTTTCTGTACACTGCTCCCCGGGCTGGGCAGCTGTAAACTTGACTGACTGTGATTTGCTTTTCTGTACACTGCTCTCCGGGATGGGCAGCTGTAAACATGTCTCACTGTGTCTTGCTTTTCTGTGCATTGCTCTCCGGTCTGGACAGCTGTAAACTTGTCTGACTGTGACTTGCTTTTCTGTGCACTGCTCTCCGGGCTGGGCAGCTGTAAACATCTCTCACTGTGTCTTGCTTTTCTGTGCATTGCTTTCTGAGCTGGACAGCTGTAAACTTGTCTGACTGTGACTTGCTTTTCTGTGCACTGCTCTCCGGGCTGGGC
Source organism: Lissotriton vulgaris (assembly GCF_964263255.1). NCBI lineage: Eukaryota > Metazoa > Chordata > Amphibia > Caudata > Salamandridae > Lissotriton > Lissotriton vulgaris. The sequence goes on along the minus strand of NC_141699.1, from coordinate 1,081,457,596 downwards.
AGCTGTAAACATGTCTCACTGTGTCTTGCTTTTCTGTGCATTGCTCTCCGGGCTCGACAGCTGTAAACTTGTCTCACTGTGTCTTGCTTTTCTGTGCACTGCTCTCCGGGCTGGGCAGCTGTAAACATTTCTCACTGTGTCTTGCTTTCCTGTGCATTGCTTTCTGAGCTGGACAGCTGTAAACTTGTCTGACTGTGACTTTCTTTTCTGTGCACTGCTCTCCGGGCTGGGCAGCTGTAAACTTGTCTCACTGTGACTGGCTTTTCTGTGAACTGCTCTCCGGACTGGGCAGCTGTAAACATGTCTCACTGTGTCTTGCTTTTCTGTGCACTGCTCTCCGGGCTGGACAGCTGTAAACTTGTCTGACTGTGACTTGCTTTTCTGTGCACTGCTCTCCGGGCTGGGCAGCTGTAAACATGTCTCACTGTGTCTTGCTTTTCTGTGCATTGCTCTCCGGGCTGGACAGCTGTAAACTTGTCTGACTGTGTCTTGCTTTTCTGTGCACTGCTCTCCGGGAAAGCAGCTTTAAACATGTCTCACTGTGTCTTGCTTTTCTGTACACTGCTCTCCGGGCAGGGCAGCTGTAAACATGTCTCACTGTGTCTTGCTTTTCTGTGCACTGCTCTCCGGGCTGGACAGCTGTAAACTTGTCTGACTGTGACTTGCTTTTCTGTGCACTGCTCTCCGGGCTGGGCAGCTGTAAACATGTCTCACTGTGTCTTGCTTTTCTGTGCATTGCTCTCCGGGCTGGACAGCTGTAAACTTGTCTGACTGTGTCTTGCTTTTCTGTGCACTGCTCTCCGGGCTGGGCAGCTGTAAACATGTCTCACTGTGTCTTGCTTTTCTGTGCATTGCTCTCCGGGCTGGACAGCTGTAAACTTGTCTGACTGTGTCTTGCTTTTCTGTGCACTGCTCTCCGGGCTGGGCAGCTGTAAACATGTCTCACTGTGTCTTGCTTTTCTGTGCATTGCTCTCCAGGCTGGGCAGCTGTAAACATGTCTCACTGTGTCTTGCTTTTCTGTGCATTGCTCTCCAGGCTGGGCAGCTGTAAACTTGTCTGCTGTGATTTGCCTATCTGTATATTGCTCTACGGGCTGGACAGCTGTAACTTTGTCTGACTGTGACTTGCTTTTCCTGCTGGACTGATTTTAAATTGACACTATGTATATTTGCATTTGATGCTGGACAACTGCGGGCTCATCAGACTGTTCTCTGTCTGTGTTCCCGGCTGGATGGCTGTAAAAGTGCCAGACTTGTCGCCAGTGCTTAATTTGAACAGGTGGTTTCTGGTGCTCAGCAACGGAACTTAATTGTCAACACAGGCACTTATGGCAGTCAGCACTGTTTATCTAAATTAGCGATTAACACACCAACACTTGATTAATATTTCAATGAACATTAAAAAAGACTAATATCTGCTGCCCACGCCAGTATTGTAGGTTTGGGGTCTGGAATAGTCTGAAACGTCATGTTTGTAGAGTGTGGTGAATAGTAGTTGTGTTAATTCTGTCACTGGCGGCACGCAAAGGGGCGGTGAGTAGTGCAAGCTGCAGTGGCATCTTGTTGAGGGCCCGGCACGTATCTTTTTTACAAATTAAGCACTGCTCCACACTGTCTTTGCTCCGGCACAGCTGGTCTGATGCTGGACATCTGGAAACACCTCAAACTTTACATTGTTTTCTCTGCTGGCCATCTGGAAACATCCTGCACTGTGCATTGCCCTCCTGGCTAGAGAGCTGCAAACTTGTCTGACTGTGACTTGCCTTTCCTGCCTTTCTTGCTCGACTGACATTAAATTGACGCTCTGTACATGGCTTTTGATGCTGGACAGCCGTAGGTTTGTCAGACTGTTCTCTGTCTGCGTTCCCTGCTGGAAGGCTGTAAAGATGTTAGACTCTACTCTCTCTGTGCTCCAGGGCAGCTGTAAATTTCTTAGACTGCAGATTGCCTTGGCTGCTCACCAGCTGTCATCTTCTCAAAATATATTGTATACTAGTGTAGTACTTATATAGTTCTTATTACATCTATGTGGGGCTCTGATGTGCTTGCCTATGTTGCTGCTTGACAGCTGTAAACATGATACACTGTGCATTGCCTTCCTTGCTGTACAGCTGTAAACATGACACACTGTGCATTGCCTTAGCTGCTGGAGATCTGTAAACATGACACCCTTCATTGCCTTCGCGGCTGGAGAGCTGTAAACATGACACCCGGCATTGCTTTCGCTGCTGGAGAGCTGTAAACATGACACACTGTGCATTGCCTTCCCTGCTGGAGAGCTGTAAACATGGCACACTGTTCATTGCCTTCCTGCTGGACAGCTGTAAACATGACACACTGTGCATTGCCTTCGCTGCTGGACAGCTGTAAACATGACACACTGTGCATTGCCTTCCGTGCAGGACAGCTGTAAACACGACACACTGTGCATTGCCTTCCTTGCTGGACAGCTGTAAACATGACACACTGTGCATTGCCTTCCTTGCTGGACAGCTGTAAACATGACACCCTGTGCATTGCCTTCGCTGCTGGAGAGCTGTAAACATGACACCCTGTGCATTGCCTTCACTGATGGAGAGCTGTAAACATGGCACACTGTCCATTGCCTTCCCTGCTGGACAGCTGTAAACATGACACTGTGCATTGCCTTCCTTGCTGGACAGCTGTAAACATGACACACTGTGCATTGCCTTCGCTGCTGGACAGCTGTAAACATGACACACTGTACTGCCTTCGCTGCTGGAGAGCTGTAAACTTCACAGACTGTGTGCCTTACTTTTGTCCTCTTCTCAGCCTCCCGCTCTTTGCTCTTTTACAGACCAGGGCGAGGAGTGTAAACAGGTTTAGAAACAGGAAAGGGGGAGGGGTGGATTGGGCGGGAAGCCTGACTCTGGCTGAAAATAACTGGCTGCTATGAATACAAGCATGACAGGTTGTGAACCGCCCAGCGGTGCCTGCCAGCGCTGCCCTGCCCTAATCTCTCTGCACAGAGCACTCAGCAGACTGTGGGGGAGGGGGGCTGCTGAGAGTTTACCATGTGTAAAATAGGCGGCTGCTGTGGAATTGAGGAGGCTTCTGGTTTTACTGTCCTACTGCTGACCCTCTTCTTGACCTCTCTCTCCCACACACCCACACCCTCTATTCTTGACACACACGTGCACTTCCTGTCTCGCAATCATTCCCACAAACAGACAGGGAGCCTTCCAAATTTTACCCTACGACCTGAGCTATAAACAGGGCCGTTGAAATTATGCGGCAGAGGAGAACCAAATTATGAGGTAGGGTTGCCCAAATTATGTGGCAAGATGAAGCAAATTGTGTGGCATAATGCAGCACATTTTATATTAGTATGACTCCATTATTTTGGCCTTTTAACACATGTTGAGATTTTCGGGGCAAAGGTTTCACCTCATTCACTCACTATGAAACAACGGTTGTATGATGTTACAACAGGTGTTATTACAACGCGTGCTGTTACATTGCATTCGTTACAACGACTGCGATGTTACCACACTATGCCTTTACAACACAAGTCTTTACATCGACTTGCACTAGGTGGCGTGCTAACATTAGAAAAGTGTAATTTACCATTCCAACTCCAGTCCACTTATCAGTAGGGAAGGTTTTGGGATAGTAAACTACACTATTTTTAATGTTAGCACGCCAACTAGCGCAAGCCGATGTAAAGACTTGCGTTGTAATGACATAGCGTGGTTACATCGCGGTCGTTGTAACGACCGTGATGTAACAGCATTGCAGTGTACTGACCGCGTTGTTAAGGATGTTTCCCGAAACAACAGGTCAACGCCGTGGCATCATCCTGCCTCCACACCCTCTGCATGCTCCGAAAGATCTTCAGATGGATCTGCGTCAACACCAGGAAAACAGTCACTCTGGCCCTCATCTCCAGCCATCTAGGCTTCTGAAACGCACTCTACACCGAAAAACACATCACAGCTCCTAAAAAAACTCCAGATCGTACAGAACACGGTAGCCAGACTGATCCTCAACCTTCCCAAACGAACCAGCATCACTTCCCACCTCAGAAGTCTCCACTTGCTCCCCGTCCAGAAGAGATGCCAGTTCAAGCTGCTAACCCACGCACACAAAGCCCTCCACAGCTTCGAACCACCTACATCAACCAACGCCTGACCTTCCACCACCCCGCCAGATATCCCCGCTCCGCCTCCCTTGCGCACGTACCTCGAATCTCCGAAGCCGCAGTGGTGGCTGGTCTTCCCTCGCCACCAAGTCCTGGAACGTCCTCCCCTCCACCTCTACACCGCTCCCTCACTCAACAACTTCAGGAAAGGGCTCAAGACATGGCTCTTCGACTAATGGCCCGTGGGGCCCCAGTGCCTGGATTCCCCCAGGGAAGATAAGCAGCACTTTACAAATACTGTTTGAATTTGTTGCATTAGTGCCACTTTGACACCCAAATGCAGAGTTAAGCAACAGAAAGGTGACCAACCTTTGCGCGGGGCCTTCCTCTGCGTGACAGCATGTGTTGCCACGTTTTTAGCAACTTTTGATCTGTATGAGCTAGAAACTTTTTTCTATTTGCTTAAATCTGCAGATTGTGCAACAAATGATGGCTCCACAACTACAGAAAACACAGCGGCTGCACATTCGCATAATTCCAGTGACCCTGCCTAGAAGATGCGCCTTTACCTCTGTGACACCGCTACAAGTCACCTCTCCGGAACTGATGTCACAGGCAGTAATAGGGCACGGAGAGGCCAGCGGACAATAGGTCATCATAAGTCATCATGTTTAATATACATGGAATTATAACAGACGCAAATACAACGCACCGCAACAAGCGAAAGCTAAAAGCAGATTCTCTTTAAAAAGCAGTCAGGGATTGGTGGATTCAGAGGTTGCATAAGTCTTCCCTTGCCGTCACTCTACGCTGATTTAAGCCCATGTGATCTAGTTATCCAACATGCCTAGTGTGGGTTTGATAAATAATTTATTTTTGGCCTTGACTATACTGTATTTACTAATAAGATATATTTATACTCTTTTTAGAAAACTATGAACACCAGTGGATTCTAAAAAACTTGCTCTACGCTGTCCCGGCTTTTTCTACAATGCATTCTGGGACATATTGTTTTGCTTTTATCATTATAGAATTGGTTCGAAAATGTAATCACGCCAAATGCTGTTTGCTTAAACACTAGGCAGCCCATTTACAACATGACGCATCTAGGGAGAGGAGTCACGTTGTAAAGCCCTGCGCCAGATTATACCTGCGTCAAGTATGATGTATGCAGGGTGGGCGTTCCCACGCAAAAGCCATTTAGAACTGATGCAGTGAAATCTTCAACATTTCACTGCATCACTGTACGCCTTCACTGCGTCAAAATCCCTACGCATGCTCAGACGAGGCGTAAAGAAGGACGCCATGTTTTTTCGGATGGGACCTACCCATCTATTGTGGCGTATTGCTATAGCTGTGTCTCTTTCTTGAGCAACTCCAGAAATGCGTCACTTTTGTGCAAACTGACGCGTCATCATTTCTGATGCATCTGTAAAATCCTTGCACCGTGGAGCACTGTATTGTAAATACAGAGCCTCTATAGTGGCGCAAGGACATTTGGCGCTGGCGCAAGGAAACTTACGCATCGATGCAGATGCCTCCGTTCCTTGTAAATGAGGCCCACGGATCGGCCGCAGGTGTCCCACATGAGGTGAGCCCACTCAGCAGCTCGAGACACTGTCTGTGCAAAAAACACCCTGACGCTCCTCCCTCGCTGTTACAGCAGCAAGCTGCCGGAATAAACGACCTGAATATCTGAGACTTATATCTGAGAAAGTCAAATTCAAAATGGAATTGAAAACTTTTTTATTTAGACTTTAGTGGTGAACAGGGGAGGGCAGACTCTGTCTAATCCTCCTTGGCAGGCCTATAAAGCGCCAAGACACCCTTACCAGTAGCCGTGAGCTATAGAAAATACCCTCATTCATCCATTCAACACATAATGCATGCATACATTGCAAGCTGTTCCTGGTATGCTGGTGAAATATTAAGGGAAGGGTAAAGTTAACTCATCCTGCACACCCCCTGTGGCCACCGAGCCTTCCCTTGCCACAACCACCACAGCCACCGGTGGGGGCCACACACATCTGTTGCTCGCCATGGACGGAGCACCTCGCCCCTCTTACCCCCTCCAGGCTCCAGCACCCATGCCAGTGGGAGGCACGAATGTACAAAGATTTTAAAAAAACTCCCTCAATGGAATGTGCTTTCATTTCTTGCAGACCTGTGGGAGGAGGTGATTGTCTGCAAGGCTAGGGGGCGGAAGCTCCCGGACCCATCTCTCCAGCACCCTGGGATGTGTACAAAGGGGGGGGGGCATTCTTTCCGGGGCCAGTGACCTCAGCAAAGTAAATCCAGGGGGCTGAAGCACTGGGTCCCGGTGAACTCGGCGCCCCTCATACTGTTAGACACACACACGCACACAGAAAATACAAACACACACTTGAACTCTCTCACCCCTTGCCATTACCTTACGTTCTCTCTCTATTTTACATGGGGAGGGAGAGAGAGAGAGACAGACAGAGAAAGAGAGAGAGAGGGAGAGAGAGGGGGAAGAGAGAAGGAGAGAGAGAAGAAGTGAGTGAGAGAGGGGGGAGAGAGAGAGAAGGAGAAAGAGGCAGAGAGAGGGAGTAAGAGCGAGAGAGAGGGGAGAGATGGGACGAGAGAGGAAGAGGAGAGAGACAGAGAGAGAGAGGGGGAGAAAGAAAGAGAGAGAGAGGAGAGAGACAGACAGACAGATAAAGAGAAATATGGAGAAACTGATACAGAGAGAGACAGACATATATATATATATGAGAGACACTCTTCGCGTTCCCCGGTCTCTCCTCGATAACTGTTTCACACACTCTGTTTCTCTCGCTCCAATACTGCTGTGATCATCTCTCTCTCACCCTCCATCTCTCTCTCCGCCTACCTCAGCACTCCTTCCCACCTCATCCCTCCCCCCTTGGGCTTTCCTTCCTTCCTCCCACATGTCTCCTTCCAGGAAACAACTTATAGTATCTTTACTTGTTGGCAGCTATGAAACTCACTGTCTGCCAAAGCCCTAGGTGTGACCTCTTGGCGCTGAGTCAGTGCTGTCAGCTTCCAATGGTTGAAAGGCCGAGGAGTGTCTCTTGACACTGTGTGTGGGGGTGTGTGTGTGTGTGTGTGGGGGGGGGGGGGGGGGGGTGGTAGCTACAGATGTGACTGTACCAGGTTTTCCTTGGAAGACGTGTTGTGCAGCACAGGGGTGCACCCCGGGGGGGGGGGGGGGGGGGGGGGGGGGTGCGGGCCGGCCAAGTACCGGACAGAACCATCAGTCCTCCATGCACCTCTAGGAAGTCTCGCGAGATGCTCGTGGGCAAGCGAGGGAGGACCCCTGCATTTGGAAGAGCCTTCCTCCTGGCTCTGAACTCTGGATGGTGAGTTGGCTTCAGTTCCCCGACACCAGACGACTGCCTGCACGGAGACCCCCCTTCCGGGGAGACCCAGGAGCTTGCACGGTGAGCCTTCCTTGATGGGGAGCACGTGGAAGGTTACCATGCATAGACTCCCGCAGTGCTTAATTTGTAAAAAATAAAAATAAAAAAAAAGAAGTGCCAGGGCTCTCGATAGGAGGTTATTGCCGCTAGCACCACACATTGCCCCTGCCATGGTGCCAATGATAGTAAAAATAGCTAGCAACCATCACACTCCTGTAAGTGTGACAATTCGGACTGTTTCAGGCCCCCAAAGCTTTACAAATGGCTTGGGTGGACGGAAATAGTATTTTTTTTTAAATATATTGCATTAATAAGTAACTGTTGTGGTCATCTCTAAATCAGCCAGACAGCACCACCTTGTGGCAGACTGTCACAAGCACCAGTGTTGACAATAAAGTGCCGGTGCCGAGCATCGGAAACCATTGGTTCAAATTAAGCACTGAATGTTTGCAGCTGTGCAGCAGGAGAGGCAGTGAACAGTTTGATATGATTACATTTGTCTACCAGGGAAGGCCATATATCAGCTATCATGTTTACAACTGTCCAGCAGGGAAGCAAGCCTCAGTGTGACAAGTTCACAGTGAACGACCAGGGGGACAATATATCACGTCATATTTACTGCTGCCCAGTAGCAAAGGCAAATCACTATCCGACGAGGCTGGAGCTGTCCAGCTGAGATGATAGTGTATGTTTACAATTCGTGCCATGTTTACAGCTGTCCTGCGGGGAAGGCATGCGACAAGCTCTGCAGCTGTTCAGCCGCAAAAGCCATGCAACGTCTGGGATACTGGCCTTGACTTTGCTTTTGTCGACATGACAGATCTCTCGTAAAACTCAGAAAATTGCAGAATCATGGTGCTAGCAGGCTGTTTTGTAATCCATATTTGTAAAGCGCAAACACATCACCCCTTAAGGTTTCAAGGCGCAGGGGCTGGCGGGGAGATTAAGTGAGCTATTGCCCAGAGTCACGGGGTGCTGAGTTAAGCTGCCGCCCTGGATTGAACCATGAACCCCATCCTCCAGAGACATCTGTTCTGGCCACTTCGCCACAACTCTCCATCTCTTTGACTTGAGAAGATATGCTCATCTGATGCTGGCTCGGAAGTCCTTTCACTCACTCCAGTGTAAGAACAACCAGTCTTCAAATTCTTTTATTTTGTCCACAAAGTGCTTGTCAGAACCATTTTGGGGGTTATTTAGTTCCTTTTTAGGTCGAGCCTGGGCAGCGCGTGCGCTGCTCTGCGAGGCATGCAGTATTAAGGTATGAATGTTAAGCTCCGCCCACTCTCTGCCCAGTTTTTTCATCGCCTTGTGTCATTGCAAACTGTGTGTGGCTTTTCATTAGTCAGTAGGCTTAGTAGTCCCTCCTTAGTACCCACCTTTTCCGATTTTGTAACCTTCCATGACGATATTCCCTTTTACGTGGTGTTGTTGCTCAGTGGGCTTTATTTACAGCTTCCGAGCAATATTTTCTCAAAGAGCTTTGTCCTGCCTGCTCTTGCCAGCAGGAAAAGGCAGCACACCCCCTCTCTTAATGCATTTGAATTGCAATAGGTCTCACATTTGCCAGAGTTCAAGCTATTGGCATTGTAAGTGACAATGCCTTTTATTTATGAGGTTTTAAAACAACAGATAAATTAATTGCATTATCATTCACAATGCCAATAGCTCAAACTCTCGTAAACGCAAGACCTATTGCACTGCAAATGCATGTACTTGTCTTGTCCTGGGGCCTGACCTACTACGATCTGCAAATGGAACTCCAAATGCCCCCTCCAGCACTTGACTCTCAGCGGGCGCGAGGAAAGTAGTCCAAGGCATCTCACGGAAGTAGTGTAAGGGCAGGGACTCAGAACTTCAGTGATGCAGCGGATTCAATAATTATTTTCTAGCCCAGGGCTCCCTTTTTGTGAAAAAGACAAGCACTTTAATACGCTCCAAAGCGCACTTCTGCAAACATATACAACAAAAGCTTAAGGTTCTAGACATGCGCGACAGGTATTTATACAGAAACTGCTTGGATTTAATGTAAGTGGAGCTACATGTTTACTATAGAATGTGCAAGCAACTTCGCTGGTTCTGTGACCCATAAGTCAGTCTTTAACATGTCCCAGCACTGACTCTTTAAAGTTATGATGTTGCCCTAACCCACTTGAGTTCAAAGCGCGAGGCTCACATGTGGGCAGGGGCGGACTTAGGCATGTGCAAGCTGTGCACCTGCACAGGGCCACCAAATCCCAGGGGCCACCACGCCAATATATATCCTTAATATAATAATCCTCTGAGGATGGATACATATTTGTGTGGTGGCCCGGCAGGGATTTGGTGGCCTCTGTTCCACTTCTAAACACCCTGACCCCCCCTCTTCACTGGCCTCTGTGCTCCGCCCCGCCCGGACACCCTCTTCCGGGGCCCCCTACCTACGCTTCCTGCCCAGGGCCACCATGAGCCTAGAGCCGCCCCTGATGTGGGTATTAACAGCTCCCAGCTTTACCTTCATACTGATGCTTGGATCTAATGAGTGAGCATCCAGCATTCTTCATCTAGAGGTGAGAGTCACCCCACCATCTTCAGGTTCTCTTGCTGGTTGGAAGCACATATATATACCTGGCGACCCAGCTGGAATGCGGGGAAGTTGAATGAAGACCTCATCAGACAGAGGAGTCAGCACCAGTAAGTTTGATGATTGTGGTGATGTATTCTAAGGGGATCAGAACTGTTGCTTGTAGCTGCAGTCGATCCTAGCTGCGGGTACCTCTGGTCGCGCTGCGGATACCTCTGGTCGCGCTGCGGGTACCTCTGGTCGCCGTCACTGTGCGATTTCTCAAGCTGGCCTAATGTTCCTGGATACAGTCGCTTGGCTTCTCCTTCTTTGCAGATATCTCCCTGTAGAGGGAAGGCGCTCAGTCACCTTTCTCAGTAGGATGACAACTCCAAGGTCACAGACTCCCAGCTCCTGTAAGCAATATTGCAGACATCATGTAAGGTCCCCTTACCTCTTAGAGACTGACTGTACAAGTCACCAGCTCTGCAGCCTCAGGGTGTCTTTGAGTACTTCAAGGCGTTCACCCATTCTTGGTCAACGATGAAACTGGAATCAAGTGGGAAAGTTGGTATCCCACTCTTACAGTCATTTTCCAGACAGGGGAGGTGGACCCTAATTCAAAGGCCTGGATTTGGTTTGGGGGGTTCCATTCTTTGTGTATTACAACTCTTTGAAGCAGACATAGTCTTTGTCTCAGGTGAGGCTCTACTTAGCAGATCAAGAGGGTGTGTCCAACTGCAGCACCTACCACATCATCACACTCAAGTGTGGAGCTCTGCACCTGGCTGTCTCCAGCTCTTTTTGTTGAAGCAGTAAGGGGAAGACACAAATGCAGGCCCTGCCTGAAAGATTCTGTTTAAATCGAAACTTGATCTGCTGAGTCGCCTTCTCTGCCCACTATCTGCCCTGACAGGAGGGTCTGGGAGAGATAACCGGAAGTCCCTCCACTAGATAGTCACTGTTGCATTTCTGAAGCATTTCTGACTCCCTCCTCCCCTACTTCAGTATCTGAACCTGTTCCCTCCATCCCAGGAAGGCCATCAGGACACTTCCTTGTTTGTGGAGGCTAAGCCAGAACCCTCATCTTATGCTGTGTTGTACAAGGGGCCATCCAAAATGGACCCGGCTAGTCCGGTCACGCATACATCCACACGTAACATGGGACCCTGCGAACAGCACCGCATACAGTATACACACGCTCATTTTGGATAGCAGCATTACATTACATCAGAACTTACTTTAACTCCTTCCATGCTCATGACGAGCTGAGCTCGTCATGAGCCGTGGAACACTCGCATGCGGGGATAATTCCCCTGCTGTGCTGAGCGTTCCACGGGAACGGGTGTGATCATGACGAGCTGAGCTCGTCATGAGCACAGGAGCGCCGTGCCTCATGACGAGCTCAGCTCGTCATGAGCATGCGGGCGCCTTGCGTGCCCCCCTCCCCCCCAGCAGAGCGGGAAAATAACCCCCGCAGCGAAGGAGTTAATGAGACCGGTAGGCACCAGGCTCTTCCTTTAACAGGACGAAGGCCGCTTGAATTTGAATTTGAATTTGAAAGTACTTTTAGAGCGCACGTATACCAGCGGTTTCTTGGCGCTGTAACTAACGGGATCTGAGGTTTAAACAGCAGGGGGAACAGAAGGAACATTATTCAAAAGACTTCGTGAATAGGTGAGTCTTGAGAAGTTTGCGGAATTGTGGGTAGAGGGTAATAGTGCGAAGTTCAAGGGGAAGAGAGTTCCAGAGGGTAGGGGCAAGGGTGGCAAATTTAGAACCTCCCCACTTCTTTCGACGGAAGCGTGGGATGGTGAGGAGGGTCTGAGAAGACGAACGGAGATCCCTGATGGGGGCATATGGGACGATCTCGGAGGAGATGAACGCTGGTGCCTGGCCAAGTCGGGCCAGGAAAGTAATGGATGCGAGCTTGAATTGGATTCTGGCTCGCATGGGGAGCCAGTGTAGGGATTTCAGAAGTGGGGTGGAGTGGTGAAATTTAGGAAGATTAAAGACCAGGCGGGCCGCCTGGTTTTGTATCTGTTGTAGGCGACGCAGACTGTATGCGGGAATACCGGCATACAGGGCGTTCCCATAGTCAAGGCGGGACACCACCATGGCCAGGATGATAAGTTTGAGGGCAGAAAAAGTGAAGAAACGGGACACCCTGCGTATAGTGCGCAGTGAAAGGAAAGAAGAAGAAACCACAGAGCTGACCTGGGAGTGAAGGGTGAGTTGAGAATTAAGTTTTATGCCTAGTGTTTTGACTGAGGGGGAGGGAACAGGAGAGGGACCAAGAGAGGGAGGCCAGAAGAGAGGGGACCAGGGGCTGGATGAACCACCTGTCAACACCAGCTCGGTTTTATCAGGGTTGAGTTTAAGGTGGTTGTGGTTCATCCAGTCCCTGATATGGAGCATAACAGATTGAAAGTTTAGGACAGCAGAGGGAGAAGAGAGATTGAAGACAAGCTGGAGGTCATCCGCATAATTAAATACGGTGACCTCCATCTGTTGAAGGGAGAAAATAAGGGGGGCAATATAAAGATTAAACAGAAGGGGGGAGAGAGAGGAACCTTGGGGGACCCCGCACTGAACTTTCCGGACGTCCGCTGTGAAGTCACCCAGGCGAACGGCCTGGGTCCGGTCACTCAGGAAGGAGGATAACCAGACCAGGGCAGTCCCCCCGATCCCCGCCCCCTTGACACGGGAGAGTAGAATGGTGTGATCCACCGTATCAAAGGCGGCTGAGAGATCAAGGAGCACGAGGGCCTGGTGCTGATTGGTGTCCATACCCTCCCTGAGGGTGTCTAAGACCGACATGACAACGGACTCCGTAGAGTGTGCGGGGCGGAAGCCAGCTTGACGGGGGGCGAGGGCTCCATGCTTCTCCACGAAGGAGCTCAGAGCACAGGTGACGTGGCGCTCAAGCACCTTGGCCAAGAATGGCAGGAGGGAGATGGGACGGAAGTTGGCAGGGACAGAAGGATCTGCCCTAGGTTTTTTCAAAATCGGCACTATTACCGCGGACTTCAAGGGGTTGGGAACTATGCCTTGAGCAAGAGAGCTGTTGAGGAAGTGGAGGGGAGGGTCTGGGCAAGAGACAAAGATATGGCGGAGGATGTGAGCGGGACAGGGGTCAAGCGGGGAGCCCGATTTGACCAGAGGCACCAAGGAAGTGAAGCTTTCCTGAGTGATAGGGGGAAGGGTGTTGAGTACGCCCTTGGGGGGGGGACATTGAGGATCAACAAAAGAGGGGGAAGGGGAAGGGATATTAGCCTTGATGGTGGCAATTTTATGGATAAAATAATTGTTGAGAGAGAGGCAGAGTTCTTCGGACGGGGCAGGTTTGAGGGTTGTTCTGTCCGAGAACGCCAGGTTGTGGACGATGGTAAATATCTCCTTGGACTGGTTTTCCGCGGCTAGGATTTTGGAGGAGAAATATGATGTTTTGGCCTCCAAGATACCTTTTTTATACTGGATAAGGATGTTGGTATATTCCAGTTTCAAAGTGGGGCAATAATTTCTCCTCCATGCCCGCTCAGCGCGGCGGACTGTTAGTTTGGTGGCCTTAAGCTCATCATTGAACCACCGATTGGCGTCCTTGTCGCGTTTGGAAGTGATGCGCTTGAGCGGGGCAACGGAGTCGCGGCCATAGGAGAGCCACTGATCTATGGCATCAACCAGGGAGGCGGTGGTGAGGCCCTGAAGAGAGGGGAGAGAGGAGCTGAGAAGGGAGGAGAGATTCTCAAGGTTGACACGGCCCCATGAGCGGACCCAGGTGTTTTTGGGCCGAGGGGGCTTGGCTGGAGGGGAAATGGGTAGACGAAATGAAATCAGGTGATGATCAGACCAAGGGCAGGGAGAAATAGAAAGTGATTCCACTGGGCAATTCAGGGACCAGATCTGGTCGAGCAGATGGCCTTTAGTGTGGGTGGGGGAGTGAACATGGGGGGTGAAGTTGAGGGAGTGAAGGGTTTCAGAGAATTCCTTCGATGACGGACATTCGGCGGGGTCGGAGGGCCAGAAATTAAAGTCGCCAAGGAGCAGAATGGAGGAATTGTTGACTGTAATGGTGGCCAGGACCTCCAAGAAGTCGGGGAGGAACTGTAGGGGGGACTGAGGGGGGCGGTAAGTGAGGAAGCAGGTCAGGGGGGGAGGTGGAGACTGTGCGGATCACCAGAAATTCGGTAGTCGCAATGACCGGCAAGGATAATATTTGAAAGGGAAGATCGGTACGTGCGATGACCGCCACGCCACCCCCTGCTCTGCCTGAGGGGCGATCCGCCCTGAGGGCATAGTAGGTGGCCGGTAAGGTGGATAGAAGGGCAGGGAGGGAGTCATCGCAGAACCAGGTCTCAGTTAAGAAGAGGAGATCTGGGGCATGAAGATCCAGTAGGACCGAGAGTTCATGCGCGTGGGCCACGGCAGACCGGGTATTGAGGTAGAAGGCCGTAAAGGCTTTAGGGGTGGGTGAAGGAACAGTGTTACAAGACACAGGAGAGGTATCCCCTGTAGGGAAAGGGCGGAGAGGGGATGTGGGGGGAGTGAGACCAAGGGAGGAGATGCGAGAGCGGATAGAGGCCAAGACGGGCCAAGGGCCCTGGTAGCTACGAAGTAGGTCCGGGGTGTAGGTGATGATTGAGGCAGAGTGACGTGCCCTTAGTCCCGGCCTGTCGCGGACGGGCGCAGACGGGCTTGCCTTAGGCGCGCCTTCGGCGCGCAATCGTCGCGCCCGCTGCGCACGTCCGCTGCGCTTCCTACCAAGACACATGATTTATAGCAGTAGGGCAGGAAGTTGGAGGGGGTGTGGCCAACAGAGGGGGCGTGTCTCGTTAGCGCGCCGCGCCCTCGAGAATGGCGGCCAAAGAAGGGAGTCGTTGCAGCGTGTAGCGCTGTTTAAAAGATGCCAAAGAGTACAGGTAGGTGGGGAGAGTAATAGGAACACAAAATCACAATAAAATTCTTAAAATCAAAGTTATTGCTCGCTCCCGGCTTTTCGCCTCAGGAGTCCAATCGTTAGTGCGGCGCCTAGCATCAGCGCGCACTATTTATGCAGTCTGGCGAGGGGGCGTGGCCAACAGAGGGGGCGTGTCTCGTTAGCGTGCCGCGCCCTCGAGAATGGCGGCCAAAGAAGGGAGTCGTTGCAGCGTGTAGCGCTGTTTAAAAGATGCCAAAGAGTACAGGTAGGTGGGGAGAGTAATAGGAACACAAAATCACAATAAAATTCTTAAAATCAAAGTTATTGCTCGCTCCCGGCTTTTCGCCTCAGGAGTCCAATCGTTAGTGCGGCGCCTAGCGTCGGCGCGCACTATTTATGCAGTCTGGCGAGGGGGTGTGGCCAACAGAGGGGGCGTGTCTCGTTAGCGCGCCGCGCCCTCGAGAATGGCGGCCAAAGAAGGGAGTCGTTGCAGCGTGTAGCGCTGTTTAAAAGATGCCAAAGAGTACAGGTAGGTTGGGAGAGTAATAGGAACACAAAATCACAATAAAATTCTTAAAATCAAAGTTATTGCTCGCTCCCGGCTTTTCGCCTCAGGAGTCCAATCGTTAGTGCGGCGCCTAGCGTCGGCCCGCACTATTTATGCAGTCTGGCGAGGGGGCGTGGCCAACATAGGGGGCGTGTCTCGTTAGCGCGCCGCGCCCTCGAGAATGGCGGCCAAAGAAGGGAGTCGTTGCAGCGTGTAGCGCTGTTTAAAAGATGCCAAAGAGTACAGGTAGGTGGGGAGAGTAATAGGAACACAAAATCACAATAAAATTCTTAAAATCAAAGTTATTGCTCGCTCCCGGCTTTTCGCCTCAGGAGTCCAATCGTTAGTGCGGCGCCTAGCGTCGGCGCGCACTATTTATGCAGTCTGGCGAGGGGGCGTGGCCAACAGAGGGGGCGTGTCTCGTTAGCGCGCCGCGCCCTCGAGAATGGCGGCCAAAGAAGGGAGTCGTTGCAGCGTGTAGCGCTGTTTAAAAGATGCCAAAGAGTACAGGTAGGTGGGGAGAGTAATAGGAACACAAAATCACAATAAAATTCTTAAAATCAAAGTTATTGCTCGCTCCCGGCTTTTTGCCTCAGAAGTCCAATCGTTAGTGCGGCGCCTAGCGTCGGCGCGCACTATTTATGCAGTCTGGCGAGGGGGCGTGGCCAACAGAGGGGGCGTGTCTCGTTAGCGCGCCGCGCCCTCGAGAATGGCGGCCAAAGAAGGGAGTCGTTGCAGCGTCTAGCGCTGTTTAAAAGATGCCAAAGAGTACAGGTAGGTGGGGAGAGTAATAGGAACACAAAATCACAATAAAATTCTTAAAATCAAAGTTATTGCTCGCTCCCGGCTTTTTGCCTCAGGAGTCCAATCGTTAGTGCGGCGCCTAGCGTCGGCGCGCACTATTTATGCAGTCTGGCGAGGGGGCGTGGCCAACAGAGGGGGCGTGTCTCGTTAGCGTGCCGCGCCCTCGAGAATGGCGGCCAAAGAAGGGAGTCGTTGCAGCGTGTAGCGCTGTTTAAAAGATGCCAAAGAGTACAGGTAGGTGGGGAGAGTAATAGGAACACAAAATCACAATAAAATTCTTAAAATCAAAGTTATTGCTCGCTCCCGGCTTTTCGCCTCAGGAGTCCAATCGTTAGTGCGGCGCCTAGCGTCGGCGCGCACTATTTATGCAGTCTGGCGAGGGGGCGTGGCCAACAGAGGGGGCGTGTCTCGTTAGCGCGCCGCGCCCTCGAGAATGGCGGCCAAAGAAGGGAGTCGTTGCAGCGTGTAGCGCTGTTTAAAAGATGCCAAAGAGTACAGGTAGGTGGGGAGAGTATGACTATCAGTTCGAAAACAGGAGCCTTGCTTAATATTTTGTCCCATGATGCAGACAGTAGTCCTGTGTGAACTCGAGGGTACCCTGGGTGCACCGCTCTGGACCACTGAGCCAGGCACTGGGTCTCACAGATTACAGATTTATTTTGGCCATCGCATGCATGCTTGACTGTGGTGCTCGCTAAGCCAAAAGAGAAAGAGAAAAAACATAATACCATGTATCAGGCAGCTGGGGTACTCAAGGCAGGGGTTGCACATCTGTATTGCCATGCAGAAGGCATTCCCTTCTCAACAGTGCTTCACAGCTGCTTAATGAACTATCTTGCCAAACTTTTTGCTCCATACCTACCATCATGGTGTCTAACTTCAACTAGTGGAAATCCATTCACTTCTGAACCTATTGGTCACCAGAAATGTGTAGGTCGATCCATTCATTCACACTGCTCGTCCCTGTGACAGTTTCAGTTGCTACTACCCAGTAGACTGGAAAATGACTACCTCAAAGTCAGAAGTTGTGGTGAGTCTGTCATGTTACTTCTGAAATTCGTGCCTACTTTTGACTCCGCCACCCTGCCCGTTCTGACCCGCCACGGGCAGCCAGGCTTTCCACGACTCGTGGTCTTCTTGATGGTTTTGTCACCACTGTGATGGATATAAGTACAAGAGTAACCACCAGCATGCTCCTTCCTTGATGGACAATGGACTGTTTTTCCGCCAGCGCTGTTCAGCCCTGTCAATACACTGCAGACTATTTCCCCTCACATATGTACCTACCAGTGGTTAATTTGAGCAGGTGGTTTCCGGTGCTCGGCACTGGCGCTTAATTGTCAAGACGGGCGCTTGTGACAGTCTGGCACAAGGTGACGCTGTCTGGCTAATTTAGAGATGACCACAACAACAGGTAATTATTAATTTAATGTACATTAAAAATGACTATTACTTATCGTCCAAGCCATTCTTATAGCTTTGGAGGCCTGGAATAGTCCGAACTGTCACACTTGTAGGAGAGTGATGGTTTGTAGTTGTGTTGTTACTATCATTGGCTAACAAGAGGATGCCAAAGGTATTTTTTAAGGAAAGGTTATTAGCGGGACAGATACTACTAATTATCTATCTCATCACATTATAAATTGTACTGTATCAATCTATCATCATATTCAAGCGTTCATCTAGTAGCTATTAACACCAACTGAAAAAAAGGAACACACAGACAATAGTTACGATTTGTAACTTTCTTTTAGATGTCCTTTTTCATTTTTACATCATAAATACAAATAAACTCATCACATAATATTTAATCTTGTGTGGAAGCACTCTTCAAGATCCAAGAAACAAAAAATCTTCTTGCTAACCCTTAATCCATGGGTTATGTATGAAGCCCAATAAATTATATACAAGGCAAATACTGGCAATGTCTTTTCTTGGCCTAATTTCCTTTTCGAACACCAAAGTAACAAAGAGCATAAGAAGCAATAATCAGTGTCTTTATAGCTTCTAATCACAATAATGCTCTTAGGGATTATATCCAATCAATTTTCAAATCAATGAGGTGTCGAAATTGGTGATAACTGTTGACGCGTTTCGGCCTGTCAAGCAGTTTCAGGCCTCATCAGGACAATGGGCAACAAAAGTCATAACAATAAGCCAAAGCATAATTTAACAAATCTTCCAAGCCGATTTCAGCTAAGGTAACCAGGGGTTTCAATCTTGTAACCGGAAATAAATAGCTCCAGGAAAACGAGGAAGAAATTCCTTTAATGGGCACAGCCTGTGCTTCTCCGACTCTCAAATGTCTCACCAGACTGGTAATCCAAACGCCTTGCTACTTGTTACTATCATTGGCGGCACTGCAGGGGCAAGGTGTGGCGCAAGCTGCAGTGGCCTCCTGACGAGATCCCTGGCACTTATATTGTTACAAATTGAGCACTGTAAACATTTCTATAATTAACCTTATCTTTCCTGGCGGGCAGTTGTTAACATGGCAGACATCTCACCGCCTTAGTTGTTGGGCGCGTGAAGTCATGAAAAACTTTACGTTTCCTTCCCCGCTGGACAGCATATAACTAGTTGGGCTTTACATTGTCCTCTCTGCTGGACAGCTGTAAATATGACAAGTGTAAAAAATAGCACACTATACTTTGCCTTCTCAACTGGACAGTGGTCAAGTAAGATACACTTTACATTGCCCTCCCTGTGGGACAGCTGTAAAGTTCTTTTTTTTTTTTTTATATTTTTTTATTTTCTTTCACTTTTTCTGTAAATTACAATGCAGTGATTACAGTACAGGATTTTCTCACCATTATACATTCATATATAATATCAACAACTAGAAATCCATAACAAATCCAAAATTATGAGAAAACAAAGAGAAAGCAAAATGAAAAACACAAAGGCTGAACATCTAAAACAAAACAGAATAGGTCATAACCTAACATAACTCAAAGGAAATAGAGTTTTTATGCCTTACTATTCTTCCACTCTTCAATAGGGCGCCAAATCTTTCCCCCCAGCGATCTTGCCCTTCTGCCTTTCCTATCATAAATGGCTTTCTCCAGATTATATATGTGTAAAATCCTTGCCATCCATATTTGGAATGTCGGTGCAGATTTGTCTTTCCAGGCTTTCGCAATAATAAGTCTGAAAACTGCTGTGACCACAAACAAAAATTCTGGATGAATATTATTATCGCCTATACTGATGCCTAATATTATCAGATCGTCTGTTAATTTCACTTTTAGCCCTAAAGATTTCTCCAAAAATACCTCTATTGCCACCTTTAAGGTACAAAGCTGTGGGCACTGCGAAAACATATGCGTGAGATTTGCGCTCGATGAGTTACAACGTGGACAAGTTATACCAGTGCTACCCCCCCCCCATTGTGCAATTCTAGCTGGTGTGTGGTACAGTGAAAAGATGGTCTTATAATGTTGGGTTTGTAAGGTAGCTGAACAAAGTATGGTTCTTCCTAGGTCTAGTGAAGCTTGCATAGCTTCCGGGTGGGCCCCTACTTGTTCAACCCATTTGTTGCTATATTTCTCCCTATCATCAGTTTTATGCGCCTGTAGTTCTATATACAATTGTCTAATTGATCCCCTTAAACCACTCCCCAAATAATCCATAATCCTGCAACTTGTCATACCTACTGGACCCCCCTGTTTTGTATGAAAATAACTTCTAATTTGTAAGTATTTGAAGAAATTGTTCCCAGGTATTTTAAATCTATGTTGAATTTCTTGAAATAGTAGGAACCCCCCTTCCACATCCAGCAAGTCTCCTAGTTTCTTAACTCCTTTATCGTTCCACTCTTTCATTGCCGTATCCCAAAAAATTTCTGTTGGCAGATCGACATTCAAGTATAGCCTCAGATATCTATTATATCTTCCTGTAAAGTTCAAAGGCTATACATTGTCCTCTCTGCAGGTCAGCTGTAAACATGACAGCTGTAAACATGACAAGCTGTACACAGCTGTTAGTTGTAAAAAAGACACACTATACATTGCCCATCCTGCACGACAGACTATTGCCTTTCGGAACTGTAAACTTGACACTCTACATTGTCTTCTCAGATGGGCAGCTGTAAACATGACACAATGAACAGTACCCTTCCTGATGAAGGACAGCTCTAAACATGACACACTGAACTGTACCCTCCCTGGTGGACAGCTGTAAACATGACACACTGAACAGTACCCTCCCTGGTGGACAGCTGTAAACATGGCACACTGAACAGTACCCTCCCTGATGATGGACAGCTGTAAACATGACACACTGAACAGTACCCTCCCTGATGTGCAGCTGTAAACATGACCCTCTGAACAATACCCTCCCAGGTGGACAGCTGTAAACATGACACACTGAACAGTACCCTCCCTGATGAGGGACAGCTGTAAACATGACACACTGAACAGTACCCTCCCTGATGAGGGACTGCTGTAAACATGACACACTGAACAGTACCCTCCCTGATGATGGACAAGTGCAAACATGACACACTGAACAGTATCCTCCCTGATGTGCATCTGTAAACATGACACACTGAACAGTACCCTCCCTGATGATGGACAGCTGTGAACATGACACACTGAACACTACCCTCCCTGATGTGCAGCTGTAAACATGACACACTGAACAGTACCCTCCCTGATGGGCAGCTGTAAACATGACACACTGAACAGTACCCTCCCTGATGAGGGACTGCTGTAAACATGACACACTGAACAGTACCCTCCCTGATGATGGACAAGTGCAAACATGACACACTGAACAGTACCCTCCGTGATGATGGACAGCTGTAAACATGACACACTGAACAGTACCATCCCTGATGTGCAGCTGTAAACATGACACACTGAACAGTACCCTCCATGATGATGGACAGGTGTAAACATGGCACACTGCGCGTTGCCTGCACTGCCGGAGAGCTGTAAACATGACACACTGAACAGTACCCTCCCTGGTGTGCAGCTGTAAACATGACACACTGAACAGTACCCTCCCTGATGATGGGCAGCTGTAAACATGACACACTGAACAGTACCCTCCCTGATGTGCAGCTGTAAACATGACACACTGAACAGTACCCTCCCTGATGATGTACAGGTGTAAACATGGCACACTGCGCGTTGCCTGCACTGCCGGAGAGCTGTAAACATGACACACTGAACAGTACCCTCCCTGGTGTGCAGCTGTAAACATGACACACTGAACAGTACCCTCCCTGATGATGGGCAGCTGTAAACATGACACACTGAACAGTACCCTCCCTGATGTGCAGCTGTAAACATGACACACTGAACAGTACCCTCCCTGATGATGTACAGGTGTAAACATGGCACACTGAACAGTACCCTCCCTGGTGTGCAGCTGTAAACATGACACACAGAACAGTAACCTCCCTGATGATGGACAGGTGTAAACATGGCACACTGAACAGTACCCTCCCTGATGATGGGCAGCTGTAAACATGACACACTGAACAGTACCCTCCCTGATGTGCAGCTGTAAACATGACACACTGAACAGTACCCTCCCTGATGATGTACAGGTGTAAACATGGCACACTGAACAGTACCCTCCCTGGTGTGCAGCTGTAAACATGACACACTGAACAGTACCCTCCCTGATGATGGGCAGCTGTAAACATGACACACTGAACAGTACCCTCCCTGGTGTGCAGCTGTAAACATGACCCTCTGAACAGTACCCTCTCTGATGATGTACAGGTGTAAACATGGCACACTGCGCGTTGCCTGCACTGCCGGAGAGCTGTAAACCTGACAGACTGCTTTTCGTCTCCCGCTCTTTTACAACCGCACAGCAGGAGTGTAAACAAGATTACATACAGGAAAGGGGGAGGGATGGGCTGGGCGGGAAGCCTGACTCTGGCTGAATATCACTGGCTGCTATGAATACAAGCATGACTTGCTGTAGAAACTCCCAGCAGTGCCTGCCAGCGCTGCCCTGCCCTAATCCCTCTGCACAGAGCTTCAGCAGACTGTGGGGGAGGGGAGAGCTGCTGAGAGCTCAGGGTGTGTAAAAGGATTTCATGGGGAGCCCTGTGCTCTGGGGGTGTAAAGGGTGTCCAGCTAGACACACCTTCGGCGCTCTCTCCCTTTCTCCTTTTGTGTGCCTTCTCTTTCGGGCGCTCACCCCACCCTTCACACCCACACTTTCTCACAGCCTCTCTCCTTTCATCTCACACTCCAGCACCCTCGCTTCCCCCATCTCTTCCGCTCTATTTCTCTAGTTACAAAGGTATTGGAGCGCTGTACACGAGCACCAGTTTCATGAGACAAGGATACATTCATTTTTGATAGGCACCGGGAGATTCAGTGATTTGCCCAGAATCACAGGATGCTGAGCCGCCGCCGGGATTAGAACCTGCTTCCCCAGTTCCAAAGTGGGCATCTGAGCTCTGTCATACCTTTGCTGTCCGTGCGTGCCCTAACCGTGTTCAACTTTCTTAATCTCCACTTACCTCGTTTGTTTTCATACTCTTTCCTTCTCTCTCTCACTTCCCTCTGTCACTTAAATAATGCTTTATTATCAATTTAAACAACTATTGTTCAATATTTACACATTCCAAAGGATTGCAGCTTTATTAAGTGTTGTATTAATAATGGTATGTCGCTGTCCCCCCCCCCCCTTTACAAAGTGTTCCAGAGGGCGCTCTGCAGATCTTCCCGCCTTTCTTCTTTCCCGCTGTCTCATCAACTCTCTTATCTCTCCGGTGTTATCATTGGCATGAAGTCACATGTATGCGACTCTTTCCCGCTGTTCTGTTCTAGTCCTTCTCTGTTCTCTGTCTCTCTCTCTCTCTCACCACTTCACTCTCTCTGTCTCTCTCACTCCCTCTCCTCTCTCTCTCCCCCTGTCTCTCCCTCACCACCTCTCTCTCTCTCACCACTTCACTCTCTCTGTCTCTCTCTCTCCCCTCACCACCTCACTCTCTCTCCTCTCTCCCCCCCCCCCCGTCTCTCCCTCACCACCCCTCTATCTCACCACCTCTCTCTCTCTCTCCCTCACCACCTCTCTCTCTCACCACCTCACTCTCTCTCTCCCTCTCCTCTCTTTCTCTCACTCACCCTCCCTCTCGCTCTCTCTTTCTCTGTCTCTCTCACCACCTCTCTCTTTCTCTCACTACTTCACTCCCTCTCTCTTTCTCTCTCACTGTCTCTCTCCCTCGCCACCCCTCTCTCTCTCTCCCTGTCTTTCCCTTTATCTCTTTCTCCCTCTCCCTGTCTCTCTCCCTCACCACCCCTCGCACTCTATCTATCTCCTTCACCACCTCTCTCTCACTCTTGCTCTCTCAAGTGAATGAATGGTGAAAGAATGCCCCAAAACAATAGATAGATAGATAGATAGATAGATAGATAGATAGATAGATAGATAGATAGATAGGTAGGTAGGTAGGTAGATAGGTAGATAGATAGATAGATAGATAGATAGATAGATAGATAGATAGATAGATAGATAGATAGATAGATAGATAGATAGATAGATAGATAGATAGATAGATAGATAGATAGATAGGTAGGTAGGTAGGTAGGTAGGTAGGTAGGTAGGTAGATAGATAGATAGATAGATAGATAGATAGATAGATAGATAGATAGATAGATAGATAGGTAGGTAGGTAGGTAGGTAGGTAGGTAGATAGATAGATAGATAGATAGATAGATAGATAGATAGATAGATAGATAGATAGATAGATAGATAGATAGATAGATAGATAGATAGAGTGAGGTAGATAGATAGATAGATAGATAGAAAGATAGTGTAGGTAGGTGCGTGGTTTGGACACGGGGCTGGTACTACCCATGAATACAATGGATGCCCTAAAATGCCCTTGCTGTTGAAGGCAAAGCTACAAATATCTCTTGAGGGAGCAGTTCAGGTCGGAGCTGAGAGGAAAGTGGTGGTAAATTTGCGGTTGGCGGAGAAGGGTCTTCAGTATTTAAGTACAAACAGCCCAATAGGGTTTGTTTTCATTCCAGAAGCTTGCAAAAGTGGTGCAGGCAGGCACAATTTGTGCCGGGTGGACTCAGAGACACACAACACACTGCTTCCTGCTCTCACTGGATGAGAGAGGTTCCTTTTAGACTGCATCTGCCACAGGGGCCAAAAACAAGAGGCGGAGAGCAGACCAACACAGGGAAATCCTGTGAGATTGAGAGCGTCGACCTCAGATGCCGGTAGAGGGGCTGACTCAGCCTTTCATCCTTCAGAGGTCTATGTGGAATGTGCTCATTAACATCTGATATTAAGAGCCTAGACAGTTTGGTTTGGCGACCCTGTCACAATAATCTCACATCAGCAAACACTCTATCACTAGAGAGGCCAAATATCTTGCATTTTGCAGTTCTGTTCTGCAATCCTGCCTTACTGAGCCACTGCCGGGTGCAAACTCTCCTGCCCCTCCCGACCCCCTCCCAACACCAGCGAGAGGAGGGGTGGAGCTGCCAACAGCACACACGCGGGGGCTTGGCAGGGCGTCCACCTCTCCAACTTTTAGCCCTTTAGGAGCTGTAAAAGAGAAGCCTCTAGGTGGCTCGTAGGAAGCCCCTACAGCACAGGAGGGTCCCTGCACGATGCACCTTAAGGGGTACCTTGGGCTGTAGAGGCACGAACACGAACACAAGCACCTCATTTTAAACAGTCTTGAATGTGTGAATGAAATCCTGGAGGGCTGTGTACGGGGAATGTGATGTTGCTGTTTCTTTCTTTCATGACACCACTTCGAAACAGCTGACATATTGTCAAATTAGCAGACAGAGGCAAAGAAAGAGTATGATTTGCCCAGGGTCAAACAGTTTGTTAAAGCAGGAAAACACAAACTGTAATATACTACTCCTTGCTTCAAAGACTGGGCACTGCCCTTTTCCTCCAGGGAGGTGCCAGACCTGTTTTTAACTGCACACTAGCTAATAGCTTTTATATTTTCTAAATACTCCCAAGCTTGTAAAAAGTGAGTAGACGAATCATTTCTAAAGTGATTGCCCAAGAGCACACAATTTGGCAAAATGGGAAGGCCAGGATTTAAAAACAGATGCTTCTTGATTGTACAGTTTTCAAGTGGTCGACTAGACCACAAGTGGCGAGGTAGTGAATCTGGTGGCAAGGCCAAAGGGAATGTCCCTGTGTTGCGCATCATGGCCAGGTGTGTACTGCAGTGTTTATTTTCAGCATATTTAGGTAAAGGGGTGGAGCCAAGCTTAGAAGTAAATTATTCTAGTTTTGTAGCTAAACTAAATCCACTGGATAGGGAAACAACCATTACAACGCACTACCTTTACAACACAGCTGTTACAACGCAACTGCCTTCACATCGAATGCCATTACAACTCATGCCATTACAATGCATGTCATTACAACGTATGCCATTACAATGCAAGCCATTACAATGCATACCATTACAACGCATACCCTTAAAATGCATTATAAGGTAAGTCATGGGAAATGTTTAGTTTTAGGGTGGGTATGGGTTTGGGGGTACATGAGGATAGTATTTTTACCCCTACACTATCCAACACTTACCCCACTGTTGCCCCAAAAGTATTATGCTTTGTAGTGGTATGCTTTGTAATGGTATGTTATGTAATGGTAGTTTCTAAAAATGCGTTGTAATGGCATTTGTTGTAAAATCATGCGTTGTAATGGTAGTTGCGATGTACACACCGCATTGTAAAGGCATGCTGTTAGACGGGACCTGGAGGGTCGGCCGAGGACAAGAGGAGAGGTCTCCGGGGAGAGCCGTCTCCAGCGATCGTACAGACAAGTAACTTCCCCCCCACAGATGGACACCACACAAAGATAAGATTTAACGTTTTTTATAAGCAATCTTGAAGTACGGTAGAATGATACAAGGAGGTCAGGACTCAGGGGTCCCCTCGATTCTAGTCTCTGGGAAGGGAAAAGGGGGTAGCGGGACAGTCTTGTTAACAATCTGGCAGTTGCGATGAGATGATGGGTAGCTCGCAATCCTCGAGCTCGGCGTTGTAGGAGGACGGTCCGCGGCAGCGCCAGCAGGTCCCGAGGAGATCGAAGGTGGCAACGGTCCGCGGCAGCGCCAGCAGGTCCCGACGAAGATGGTAGTTACAATGAGCCGCGGCAGCGCCAGCAGGTCCCGACGAGGATGAAGGTTGCAGAGGGCCGCGGCAGCGCCAGCGGGCAGGACGACAGTTCACAAGGCAGGGCTGCGGCAGCGCCAGCAGTCCGTCAAGGATGAGTTCTTCACAGTGTCTCTCGACTCCAGGATACAACTGCCTTCCTGCTCTGGAGCTGCCCCAGTTATAGGTCTGAAATGCCAGAAACCGGTCCCCGGTAGCTTGTCTCCTTTCTGGTAAAGAATTGGCTTGGTAGTTTAGTCTGCCCTGTTCCCATGATGCTCTGGGCCAGGGACAGACTGATTTGCATATAGCCAGGTTCTGAGCTGGGATGGGGCAGTGAGATAAATAACGGTGATGGATCAAGCCCTGATCTTTGGACTGGGTAAGAGTGGTCTGCTCAATTCAGACACTCTGTTCATCACCACCCCCTTTTGTAAATCGATTTTGGCCACTATAGGTGTGGCAGGGTATACTCAGACATGAGTCCCTTTCTCACTGCTCCATCAGGATTCAAGCAAGCCGGGCCGAAGAGGCTGAAATGCCAGAAACCTGTCCCCGGTAGCTTGTCTCCTTTCTGGTAAAGAATTGGCTTGGTAGTTTAGTCTGCCCTGTTCCCATGATGCACTGGGCCAGGGACAGACTGATTTGCATATAGCCAGGTTCTGAGCTGGGATGGGGCAGTGAGATAAATAACGGTGATGGATCAAGCCCTGATCTTTGGACTGGGTAAGAGTGGTCTGCTCAATTCAGACACTCTGTTCATCACCACCCCCTTTTGTAAATCGATTTTGGCCACTATAGGTGTGGCAGGGTATACTCAGACATGAGTCCCTTTCTCACTGCTCCATCAGGATTCAAGCAAGCCGGGCCGAAGAGGCTGAAATGCCAGAAACCGGTCCCCGGTAGCTTGTCTCCTTTCTGGTAAAGAATTGGCTTGGTAGTTTAGTCTGCCCTGTTCCCATGATGCACTGGGCCAGGGACAGACTGATTTGCATATAGCCAGGTTCTGAGCTGGGATGGGGCAGTGAGATAAATAACGGTGATGGATCAAGCCCTGATCTTTGGACTGGGTAAGAGTGGTCTGCTCAATTCAGACACTCTGTTCATCACCACCCCCTTTTGTAAATCGATTTTGGCCACTATAGGTGTGGCAGGGTATACTCAGACATGAGTCCCTTTCTCACTGCTCCATCAGGATTCAAGCAAGCCGGGCCGAAGAGGCTGAAATGCCAGAAACCGGTCCCCGGTAGCTTGTCTCCTTTCTGGTAAAGAATTGGCTTGGTAGTTTAGTCTGCCCTGTTCCCATGATGCACTGGGCCAGGGACAGACTGATTTGCATATAGCCAGGTTCTGAGCTGGGATGGGGCAGTGAGATAAATAACGGTGATGGATCAAGCCCTGATCTTTGGACTGGGTAAGAGTGGTCTGCTCAATTCAGACACTCTGTTCATCACCACCCCCTTTTGTAAATCGATTTTGGCCACTATAGGTGTGGCAGGGTATACTCAGACATGAGTCCCTTTCTCACTGCTCCATCAGGATTCAAGCAAGCCGGGCCGAAGAGGCTGAAATGCCAGAAACCGGTCCCCGGTAGCTTGTCTCCTTTCTGGTAAAGAATTGGCTTGGTAGTTTAGTCTGCCCTGTTCCCATGATGCACTGGGCCAGGGACAGACTGATTTGCATATAGCCAGGTTCTGAGCTGGGATGGGGCAGTGAGATAAATAACGGTGATGGATCAAGCCCTGATCTTTGGACTGGGTAAGAGTGGTCTGCTCAATTCAGACACTCTGTTCATCACCACCCCCTTTTGTAAACCAGTTATAGGTCTGGCACCCTTTGATGTCCGGACCCTCGCACTTGGAGGTCGGGAGGTCCGGGATGAGGGAGTCCAGACACCCCGCAGGGGGGTGGAGCCAGCGCCCGGGGAGGCTGGGGGCGATCGGCACCTGGCGGGGGAGAGCCATCGACACTCCTCTCTCCCATTGACCTGCCAAGTGGTCCGTTCACCTCCTGGGTGGATGGTGGTGCCGGGATCTCGGGGCCTGGCCAGGCCCAGGGTTAGGGTCGAGCTGAGGCCACGCGGCCTCGTGGTGCAGTGTCCAAGATGGCAGCTGGGCCCGGGCAATGGTGCTGGTGGATGCCCAGGCCGGTGATATGAAGATGTTCGGGGGCTGGCGTCCCGTGTGGGACGGGTTACGGGTGGCTTCTGAGGGTGGCTTCTGGAGAGTCGGTGTCCTGGCTCTGTCATGCGGGGAGGGAGCGAGCCCCCTTCTGGGGCCTGTCCAACACATGCATTGTAATTGTGTGCGTTGTAACATCATATATTCCACTGGATACATATCTAGGTCTGCTGCCTGCCCACCGCTGTGACTTTTGCACCTTGTTAGCAGTCCTTTACAGGCTTTAATATAGCACTCACTACCTGCACTGAAGCTGTTTCTGGGTCTCCCCCACATTTTCTTATAGTTGAAAAAAGACAACTGTAGTTTGTGAGACCTTTTCCTTGGGTCCAGTGGCAGTAGTTGGTAATGGAATGTTGGCCACCTACAATCCATGTCCCTTATGTTGAGATGTGCAAGTTATTGTTATGTGGTGCATTACTCCGATGAAAGCAAACCAACGCCACAACTGCCAGGATACATTAGGTTGTTAAATTTAAGCTCAGGATTATAAACTACACAAGAGTTTAGCGCTCATATGTCTCCATTCACATAAACAATATCTTATAAAATAATGTGCTCATAAAAAATCCTTCAAAAAAATTCTACTCACAGTTGACCAGCACAAACACATAACTCTTATAAACAAATGTGTAAGTAGTTTTTCTGCACACATTTATCCACACAGATACGCATCTGCCATCGACTGAGAACTATATCTGATAAGGTATGTGCTGTGCCTATGCGACAAAAATATAAAAGATTTCCTGATCCACAAAAGGGTTGTAAATATTAAATAATGCAAACATGAAAAACACAACAAATTATCTAACTCTAAGCAATGATCTTTACATTTCAGTGTAACCAATAGTGTAGCGCATTCTGCTTTAAGGTAAGGGACAGTACTTCTATAAGGCAAGGTTCTTAGTGCACCTCCTAGTGGTGACATCACAATTCTGCAAATAAGGCCAGATGTGCTTTTTCAGGTCTCGACTATTCTATCCCGTTAGGGATTGAATAGGCGAGATTATAGTAAGCAGTCCGAAAAGTCTACCAAGCCTGTGGATCGCGTACAGTTCATGTTAGGCAGGCGCGTGCACATCAAACACCATCGGCCTAGGCATCAAACTTCAAAGGAAGCCGCTCGCACACCACCATTTGTCTGAGCCTCGGCATCAGACGTCAAAGGAATCCGCTCCCAAGCCGCTCCCCCGCCCCCCCATCAGACTTCAAAGGAATGCGCTCCCGCTCCAATTCCCCCACGCCACAGCAATGCCGAGAGCTTGGGGGTTTTTTGCATCCATTTCGCGGGGAAGCTGTGTTTTGTACAGCGTATCCCGTTAGGGATTGAATAGGCGAGATTATAGTAAGCAGTCCGAAAAGTCTACCAAGCCTGTGGATCGCGTACAGTTCATGTTAGGCAGGCGCGTGCACATCAAACACCATCGGCCTAGGCATCAAACTTCAAAGGAAGCCGCTCGCACACCACCATTTGTCTGAGCCTCGGCATCAGACGTCAAAGGAATCCGCTCCCAAGCCGCTCCCCCGCCCCCCCATCAGACTTCAAAGGAATGCGCTCCCGCTCCAATTCCCCCATGCCACAGCAATGCCGAGAGCTTGGGGGTTTTTTGCATCCATTTCGCGGGGAAGCTGTGTTTTGTACAGCGTTCTCTGCACCTTTCTCGTTTTTTTTCTGGATGAAAGTGAAAGCCTTCCGTGCTTGTTTACAGTAGCCTTGCTCCTCGAATGCTGTTGCTGTGTTGCCATCTCTCTAGGAACACTCAGCTTGAAAACACTCAACTTGCTAGCTGCAATGCTACATCCGCTATGCTTTGCCTCTAGACACGTTGATCCCTCGCAGACTGTGCTGACTCTGCCCCTCCTGATTCTGAAACTGACCAATGCAGTCACCACGCAGTCTCTTCTCTCTGTCTTATGATGTCTGCCCTGCCACCATTTACTTCGGACCCTCACCCTCTTACCTCCTCACCCTCACACACCCTCACACCCTCTCACCCTCACACACCCTCACACCCTCACACACCCTCACCCCATCCCCCTCATAATCCTCTCACCCTCACACACCCTCACACCCTCTCACCCTCACACACCCTCGCACACCCTCACTCACCCTCACCCCTCACCCACCCTCACATCCTCACCATCACACCCTAACCCCCTCACCCTCACAACCCTCTCACCCTCACTCACCCTCACCCCCTCACACCCCCTCACCCTCACACCCCCTCACCCTCACACCCCATTACCCTCACACCCCATCACCCTCACCCTCACACACCCTCTCACCCTTACACACCCCTCACCCACCCTCTCACCCACCCTCTCACCCTCACCCACCCTCTCACCCTCACCCACCCTTTCACCCTCACACACCTTCTCACCCTCACCCTCACCTCACTCACCCTCTTACCCTACTTCAGACCCTCACCCTCACACCCTCTCACCCTCACACCCTCACCCACCCTCACCCTCACACCCTCAATCCCCTCACCCTCACAACCCTCTAACCCTCACTCACCCACTCACCCTCACTCACCCTCACCCCCCCACACCCCCACACCCCCTCACCCTAACCCTCACACCCCCTCACCCTAACACACTTCCTCATCCTCACAGCCCTTCACTCTCACATCCCCTCACCCTCACACCCCCTTATCCTCTCCCTCACACACCCTCACCCTCAAACACCCTCACTCACCCTCTCACCCTCACACACCCTCTCACCCTCACACCATCTCACCCTCACACCCCCTCACCCTCACATCCCCTCACCCTCACACCCCCTCACCCTCCCTCACACCCCCTCACCCTCACAGCCCCTTACCCTCACACCCCTCACTCTCACACACACCCTCACTCACCCTCTCACCCACCCTCACCCACTCTCTCACCCTCACCCACCCTCTCACCCTAACACACCCTTTCACACTCACACACCCTCTCACCTTCAAACACCCTCTTACCCACCCTCACACACTCTCACCCTCACACACCCTCGCACCTTCACCCTTACACACCCACACACCCCCTCACCCTCAAACCCCATCACCCTCACACCCCCACACCCCCTCACTCCTCACCCTAACAGCCTCATTCTCACACACCCTCACTCTCACACCCCTCACCCCCTCACCCTCACACCCCCTCACCCTTACCCTCACACCCCCTCACACACCCTCAATCTCACCCATCCCCAAACTCACCCACCCCCACCCTCACACCCCCTCACCCTCACACCCCTCACCCTCACACCCCCTCACCCTCACACCCCTTCATCCTCACACATCCTCACACACCCTCACTCACCCTCACACACCCTCACCCTCTCACCCTCACACACCCTCACCCACCCTCACTCACCCTCACACCCCTCACACCCTCACACACCCTCACCCTCACACACCCTCACTCACACACCCTCACACACCCTCACTCACCCTCACACCCCTCACACCCTCACACACCCTCACCCTCACACACCCTCACTCACACACCCTCACTCACACACCCTCACCCTCACACACCCTCACCCTCACACCCCCTCACCCTCACACCCTCTCACCCTCACACACCCTCACCCACCCTCTCCCTCACACCCCCTCACACACACTCACCTTCACACACACTCACCCTCACACACCCTCACCAGCATAGCATAAGAAACCCAGCATAGCATAACAAAAAAAGCATAGGATAGCAAAACATAGCATAGCATAACAAAGCATAGGATAGCAAAACAAAACAGCATAACAAAACAAAACATAGCATAGCATAGCAAAGCACAACAAAGCATAGCATAGCATTACAAAACATAGCATAGCATAACAAAACATAGCATAACAAAACAAAGCATAGCATAACATAACAAAGCATAGCAAAACAAAACATAGCATAGTATAACAAAACATAGCATAGCATAACAAAACACAACAAAACATAGCAGAACAAAACATAGCATAACATAAAACAAAACACAGCATAACAAAACACAACAAAACATAGCATAGCATAACAAAACACAACAAAACATAGCATACATAACAAAACATAGCATTGCAAAGCATAGCAAAACATAGCATAGCATAACAAAACACCACAAAACATAGCAAAACAAAACACAACATAGCATTGCATAACAAAACAAAGCTTAGCATAGCATAACAAAACATAGCATAACAAAACATAGCATAACAAACACAACAAAACATAGCATAACAATACAAAGCAAAGGATAGCAAAACTAAACATAGCATGGCATAACAAAACAAAGCATAAGATAGCAAAACAAAACATAGCATAATAAAACAAAGCATAACAAAACGCAGCACATAGCATAACAAAACACAGCACATAGCATAACAAAACATAGCAAAACACAACAAAACATAGCATAGCTTAACAAAACACAACAGAACATAGCATAGCAAAACAAAACATATAATAGCATAGCAAAATATAGCACACCAAACACAACAAAACATAGCATTGCATAGCATAAGAAAACATAGCATAGCATAACAAAGCATAGCATAGCATAGCATAACAAAACATAGCATAGCAGTACAAAACACAGCATAGCATAACAATTCAAGGCATAGGATAGCAAAAAATAGCATAGCATAACAAAACAAAACATAGGATAGAAAAAAAAAGCATAGCATAGCATACAGCATCACTCCGCACCACCACAGCATCACTCAGGTTCACCACAACATCACTATGCGCTACCACAGCATCAATGAACGCCACTACATCACTTGTTCGTCATCACAACATCACTCAGCGCCACCTAGCATCAATCTGTGCAACCATTCAACAACACCTGGTTCAAGTATGCTCTCTCAATGTTTCAAGCTTTATTACAAATGTAACAAAAAGATGTTAATATTTCACTTCGGTTCTTGAGTTTTCGTCACAATAAAATATACTGAACATAATCTTCACAAAAGTTATTTACAAAACTTTAAGCTATTGCCATTATAAATTACAATAACTTTTATTTAAGTATTAATTATTTAAAAAAATTAAAAGCCATTGTTATTTGTAATATTAATACATGTAAGTCACGTAAATACAACACATATTGCATTACAAATGCTATAGGTGTCACATTTGCAAAAGTTATAACTATTGGCATTGTAAATGACAAAGCTATTAATTTCGCTATTTTCAAAAACAAAACATAAATAAAAAATGTGTCATTTATAATACCAATAGCTCCAACTTTCCTAATGCGAGACCTATTGCATTGCAAATGCTTGTTGTAAGTTGCCAAAACTCTTATTTGCCTGGAGCATCGAACATCCCTGCACCATTCTTGTCTGACATGCTCTCTTGAATCCAAAAGAAAGTCTGTGTGTTAGACTGTATTACTGCCAGAGCTGCCAACTTTGGAGCTGGGGAACCAGGTTTGAGTCTCGGCGTTGTCTCAATATCCTGTGATCCTAGGCAAATCATGTAATCTCCCCGTGCCTACCAAAAATGAATGTGTCTCTGTGTTATGCAACTGGTGTTTATATAAAGCGCTCTAATACCTTCAGGTTGAATTTGCCTACATAAAACTGCGTGTGAGTGTTACCGCAGGAACAAGAGTTTGGTATGCTTTCCCACTCACCATATGGGTGGGATATTCCTTTCCCAAGTCCGCCAAAAACTAAAATACCTTTTTTTGCATTGACAGATTCTTCCGGCTACATAAAAGCACTACAGCAAAGATCCAATATCACACTACAACATTTCAGCATCATACCCAACTACACATTTTGGTTGGGCTCTAACTTTCATCTCTTACTCATGTAGTTGGGGTTCCCAGACGGATTGTTGCAGGAAGGGCGCTGGTTCCGTTGCTGGGCTCTCATCTGACAACCTGATGCATTGTGGGAGTTATACTCTTAGTTGACCTCAG
Source organism: Lissotriton vulgaris (assembly GCF_964263255.1). Lineage (NCBI taxonomy): Eukaryota > Metazoa > Chordata > Amphibia > Caudata > Salamandridae > Lissotriton > Lissotriton vulgaris. The sequence goes on along the minus strand of NC_141699.1, from coordinate 1,081,423,076 downwards.
TGACACCCACTCCACCGAACCACTATATCACAAGAACACTAAATTATGAGTAAGGCTCCCAGTTTTGTGTTTTTACTGATTTTACAGATAACTACAGACTGAAAATCTTGTATTTTCCTGCATGTATTTTTTTTATGGACAAAAATGGAAATTAGGTTCTCTTTTTGAGTGTTTCTAAATGCTGGCAGTCATGACTACCAGGAAAATATCTGTGCAGATCGACAGAGTAGGAAGTTAAACAAGAGAGAAAGTTTCTTAATGAGGCTCAATCAGCTACAGAACTGTGCCAGATTGATGCTAAAATGAATCCTACAAGGCATTAAAGCATGAGTGTACATTTATCATTAAAAGATGTGAAAATATACTAGTTTCTGCCTCATTTATTCACAAAACCCAAAACAAATATGGATAAAAGTGTCAACATTTCAGTTGGAAATGTCAAAATATAAATACCATAACACAGGAAGTACTAATTATGAGTGTGGATTGACTACACAATGTGTCAAAGGGAAGTCAATAAACTCAGCAAAGAAAGGCAAATTCTGTGGCATGTTATGCAATTAGAGACAGATTATACAGCCTGTGCGTTGGCGTTATTATTTTACGCATTGCCATTTTAATAACCACTAATACAAAAGAGAGGTAAACAATGTAAAACACAAGTATTTGTTAAGGAAGGAACGGATACGCTTGCAGCAGATCTATTCAAAATGTTATTCACCCCCAAAGAAGCACCTTGGGACCACAAACCTACACACCCCAATCGCCTAGATACCCTCTCTGTGATTAGTGAGCTATACAAATCAATATAACTTACAGTTGTGGCTCACAATACTCCAGGGTGGGGGGAACAGGGGGGTCTTGTGTGGGTTACCGCGGGGTGGTGTGGGGGTTACAAGAAAAAGAAAACTTACCTGACCAGGTCCCGTGCCACCTTTACTCCTAGGCCTGCATGCAGCCTACATAGAGAAAATGTAGAGTGCACATGAAAGCTTTAGTCGGCCCCAGGGTCGACCAAACAGTTAGGGTACTCAGAGTGGTGCAAGCCACTCCTCCCCGACCCGACCACCCGCCCACCCCCAACCAGGCATACACATCCGCCCGCCCACCCCCAACCAGGCATTCCCTCCCGCGCTTCTGGCACTGCGAGAAAGCAGTGCGGCGACGCTCCTCCACCCTAATGGAGGAGCGGCCCCTGAAAACATAATGATTTCATCTTGCATTGGAGTACAGACGTATCGTTTAACAAAAACTGTCCTTTCTACCTTCGAACACGTTGAGTAAAACACCCACAATGTTTCAGTGAGCAGAGAACAGGCCCACGTATACAGGGTGCACCTCCTTTATCCTGTGCACCCCACTTATGTTTCAGAACTTGTCCTCAACTCATCTGAAGCCGAAGCACTTCTCTCCGTAAGGTCCTACCACTGCAGAATAGTGCAAATATTTAATAGGTATATGTGTTACTAGCAAGTACTTTCTTCCCAAGTACCTTCCACTGCAGAACAGTACAAATATTTAATAGGTATATGTATTACTAGTAAGTACTTTTATCCCAAGTACCTACCACTGCAGAACAGCGCAAATATTCAATAGGTGTATGTGTTACTATTAAGTACTTTTATCCCAAGTACCTTCCACTGCAGAACAGTACAAATATTTAATAGGTATATGTGTTACTAGTAAGTACTTTTATCCCAAGTACCTACCACTGCTGAACAGCGCAAATATTCAATAGGTGTATGTGTTACTAGGAAGTACTTTCAAACTGAAGGCATCAAATCTTCAAAAGAGACACATGGCACTTTAGGGTATTCTAAACTCTTCTAAAGTCTGAACACCCTCTAGCTGTGACGGGTGCTTTGAAAATGGTATCTATAATATACACGTTTTATGAATGTTAAAACTTAAAATTTTCAAGACAAAGATGGGCTTGGCCTTTACATGTACATAAACACCATTTGTGTTTCCCGTTTCAGAGAGAAGCCTTGCTCCATCCATTACTTTTAGTTATTAACACCATCTAGGGAAAAATGGTCAAATCTGTATTTCCTGACTGCAATAATCACCAGCTGAAAGTTTACTAACTTCTACCAAGTGTCTGGCGCTGCCTTGCACCCCATGTCTAGCATGTTTAGCAATGTCTGATCCGTTTCAGCAAGAAAACACGCTTGTAGAAACCTGCAAATTAAGCAGCAGGTGGGGATAATGAGGTAAGGGCAAAAATCTATAATTATGAGGAAAAAAGAGGAGCAGGCGTGGAACTGTGTAATTTCAGTGGCGCTTCCAATATCCAAGTCCATTATCACATTATACCCAGGGCCACTGGAATGATGCGATCGCGCGGCCGTGGCGCATTTCGCCTAATTATAGATTTGCCGCATTTGCCACTTAATCCATCATCTGCCGCATAATCTGCAGATTTAAACACAAAAATGTTTGTATCTCAAATGGTTCAAATGTTACTAAAAATGCAGCGACACGTGTTGCAGCGCAGTGGCAGCCCCTTTGCAGAGATGGATTGATCACCTTTCTTTTTCTTAGTGCTCTATCTCGGTGTCAAATGGGTACTAATGATGTGAAACTAATGCCCAGACGTTGTTATCAAGTTAAAAAATGAAGAAATAATGAAGTAAAACGATTACAAAATGTGCCGCATAATTTGGCTTTTCTTGCCGCATAATTTACTCAATACTGCCACATAATTTGGCCCTTTCCTGCCGCATAATTCCAGTGGCTCTGATCATACTAAGAATAGGCCACCTAAAGTGCAGTGACTATGAACTGCCAGAAGGGGCCAGACATCTCATCTAGTTGCTTTCTAGTTATCCTCAAACATGTTTTCGAAGGTCGTAGTAACCCCTTGTAATGACCATAGGGGGAAATGTTTAAAAAATGCTTGCGTGTATTTGCGGTCCTGGAATTTCACTTTATATAAATCGGTTTTCTGGATTGTTTCATACTTTGTTGAGTTAAAATAATCAAATGTACCTAAATCACCAGATAATGGTTTGTATGTAAAAAGTGAGATCCCATTTAATTAAAGCTTAGTACTCCATAGGCCAGGCTTATGCAAAACTTAATAAACAAGAGATGCACTGTTGTATATTTGGAGCAAAACGTTGCAAACTAGCTTCTGGTTGACAAAATAACAATATGCAAATCACAAGAAATAAAATAAATATACGGAGAGAGGGTTGCCAGGTCACTCCGTCTAGGCAGGGTTCCTTATTTCTAGGCAAAGATATAAAGTTATAAATCATTAACATGAAGCAGAGATATCGAATGAAAGCAAGCGAAGACTACATCTCCCAGAAGGCACTTGTTGTTTGTTAAAGGGTAGCCAAGAGCTGGAAACAAGGCTGTTGAGACAGGGGGCGATCAGGCAGCACGGACATCAGTAATTACAATTGCAGCTCGATCTGTAGATTATCTTTCTACGCAATTAGCATTAAATATCAGATTTTTTTTCTGTTCGCACGTGCTCCGTTAAGTGTCTCTCTTTCTCTGTGCCCGACATAGAGGTGACTGAAGAGTTCTCGGTGCTTTCCCAGTCCACCCCCACTCTAAAGAGGGCTGCATTGTGGGAAGGGGCCGAGGGGCGGGGCGCTGAATCTATTTATAGCTGGCTCCTCCCCCTGAGGTCTGGCGCCCGGTGATAGGGCGGGCACACGGGAGCCGGGCCTTTGAAGGCGGCTCCGCCTTGAGGCCAACCACCTGCCTGGCGTCGGGCAGGCTGCCCTCCTGCCCCCGGGTCCAGGGGCAGCAGCGCTGGGAGAGGCCCCGCCCTCTCCCTGGAGAAGAAGAGGGGGAGCAGCATGAGGGGCGTGTGGCAATACAAGGCGGGGGTGGGTGAGAGGCAGAGAGGACGAGGAGCAGATGGCAGAATACAGCACTGGTTTGTGTGTTTATATGGGCATTCTGTATGGACACGTACAAAAGTAACACAAATACCTGTTCTATGCGAGCTCCCGCTGTTCTAACTACTGGTGTCTGTATATCGTACACTGCCCAGGTTTTTCGGGTTATTTTGGGTCACCCCATTTGTTATGAAATATTCTAACTCTGGCACAATCGGATAACTTTTTACCCGAAATATTCATTTGATCTCGAAATGAGTCAGCGAGCAGCATTATTATTATTTTTTTTAATCCAGCGAGTCTTACTCCTACCGTATCTATTGCAATTTGTAGTGGTTGTAAGCAACAGGTATTTCCATAAATCAGTTTGATGGCACGCATTTTATCAACCTCAAAAGGATGACAAGCTGAGTCAGTCGTTCCTGAATTTAAACGTAGTCTGCTCAATTGTCCGTTGCCACTTCCAGGGTAGGACCGTTTGTGTGCGGAGAGACACATTGCATGCACGACTTGTCAGAAGATGTTTACTGGGGAGTGAGGGTTATTATGGGATGCTAAGAATGTTTTTGGTATGCAAATTCTCCCCCCTCCCTCCTCTAAATCACGCCGTTTTAAGAGATAAAAGTCAGCCTTAAGTTAATGGTATCAAATCTTCTTACTGTGTCGCACTGGATTTAAGCCTCAACCCCTTTACCACTTCCTGGAGTAATCCATGACTGTTGGCGGCTGGTACTTTTGAGAAACAAGTTTACAGAGTAATACAAATAGAATACAATAGCCTTATGGCATGCAACCTCATTGGTAAACAACAGTATCCATCCTGGATAGTGCCTAGAGGTGGGCGCGAGCCACTGAAAGCGCGAGCCTGAAGCCTGGCTCTGGCTCGGCTCGAGGTCCGGATGCATCCTCGAGCCCATAACCAGCCGAGCTTTCAATGGGCTTCTGCCTGCTCCCCTCCCTCTACTCCAGATATGGCCAGGGCAGCCAATTTTGGAACTGGGGAACCAGGTTCTGAGGCTTGGCGTCGGATCAACACCTTTTGAATCTGGAAAAATCCTGTAATGTCCTCATGCCTTTAAAATATGACTGCGACCTGCTGTAATGGAACTTATGCTCACATAAAGCACTTCTTTAAAAGTTAAACGTGGCCTTGTGGAATGTAACTGGTGCTCATCTAAAGTGCTCAAAATACCGTCAGGGGGAGTACCTGCTATCCAGGAACTGCAGAAAAAAGCCCAAAGAGGTGAAAACAAAGTGTTAACATAAAAAGGAAATACATGTATGTACCCATTTAGTGCTGATTTGTACAAAGTGAAACCAGAAAACCTGGATATATAGTAGCTTAAATTCAAAAGTAAGGGGGGAGGTAGAGGAAAAAACAGCTAGGTTCGCCCTCCACAGCAAAGTATAAGTCAAAAAACAATCCGAAATATCAGATCAAAAAACCTAGCTATTAAGAAAAGTCACTTTCAGCTTTGGATGTGGCTTACACGAAGGAAAGAGAAAAAGGGGAGGAATATCCTTCTTCTTTAGTCCCCTCACTCACTCACCGGAGTTTCCTCACGGTGACATGCTTCATCATAGGGGATTCCCAACCCGCTGCGGGTTGAGGCGGGCTACGACTTGCGCCATTACGTAGGAGCACTTTTAAATGAGGACTATGTGTGGTGTCATGCGAAAAATGGAAGTGGGTGGAGTGGTGTGAATTAAAAACATCCTACTAGTGGGCGGGAGAAAAACTTTAATTGTGCTCCTAGTGGATATATTAAAAGTGGGGTGGTTCTCTAGGTGAGTTGGTTCAATTATGAGACCAGAACCCTAGTAGAAAGCCAACTAGTTTCGAGCTGTACCCCTCAGCTCTTCTTCAGGATGTCACAGGGTCCAGCCCTGTGAGTACCACTCCAAAAAGTGAATCATATGCCTACGTCTCTAAATTCACTAATGGTTCATGTTTTGAAAGTAACACTTTTTATAACTACCTCTCAGTGCAGTGCTTAACGCGATGTATTAATGGCAAAGATTCCATTTCATAAAAAATGTTTTGCCAACCTTTCTTTATTCATTTTTCATAGGCACAGAAGGAATCAAGACATTCACGTAGGGCCATCAGTAAATTCAGAAAGCTAATAGAAGGTTCAGTTTCCAGAAAAGTAAATCATGCCCACATTTCAATACATTCGGCAAAAAAGAGAGAAAAACAGTGATACATCATCGTCATTGAAATAGAGTGCATATGACAAGTACAGGGCTTGGTATTTTATAAAGCTAAACGGGGTGCTTAGAAATAGGTACACTACAGATAGCGAGTGCTATTAGAAAAAAAAACATATTAACAGCACCCCTAAGAAGGTGGGCATTTTAACCCCTTCCATGCTGATGACGGCTGGGAGCCGTCATGGCACACAGTGATCGTGTGCTGATGACGGCTCCCAGCCGTCATGACCACGCCCGCGATTGGAATGTGCCACACAGGAGCGGAATTCCGGCCGCGGGCAAGGGGTTAATAATGTGGGCAAACATCACCACTAGACTTAGCATATAACCTGACTTAACCAGTTTACATGAATATACTGGAAATAAAAAAATAGTTATAAATCTGGGCAAGGCACACCATACACTGACATTTCTCCAGGGGGGGTACTCTGGCCTTCCCATCAGAATTCACTGTCATCCCTTTTGTGCGTTAGTTGAAAACACGGTTTTAATCTCACTTCATCACATCACGTGCTCTTGGGCAATAACCTCTTAAAATTGTCCCCCTGTTCTAATTTTTTACAAGACTGAGAGTGTTTAAAATCAAAGTAAAAGTTGATCACATCTGTTGCTGTGAACAAAGGCCTCACAGAGCCAGAGGGGATTGAAGTACCGTTGGGCTCCGTGACACCTTTGTTTTACAAATTAGAACACTCTCCCCTCTAGGGGCAGAATGTTCTTATAGCTTTAGAGCCCTTCGTACCGGGCTCTCCCGGCCATTAAAGCCCCGCTCCCTTTAACGCTGGAGCGGGCCTTTAATGGCCGACAGAGCCTGCTACGGCGGGCTATAAGGCTATGATAATGACCCATCAGAAGGACTTCAAGAGTGACAACCTGCAGTGACAATGTTCTCTTGTTTATCTTACAGGTCTTATATCCCTTGCCGCTAGGCATAGCTGCTAAATGGCTCCATGTTGTGAGTAAGTATTATAGTAGTCCTGACTTTTCAACCATCAGCTGTGTACACCCATACATACAATAGTGACAAAAACAGACCCCAGAATATAAAGATGCCCAAAAACACAAAGCGGTCTGAAGTTGTGATCCTTGACATGGGTCTGATTGGCAGCTTGGCCTGGGTATTTCTTGTCTTGTATTGGGCTGGCTGCTTTTGTTCCATACCTAGATGTAGGTATATATGTGGTATTTGCATAGCACAAACTTAGCTAAGAGGCAGCACAGTGCTGTACAAGGTCAAGGGCAACGATATAGGGCCTGGTTTAGATTTAGATAGATGGGTTACATCCCGTCTGCCAAAATATAAATCTCATAATACCCTATGGGATTTATATTTGTATAAGATCCTATGGGCTTTATATTTATATAATACCCTATGGGTTTTATATTTATATAATATCCTATGGGATTTATATTAGATCCTATGGGATTTATATTTATACAATACCCTATGGGATTTATATTTATATAATATCCTATGGGATTTATATTACATCCTATGGGATTTATATTTATACAATACCCTATGGGATTTATATTTGTATAAGATCCTATGGGCTTTATATTTATATAATACCCTATGGGTTTTATATTTATATAATATCCTGTGGGATTTATAGTAGATCCTATGGGAGTTATATTTATATAATATCCTATGGGATTTATATTTCGACAGATGGAATATCCATCACCGTTGTGACGGAGTAACCCTTCTGCCAAAATCTAAATCCGGCCCATAAGCAATAAGGGATCGACAAAGAGTCTGTGAAAGCGACTGCGGAGGGGATCGGAAAGCTGCCCTGAGCTTGCAGGGTACCAGGAAGGAAGCAGTCTCCTTTTGTAAAGCCACAGCCTGCGGAACCATAAATATTAGTTTTAATGTTTCTTTAAAACTGAGCCAGATGTGCCAAGGTCAAGAGTATATTTGGCAGAGGTTTTCAGCCAAAATTATACAAATTGAAGAGAATGTGCACAAAGTCTAAATTTGGAAGTAAGGAAACAAGATTGTATAAATTTATCGCTTCTGTGTTGCAAATGTTCAAAAACATGCCCCCCCCCCCCCTCCCCAATTAAATGCACAGGGCTAACCCACCGTGGAAATTTGGTTGGGAGAATGGTGGGGGGGCACGTCATAGAAGCAAAGTTACAGATGTGTGGTGCAACACCATCAGAAAGACCGGGTTTCTATTCCACACAATTTTACATGTTGGTACTTGTAGACCTATAGTGACAATGGGCAAAGGGAAACTACAAGCCAGAGCATGCAACATACTGTTGACTACCTCTAGCTCCTGACCCTGCTTGACCCCTCTGAAGCCTTTTCCAGAGAATACCACCAAGCTCTGATCTGCACACTTGAGACATGCATGGGCTTTTGTGGCACCGTCCTGTAGTATTTCATCTCCCGGCCGCAACAAATGCATCCATATGGGAGACATAAACTCCCAGAATCTCCCCATATTACAGCATAGGGTTCCATGTGGGTATATGTAGAAGCAGTGTTGCTACTTCATTCTGCTTACCTCGATATCTGGTAATATGTGTTTTCCCCCTTGATTGTCAACACAATAATGCGATGTATATGCAGTAGAGGGGTTTTCACTCTTTTAGCTAGTCCAAAGGTATTAAGTTAACCTAAGCCTGTGTCTATACAGACCCAGAGATATGTTATGCAGTTGGCTCACCCAGCATGATCCTCGGGTCCTCAAAGGTCCTGAAAGGGCCATGACTCGTCCTGGTTCTCCGTCGACGAACTCACGAACTCCTCTGGCTCCCCGTACGGATGCCAGTTCAAGCTCCTGACCCATGCACACAAGGCCCTACACAACTGCAGTCTCGCCTACTTGAACCACTGCCTGAACTTCCATCAGCCCACCAGGCACCTCCGCTCTGCATCCCTTTCTCTAACCCTCACCCCCACACCCAACATAGCAGATGCAGAGGTCGTTCCTTCTCAGGGGCGGCTCCTCCATGAGGGCGGAGGAGTGTCACCCCACTGCTTTCTCGCAGTGCCCGAGGGGGCTGACCATACAGTCTTTGTGCACACAGGAGTGGGCAAACCTCCCCTGCCCTGCCCAGGCAGGTCTGGCCACCCACCCACCCACAATGTGCAAAGAAACATAAAACCAAAAGTTATTACCATTTTATGTTTTGGCTTTCTCACAGTGCGAGAAAGACTTTGGGTTTGGGCGGCCCTCTCGGGCCACCCAAACCAGTCATGTGCACTCTGCACTTGTCCATGCAGGCTACATGGACAACATGCCATCCCCTGCAGCTCGAGGCCGGGCAGCATCCCAACCAATCACAATGATCCACTGGAGCATTGTGATTGGCTTATGGGAGGGGAGGGAGGCTGCCTGCTTCCTGTTCCTGTCGGAGGCAGGGGAGCAGGAGCCGTGAAGACACGGGACCCAGCACGACAGAAAGGTAAGTTAAAAATTTTTTTTAATTATTGACCCCTCATCCCTGCACGACCCCGCGGCCGCCCCCCTCCCTTCCGTGAGTCATGCTGGCCGCTACAACTCCTTCTCCTACCTAGCAGCGATTGCATGGAATAAGCTACCTTTTCATCTACGGACCTTCCCATCTCTTCCAGAGTTCCGAACGTCCCTGAAGACCCGGCCATTAGGCAAATCAACTGGACCCTGCCAGTGGCTGGATACCCTCACGGGTGACAAGTAGCGCCACCAATCTGACCCTATGGTGTTTAATGTAAACAGAGGAAACCATGCACCAGAGCATATATAGAGTATCTGTCCTTATGCAAAGGGACCACTGCAATTAGGCAGAAAGGCAGGACATATTATGTTTCAGGTTTTCACTAAACATTGCAGCAAGAAAAGGCGAATTGTGTGGCATTATGTTACCAATTTTGACATAGTACTACTTCATTATTTTGCAATTTGTGCGTTACCACAATGTGGACAAAGGTTTCATCCATTAGTACCAGTTTAACACCCAAGTACAGTGTTAAGCAACTGAAAGGTGACTTGTCAATCTTTGTTCAGTTTTTCCACTCCCCAGCAACACGTGTTGCCAGGGTTATGAGTAACTTTTGATCCCTTAGCCCTTGATCTATATTGCGGTATTGGATTGTGTTACTGTTGTGTTATACTGTGATTGTCCTATTACATAATATTTTGACTGATCAATATGTTGTGCCATTTGATGTTTTTGTTGTGATATTCTTTTCCTTTTTGTGATATTATAATGTTGTATTCTAACTACCTTAGAGATATCAACAAATGCAGCTGCATGTCCTTCCAAAAGCAGTATATTTAATTAAAGTTCCAGGGAGACAGCTGGTTCTCTGGTACTTCATTATCCAAATTGTGCAAAGATGCAATGAAACAGAAACTACCAAGAGACGGTAAAGAGAGCGGCGACCCTCCACTTCTTACAGTACCGAAAGCTCCCAGCAGAGGGAAAGGGGAATTCTGCATTTTCTAGAAAGACGGGAAACAACCTTTACAACACAACTATTACATCGCACTACATTTACAATGCAGTCATTACATCACAACATCCTTTACAACGCATGTCACTACAAAGCATCCATTACATTGCATGTCACTGCAACGCATGACACTACATCGCATGTCACTACAACGCAGGCATTACATCGCATGTCATTACAACGCATAGTACCCCTACACTATCCAACACTTACCCTACTGCTGCACCTCCTGGAGTTAGAATAGTAATTTTTACCCCTACACTATCCAACACTTACCCTACTGCTGCACTCACTGGAGTTTGAATAGTAATTTTTACCCCTACACTATCCAACACTTACCCTAAATGCAATGTAATGGTATGTGTTGTAATGGTATGCATTGTAAATGTAGTTTAAAAAAAAATTGTTGTAGTGGTATGCGGTTTAAATGTATGCGTTGTAAAGGATGTTGCGATTTAAAAACTGCGTTGTAAAGGCATGCGCTGTAAATGTATGCGTTGTAACGTCATACTTTCAGAAACACTGGGAGTTGTATGCTGGCTAGGTTAAAGCACCACAGATATATGCTTTAATGGTTTGTAATAAACAAATATTCCAATTTCACCCATAAGAACAAACTACCACCACCCGTATATCCATGAGAACTACGGAAGTCACAAAGGCCTCTGATGCCATAGCACCCCTTGCAGAATGAGCTCCAAAAAGAAATACTCTAGCCTTGCCTTCCCAGTAACACATCTCACCCATCATGCTACAGTGAAAAACTAAACAGTGAAAAAAGACTCCTGTGCCTCAACTTGAACTTCTGGTTCTTCATAAACTATTTAAATTCTGAAGCTCTCCCTAGAATAGTTTGGGCCCGATTCACAGAAATAACTTAAGACAAAATCCTAGACTTACTACTTTTGGTATTCATAGAAGTTAGGATTTTGTCTTAAGTTTGTCTTAAGACAGACTTAAGTTAGGATTTTGTCCTAAGTCTGTCTTAAGTCTGTCTTAAGACAAACTTAAGACAAAATCCTAACTTCTGTGAATACCAAAAGTAGTAAGTTTAGGATTTTGTCTTAAATTAGTTCTGTGAATCGGGCCCTTTGTGTTTTGCCAGCTAGAATTCCCTCAGAGTCCACGTGAAGCCAGGTGCCTAGGAATTAGCTAGAATATGCCAGTTAAGGAAACTCGTGTCCTATCTTGTTCAAGCAATGGTGTTTTGCACAATCAATATTTACTTTTCTATCTTTAAATATAAATGTAGCACTGTCGAAGCAAAACTGTACCCCAGCAAATTACAAGAAACATCTGGGAAAACAACACATTTCCTTACCACAGAAGCTAAGCGTAGAGATAAACATTTAGGGATTCTAGTCAACTCCTCAAGGGAACAAATGCATTCAGTACATAGCCGGAAGATCAGAGGATTTGATGTAAGCGCTACTGAGTCAGCCTATAATCCTTGCAAGGTCAAAGTAATCATTTGGATGGATAATTAGTAATGTCTGTGATTAAGCACCGAGAAATCATTCATCTTATTTCAGTGTTTGATGTGCAAATGGTCAAAGTATGTTACTACACGGAAGAAGCAGAAAAAAGGCGATTTACTGCAAAAGCAAGCTGGCTGACCTAGAACCATGCTGAATAGCACCACAACACACTCTGGTGAAGCACACATGATACCATCAACAAATCCAAGAAGCCAAGAGGAAGGCCCTCTCCAATCGCGTCAACAACAGCTCCAGCAATAGCAAGGAAATCTTTGCAATCATACAGGATTCTACCATACCAGCAACAACCTCCAGCAACGACACCCCAACCCAAGAACTGTGCAATGACCTCTCAGACTTTTTCTGCAAAAAAATCACAGCCGTATACAGGAATTACGACTCACAACCAGACCCTATCAACCCTGTAATAAGTCTCCCGGTATGAGACAAATGCAACACCCTGACTGCTTGGAACACCATCACCTCTGAGAAAACCATAGTAATCACAAAGACTATGCACTCCAGGGCACCGTCAGACACATAACCCCAGCATGCCAACGACAAAGGCTAAATCCCCGTCAGCAAAGCTTTCACTCTCATCCTCAACATCTCCATTGGCACAGCCACCTTTCCAGAAATCAGAATCATGCATCTGGCAATGCTCTCCTGAAGAAGCCCCAAACAGACCCAGCCAAACTCGCAAAGCACCGACCCGTTTCTCTCCTTCCGTACCCAGCCAAGGCCCGAGTAAAAGCCATCAACAGATGCTTCGCCAATCACCTAGCCAACCACCTTCTGCTCAATGGCATGCAATCAGGATTCAGAACAAACCACAGCACACTGGCAGACCTCATCACAGCAAAAGACCACACCCAAATGATCCCTGACAGATGATGAACAGCAGCCCTTATTCTACTCAAACTCTCGACAGTCTTTCACACAGTCTCCCATCCCATCCTGATCAGACGACTTCACAAGCAGTGGTGGCTGCTATGAGGCCGTGGTGTTGGGGTGGGCAGGAGGGTAAAAAAAAAGAAATAGCACTTACCTAGCCGCCACCTTTCCTCTGTTCTTCTTCCATGGAGGATTCTGCAACAAAAAGCATCCATCCTCCCGGTCTGTCCCAGCCAATCACAACGCTGGTCTGAGCATCATGGTTTGGCATTCAGAGAGGGAGTAGAAGCCTGGGCATGTTCTCCACCCTTGCAAAGTGCGCATGATCTTTTGGCTGGCCCGAGTCGGCCGGCCAAATCGTCATGCGCACTTACATCATGCAAATGCCACTCCTCCCTCTGTTGACAGCCCATCCCCGCCCATTCTCTAAAAAAAAACCACAGTCAGTACCATATAAATTAAAGTTATGTTCTTATCATTTTTTTTTTCGTGTGGGGTGACGCTCCTCAGCCTTAGCGGAGGAGCCGCCCTCCAATGGGTCAGCACCTTTCTCACCGGATGACCACAAACAGTCAATGTACCACCCCAGTCTTCAGAAGGCCAGCAACTCATTTACCGATTAACAAGGTTCCTCTCTCAGCTAGACTCTTTATAGCATCTACATCACTCTGCTGGCAGATGCCATCTGCTCACACACCAACGACATACTCACCTACACCAACGACACGCAACTAATATTGGTCTTCTTGGACAAAACACACAGCACGAGAAACAGATTCAACCTCTGCATGACAAAGTGGCCACCTGCAAGAAGTTTAGCCTCACGCTAAATATGGACAATTCCGAAGTGGGGATCTTTGGTAGCGATGCCTCCCCATGGGGACCATTGTGAAAATCCCAGAACCATTCCCACCACCAGCAGGTGAGCAAGAAACTTGGGGATCATTATGGACAGTAGGCCAGACATGTCCGCCCGGATCAATGCTGTTACCACGTCCTAAGGATGCTGAAACAGAGGTGCAAGTGCTTCCTAGCAACACCAAGAGGACTATCGCCAAAGCTCTCATTACCAGCAGACTGGACTACGGATATACACTCTACATGGTAACTGCAAACCAACTTACAAAAAGACTCTAGACCTGCCAGAGCGCAGCAGCTAGACTGGTCCTCAATCTCCCACGCTGATCTCACATCACACCACATTTTAAGGAACTTCATTGGCTCTCAAAATGAAAGTGATCGTAGTCCGAGCTTATCGCCCACACGTACGAAGCACTACGTGCAGCCTATCTGAACAGCTGTGTTTAGTTCGACCAACCCTCCAGGCACATCCGCTCAGCAGACATTTCAGGAGCACACACCCCAAGCACATGCTAAAGCTGTTATGGAGTTAGCGCCTTCTCATGCATCACCCTTAAGGCATGGAAAGATCTTCTACATCACATTAGAGCCTCCTCAACTCTTCTTAAATTCCCCAAGAAACTGAAGACATGGCTCTTCGAGTAAGACCCGTTTGAAACTAGGCACCCATACCTGCAACGCGCCAGGATATCCTCACAAGTGACAGAGCGCCATTAAAATAAACATAACATAACGTAACATAACATAGCATCACAACCTGCATCAACTGCAGCAGGAGGGCAGGAAATGCAGGAGGAGACACCCATTGTTACCCCGCTACGACCATATAATCAATTATATTATGGATGCAATATTTATATTGAACACAGCACCGAGACCGCCCTCATCGCAGCCACCGACAACATCAGATCCCTGCTTGGCAACGGGGAAACAGCTGCCCTCATCCTCCTGGACCTCTCTGCAGCATTCGACACAGTCTGCCACCGCACTCTAATGCAACGCCTCAGCAACATCGGAATCCAATGGAAAGCACTGGAGTGGATCACCTCGTTCCTCGCCGGAAGAACCCAGAGAGTCCGCCTCCCCCTGTTCCGATCCGCGGCCACCAAACTCATCTGCGGCGTACCTCAAGGATCCTCAATCAGCCCTACCCTCTTCAACGTCTACATGAGCCCCCTCACAGCCATCGCACGCCAACACAACCTTAACATAATTTTATACGCCGACAACACCCAGCTGATCCTCTCCCTCACCAACGACCCGGCCAACGCCAGAGCCAGCCTACACGAGGGAATGAAGGACGTCGCCGAATGGATGACGAACAGCCGCCTGAAGCTGAACTCAGACAAAACGGAAGTCCTCATCTTGGGATCATCCCCCTCCGCCTAGGACGACTCCTGGTGGCCCCCTGACCTGGGCACCACCCCAAGCCAACGGACCACGCACGAAACCTGGGCTTCATCCTGCACTCCGCCCTCTCAATGACCAGACAAGTCAACGCTGTCTCGTCATCCTATTTCAACACCCTGTGCATGCTCCGAAAGATCTTCCGATGGATCCCCACCGAAACCAGGAAGACGGTCACCCAGGCACTCGTCACCAGCCGAATGGACTACGGGAACACCCTCTATGCGGGAACCACTGCCAAACTACAGAAAAGACTTCAACGCATACAGAACGCCTCCGCACGACTCGTCCTGGACATCCCCCGCCACAACCACATCTCCGCCCACCTGAGAGACCTGCACTGGCTCCCCGTCAGCAAGAGGATCACGTTCAGACTCCTCACCCACGCACACAAAGCTCTCCACGACCTGGGCCCCAAGTACCTCAACAACCGCCTCACTTTCTACACGCCCATCCGCCAGCTGCGATCTACCAGCCTCGCCCTCACCACCGTACCACGCATCCGCAGAGCTTCCGTCGGAGGAAGATCTTTCTCCTACCTGGCGGCCAAAACATGGAACTCCCTCCCCATCCACCTGCGGCTGACCCAGGACCATTTCTCCTTCAGGAAGCAACTCAAGACCTGGCTTTTTGAGCAGTAACGGACCCTTCCCTGAAGAACCGGGTTTTAGAACCCAGCGGCGCCAGGGAAAACGCCCGATATCTTCGAGTTCCCCTGCCTTGGCAAACAGACGTCAAAGACCAAATTTGTTGGCTGCAACCAGGAACAGAGGTCCTAGAAGTACAACACGGTGTATGTTCTCAGGAGACTGCACAACTTAGTATTGCGAGACATCATCTTTTATGCTAAAAATCAAATTCCTGGCTAGCATCGATTACATACAAACTGACCAATTGGAGGGTGACATTTCAAACATATCGGATGACGACAATCCCACTTTCCGTTGTCCAGCCCACCAGAAATGACAAGGCAAATCCAACATTCCTGCTTGATCAGGCCGGACGGACCCATCATAAAAGACCTCAACCCAAATCAATAATTAAGACATAAAGGAAGGAACAGAAGCAGATGAGAAGCAAGATAGGAGGGTGTGTGCATGTACCATAAACTCAGCAATGTCCTGCTCTTTGATCTCTATCTGACCAGCTGCCTAACAAGGAACTGGCTCAACGAGGTCAGCCTCAGGCAAAGGAGTCAGTTCGGTCAGGTCACTCAGGAGTCAACTAAGGTGTACGTGTCCCAAAGACTCGTTCGGCCGTAGTCATCCGCCTATGTGAGGGCAACCACACAAAATGGCTGCCGTACACAAAATGGAACCCGAAGGTTCGAACGAAATCCATGAATACTTAGTGTTCCCATTGATCGTTTATTACGAAAACACTCGCACATACCGCACTCGTGATTTGCGGTCCGCTGACACCAAAATCGTCTATATCCGACGACCTTCATCGAATGGGTTCAGAACCACGGAACCACAGACCCACAGAACCACATCCCCCGCAGCGCCTTGAGACCCTTCCGGGTGAGTAGCGCGCTTTACAAATTGTTCTGATTGATTGACTGATTGATTGGTCACGTGACCTCTTTGCGCTTTTGGTTGCAGAGTGTCTGCGGCTTTGATTTTCCCCTGAACTAACAGATGGACAGTCCTGACCCGAGTTACTGCCTGCAGTAACGGCTCCTGGAGAGAGAGTGCTGAGGGCGATGAGACTGGGTTGTAAACTCCGGCATACGGCCGATCGGAGTTAGGCAAAGAAATAAATAAATAAAACAAATTAAATTGTGTGCTTTGCAACGCCAAATGCGTTGCAGCGCACGCAATTTAATTTGTTTTATTTATTTATTTACCTAACTCCGTTCGCCGTATGCCAGAGTTTACTACTCCCTACCCTTCCCCGCCCCACCCCACCCCACCACACCCCACCGCACGCACCACTTCCTCCAGGAGCCGCTACTGACTGCCTGTGCTGTGGGCGGGAAAGCAAGTGATTGGCCCTGGGGATGTGCTCCCTAGTAGAGCAGGAGTTTTGGATTTGCCACCTAGAATTGCGTGGGTGTTCTGTAAGTTAAAGAGGTCTACGGGATACTTCTCAGCAGAGGCTTGACTAGTGCAAACCTTCTACACCACCATTGTCACCTATGGAGGTGGCTTGTTTCATTTTTTGCATCTTTGCACGTCTCAGGTGAAAGATATGTCTAAAGACCGCCCTGCCCTCAGGTGTTTTCAGCATGTTTAGAGTAAACTCGCTGCTCTATTTCTGGTGGGTTTGCTGGATGTGGGTGTTCTGTAGCTGAGCTGCTGCCAGGAGGACCAGTGATGATTCTGAGGGATTATTGTGTTTTAAAAATGAGACTGATTGATATTCGTAATTTGTTTGATGGCTGAAGTTGCTGCCTGTGGTCTTCGTGGATGAACGTGGCAATTCCCATGTCTCCCTATCACAAGTCTGCTAGATCTGTGGCCCCTGCCACTGTGGACCCCCTACCATAAGACTCTTTCTTAGATCTGCATTAGCCAAGGCCTTTTGACTTGACTAAAATGATATGTATTATATACATATAAGAGCTTTCAGCCAGCCCTCTTCATCCATTGGTCTGTTATGGTGTCATTTATATTTTACTCCGCCCACTACGGCATGCATCACAGGTCATCCCACGATAGCCATTGGCTAGCCTCAGTGTGAATGACAGCTTTGTGATCTTTCACAATGAGCACATAGACACATGAAACAATTATTTTCAGTGCCAGACACTACTAAGGCAATGTATGCTTTTGATATCAAAAAATGCTTTTGCTATTAGCTAATTATTATTTTTTATTTAAATGATGAGGACCTGGCAGCTTCCACAACAATAAAGTTTTGCAAATACCATGACAAAACAAACATTGACAAATCCAAACAACCATTAGCCAAAGCAATCCAGACACACTGACCTTGCCAATGCTTTATTTACTTTTAGGGCTCTATCTCGGTTGTTGTTTTGTTAGGGTCTTTGTCCTGTTCTCATTGCATTCCTTGGAGAGCTAATGCTAGTAAAGCAATCAATAATGATTCTGGGTGATCCTTAGGACAGCATTGTCAAATCAAATCAAATCAAAATTTCTTTATTCGGATTTCATATGTGAAAACCATAAAAGCACATAAAAACACAGTAAAATATTATTAAAAGAACATTTTTCATTCATTGTGAAAAAGTTATTAAAAACTATTACTCGTCATTACAAATTTGTACGGTGCCTAATACATAGTTTTAGGTATTGTGCCACAGATTTTGTCATCAACGGATTTTCCAAAAGTTGGAGGGCTAAGTAGGCAGGGCGACATCTGCGGATGTTCATAACTCTTAATAGTGGTAATATCCACCTCCTGCGTGTTTGCGTATAAAATTTACAAAATAATATAACATGAATTGTGGACTGTGGGGACATGGAGTCACACGGACACACTGCAGTGTTGTGAGTCCATACATTCTGAATAGGAAATAAAACCAGAAAATGATATATGTTAAGCCTAAAACGAGTGAGGAGTAACTTTTCATATTGTGACAAATCATATTGTAAATAAGGTTGAATGGTTGGAACCAGCTGTATCATTAAGCATTGTTGTACTGAGGGTTTACCTATTTCGCAGAGTATTCGGAGTTCAGATAGATGTGACAGACAAAGTGTTTTTAGATCCTTTTTTGAGATGTCTGTTACAGATAATGGGTCTTCGAAGAAATTCGGACGGCCAATGTCAGTAAAAAAAGATTTTACATATGCCAGCCACTTTATTTTTTCCATGTGGTCTAGTTTCATGCAATCCTCTATTATTGTTCTCGTGAGGTGGCATTCTTCCGTGGCCCATATTCTACGCCATAGCATGATTGGCTGAATCTTGATTATGTCCGATATGTATTGTACTCCGAGTTCAAGGTGACATCCAAGTGTCGTGGTACTGTTAGGAACCGCCAATAAAAACTTTAGAAAGGAGTTTTCCGTTTTTTGGAGTTGCTCTACGTTCGTTGTGCCCCAGACTCCTGCTCCAAAGGTGGCGGTGCTGATAGATTTTGCATTGTATATCTTAATCATTTCGTTAGGTGGTCTTTTTCCCAGACGAAGTGAAAATGCCTTTAAAGCGCCGACTGTTCTTGTGAGGGCTAAGTTTCTGGAGTTAATTGCCTCTTTCCAATTAAACGCCTCATCAATAGTTACACCAAGATAAGGGTAGGTGTTAGCTCTTTCTAGAGGCAGGTTGTCCACAAAGATTTTTTTCTCTCTTTTCCTTCTGTTACCGACGTGCATTACGTAGGTTTTCCTTATGTTCACTTTTAGGTTAAGACTGGTCATAAAGGTACAGTAGTTATTTAGGGCCTTCTGAAGCTGGACAGGTGTTCTTGCCAGGATTACCGCGTCGTCGGCGTATAGTAACGCTGGAATCTGGCGTCGACCGGCTTCCGGCAGATCTTTAACGCCCTTTAGCAGTGCAGCCTCTATGCCATTCGTATAAAGTGTAAATAAGAAAGGGGCCAGCACGCACCCTTGTCTGACCCCTTTCTGAATTTGAAAGCTGTTCGTTAGTTGCCCTGTTATTCCATATCTGACCTTTCCCGTTGCGCCAGAGTATAGCTCACGAAGGATGTCCACTATAGGTTGTTCTATCCCCATTTGTAGCATTATTGCCCAGAGCTTCGAGTGTTCCACGCAGTCGAAGGCTGCTGTGAGGTCGACATACACCATGTGTAGGCAAGATTTCTTTGCTGTTACATATTTTCCTACAAGTAATGTTAAATTTAGAACTTGATCCACGGTGCTTAACCCGGCCCTGAAACCATATTGGAGGTCTGTGAGTATCCCTTGCTCTTTTGACCATTCCTGGAGTCGATTTAAGAGTATACGCCCTAGCATCTTTCCGGTGGAATCCAGGAGGGATATGGGGCGATAGCAGGTTGGACTGTCTCTATTGCCCTTTTTAAAAATGGGGACCAGGATCGAGGTTGACCAAGAGTCAGGAAGGCCAGTGTCTTTTGCTGCATTTAGCACTTTAGTCAGAAGGGTTGCCCATAAATCAGGTAGGGTTTTATAAAGATCCATAGGAATAGAGTCTGGTCCTGGTGCTTTGCCGTTTTTTGCAGATTTTATAGCAGTAGTGGTTTCATCAAGTGTAAATTGTATCTCAATCGGGTATTGCACTGGCGGTAGAGGGTCCTGAGAAGTTAGGTCTTCAGAACCAACCTCCCCAAAAACCCCTGAGAAGTGTTTTACCCAGTCTTCTGCTGTTATGGCAACATCCAATGAGGGGCCCACATTATTATCAGTTAAAAACGGAGTTTTGACTGTTTCCCAGAAGGCTGTGCTATCTTTTAGGGCACTGCTTTTTAGGAGTTGTGACCAGAGTTGTAGTTGTACCTCCTTTTTTCTTTGTTTGATTGCATATGCGTAGGCTTTCCTTAATTTTGTTACCTCTGCTCTGTTTCTTGGTTTTTTTGTTAATGCTTTCTTTAAATTTGAGTATGCTTTTGTGCATTTTGTGTCGAACCACCCACTTTTCGATTTATTATTGTTTTTTTTGGTGGGTCTAGTTAATTCTTGACTTATTGTATTCGCTATTTCTCGGTAGCTGTTCATAATCTCTACTGAGTTTGAGGAAGGGTCTAGGCATTTGTCAATTTCATTCTTGCATGTTTTAATTATTTTCGCACTAGTAAGTTCTTGGTCTAGATTGCCCCATCTAAGGGTATACCCGTTTTTTTTGTTCAAAATTAGTGCTTCCTGGTGTAGCAAGCCGGGCAGAGCCTTTTCAGAGTTCCTTTGGGGATCTAGTTCTTGAAGTGTTAGACTAAGTGGAAAATGATCTCCAAGTGCATTACTCTTCACTTCAAATGATTTTATACACTTAGCTTTGCTGCAAGATATCAAAATATAATCAATTAGCGAATCGTATCCTCTGCCATGGAAGGTAGAAGAAAACTTAGTGATAGGCGTTTTTAGCATATTTGCAAATCCTATGTCTAGTTCAGCCATGATGGCCTGCATATTGATGCCTTCGGAGGTGTGAGAGAAATGGGGTATCGGGTTTTCATATTCATCTGTGATCCCGCAGATGGAGGCGTTGCTGTTTTTGCATAAATGAAGGTTGAAGTCGCCTCCCCAGATTATTGTATGTGAAGTTCTGGCATATTTTCTCCTTAATTCGTTAATCTCCTCTAAAATTTCTTTTAAGGTTTTAGACTGTTCATTTGTGGTCATGTTGTTATAGAAGTTTACAAGAATGTAAACCTCTTGATTAGTTCCTTTG